>NW_018742904.1:1200000-1855000 GCF_001683475.1 Chenopodium quinoa
AGTTACTAACTACGAGTAGTCCGTAATAACTTACTATTAAACACTAAGTACCAACTACTACCGGATGTCACTACTAACTACGAGTACTAAACTACTAACTACTACTGCTGCTATCGCTACTCCTACTCCTACTACCAGTGGTACGGTATTGCTACTATGCTACTGTTGTTGCTATTCTTACTGCAACTACTTCTATTATTGCTGCTAGCCTGCTACTGCTATTGTTACAATGTTGCTATTGATGCTACTGTTACTACTACTGTTATCGCTACTGCTACTAGCCTACTACTACGGATAAAAACTTATTTTTACTAAATATCTATTTTTGTTGTGAAATAAGGAGAAAATATGAGAGATGGAAAGAGAACTAATCTGTATATCTTTATTCCATAGGATGGGGTATATATATATATATAATTAGGGTTTGGTTGGATAAGAATATAAACCCTAGATCTAGAATATTCCGGAATGATACTAGGATAATGGATATCCACAAATATTTCATAACACTCCTCCTTGGATGTCCATTATCGAATATTGTGCCTCGTTAAAACCTTATTAGGAAAAACCCTGTGAGATAAAAACCTAATGAAGGAAAAAGAGTACAACATTCTTCGTAATATGCTCGAAATGTTGCCTCGTTAAAAACCTTACCAGGAAAACCCAATGTGGGACAAAACCATGATTAAGGGAAAAAGAGTGCAGCGCGTAATTTCTCCCCCCCTGATGAATACATAACTTGAGGCCTTCTAATGCAATGAATCCAATATAGTTAAGTGTCTTCTCACTTGATGCAGAACAATATCATTCCTTGATTTTTGATCCTCCCAAATCTTCAAATCTTTATGCAAACAAGCAAGTCTTCATATCACCATACCTATAACAATAATACATGTGTTTGTCCACATTTCATTCGAAATCTCTGTTTAAAGTTGCCTTAACCATTAAACTTATACCTTCTTCTGAAGGCCGTGAATAATAGAAATTGATGATCATTATTTGACCAAACATTCTTTAAAAATTATATGGCAATATATGATATATTAATGTTGTTTTTCAATTTTGTATGAAATAATAATATAACACATGTAATTATATACATTGATCATGGTTCTTCTGGATCATAAGAAAACAGTCTCACGCATAAGTATCCCGTTGATATTCTTTATATTAGAAGTTTCATAAATGACACGATAATTTTCATGCAAATACAAATAGTAATTCTCGATCTTACTAATTCTCATATGCTCAAACTTCAGGTTGAGATGTCAATAGTATAGTCACATAGACCAAAAGTTTGATATAATTACAATATTCAAAATGTAAAATTTGTAGGGCTGGATATATAAATATGTCGTACATAAGTTCTTAAGGAACTATTCTTACATGATTCATGACATGCTATAAACTCGACGTCATCAATAATTTTATCACAACTATAAGCCCATTGGAATATATATATTTCTCTAATTTTCCATCAAAGTTACAAATACGTCTTACTATATTTTTGAACAAATATTCACATATACCACAATTATTGTATAAAAACAAATGCAGCAATATGAGATATAGAAAACAAAATATACAATGCGTAATGCATCTAACAACTTCCGATATATGCTATGAATAATACATTAACCTAGACTCACACATGCATATGAACATACATAGGACTCAAAATAATGCAAGACACTGTACAGTGTGGATTTAAAAATCCATATTTCATTGGATTTCTGGTCCGTGATAAACTTATGATGATTATCATTATGTCGACATCAAAATGGACATGTATTCCAGATCTCTTATTCTCAAGTCCATTATATCATGCATATGCATTATTTGTCGGTTCCATCATATACCGGTATCATCATATAATTCCTCAGGGTACAATTTTAATTTGCATGCTATTTGACAATGATATCTGAATATATTTTTCATTGGTACCATCATAATTTTTCTTACATCATAGGCCATCTATTGTAATAATTCAGATATCTATACCACTTTTGGGGTATTTATACACTATGGTATTTATATACTATTACACTATTAAAAGTGTTAACTGCACTATCTTGCCACATATCATATCTATATTTTGGAACCGATCATACAACCCACACTTCAGGTGTAGTGATTCATGTATAATTGGCAAGATTTTATCTTAATATACACATAATTTAATATGACCAAAATGTGTCTTCAATGCTATGCAACATGAGTCATAACTGAATACAAATCAAATCATAAATGTGCGACATATCTTGATAGTATATAGACAAAAGTTGGCATATAATATTTTAAACTACCATTATAGGGATCATCAAATTTTTTTATTTTTTTTCGATTTTTCCAACTTTTGTTGTTTCTTCTCCCCCTAAGTTGGTAAAATATCTCTTTTATAGGGGCGTCTAATTCTATACCAACTTAGTATATAAATTTGCATTAAAATTCATTTCATTAGGTGGATCACAATCAAAATTTATCTCTCAAAAGATTTGTATTAAACAAGATTTATCTCTTCTGGAGAACTATTTCAATGAAGAATAATTTATTCATTAACTTTACATATCATGTCTATTTATTATACATTTTCCATAATATTTTCACTTCTGGAGATCAATGTCAATGGGGAGACATGTGTTGTGCAGTTGTACGTTTTTCTTTCTTTTCCTATTTCTTATATGCTGACATTTGTACGTTTTTCTTTCCTATTTCTTATATGCTGACATATAATAGCCCCAATCAAAAGAATTGGTATACAGCCGTAAATCACTTGCTTGTAATTCTACTAGGTGGTGATCTTCTAGATCTTTGAAGACTTAAATAGTGTATTTGGTGAGATTTTGGTCACCTAATACTTGACAATAATATATAAGTTATTCTGGTGAACTTCTGGTCACCTATTGCTCTTTCGTATATATGAAAATCAAAACCTATTAACTCTTGAAATTTTCATCAACACAAATTATTATAGCTCAATCTCAATGTCATGTCTTGTCATTCAATTCCTTTCATATATCTAACATTGAGATAGTGTCAGCACATTATCAAATGAAACTTCAGGTTTCCATAACGGGTATTTATTGAACCCGGATGGCCTAATTTAATTATCACATCCAATCACATCTCTGCAATTGAACTCTAGTCAGTTTTCCAACACTAGTGATCACTTTATTAAACTTACTTTATGCATGGCCATGAGTATGATGTGATATTAGAACACCAACATGTGTTTCTTTATACAATTGGCAAGACAATCGACTAATATTTGATCTAATATTAACTCATACTCTGCTGGAGTGCTTTTGATTATAATCTTGATACATGCTTAAGGTTGTTGAACATTCTATACTCTCATGGAGTATTCTATATATATAATCATGGTAAATATTCATTTTACTAAAGATAATCTCTTATAGAGACCTATGAGAATGTATCACTTCCTTAAATTTGCTATTGTAAATAATTGCCCATTTGTTGTTTGAAGATTCATGTTTTTGGAACCTATTGGGTTTGACTACCACGCTTTAGGCGTGCTTTAGGTTCATCAATAACTAATGTTGTCCTTTTGGAACATTAATTTTAATTGGAGCATTTACAGTTAGTATATAGGCATATAGCTAATGAAATCTATTCGTATCCATCTTTGATTTGAATCTTAAATAATTTTGTGGTCACCCTTATTAAATAAATCATTGATACTAAAGCTAATATATGTACTAAACTGACCATTAATGTATCTTATTCTTCATATATATTATTATTCATGTGCAAGGATTACATAAAATAATGAAATAATTACTATCTCCCCCTAATCCTTGCATATGGGGTATGAGATAATTAATCCAATAACCTTTAAAATCCCTTGCATCTTTAAGTCATAAATTATTTTGGCAATAACATGTATTAAGCAAAGTAAAATTATTCTTATCAATTCACAATAAGCTCAAAACAAGGGACAGATTGGAAAGATTTGGCATCTGTAATGACAACAGGTGTCTGCTGTGTGGTGATGCTATTGAGAACAGGAATCACCTGTTCTTTGAGTGCAATTATAGCAAGAGGTGTGTTGCCTTGATTGCTGATTGGTTAAAGATCAGAGACACTTCTTACAGCATTGAGGAAATTTGGAAGCAGTGGTGCAGGCAGCTCAAAGAACCTATTTACAGGAAAGTTGGAATGGCTGCTTTATCAGCTATTGTGTATCATATCTGGTTTGCCAGGAACCATGTCCTTTAGCAGAAAGCTGTGTTTCTTCCTAAAATTTTGTGTAAAGTGATCTGTATAGAAACAGTAGATAGGTGTAGGCAGCTTGTTAATTGTAAATGGGATAGGAATCATTGTAAATGGCTTTTTAGCCTTAGAGCTAGTGTGCCTTAATGGGTTGTGGTTGGTGGTGAGAGGGCTTGCCCTCTGGTTGGTGGTGGTTGTGTGCCTTTTTGGCTTGTGTAGTTTGGGTGTATTGTACAACTCCTTGTAAGTTGTTTCTTTGGTAATATATTTGCTTACTTACCAAAAAAAAAAAAAAAAAATAAATAAATAAATTATTCTTATATAAAACTCTTACTTGTTCCTTTAGCCCAATTATATTAATCTTTATATCATAAATTCTTACGGCTTACATAATACATATTTCAAGTAAGTTGCTCAAAGTGTTATCTTTAAATTCTTGAACTCTTAACACTATTTCTTGCTCAAATAGATAATATATTATCATGTTTGCAATTCTAATAAACTATTCCATTATATATGATCAATAAAACATCATGCAAACGTGTTTGCTATCTTTTCAATCATACAAATTCTCATTCACACTAGTATTGTGAACGGTGCGTGGATTATGTTAACAACATAATTTAGAAACTATTAAAATTTTCTAAGCCTTATACATAGGTTCATATTGAGGGCTTTTAACCCTTCATAAATTAAGGAACTTTCGGTCCATATGTATGAGTATTTAATGTTAACTTATTCATCATTCCTATAATCCAACTTAGTGTAGGCATATAATATCATGTATAATTGAATACAATCATATATCACTCAATAATTTCAATGTTGAAATAGTGTCAGTATATGTAATAATAGTATCCACTATAAGATTACTAGAAACATGATCATGGTAAATGTTAAGAATATTGTACGTATATGAGATGGTTCAAACTTCAAAATATTAACAAAAACAAATTTTTTTTTAGAACTTCAAGTCTCAAACATGGAGAGGAGTATGCATTTATAAAATATTAGCTTGCAAGTTCTAGTGTCTTGACCAGTTCGATCATGTGTATCTAATCTAATGTCCAGTCGTTACAAACAAGAATTCATTAATTATCATTTCCCATCTAATTAACAAATTAAATGATTGTCCTCAAATTCATTTTAAAACTGATCTCTACATTACTGGTGACAAACAAGATGAATTGTGATAAGCATTATTTGAGGACGTAGAAAGCAACTATATAGTCAGTTAAATATATGACATTCTGCATATATTAGCAATCTCACTCAAGAGTAATTAAATAACAAATGATATATATCATTAAATAAAGAACTAAATTATACCATAAATTTTAGCTCTTGATTATTACGTCAAATATTTTAAACAAATATTTATCTTGTTAATAAAATTATGTCGTCAATAAAAAAAATAAAAAAAAAAAAAAAAAGTAATCTTATCCATAAAGTACAAGCAACTAGAAAAGAAGCATTTGATTATCATACTTTTCTGTGGATTATTCCTACGGGCTTGCATGTGGATCTTTTAATAGTTAAATATTCTTTCTTAAAATAAGACATCATGTATTTGCAATATTTTCCCACTGATTTATTGAAACGTTTAATAAATGCATCCACAATTATAATTTCATGTAGAACACTTGTCATATACTAGTATATATATTAAATACTAAATTGGAAAGAAAAACAGGATATATATATGATATATACAATAGAGAATACACAAATAACATCCTTATCAATATGCAAATCAGAAGCAACTTTAATATGTTTCAGATATAGAAATAGCATGCAATTTTAATACTAGCTTAGCACATTAATTAATCACAGAACGATATAGGATTACGGAGTATAATTTATCAATTGGAGTGGACTCTACTGTATGCTAAGTTCTACTGACCGAGAAATAAAGGCAACAAATGAACATAATCAATTTATACACAAATATCTAATCATATTGGTGAAGTACACCGTGTAGAATAATTTCCTCATTAGTTGTACAAAATCGTCTAACAACAATTGAGATTTTGCAATTATAATGTGAATTATATATTGACTAATATATATATATATATATATATATATATATATATATATATATATATATATATATATATATATATATATATAGGGGAGGGATCCGGTAAGAACCCCTAGATATATAAGAACCCTAGATATATAAGAATCCATCTCAACCGTAGGATCAAGTTGTTTTAGACGGTTAAGATTAAAACACGTGTCCAACTTTTTCAACCCCCTTACCCACCTCCCAACCTTTTCTCTCTCCTCTAACTTTCTTTCCCTTCTTCCCGATTCTCTCATTTTCTCTCTCCTAAAACCCCCAAAAATCTGATAGAAGTTGCAATTTGAAGGATTTTCGCTTCAGGTATGTTTTTCTTTTCGATTTTGTTCAAATTTTCATGAAATTAGCATGATGTTCAAGTGAATTTGCAGTTTTAATTGGTGATTTTTGCAATTTTTAGGGTTCGGATTTAGGGTTCTATTTTTGCGATTTTTAGGAGTCGATTTTTGCGTATTATTTTGTGCGATTTTTGAGTTGGATTTTTCGTATGGAGTTTGATTATTTTGAGTTCGAGTTTAGCAAATTTAGGGTTCGAATCTTTGCGAATTATTTTGTTCGATTTTTGCGAATTATTTTGTTTGATTTTTGCGAATGATTTTTGTTCGATTTTTGTTCATTATTTCGATCAATTTTTGTTCATTATGTCGTTCGATTTTTGTTCATTATTTTGTTCGACTTTTGTGAATTATTTTTGTTTGATTTTTGTGAAATATTTATGTTCGAAAAATTTGATCTGTCAATTATTTTTTTTTTGTAAGAATTAGTTCGATTTTTGCAAATTAATGTCAATTTTTGAATTTTTTTTTTGAGTATGTGTATTCGAACAATAGATCTGTTGCTGCTATGGCTATTACTACAGCCTCTTCTACTCTGCCTACTGCCCCTCCTATCTTCTTCAAGGTTAATTTATATATATTTTGTAGTTGAAGGCATTTGGTGAATTTTATGAAGAAATTGATAACAAGAGTGTCGTTTTGTCCACTTTCGAAACAAGAAACATTGAGATGAAATGGAAGAGCAATGCAAACAAACATGATTGTGGAGTATTTTTGTTGAAGCACATGGAAACCTATGAAGGACAATGTCAAAAACAATGAAATTCGGGGCTAGAGAAGGGTAATGTACGTGTCAAGACATATGATTGATTAGGTTCTAATTACATCTCCATATTCTGATTATGTTCTAAAGTAATTCTGATTATGTTCTAAGTTAAATGTCTATGTTCTAAAGTAAATCTGATTATGTTCTAAAGTAATTATGATTATGTTCTAAGTTTAATGTCTATGTTCTAAAGTTAATCTGATTATGTTCTAAATTACTTGATTATGTTCTAAAGTAATTCTGATTATGTTATGAGTTAGATGTCTATGGTCTAAAGTTAATCTGATTATGTTCTAAAGTAATTATGATTATGTTCTAAGTTTAATGTCTATGTTCTAAAGTTAATCCGATTATTACTTGATTATGTTCTAAAGCAATTCTGATTATGTTATAAGTTAGATGTCTATGTTCTAAAGTTAATCTGATTATGTTCTAAAGTAATTATGATTATGTTCTAAGTTTAATGTCTATGTTCTAAAGTTAATCTGATTATGTTCTAAATTACTTGATAATGTTCTAAAGTAATTCTGATTATGTTCTAAGTTAGATAGATTATGTTCTAAAGTAATTATGATTATGTTCTAAGTTTAATGTCTATGTTCTAAAGTTAATCTGATTATGTTCTAAATTACTTGATTATGTTCTAAAGTAATTCTGATTATGTTGTAAGTTAGATGTCTATGTTCTAAAGTTAATCTGATTATGTTCTAAATTACATGGGAATGTTCTAAAGTATTTTTTATTATATTCTGAATTACATGTGTATTTTAATTTTAACGTGTTTGTATTTTTTTTGTTTGCAGTTTGAGCAAATGAAAAGGTTATGAGTGGAGTATTGTGGGAAGATTATAACATCAGAAGTAAATGAAGAACGGAAAAGAGTGATGAAGATGGCTAGAAAGTGGTCAAAGCTGAACAAAAATTGATATATGATTGTGTAAATCTTAAGTTTATATCTTTAGACATATATTTAAAACAATATATAGTACATTTTTTGTACAAATATGGAGATGACTATTTTGAACATGGGTATCATTTGGAATATTAATATCATTTGAAACATTAACCTGATTTGAAACATTATTTTTATAATGTTCTAAAGTATTTCTGATTTGTAAATTAAAAAAATTTAGAACACAGGAAAAAAAAACTTTAGAACATAAGTAGACTAAATTTAGAACATAGAAAAAAAAAATTTTGAACATAGATAAAAGAATATTTAGAATATAGGTAAAAGAATATTTAGAACGTAAACAAAAAAAAAGAAAAAAAAAAAGAAACTTTAGAACATAGGTAGTAAAAATTTAGAACTTAGGAAAAAAAAACTTTAGAACATAAGTAGACTGAATTTAGATCATAGGCAAAAGAATTTAGAACATAGGTAAAAGAATATTTAGAACATAAGAAGAAGAAAAAAAACTTTAGAACATAGGTTGGAAAAATTTAGAACATAGGAAGAAAAAAAAAAAAAAAAAAAAAAAAAAAAAAAAAAAAAAAAAAACTTTAGTATATAAGTAGACTAAATTTGGAACATAGAAAAAAAAATTAGAAAATAGGTAGACTAGATTTAGAACATAAGAGTAGGCAAAAAAATTTAAAACATAAAAAAAGAATTACAGAAATGCCATTACTAAAGGATGGTTTTAGATGGTTGGATCAAAACTAATAAATGGTTGAGATTGCTTCTTATATAAGATTGAGTTCTTATATAGAGGAGGGTTCTTACATGAGCCTTCCTCTATATATATATATATATATATATATATATAAGTTAATCAATATTTAGCAATATTGGATACATCAATAGTATTAGATATGTGAAAGAAAGATAATATAGAATAAAATAATAATTCCAAAAATTAATAGACTTACATCATTTATACAAAGCACAAATTAACAAATTTTACCAAATCACTTAGAGTATGTTGTATAATCGAAAAAAAAAGCTATACTGGCACACACTATTAGTGGGGAACAAGAACTAAATCTACTCTGTACAAGTCTACTCTATCTTACATCATAAATGGTGTCTTATATCAAACAATCATTATGCATATAATACATAATAGTATATTCTAAAATTTGTGTCTGGTATGATTGCGATTGAATTACTCTTTTTGACTAATACATATACATATTCTTATATGTAAACTTATTTACCTACGATAATTTGATGGAATAACAGAAATATGTAAATTTATTTATCTACAATAATCTGATGGAATAACAGTATAGGCATACCTTTCAAGATCTTTAACAATGATCGAATGATCGTCGTGTAGGTTAAACCTTGGTCTTGGTTTTGGCTAGCTAGAAATTGTGCTGATAACGTGTTGTGAAATAAGGAGAAAATATGAGAGATGGAGAGAGAATTAATCTATATATCTTTATTCCATAGGATGGGGTGTATATATATATATATATATAGGGAATGGATCATGTAAAAACAAGTCTAAAGGTGAAAACTAAAAACAGATAATCTAGACCATTGAATTTTAATCGACGGATGAGATTATATCTGCGTGATATCTGATAATCTTAAGCTGGGTTTTGTTTCTTGATATCTGATAATCCTTTCTCTCTCCTCTATTATTTAGTCTATTTTTTTCTCTCTCCTCCTTCTCACGTTCTCCATCTCACTCTTTCTTTCTCCTTCTCCCAAAAAAGTGAAATACTAAACACAGAAGAATTTGCTTCAATTTCATCAAAATCGCCATTAGAATTTGTTTCAATCTTCATCAATTTCGTCGTTAGCTTCAAAAAAGTGAGTTTTTAGTTTATGATTTTGTTTAATTTGGTATATTCTATGGTTGTTTTTGGAAATCAAAATGATTTTTCGATTAGATTTTCTTGAGTTTTGATTTGAATCAGTTTTGTGGTGTAGTTGTGAGCTGCATTTGTGTGATTTTGCTTGATTTTAGTAGATTAGGTTTTTTTGTGTAATTTTTGGTCGATTTTCTTTTGTCACGAATTCAATTGTGAGTTGTATGTAGCAGTAATTACGCTTTATTTGAGCTTTTTCATGCTTATTCGCGTTTCATAAGAGTGTAATTATGTCAAAATTTGACTTAATTTCTTTATATGGCATTCTTTGATCTACATTTGTGTATATTTTTGTATCTTAGAATTTGTACGAATCTGATGATTTTGTTGAAGAACGCTGATACGAGCTTGTAAAATATGTTTTTAGAGCATTTTTCTCTCTTGCTTTCGTAAACTGCAGTTAATTATTGTTACTTTGATTTTCGCTCACTTAGGGTTTTGATTTTTAGCTTGATTTTGCATCTTTGATTTAAGAACTTGGATAATTGCTGGTTTTTAAAATTTTAATCGATTTAAGATAATATTTATCAGGTTTTAGTTGTTAACCGCTTATGTTACTCGATTTTATTCTGATTCCGAATTCAAGTGCGAGTGTTAATCTGATTTTCTCTCTCATATGATTATGTTTCTAGCTTGTTTTGAATTGATATCATGTTTATAATTGGATTTATCTGTTGTATCAAAGTGTTTGTGAACACTAGTATTTTGCATATGGTTTTGTGTTCTGTTGAGTATAGGAGGAGGAGAGAGATTAGCAGGCCTAGGTTTGGGAAATTATGTTCAAATTCAACTTAATTTTTTTGTATGGTATTATTTGAGATTCATTTGTATATTTTTTTTCTTAATTTGTGTAAATTGGGTTTTTATGTGTGATTTTAGCTTGATTTTTTGTTTGATTTTAGCTTGATTTGAGTAAAATTGGATAGTATTATTAATTAGTGATATTAGAGCACCAAAAATTCCTCGAAATCTTTATATTGCATAGAGTATAGGAGGAGAGAGATTAACAGACCTAGGTTTGGTAGATTATGTACTGTTAAAACATAGCTATTATGATGCCCTGTTACTTTAGGCAGTAATGAATAGACAAACTGAGCCTATAATTATTTTTGTGTGGGTTGACTAATTTTACTGATGAGATTAGTTGCTAGATATTGTATTACTGATTATATGAGGAAACTAAGAACAACTAATGTGTTGAAGTCCAATGTTGTCATAATACTCTTTCAAAGTTTTATTCAATGATGTTTGGTATACAATTGATGCTCAAACTACAAAATTGATCAGCTGGATCATTGCTAGACGGCAAAACAAATTGGTAGAGTTGTGTAAAATAGTTATTGTTTTACGTAGGACATCAAAATAAGTTATTGAAAAATTATAGCTTTCCTTGCATTAAAATTTGTATATCATTGTTGGTATGTAGTGCTAACACTTAATTTGCATTAAAATAGTTATAATTTTGCTATTTATGCATCAGATTTGATTTCTTGGTTTTGCAATTGATATACTTTTTCTATTTGTTGCTACGATTGATGGTGTTTGCTTAGGCGGCTGCTCGTGGTGTGGTTCGGGAGTTGCATCTGCTCGAATTGGTGTTTGGTGAGAGGTGCTGCGGACGAGATTTGGTGCGGTGGCGAGCTGCTGGTTATAGGGTGGTCCGACAGTAGCTGGTTGTGCGGCTGGAGGTGGAGCTACTTGAGTGATAGGCATACATATAAATGTGGTCAATGTTGTCAAAATTGATATAATTACCTTATTTTTATATATAGTGACTTTCGTTATTTTTATATATAGTGACCTTTGATAAATGTGGTCAAAATTGATATAGTTACCTTATTTTTGTATATAGTGACCTTTATGTAAATGTGGTCAAAATTGATATAATTACCCTATTTTTGTATATAGTGACCTCTAACTAAATATTGTAAAAATTGATATAATTACCTTATTTCTATATATAGTGATCTCGGTGTAAATGTCATCAAAATTATTATAAATTGATATAATTACCTTATTTTTGTATAAAGTCACCTTTTGGTTGTTTCACACCATCAGATTATCTAGTGAACATTCAATGGCTAAGATTGCTTGTTTTTAGTTTTCACCATAAGCTCTGTTTTCAGCGGAACCTCCCCGTATATATATATATATATATATATAATATAATATAATAATATAATATATATATATATATATATATATATAGAGTGGATCATGTAAAAACAAGGCTTAAATTAAAAACTGAAAACATACAATCTCCACCGTCCACAAAAATCAATGCCTGAGATTAGAGGAAAAAAACACGCGATGTTCGTCCTTTTTATTGCCTTTATCCGTAACTTTCTCTATATACTTTATTCCTTTCTCTCTCTTGTTCAAAGCTCCATTACTTCAAATTTCTCGATTCTTCTTCTAATTTCATGCTACTTCAAAATCACAATGATGTAATAGCTTCGATTCTTCATCAAATTCGTTATCATTATCGTCTACGATCTAGTATCAAGTAAGTAAATCGATTTTGATTTCGCTAATTATATCATTTTTACATTATCCGATTAATTTTCTTTATTTTAGCGTGAATTTATTTTTAAATTCAAATTAATTTCTTCATATTGTTGTTTTTTTAGCTATAATGTTATTTTGTGGTTCTATATTTATGTTTAATTTTGTATTTTCTAAGTTTTATTAAAATCAAACTAATTTTTCAATTCAAATTTTTTGAGTTTCGATTTTAATTTTAGTTGTGGCTTGTTCCATTTGAATTTCACGATTCTAATTTTGTATTTGTTGACATTATTGTTATGAACTTAAGCGACGAAGAGAAAACGAAGGTTTTGTTGAGGTTGTGGCTTGTTGGATATGAATTCCAGTGTATATTGCATATTGTTTGGGTTTGTGTTAACTGTTGAGTATAGGAGGAGGAGAGAGATTAGCAGGCCTAGGTTTGGGTAATTATGTTCAAATTTAACTTAATTTCTTCGTATAACATTCTTTGAGATTCATTTGTGTAATTTATTGTATTTTGTGTAAATTAGGTTTTAGCTTGATTTTAGTTTGAGATCTTCCTACTATGATGTGTTGCTTTTGCTTTTGTTTTTCGTTTCTGATTTGTGTATTTTTTGAGTTCTTCGTTTCTGAATTTTTTTATTTTTTTTTATCGTAAATTTGCTCGTTTTTATTCTGGTGGAAATTATCGATTTGATTTGTATTTTTGAGTTTTGACTTCAGTACATTTTCATAGGAGTAGATTTGAACGATATTTTGTTTTAGTTGTTAATCGGACTAGGAAAGTGATTGTTGATGTTGCTGAAGGAGATGCCGAAGATGTGAACAGAGCAGTATCTGCTGCTCGGAAAGCATTCGATGAAGGACCATGGCCAAAGATGACTGCTTATGTAACTAAATTTCGAAAAATTCGTGAAATTATACTTCGATTTTAAGTATTATTATTATTATTATTGTTATTGTTAGTAGTTTAATTGTTATTTGGTTGAGTTTTCGTTGCGATTTTTCGTGTATTTTTTACTTTGTTTATCGAATTTGGTTTGCGTTTACTGTTAATCTGAAGTAGTTGGAGAAATGTACACTCAATGGAAGATCTTGAGAGTTGAAATGAAATTTTTGTTTGGATTTTCTGCAAGAATTTGTGTGAATTTGTTTCAATTTTCTTTTACTTTTTGTATTATGCTATATTGTTGCTGTGAATGCTGTTGATTAGAATTATGGTGCTGTATTATTTCAATGAATTAGGAGAAGGGACAATCAAAGGATAAAGGACAACAGGAGAAAGGTTCAGATGACAAGGAACAACAGGAGAAAGCATCATTTGTTAATGAGCGCAGAAGTTATCTGATGACAAGGAGCAGGAGAAGTTATCTGATGACAAGGAGGAGCAGGAGAAGTAATCTGATGATAGTTACCTTATTTTTGTAAATAGCGACTTCTATATAAATGTGGTCAATGTTGTCAAAATTGATATAATTACCTTATTTTTATATATAGTGACCTTCGTTATTTTTATATATAGTGGCTTTGTATAAATGTGGTCAAAATTGATATAGTTACCTTATTTTTGTATATAGTGACCTTTATGTAAATGTGGTCAAAATTGATATAATTACCCTATTTTTGTATATAGTGACCTCTAAGTAAATATTGTAAAAACTGATATAGTTACCTTATTTCTATATATAGTGGCCTCGGTGTAAATGTCATCAAAATTAATATAACTTGATATAATTACCTTATTTTTATATATAGTGACCTATGGGTTGTTTCACACCATCAAATCATCTAGTGAGCTTTCAATGGCTAAGATTGCTTGTTTTTAGTTTTCACCATAAGCTCTGTTTTTAGCGGAACCCCCCCGTATATATATATATATACACACACACAAATAATTAGGGTTTGGTTGGATAAGAATGTAAACCCTAGATCTAGAATATTTCGGAATGATACGAGGATAATGGATATCCACAAATATTTCATAACAATTTTATCTATTATATACATTATCTAATTTACTAATTAAAACTTATTTTATGAATTGATCTTAATTTTGCTAAATTTAACTTATTTTAACTATATTATTTGAATAAGATGAAGAGAAAACTAACAATACAAGAAAATAACAACTTTAACCAACACACAAGAGTAGAGGCCGTGCCCTTATAATATTATAACTACATCATAAACTACTCCCTACATTCTTTTTTGTTCTACCTTCTACCCACTTTTCATTTTAGGTCGTTCTTTTAAATTCTACCCACTCCACTTTATTCTACTTATGCAATACTGCTTTTACAATCTTACTCTTTTAACCCCATATTAAGTACACCATTTCATACCCCCCTTCTCATTTTATTCATTTTTTTCTTACACAAATCAACCTTTTTTAGATTATACTACAATTTCTTTAAGTCAAAATTCGCCATAACACTCTAAACTATGGCTTAAGTGCACCTAGCACCCTCTACTTTATGTAGTAGACTAAATACCACAAGCTAATGACTTGAGTGCAAAGTGTGCCTTTAGATGTAATTAAAATTTTATTTATTTACGTGCCGAAAAATGTCTTGTTAAGATTTCAGGGGTTATATATATTGACCCTTAAGGATTTGAATTGAGCTCAAAAAAAAAAAAAAAAAAAATTATCATCTTGCATGTCATTTACATTAATTTTTTTGTTGTTTATGGAGGATTAATGTAGTTGTTAATGATTGGGATTTTTAGTTGGGAAGAAGAAGGAGGTGAAGAAAAAGACTGGATTAGGATTAACTAATAAAAAGGATGAGAATTTGGGGAGTGATTCTTCTTCAAGGTAAAGGTGAAGGTGTGGATGTTGAGGTTGTTGGCGACGGGAAACATACCGATCGGAGAGGAAAGAGTGAAATTATTTGGGTGGTTTGGATAAAAAGATGAAGGGATAAGAAATTTGTGCTGAAATCGGGAGAAAAATCCGTCTTTTATAGAAGTGGGTTATCTATAACTATTTTGTACTACTGTAAAAATATCATATACTTCCTCCGTTTCATATTAGATGACACATTTTGTTTAGACACATTTGCCAATACAATGATACATACTTTCTAATGCAAATATCCTTGGTTATATATTAGCAATAATTATAAAAATTTGATATTTGAAAAATAGATGCTGAGACGAATCTAACAAGACCCCACATGAATATGTTTTTTTCAAAATGAAAATCACAAAGTAAAATCAAAACAAGTTATGTGAATAGCACACAAAGTCAAACTGTGTCATCTAATTTGAAATGGAGGAAGTAATAATCTTATGTACTAGCAAAACTTTATGGTCCAAATATTTATATTTTCAAATATTATATTGAAATTGTAAAAGGTTATTACACTGAGAATGTAAGTCATAGTGGTGTAAAAGTCCTTATATATTTTTAAGAGATTATGAATTCGAAAATAGAAAGAAACATAAAAAGTATGCCAAAGAAAGGAAAAATAATAAGTATAATAGGCAGTATCTTTTTTCAATTGTAGTCAATATGCATGCAAAGTTTATATTTTGCGTTCACGTAGATTACCACTATCCAAATATATATTATTATAAGTAAAATTGAATTTTACGTATGAAAATATATATTATTATAAGTAAAATTGAATTTTACGTACGAGACGCGTACATGATATCAACATTAGTTGAACAGGAATAAAAACTAGGAAGAATAGTAACAATTTGACAAGTACAAGAATTCATCACCGTTGCTTTTGAGATGAGACAATATTTGCACAATACATGATATGATAAAATGTTTGAGTTTTTGGTATAGAGAATTTTAAATATGGGCAAATAAAGTGCATGCTCCTCAAAACATTTTTAAAGGTAGATATTTTATGATTATAAATTTGAGAAGTAGATATAAATATTTCTGACTAGAATACAACGTGTTAAAAACTTTTAACCGATAGAAAATTTTAATGAGTAAATATCACAATATCACATGTGAACTTCATTTTTTGTATTTTCCACAACATAAGGTTTTTTTATTTTATTTTATTTTATTTTATTTTTTTTAGAGTATAAGGTCACCAAAAAGTTTAAGACGACCTTATCAATAATGAAAATGAATACATTAATAAACGACTGTGGCCCTGTTCTTTTGAGCTTCTAGGCAAAGCACTACAGAGATCGGCAGAGCAGAGCAGATTTCAGCAATATTATTATTATTATTATTATTATTATTATTATTATTATTATTATTATTATTATTATTATTATTATTATTATTATAGTAACAAAAACCTACAAAGTCAAACTATTTACAAGAAGTTAGTGGGGAGCCGAGATACAACACTACTAGAAAACAGCTAATTTACGAGGGACATATTCCGTCTAAAAACCTTAAAAATCCGTCGAAAAGTCCAGTTTCCGACGGAATTCCGTTGGAACACGCTGTCGAAGACCCCTTTGTAGGAAATTTGGGTTATACTGAGGGATTTTCAGTCGGAAACATCCTTACCGACGAATTTTCCGACGGATTTCAGTTTCTCGGAACCTTAGTTTGACCTGAATTGGAAGTCCGTCGCAAGATTCCGACGGAATAAAATCTCTCGGAATATTCCCCTGTTCGGACGGAAATTTCCGTCGCAAGGCCCCACGTTTTCGAGGGAAATTTCCGTCGGAACAGGGGAATGTTACGAGGGATTTATTCCGTCGGAAGTTCCCCTTTTCCGAGGGATTTTATTTCCGTCGGAAGGTTCCCTTTTCCGAGGGATAGTATTTTTGTCGGAAGTTCTCCTTTTCTGAGGGATTATAATTCCGTCGGAAGCTCTACTTTTCCGAGGGATTATAATTCCGTTGGAACTTTTCTTCTTTGCTACGAAATAAATTTCTATTTTGGCTATATATTTTCCTCCGGGACAAACCTGTAATTCCTGCTTCTTATATTATATTACTAATTGAATAATTTGTGCAAAAATATATATATATATATATATATAGATACTAATTCCAATATTTACAATAAACACTAAGTTAATATAAAATTACAACTAACAAACAATAAGTTCATCAATGCTATACAACAGCGCGAGTGCCCTGGCCAGCTCCACCAAAACCCGGGTCGTCGTCCCTGGGATCTCAAAACGGAGGTTGCACGTTGGAACATGGGTCATTGGCGTAACGACCCATCATCCTTTCTTCCAGCCTCTTCTCCATTTCTTCCATTTGGGCTTGTAGTTGGGCTTGAACTTGGGCTTGAAATTGGGCTTCCATGTCGGCTTCCATTTATTCCCGAATAGCCTGGACCCTGGATTCCATCTGATCCTGCATCTGAGAAACAAAGGAGGGCGTGTATTCAATCTACAAAACCTACAAGTATTCAAATTCCAAACAAAAAATTAACAAAAAATAAAAGTATAAACTACATTTATGATTTAATCTTTTTAGTTTATGCTTGCATTTTTTATAAGTTCAAAAATAATAATATATGTGAACTTATTAGAAAAAAAAAAAAAACCAAAAAAAAAAAGAGGAAAAACTGAAACTACTTGCTGGCGGTGGCGGCTGGTGGGCGTGGAGGTTGCAGACCCGCCGGCGAGTGAGGTGAAAGGTGGTGGTTGTTAGTAATTACTCCGGTAAGTCCTAGGTGAAAGGTGATGGTTAGGGTTTTTCGGACACCAAAAAAAAACAAAAAAAAAAAAAATTAAACCACAAATTGCGAACTTACCGGCGGCGGTGCAGCGGCGGCTGCGTCCTCTCTGTCTTCCTCTTTCTCCTTCTCCCTTTCTATCTCTTCCTCTTCCTCTTGAATCGCCCTCCCTTTCTCTCTCTTCCTCTTTGTCGTTTTTTTTTGTTCTGGATTGCAGCAGTAGCAGAAACACACGTTTTTTTTATTGTTCTCAGCTTCCGACGGAAATAATTCCCTCGGAAATGTGAGGTTCCGACGGAATTTTCCGTCGGAACCCGACATTTGCGAGGGAATAATTTCCGTCGGAAGCCTCTCCAAGGGAATATTCCGTAGGAATGGAAACATTCCGAGGGAAATAAAATCCGTCGGAACGTTTCCGAGGGAATATTCCGTCGGTAGCGAAATATTCTGACGGATTATTCCTACAAAGTCAATTTCCGCCGGAAAATTTGAATTTTCCGAGGGAATTACATTCTGTCGGAACCTTTCCCTCGGAAATAACCCTATTTCTAGTAGTGCAATTTGGGCCCCCACCCCTCTAGCTATAGCGAACCCGATCCTGTTAAAGATGTGAACCGCTGTACGAGCACCAATATCATGAGTCCTAGCGAATGCCTGAACCCGTTTCGGCAACGCTACAACATCCTTCATTATTATTATTATTATTATTATTATTATTATTATTATTATTATTATTTTTTTTTTTTTTTTTTTTTTTTTTTTATTATTATTATTATTATTATTATTATTATTATTATTATTATTATTATTATTATTATTATTATTATTATTATTATTGCCGCTACTTCTACTGCTACTGCTACTACTACTACTGCCGCTACTGAAAGGAATGGTGTCCTTCCAACAAGTGTATTATTCCGGTAGAGGGTTCAGAATTATTACAAAGCTAATTCTTCAGTAAGGTCAAGTGATCGGAATGCCTAGGTGGAGGCCGCTTCCGATCAGTAATATCGAGGTACAATTGATATTACAGCTTAATCTTAACTGAACCCTTCGGGTCGAACCCAATCGAATCTCCGATCCGAGACGTCGAATTAATTCGAAAGGATTTAATGAGTCGACAGAGTTTTACGAATACAGACGTCGGAAATCGAGCCTAGGGCGTCGATACCGAGCGTCGCAAAATCACAAGCAACAAGTATGAGCATAGCCGTATCTAGACTAGGCTAGCTCATAGCATGCCTAGGTGCACCATGCGTGTGCTAGGCGCACCATGGTGTGCTAGGCACCATCGCAGCCTTGGCGCGCCCTGGCAGCCCATCGCATGCTAGCATGGGTGCCTGGGTGCGCATGGCAGCTATCGCAGGCCACACAGGCACCACGCAGCCCATAGCAGCTAGCAAGCATGCTAGCATAGTGCCTGGGTGCATGTGGCGCCTATCGCAGGCAATGGCCGCACCAGACGCACCATGGCAAGCACTAGGTGCTGCGTGCGTGCGTGCCTGGCTTGGCAGCACCATCGCAAGCACCAAGTGCTGGCATGGTTGGCTGCCTGGCAGTGGCGCGCCATATGCGTATGCTTGTGTGCTTGCCTTAGCATGGAAGCACCAAGCATCGCAGCACATGCGAGAGGCTGCGCGCCAGCTAGATGCTAGGCCTCGCACAAGCAGCCTCCACTAGGCGAAAAACCCTAATCCCCACCGGTTCAAACCACCTATTCCCCACCGGTTTTGAACTGTTTTTGATTTGGGGGGTGCTAAATCCTCAAAGCTTTCCCACCGGTTCAAAACCGGTGGCAAAAAGAACTTTTCCCACCGGTTTTGAAGTGAACCGGTGGCAAAACCGCTTGATTTATGCTACAGGGGAAGACTTTTCCCACCGGTTTTGGGTGAACCGGTGGGAAAAGAGTGACATTTCGCATCGGTTTACTCATTGAACCGGTGGGAAAGTTATCCCACCAGTTTTAGAAATTGGTTTGGCCACCGGTTCAATGGGTAAACCGGTGGGAAAAACCTGTTTTTTTATTTATTTTTTTTAATAATTAAAAATAATTAAATACCTGCACATCCTGTATTAATTCTGCCATTAATATATATTATAATAACAGTAATAATAATAATAATAATTATTATTACCCGTATTATTATTATTATTATTATTATTATATTATTAATAAAAATACTAATAATATAATAATTTTACATTGAATTGGAATAATAACAACAATACATAAATATTAATTAATAACCGTAAATGCGATACAATGAAATGTCATATAGCTTTTACAACTCATTCATTAAAAGGTGTTATATTTACAAACTATGATAATAATTAATGTATAAGTTAACAAGTTCAAATTAAATTATATGTGATGAAAGACGCTAACATGTCTCGAACTTCATTCAGCTCTTTGCTTGTCAATGGACCTCTTTTCTGTACCTTGAGAAACTTGGTTAAATAAAAATGATGTTAGCTAGAATTAATTACTTGGGTTATGTATGTAAAAATACATTTACAATTTAAGTTAGGCAAAAATTTAATACATAGGCCTATATGATCACTACTTGTATGCCTATTTTCTACATTTATTTCCAAATCAACTCATTCTTCCTTTAAAACATGTCATTATTACCTAGTTAGAGGCAGCTAAGGCTTGAAATCACATTAAAAGAGCATTTGAAGTGTTTTAAGACGCAATTTCCTTCAAAATGGCCCGAATAAGGCCTATATCACTACTTGTATGCCTATTTTCTATATTTTGAATCAAATTACCTCATTCTTCCTCTTAAAATGTCATTCTTACCTATTTAGAGGCAGCTAAGGCTTGAAATCTCATTAAAAGAGCATTTGAAGTGTTTTAAGACGCAATTTCATTCAAAATTGCCCGAATAAGGCCAATATCACTACTTGTATGCCTATTTTCTATATTTTGAATCAAACTACCTCATTCTTCCTCTTAACATGTCATTCTTACCTAGTTACAGGCAGCTAAGGCTTTAAATCACATTAAAAGAGCATTTGAAGTGTTTTAAGACGCAATTTCATTCAAAGTGGCCCGAATAAGGCCTATATCACTACTTGTATGCCTATTTTCTACATTTTTAATCAAATTACCTCATTCTTCCTTTAAACATGTCATTATTACCTAGTTAGAGGCAGATAAGGCTTGAAATATCATTAAAAGAGCATTTGAAGTGTTTTAAGACGCAATTTCATTCAAAATGGCCCGAATAAGGCCTATATCACTACTTGTATGCCTATTTTCTATATTTTGAATCAAATTACCTCATTCTTCCTCTTAACATGTCATTATTACCTATTTACAGGCAGCTAAGGCTTGAAATCACATTAAAAGAGCATTTGAAGTGTTTTAAGACGCAATTTCATTCAAAATGGCCCGAATAAGGCCTATATCACTACTTGTATGCCTATTTTCTATATTTTGAATCAAATTACCTCATTCTTCCTCTTAACATGTCATTCTTACCTAGTTAGAGGCATCTAAGGCTTGAAATCTCATTAAAAGAGCATTTGAAGTGTTTTAAGACGCCATTTCATTCAAAATGGCCCGAATAAGGCCTATATCACTACTTGTATGCCTATTTTCTATATTTTGAATCAAATTACCTCATTCTTCCTCTTAACATGTCATTATTACCTATTTACAGGCAGCTAAGGCTTGAAATCTCATCAAAAGAGCATTTGAAGTGTTTTAAGACGCAATTTCATTCAAAATGGCCCAAATAAGGCCTATATCACTACTTGTATGCCTATTTTCTAAAATTTGAATCAAATTACATCATTCTTCCTCTTAACATGTCATTCTTACCTAGTTACAGGAATCTAAGGCTTGAAATCACATTAAAAGAGCATTTGAAATGTTTTAAGACGCAATTTCATTCAAAATGGCCCGAATAAGGCCTATATCACTACTTGTATGCCTATTTTCTACATTTTTAGTCAAATTACCTCATTCTTCCTGTAAACATGTCATTATTACCTAGTTAGAGGCAGCTAAGGCTTGAAATCACATTTAAAGAGCATTTGAAGTGTTTTAAGACGCAATTCTTTCAAAATGGCCTTAATAAGGCCTATATCACTACTTGTATGCCTATTTTCTATATTTTGAATCAAATTACCTCATTCTTCCTCTTAACATGTCATTCGTACCTAGTTAGAGGCAGTTAAGGCTTTAAATCTCATTAAAAGAGCATTTGAAGTGTTTTAAGACGCAATTTCATTCAAAATGGCCCGAATAAGGCCTATATCACTACTTGTATGCCTATTTTCTATATTTATTGCCAAATCAACTCATTCTTCCTTTAAACATGTCATTATTACCTAGTTAGAGGCAGATAAGGCTTGAAATCACATTTAAAGAGCATTTAAAGTGTTTTAAGACGCAATTCTTTCAAAATTGCACGAATAAGGCCTATATCACTACTTGTATGCCTATTTTCTACATTTTTAATCAAATTACCTCATTCTTCCTTTAAACATGTCATTATTACTTATTTAGAGGCAGCTAAGGCTTCAAATTACATTGAAATAGCATATGAAGTGTTTTGAGACGCAATTTCATACAAAATGGCCCGAATAAGGCCTATATCACTACTTGTATGCCTATTTTCTATATTTTTAATCAAATTACCTCATTCTTCCTCTAAATGTCATTCTTACCTAGTTAGAGGCAGCTAAGGCTTGAAATTTCATTAAAAGAGCACTTGAAGTGTTTTAAGACGCAATTTCATTCAAAATGGCCCGAATAAGGCCTATATCACTACTTGTATGCCTATTTTCTACATTTTTAATCAAATTACCTCATTCTTCCTTTAAACATGTCATTATTACCTAGTTAGAGGCAGATAAAGCTTGAAATCACATTTAAAGAGCATTTGAAGTGTTTTAAGACGCAATTCTTTCAAAATTGCACGAATAAGGCCTATATCACTACTTGTATGCCTATTTTCTACATTTTTAATCAAATTACCTCATTCTTCCTTTAAACATGTCATTATTACCTATTTAGAGACAGCTAAGTCTTGAAATTACATTGAAAGAGCATATGAAGTGTTTTAAGACGCAATTTCATACAAAATGGCCCGAATAAGGCCTATATCACTACTTGTATGCGTATTTTCTATATTTTTAATCAAATTACCTCATTCTTCCTCTTAAAATGTCATTCTTACCTAGTTAGAGGCAGCTAAGGCTTGAAATCTCATTAAAAGAGCATTTGGAGTGTTTTAAGACGCAATTTCATACAAAATGGCCCGAATAAGGCCTATATCACTACTTGTATGCCTATTTTCTATATTTTTAATCAAATTACCTCATTCTTCCTCTTAAAATGTCATTCTTACCTAGTTAGAGGCAGCTAAGGCTTGAAATCTCATTAAAAGAGCATTTGAAGTGTTTTAAGACGCAATTTCATTCAAAATGGCCCGAATAAGGCCTGTATCACTACTTGTATGCCTATTTTCTACATTTTTAATCAAATTACCTCATTCTTCTTCTTAACATGTCATTCTTACTTATTTAGAGGCAGCTAATGCTTGAAATCTCATTAAAAGAGCATTTGAAGTGTTTTAAGACGCAATTTTATACAAAATGGCCCGAATAAGGCCTATATCACTACTTGTATGCCTATTTTCTACATTTTTAATCAAATTACCTCATTCTTCCTTTAAACATGTCATTTTTACCTATTTACAGGCAGCGCTAAGGCTTGAAATCACATTAAAAGAGCATTTGAAGTGTTTTAAGACGCAATTTCATTCAAAATGGCCCGAATAAGGCCTATATCACTACTTGTATGCCTATTTTCTACATTTTTAATCAAATTACCTCATTCGTCCTTTAAACATGTCATTATTACCTATTTAGAGGCAGATAAGGCTTGAAATTACATTAAAAGAGCATTTGAAGTGTTTTAAGACGCAATTTCATTCAAAATGGCCCGAATAAGGCCTATATCACTACTTGTATGCCTATTTTCTACATTTTTAATCAAATTACCTCATTATTCCTTTAAACATGTCATTATTACCTATTTAGAGGCAGCTAAGGCTTGAAATCACATTAAAACAGCATTTGAAGTGTTTTAAGACGCAATTCTTTCAAAATGGCCCGAATAAGGCCTATATAACTACTTGTATGCGTATTTTCTACATTTTTAATCAAATTACCTCATTCTTCCTTTAAACATGTCATTATTACCTATTTAGAGGCAGCTAAGGCTTGAAATTACATTAAAAGAGCATTTGAAGTGTTTTAAGACGCAATTTCATACAAAATGGCCCGAATAAGGCCTATATCACTACTTGTATGCCTATTTTCTATATTTTTAATCAAATTACCTCATTCTTCCTCTTAACATGTCATTCTTACCTAGTTACAAGCGGCTAAGGCTTGAAATCACATTAACAGAACAATTCAAGGGTAAACCGGTGGGAAAAACCTGTTTTTTTTTTAATAATTAAAAATAATTAAATACCTGCACATCCTGTATTAATTCTGCCATTAATATATATTATAATAACAGTAATAATAATAATAATTATTATTATTATTACCCGTATTATTATTATTATTATAATATTATTAATAAAAATACTAATAATATAATATTTTTACATTGAATTGGAATAATAACACAATACATAAATATTAATTAATAACCGTAAATGCGATACAATGAAATGTCATATATCTTTTACAACTCATTCATTAAAAGGTGTTATATTTACAAACTATGATAATAATTAATGTATAAGTTAACAAGTTCAAATTAAATTATATGTGATGAAAGACGCTAACATGTCTCGAACTTCATTCAGCTCTTTGCTTGTCAATGGACCTCTTTTCTGTACCTTGAGAAACTTGGTTAAATAAAAATGATGTTAGCTAGAATTAATTACTTGGGTTATGTATGTAAAAATACATTTACAATTTAAGTTAGGCAAAAATTTAATACATAGGCCTATATGATCACTACTTGTATGCGTATTTTCTACATTTTTAATCAAATTACCTCATTCTTCCTTTAAACATGTCATTATTACCTATTTAGAGGCAGCTAAGGCTTGAAATTACATTAAAAGAGCATTTGAAGTGTTTTAAGACGCAATTTCATACAAAATGGCCCGAATAAGGCCTATATCACTACTTGTATGCCTATTTTCTATATTTTTAATCAAATTACCTCATTCTTCCTCTTAACATGTCATTCTTACCTAGTTAGAGGCAGTTAAGGCTTTAAATCTCATTAAAAGAGCATTTGAAGTGTTTTAAGACGCAATTTCATTCAAAATGGCCCGAATAAGGCCTATATCACTACTTGTATGCCTATTTTCTATATTTATTGCCAAATCAACTCATTCTTCCTTTAAACATGTCATTATTACCTAGTTAGAGGCAGATAAGGCTTGAAATCACATTTAAAGAGCATTTGAAGTGTTTTAAGACGCAATTTCATTCAAAATGGCCCGAATAAGGCCTATATCACTCCTTGTATGCCTGTTTTTTACATTTTTAATCAAACTACCTCATTCTTCCTTTAAACATGTCATTATTACCTATTTAGAGGCAGCTAAGGCTTGAAATTACATTAAAAGAGCATTTGAAGTGTTTTAAGACGCAATTTCATTCAAAATGGCCTGAATAAGGCCTATATCACTACTTGTATGCCTATTTTCTACATTTTTAATCAAATTACCTCATTCTTCCTTTAAACATGTCATTATTACCTATTTAGAGGCAGATAAGGCTTGAAATTACATTAAAAGAGCATTTGAAGTGTTTTAAGACGCAATTTCATTCAAAATGGCCCGAATAAGGCCTATATCACTACTTGTATGCCTATTTTCTACATTTTTAATCAAATTACATCATTCTTCCTTTAAACATGTAATTATTACCTATTTAGAGGCATCTAAGGCTTGAAATCACATTAAAACAACATTTGAAGTGTTTTAAGACGCAATTCTTTCAAAATGGCCCGAATAAGGCCTATATCACTACTTGTATGCGTATTTTCTACATTTTTAATAAAATTACCTCATTCTTCCTTTAAACATGTCATTATTACCTATTTAGAGACATCTAAGGCTTGAAATTACATTGAAATAATATATGAAGTGTTTTAAGACGCAATTTCATACAAAATGGCCCGAATAAGGCCTATATCACTACTTGTATGCCTATTTTCTATATTTTTAATTAAATTACCTTATTCTTCCTCTTAAAATGTCATTCTTACCTAGTTAGAGGCAGCTAAGGCTTGAAATCTCATTAAAAGAGCATTTGAAGTGTTTTAAGACGCAATTTCATTCAAAATGGCCCGAATAAGGCCTGTATCACTACTTGTATGCCTATTTTCTACATTTTTAATCAAATTACCTCATTCTTCCTTTAAACATGTCATTATTACCTATTTAGAGGCATCTAAGGCTTGAAATTACATAAAATCGCATTTTAAGTTTTTTAAGACGCAATTTCATACAAAATGGCCCGAATAAGGCCTATATCACTACTTGTATGCCTATTTTCTATATTTTTAATCAAATTACCTCATTCTTCCTCTTAACATGTCATTATTACTTATTTAGAGGCAGCTAAGGCTTGAAATCTCATTAAATGAGCATTTGAAGTGTTTTAAGACGCAATTTTATACAAAATGGCCCGAATAAGGCCTATATCACTACTTGTATGCCTATTTTCTACATTTTTAATCAAATTACCTCATTCTTACTTTAAACATGTCATTATTACCTAGTTAGAGGCAGATAAGGCTTGAAATCACATTAAAAGAGCATTTGAAGTGTTTTAAGACGCAATTTCATTCAAAATGGCCCGAATAAGGCCTATATCACTCCTTGTATGCCTGTTTTTTACATTTTTAATCAAACTACCTCATTCTTCCTTTAAACATGTCATTATTACCTATTTAGAGGCAGATAAGGCTTGAAATTACATTAAAAGAGCATTTGAAGTGTTTTAAGACGCAATTTCATTCAAAATGGCCTGAATAAGGCCTATATCACTACTTGTATGCCTATTTTCTACATTTTTAATCAAATTACCTCATTCTTCCTTTAAACATGTCATTATTACCTATTTAGAGGCAGCTAAGGCTTGAAATCACATTAAAAGAGCATTTGAAGTGTTTTAAGACGCAATTCTTTCAAAATGGCCCGAATAAGGCCTATATCACTACTTGTATGCGTATTTTCTACATTTTTAATCAAATTACCTCATTCTTCCTTTAAACATGTCATTATTACCTATTTATAGGCATCTAAGGCTTGAAATTACATTAAAAGAGCATTTGAAGTGTTTTAAGACGCAATTTCATACAAAATGGCCCGAATAAGGCCTATATCACTACTTGTATGCCTATTTTCTATATTTTTAATCAAATTACCTCATTTTTCCTCTTAACATGTCATTCTTACCTAGTTATAAGCGGATAAGGCTTGAAATCACATTAACAGAACAATTCAAGGGTTTTAAGACGCAGTTAAAGGGTTTTCTCCTATCAAAACACACCACAAAATCAAATTAACTAAGTCAATGGCATACCTCATCAAGCTGTTGTAAGTCTGTACAATGACTCGTTATGTCCAACATGAATCTCATCACGTATAGTCCGCAATCAACTCCGTTATCTTGTTGTGCGCACTAGCATAGGAACACAGTAAATGAATCAAACATGCAAAACAAATTAGCAATATCTTACAAATTGTTTATTATAAAATCACAAAATCATGTAGCATTACCATCGGTGATTTCCATGTAGGGCCTTGAGGAGCTCGGCAATTTATCTTCTTCATAGCACTATAGAAAAGTAAGTTCAAACTTTATTAGTATGACTAATATAATAAATGAGTAAGGATAATCAACACTAGATAACTATATTTACTTTCGCAGTATAGACTTCACGAGGAGCTTTTTCGGATGAGGCAATCGAGCTGAGTCAAAAAGGAAGATGGTGTTACTCGGAACACAAATCACCAGCAGGGTCCAATGTGCACTACAGAAATAGACAATACACAAACAAGTCCACAATTAGCCGTGTACAACATATAATTAGGGGAAACAAATGAATTTGACATGGTCAAACGTACTCCTCAAAACATGGGGCGAATATGAACTTGTCACCCGCACGCAATGATTCCTTGATACCCCATTCAACATAGTACAACACGTCAGGGTAGTTGCCTAAGATTCTAGTAGTGGAGATTTGCTCGGGGCACAACCACCCTACTTGACACGGAGAATCAATCTCAAGTAAGTGCTCCTGTAGTGCTCTGCATGCATGGTAACAAAATATTAATGGGAAATTAAATGACAAGCAATCACCGAGCATCTGAATAACATACGAGCATCTGAATAACATAATAGTGTCTGGCATTAAATTACCTCATGAATGTTTGAACGAGGGAGATGTTAAGCATTGAACCACTTAGAAATTCTTTCACATCTTCTTTGCTAAGCCATGCAACTGCATCCTCATCAAAGTGGAACATTGCCTTAGGTAGTGGAACTTGAATGGGAGTGTCACTAGGCAACATGCTCACACGGTTGTGTAGAAATGTTAAATCCTTAGACAGCGTTTGAAGGACCATGTCAGCAACAAGTGGAGTAGCTTGCAAAGCTGAACCTCTCGAAGAGTTCTTCTTCGACCCTTTTTCACTCTCCGACCTTTGTTCACTCCTCTTCTTTGGCACCGGTTGATCAACGCTTATTGGTTGTTCCACCTTCCTCTTTGAAGGTTGTCTTTTTTGCGAAATCTAATACAACAAATCACGCAATTGGTTAGAAAAGACAAATCCATCTAACTCTTGTGAAAACAACCGGGCATAAAGTATCGAACGAACCCAAAATATTAATTACCTGGTTCATCAACCTCACCCAAGCACATGGCCACTGCACAAAGCTACCTTTTGCCGCCCAAAGTGTAGTGAACTCCTCCTCCTCTATTGGCACCGGTATTAGGATGTCCTTGAACCCGGTAGTAACAGAATTGATCCCAACCGAGCAATGTTGTGGCCTAAGCGGTCGCAAATGGACCGTACCTTGATCGGCCGGTTGTGCACTACCATATGCAACCACATGCAAAGCTCCAGATTCGTCCGGGTGTAGTAGTGCACAACGGGTCTCTTCCTACACCAATTTGAAAGATCAGTTATTAGAACCAAACATATCACAAGGGGTCCCTATTCACTAAGATTGATAATGTGCCCATATTCACTAAGATAGAACTAAACAAAATCACCTGTAAATCTGGAAAATGATGAGGTGCTGGAGTATCGAGCTCCCTCGAGTCCGCATGTGTAGGCGTACCACCCTGCAACAAGAAATTAATGACTGCCACCTTAGATCCTACATAACTCAATATGCCAAAACTAAAAGTTTTAAAACTACCTCATTTACATCATCGTCTCCATGTACATCATCTTCGCCTTGTCCTTTTGGGTGACTACATGAGTCCACGGGTGTATTCGAGGGGAAAGGCAAGCTCGGTAGGTTCATTTGCTTCGCCCAAGCGTTAAATTCACTTACGAGCTCGTTGCGGACTTGTTCCTTAATCGATGCCACCGTGGAAACCAAGTCATGAGGTGAGTTCACACTTGCTCGGGATCTTCCTGGTTTGGTATACTCTGGACCCATCACCTTTTCCCACCCCAGCAATGACCCTCCTGCACCTACTACCCGTCCTGGATGGTAGGGCTTTCCCAAAGCCAAGGTGAAAGGGTCTTTTTCTTGACGAGGGTTAAATCAGTCGCTACAATCTAACTCTCAATCAAACAATACTTATACGAACACCCTATAACCAAGTACAATGGCAAATAAAGGTTCGGTCCACGAGGAACGAGAGTAATTGCAAATCAATCTTAAACCTAAGCTAGTTCGAAATCAATGGAAAATGGTGTTCTAAAATACTACTAATAAGATGGAATAAATAAATAAACTAAGACACTAGGGAGAACGGGAATCCGCCTGACCATTGGTAACTAAGCAACAAGGAATCACAGAGACAAACGGGATATGCAAAGACTATAAGTCTGATCAATATCATGTGATAGGAAGACAACGGGCAATACTAAGCTTGGATTTCTCATGCACTTAACATTACTCGATACATAATCAAACCACATTCAATAATGAAATACTCAATTCACAATCTCTTGTTCAAATCAAGAATATCATGCAATCAAATTCAAGATTCTAGGTTAGCTACTCCTATTATAATGAATTAACATGCAATCGCATATAATCAATTTAATCACAATCCGTTTATCAAAATCAATCCTCAATTACATAGATTACCTAGGCCGGGTTTCATCCCGAAACCCTAGCTAGGAGACTACTCACACATATTCATAATCAAAGCAATAATGAATTCCAAAAGCATAATAGATATAAACATGAATTCTGATTAAGGAATAATAAAGCTTGATTAATAAACAAGAATGAATAATACCAATTGTATTGATGCGAATCAATGGAAAAGTTCAGAACTTTGATATCCGTCGTCAATGAATAATACAAAGAATCTTCGCAAATCTTGCTTCAAATCAATCCAAGAAAACTAAAATCTCTAGAAATATCTCTAAGAAAACTAATGAATCTCTAATACTAAGAACGTTCTCCAATAACTCTCTACAAAGGCTCTCAAAACTATCTCTAAAAAACTGTCTGAGGAATCCTCTTAAAGTTGGGCCTTATATACGTCTTCTAATGCGGAGAAGTCAAGCGCGCAGTTAACCCTGGATCAGCACGGCCGTGTTGTATTTGGCACGGCCGTGCTAGCTTGTTAGTAAGTAAACCGGATTTCTTCTTCAAATTGGCACGGCCGTGCTATATATGGCACGGCCGTGCAGCTTCCTGGCACGGCCGTGCTAAAAATGACACGGCCGTGCTGAATATGCTCTAGCACGGGGCTCATACTGAAGCTGACACGGGCACGGGCAACATCTGGCACGGCCGTGCTAATGGTCTGCACGGCCGTGCGGGTGCGTGGATACTGACACGGCCGTGCTATTGGCTTGCACGACCGTGCTGCCTTGCCTGGGGTTGCTTGCTTATAGGTCAGCACGGGTGTGCCTATGGTAACACGGTCGTGCTGCCTGTGCTATGTAATCAATGCATGGCACTTGAACTTCCTTAACTCCTCGGACTCCGGTCAAGGCTAGCTCGGTTACGCATCAAGGGCTCGGGATCCGATTAAACTCGGTTGATATTACCTGAAAACACATCAAAAACAAACCGAAAACCCGTGAAGCACGTAATATGGGGAACGTAAGCATAACAAGGTAATAATCGGCCAAAGCGGCCCCAAATACATCCAAAATCATCCTAAAATATGCTCTAAAGCGCGCCCTAAAGTGCGCTTGTCAAAACCCCCCAAGCTACACTTTTGCTAGTCCTCGAGCAAAAACCAAGGGAAACACACACAAGATCAAATAAACTATGCCATTGCGAACAAATCAAATTAAGCACAGAATGAAATCAATGGATCCTACTTAGAACAACCATGCACGGAAGGAAAACTCACTCAAACAAGCAACGAGACACACAATCCAAGATATCGTTGATCAAATGCGAACAAAACCTAAACCAAGCATAGAGAACAAAGAAGTCATGCTTCCCTCTAAACCCAACCAAACCGGCCACGTCCTCCCCTTTTGCTTCAAATCACCACCCTAATTGGCCCCTCGTGATTCCTCGAAGGAACCGGAAAAAGTGATATTTTGAGGAAATAACAAAGGTATCCCGACATCTCGATTACGCATAATCTTTCCATAGGGTTGAAAGGTATCTCCCTCCACCGTTTGAGAACCGAACACCTCTAAAGTCTAAGGGTCTTAAAGGGTTGTAATGTATTGGCAATGGGTAAGGTAGGTGAAAACAATTTAAAAAATGGGGTTAATTCCTAAATGAAGCGCAAGAATCACAATTCTCAAAAACAATAGTTCAAAAGATGCAATTCACATTCCACAATAAACATTGATCACACTTTTACACATCCCAAACTCTCTATGTTATACACACTCAAATCACCTTTTTCAAACTTCAAAGCTTTTATTCATATGTCCTCGCCTTTTTCACAATTCGGACGGCTTTTCTCTTTTTTTTTTTTTTTTTTGATTTTCTTTTCTTTTTTTTTCTTTTTTTTTTCAAAAACAAATTTTCATATTACATCTTTACAATTAAGCTCACTTTCAAACTTGCTCAAACCAACTATCGATCATTATTCTTGATTTATACACAATAAGCTCAAACAAACCTTGCGAGGTAAACGCTTCACAACTAAGGGTTGGTAAAACATCGGCCATCGGGTTTGTAACATGGGTAACCAAGAATGGAATTAAAGGCTCAACATGGTTAGCAAGTAAGATGATGTAAAAAGAAAATTAATTTGTAACAAAACAAAAGGTACAAGAATAAGAAAAATGAAAAAGGTGCCCTCTTCCTCCCTTAAAAGTGTCAAGTCGGTCTTGGGAGCTACAAGTCAACACAAAGATCGAAACATGCGTAATCAAGGATCCAAATATGCCACTCAAGAAGAATGATGAAGGCTAGAACAATAAAACCTCACGGGATTCAAAAACAAAGCAACTACCAATTAAGGGGATCAAATCCACAAATGGGAAGCGACTCCATCTTACCACAGCCCAAAGGCATAGAGTTTCACATGACAAAAGTGTTCTAACCAACTACCTTCGCCTAGACTCGTCTACATTGATCAACAATAGACTCAAACTGTGTATTCATCACTGGCTTAAGTAGAAATAGATATTCCACACACATTCATTCACGTTTCGAATCCAAATATGAGCATTATTCCAAAAGTTTATGCAATTAGACAAGTTTATCACGATCCAAAAATATAGGAAAAGACTATGAGGCAAATCATATAAACTAGACTACACATCCTCATAACAGAAGCTTTTCCTATATTGCACACATATATAAACAACCAAGTAATCTAAACAAGCGAAATGGCTCATATAGAGGCATGAAAATCACATAATAATCCCAATCGACAAACAAGTGATCAATTGATATCAACATCAATGATCCCAGGTTCTTTAGAACCGATCAAACATCCTCAAACCATTCAACTTCTTCCTAAACTAAACTATCCTAAGCACACAAAAACAAAAAAACTAAAGGAAAAAGGGAAAGATTTCACCAAATGCTTCTTGAAAACACACTAAGACAACATGAGATGCGGCGAAGCTCCTAATGCTACCTCCATGAGTCTTCATATCTGCACAGGTTAGATAGAAACAAACCAAAACGAAACCAAAAGAAACTCGTTTTTTTTATTTTTTTTATAGGAATATGAAGAAAAACAAGGGAAAATCAACAAGGAAACCATTCACCCCCCCAAGCTAGTATAGACATTGTCCTCAATGTCAGGCATCGAGAGACTACCGAGAAGGCAAAAAGGGAAAGAGAAAAGTACCTCATTGACTAGGTCTCGGGTTGCCTCCCGGAAGCGCTTCTTTAACGTCATTAGCTTGACGCAACACATGGATTACAGGTTACCCATAATCAATACTTGCCATTGCAGTGGAGATAAGCTCACCATTCTTATTCTTGACAATAGTCACCGCCCCTTTCTTAGGTACTACAAACATAGGGGAAACCCTTCCTTGATGTGTTGGAAGGGGTTTAAGCTTTACCTTTGGTGCTTCATTAGCCTCCTTTGCAGTGGCCACATCTAATGCATCTAGAAATTGCTCCTCCATGTCCCTGTTTTCCTTGTTCTCATTCAACTCAAAATCATGATTAGTATAGAATAATTCGTTACGCATATCAGAGACAATGGAATCAACAGTGTCAACCATCATGCAATTATCAGAATTAGAACAAGGATATTTCATAGTTTTATTTAAATCAAAATCTAAAACCTCCTTTCCTACTTTCAATGAAATCTTGGCACCCTTTACATCAATAAGGGCCCCCGAAGTAGCTAGGAAAGGACGTCCTAGAATTATAGGTATATGAACATCCTCATCCATATCTAGGACCACAAAGTCAACAGGTATGACAAACTTCCCCACCCTTAGGGGAACATCTTCCACTTTACCCTTTGGAAATTTGATCGATCGATCGGCTAATTGAAGGGATATGTTAGTGGGAAGAAGTTCTCCTATATTTAATCGTTGATAAACAGAATATGGCATGAGACTAACACTAGCTCCAAGATCACACAAAGCATTATCAATATTCATTTTGTTTATAGCACAAGGGATTGAAAAGCTACCCTGATCTCCCAACTTAGGAGGCATTTTGTTCATTATTATAGCACTACAGTGTTCAGTGAGGTTAACAGTTTCTACCCCTTCACAGTTTCTTCTACCACTCAATATATCTTTTAAAAATCTAGCATAGTTAGGCATTTGCTTGATAGCATCAGTGAATGGTATAGAAAGGTGGACTTCTCTCAAGGTCTCTAAAAACTTCCCGAATTGGGCATCTAGCTTATGTCTCACATATTTTTGGGGATAGGGGAGTCTATGTAATAGGTCGGGTTCATTGGTTTGTGCTCCCACCTGTTCCTTTGGGACCTCATTAATTTTATCTTTTTCTCTGGTCCTCTCATCCTCACTTCCTACAACATTATCAGTGATAGGTGGAGTCACATGTTGACTCCTAGGGGGTACTACTTCATCGCTCCCCCTCAATGTCTTTCCACTCCTAGTGGTGATAGCATTTACAGAGTTTTTAGGGTCAATACCTTGAGGCGGTAGTTTTGAAACTCCAACCCCATCTTTTATAGCACTAGCCAACTGAGAAATCAGGGTTTCAAGCATCTTATTATGTGTCATCACTTCACTAAACTTTTTATCAGTGGTGGACATAAAAGTGTTGAACATTTTGGCCTGGGACTCCATCATTTCCTCCAAGCTAGATCTCTGTGGTGGTCCATGAGCATAATAATTATCATTTGTAGCTCGGGAACCACGCACATTAGATTGTTGGGGATTTTGATTAGAGTACCCCTTATTATTATTCCAGTTTCCCCTATTATTAATGTCGTTTCCCCCTTGATTGAATTGCCCTTGGGAATTATGATTCATTTGATTACCCTGTTGGTATTGGTTTTGATTTCCAAAACCACCATGTTGATTATAGGGTCCTTGGGAATTTTGGTCCCTTTGGCCCCTATTTCCCCACTGGTTTTGATAATCAAAATCATTACCTCCCTGATTATAATTGTTCCCTCTTTGATTAGGTGGCAGATATCTATTATTGTCATTCCTAGGTCCGTTATCATAAGACATAGCATTGACCTGTTCATTATTATATCTATTACCATCATTATTATTAGGATCATATGAGGGATCAAAATTACAAGAATTAGTATAATGATCATAAGACCCACAGTTTTCACAGAAAATACATCCTACAGGCATATTAGAAACGGAAGGATTAGGATTCATACCTCTCCCCTTAGATTGGGAGGGAAGATCTTGCAATGGCACGGAATCGAGCTTGGCTTTAATCACTGACATCTCCTTCCCGAGGTTCGTAATTTGTGATGTCAGGTTGCTAATGGCATTGAGGTGGTCCACTGAATAGACCGCTCCTCCACTCTTGTTCACAGCATCTCGCTCGCCGTCTTGCCAATCTATGTGGTGTCGTACCACATCTTCGATAATATCTATGACCTGCTCTTCAGTTTTGTTCATTATTGGGCCACCTGCTCCCGCATCCAAACTGGCTTTCCCTTAAGGACTTAATCCTCCATAGAATATCAGTAGCACCTGGTATGTTGGAATTCCGTGATGCGGACAATCTCTCTGGTACTCCTTGTACCTTTCCCATGCTTCATAGATCGACTCCCCACTCCTTTGCCGAAACCCTTGAATCAAGGCTCTAGCATCGACCGTCTTCTTTTGAGAATAGAATCTTCCCAAAAATGCTGTCGTGACATCATCCCAAGTGTGTAGAGTGTTCGGCTTCACCTCCTTCTCTAACCATTCGAGGGCTCTCCCGATGAGTGAAAATGGGAAAAGCTTCAATCTCACGAACTCTTGATTCACCCCATTAACCTTGATGGTATTGCAGTACTTCTCAAATTCGTTCAAATGAGCCAAAGGGCTCTCATGCTTGGCACCACTAAACTGCCTTCTCTCGATGAGGGTGATCATAGCTGGCCGGATCTCGAAATCATTGGCCTTAGTAGTGGGTGGAGCAATCCCACTTGAAGCTCTATACCCCCAGGAGTTCCCAACTCCTTAAGGGGTCGTGGTGCTGGCCGATTAGGTTGGCGCGGTATGTCTTCCATTGGAACCTGTTGTGTGTTGTGTTCCTTTCCTTGAGAGTTTGATGACGTCAATCGAGATTTACGATTGCACTTCAAAGTTCTTTCGATTTCTGGATCGAAGGGTATTAATTCTCTCTGTTTAGACCTGCGCATACACACTAACCAAACCAAATAAATAGCAGGGCTACAAGTGTAGCCAAAAGGGAAAAATCTTTTTGTGCTTTTTTTTTTATGATGAACTAGACTCAAGAAATCAAAAAGCAATTAACAAACACCACTCCCCGGCAACGGCGCCATTTTGACGAGGGTTAAATCGGTCGCTACAATCTAACTCTCAATCAAACAATACTTATACGAACACCCTATAACCAAGTACAATGGCAAATAAAGGTTCGGTCCACGAGGAACGAGAGTAATTGCAAATCAATCTTAAACCTAAGCTAGTTCGAAATCAATGGAAAATGGTGTTCTAAAATACTACTAATAAGATGGAATAAATAAATAAACTAAGACACTAGGGAGAACGGGAATCCGCCTGACCATTGGTAACTAAGCAACAAGGAATCACAGAGACAAACGGGATATGCAAAGACTATAAGTCTGATCAATATCATGTGATAGGAAGACAACGGGCAATACTAAGCTTGGATTTCTCATGCACTTAACATTACTCGATACATAATCAAACCACATTCAATAATGAAATACTCAATTCACAATCTCTTGTTCAAATCAAGAATATCATGCAATCAAATTCAAGATTCTAGGTTAGCTACTCCTATTATAATGAATTAACATGCAATCGCATATAATCAATTTAATCACAATCCGTTTATCAAAATCAATCCTCAATTACATAGATTACCTAGGCCGGGTTTCATCCCGAAACCCTAGCTAGGAGACTACTCACACATATTCATAATCAAAGCAATAATGAATTCCAAAAGCATAATAGATATAAACATGAATTCTGATTAAGGAATAATAAAGCTTGATTAATAAACAAGAATGAATAATACCAATTGTATTGATGCGAATCAATGGAAAAGTTCAGAACTTTGATATCCGTCGTCAATGAATAATACAAAGAATCTTCGCAAATCTTGCTTCAAATCAATCCAAGAAAACTAAAATCTCTAGAAATATCTCTAAGAAAACTAATGAATCTCTAATACTAAGAACGTTCTCCAATAACTCTCTACAAAGGCTCTCAAAACTATCTCTAAAAAACTGTCTGAGGAATCCTCTTAAAGTTGGGCCTTATATACGTCTTCTAATGCGGAGAAGTCAAGCGCGCAGTTAACCCTAGATCAGCACGGCCGTGCTGTATTTGGCACGGCCGTGCTAGCTTGTTAGTAAGTAAACCGGATTTCTTCTTCAAATTGGCACGGCCGTGCTATATATGGCGCGGCCGTGCAGCTTCCTGGCACGGCCGTGCTATATATGGCGCGGCCGTGCAGCTTCCTGGCACGGCCGTGCTAAAAATGACACGGCCGTGCTGAATATGCTCTAGCACGGGGCTCATACTGAAGCTGACACGGGCACGGGCAACATCTGGCACGACCGTGCTAATGGCCTGCACGGCCGTGCGGGTGCGTGGATACTGACACGGCCGTGCTATTGGCTTGCACGGCCGTGCTGCCTTGCCTGGGGTTGCTTGCTTATAGGCCAGCACGGGTGTGCCTATGGTAACACGGTCGTGCTGCCTGTGCTATGTAATTAATGCACGACACTTGAACTTCCTTAACTCCACGGACTCCGGTCAAGGCTAGCTCGGTTACGCATCAAGGGCTCGGGATCCGATTAAACTCGGTTGATATTACCTGAAAACACATCAAAAACAAACCGAAAACCCGTGAAGCACGTAATATGGGGAACGTAAGCATAACAAGGTAATAATCGGCCAAAGCGGCCCCAAATACATCCAAAATCATCCTAAAATATGCTCTAAAGCGCGCCCTAAAGTGCGCTTGTCATTTCTACACTTGGGACGAGCTTGCCTTCAACCAGTTCTTCAGTGTGTTCAATCTGTAGCAAAAAAAAAAAAAAAAACAGAAACCAATAGCATCCATATGTGATAATTATGCAAAATATTCATAGAGTTCTCATCAAGTTCGTAGTTGCTTACGAGCTTATCAGCCATTTCTTTGGTTTCCGGAGCCTTGATGGCCCATTTTCCGGACTCCTTGTCACCCGCATGCAGTGAACAGAAGAAATCACCGGCACGACTCACCAGCGTAGTGATCGTGGAAGAAGAGGGTCCTTCGGACGACCCTAGTAGCGAAGTGGGGTATACTCCTTCGTTGACCCACGTTTCCCTCCATTCACCAAATGTCCTACACCCCATACGTTGGGTGTATTGCTTCATCTTTGCATTTTTGGAATTTTGCTCCCTCGGTTCCTACGTAATTAGAATTGTTAGTATTATTACTTCAAAAAGAGATAATATATTATACAATTGTAATCAAATTTACTTAAACTTACAATTGCTTCCTTTGTACTTTGTTGAATAACAAAAGCTTCCCAATCATCCTTTGATATGTTTGGCCATTTTTGCCATGGGAGTAGCTCTTCACTGATGACTTCATCATCATTGCCTTTCTTCTTCTTTGGTTTTTTCACAACAGTCTTTGTGACCCAACCACGAACTAATTCGCTCTTGAAGCCTCTGAATCTTTCCTCTAGCAAAGATTCAAACACCCTTCGCTTGGCGGCATCATTAGAAATATTAAACAGACTCTGCAAACACAAATAAAGTTGATTATTAGTTTCCCCTTTTACATAACATTAAAGTAAAGGTATTTATAATTGTATAAATATGCAAATAAAACACTTGCCCTTGTATCATTCCAAAATGTGTCAATCAAGCCTGGAGGTACTTCCCGCATACGAAGTGTAATCGGGATTTTACGCGCACAAATGCCAACGTGAATAACATATGGACGACGGAATTTGCCTACAGGTTGGCCCGCCTTGTCGTACTCCAGGACCATGGGACCGACGGGTTTCTTGAAACTTGTCGTCGGACCCCTCACCTTTTTCTTAGCCGGTGCCCTCACCCCTCCTCCACTTTGTCCTTGGCTTTGATCGTGGGAAGTAGCGTTCTCACCAACCGTCTCAGAAATTGCATTTTCAATAGGAGGCGCTTGTTCAGCCTCCATTTCAAATGCATCCAGCCTACGCTCCAACTCATCCTGAGCCTGATCTTCTGCCTCACCCAAATCAGGCTCCTTGTTCACATCATACAACTCATCACCATCCTCAGATAAGTCATCATCATCATCCTCTACATCCTCGACACAAACACGGTCCTGATCGTCCGCCATGAGATGTAATCACCTGCCATAACAATCATAACACGTTAGTAGTTGTATTAAAAATACATTTGTAAGGTACAGTTATAAAATCAAATATAAATTGCCTAATTATAATACTTATGACAATTAATTAATTCATTTTCGGCTAACCTGTCATTTTATAATACTTTCAACACCTAAAATTGCAAAATTGCTAAAAAATAGTACCTCATTCTAATATTCCTTCGTTGTGGTCTAATCGCACATAATTGGTTTGTTCGTCTATGTCATTTGGTACAATAGGTCTAGGAACAGTGAAAGGTGTTGAGTCATCAAACGCATCATATTCTTCCTCATCCTCGACATCTCCAATGCCTAGGATTCTTCTTTTGCCGGCTAGCACAATAGACCATTTCATATCTGCTGGGTCAGTTACATAAAACACCTGCTTAGCTTGAGATGCAAGGATGAATGGTTCCGCACTGTCATTTAGGTGGCTAAGATCCACAAGAGTGAAGTCATCATATTTGACGTTACGCCTGATATTATCAACCCATTTACACCGGAAAAGAGCAATCGTGAAGCTACAATAATCAAGCTCCCAAATTTCTTGAATTCGACCATAGTATGATAACTCTACATCAACGGGTGATTTGTCCTTAGCACTTGAAAAATCCCTGGACGATGCCACAAGCGTTACACCACTGTTTTGGGTCGAGGAAGATTTCAAATCCTGACGCTCAGTCCAAAAAGTGTACCCATTTATGTCATATCCCTCAAATGAGCGAACATCATCCCTAGGACCATAAGCAAGCCACCTCACTGTATCAGTGACACTATCATCCATTCTACCCATCACTCGATCACGAAACCAACTCACAAACCTCTTATTATGCATCTGCATCAATGCCCTTTCACCTTTCGATGGAAATTCATCACGCAAACTAGCCATGTGCTCATCTAAGTATGGGTGAACATCTGCAACATGGTGCAACACATATAGGTGTGCTTGTAAAAACTTATCTCAGTCAGGTGACATTCGTTTCAACCCGATTGTGCCGTGACCATCAAGTCTCCCATCATGTCGAGAAATAGGAAGACAAATAGGTTCAGCAACAGCTATATAGTCGACCACAAAATTACCAATCTCCTCACCCACGATCCCTTGAATCATACTTCCTTCTGGGTGAGCCCGATTCCTTACCTTGTTTTGCAATGTACCCATGTGTCTTTCAAAAGGATAGCACCACCTCATGAACACTGGACCGCACAACTTAATTTCACGCACCAAATGAAGAATAAGATGCACCATTATGTCAAAGAATGAGGGTGGGAAGTACATCTCAAATTTGCACAAAGTCACAACCACATCCGCCTGCAAAGCATCACGTGCACAAGGATCAAGCACTTTGCTGCATATTGTATTGAAAAAAGAACAAAGGCTTGTAATAGCTTCCCTCACGTGCTTCGGTAAAATACCACGTATTGCAATTGGTAGGAATACTTGCATAAGAACATGACAATCATGGGATTTCATACTTGTCAGCTTCAATTCTCCATTTATGGATACAAATCTTTTCATGTTAGATCCATACCCTGATGGAACCTTAATGCCGTACAGACATGCACAAAACATCCGTTTTTCTACCCTTGACAATGTGTAGCAAGCCGGAGGTAAATAAGCCTTGGCATCCTTTGCTTTTCCATCATAATTCTTCTTCAACGCATCTGTGGACTTTCCTTTTCCCTTGCTCTTCCCCTTTCCTTGTTTCGAACTCGTTTCATCTCTCTTTTCCTGTTCCTTTCCCTTTCTAACCTTTTCCTGAGCCCACAATTCTTGACGAACCCCCATCTTTTCCAGATCTAACCGTGCACCCTTTCCATCCTTTGTTTTGCTTTGAATATTCATCAGCGTTCCCACAAGAGCATCACACACATTCTTCTCAATATGCATTACATCAAGACAGTGCCTAACATCATGTTCTTTCCAGTACGGAAGCTTCCAAAAGATTGATTCTTTTTTAAAGAGAGCAGTCGAGTCCGCAGCTTTTTCTGTTTTCCCAAACACTGTTTGTATACCCTTAACTTGATCATAAACCTCCTCACTAGTCAATGGCCTAGGCGCAGTCCCCTCTTCCGATTTCCCATCGAAAGCCTTTTTCTGCCTACGGTACGGGTGATCGCGCCTTAGCAACCTTCGAGTCCGCAGATACACCTCTTTGTGACAATTGTCAAGGTGTATGCTTGGAGTGTCATCAATACAAATGGGGCATGCTTTTTTTCCTTTGTTCTTGTACCCAGACAAGTTGCCATATGCAGGAAAATCATTAACGGTCCACATAAGAGCTGCACGCAAGGTGAACATCTCATTCTTATGAGCATCAAACACGAAAACCCCTTCGTCCCACATCTTTCTCAAATCGTCAACAAGTGGCGCAAGATAAACATCTATGTCGTTTCCAGGTTGCCTTGGCCTAGTTATTAGTAGTGAAAGCATTACATACTTACGTTTCTTGCACAATCAAGGAGGCAAATTGTAGATCAATAAAAGTACCGGCCATGTGCTGTGTTGGGTACTAAGAGTGCCAAATGGATTCATCCCGTCCGTGCACAACCCAAGCCTTAAATTTCTGACTTCATCACCAAATTCACCAAACTTCATATCAATGTTTTTCCATTGCGGGGAGTCGGCTGGATGCTTCAGCATTCTGTTTTTCTTTCTTCCCTCTACATGCCACCTCAAGTTTTTTACATCTTTTGGTGTTGAGAAAATACGCTTAAACCTTGGAATGATGGGAAGATACCACAACACCTTCGCAGGAGGTCCCTTCGTACCAGCATTGCAACTCATGCGCTTGTACCGCGACTTCTTGCATCGTGGGCACTCCTCCAATTTTTCATATTCATTTCGATAAAGAATACAATCATTAGGACATGCATGTATCTTCTTATACTCCAAACCAAATGGACACATGAGCTTCTTTGCATAATAGTATGACTTAGGAATTTCATTCCCGTCAGGCAACATCTCACTTAACACGGTCAACAAAGACGTAAAACTGTTGTCCGTCCACCCATGCTTCGACTTAATGTTAAACAGTGTTAGCACAACTGATAGTTTGGAGTATTTTTTGCACCCAGGATACAAAGGCTTTTTAGAAGCCTCCGATAACGACTCAAACACGTCACCTTCAACACCACGCATCATTTCATTCACCCCTTCATCCTCCACCTCATCCACCTGATCATCATCAAATCCATCCTCATCACCATTATCAGCATCAAATTCATCATTCTTGTATTCCTCGTCCACACGAATATCATTGCTTCTATCATCATGCACATCATTCCCAATAACATCCCCATTGTACTCTCCTTCTTCACCGTGCCAAATCCACACATGGTATTTAAGCCTAAACCCACGACAAACTACATGATATGTAATGATATCAACACTATTAACCACCTTCACATTATTACAATCAACACAAGGACAATAGAGGCAGTCGAAACCCATTCTGCGCTGATAAGATGAAGCCCTCTCACAAAACACTTGAACCCCATCAAAGAATTCCAAAGTATCACGTCTACCATACATCCAGCCACGATCCTTCTCCATTAAGTAAATTGTCTCTAAACATGGCAACATATTACGAATAATGTATAATTGCTACATCTATTATATATATATAAATCAAATTCAAACACACAACATGCATATAACATTCATATAGATACAAAAATGCATATATGCTTCCAAAGGGTCCTTATCACTCCAACCTAACCCATCCTTGAACGTTTACTCTCACTAGTGAATGTATATCAGATTTCCAATTTTAAGGAAAATCCGGCAGCATTTCCCCCCAGTTCTCCAAGTACACGACGTAGGTAATTACTTACCCACATATGTACCTAGAGAACATGGTGATCGAGGAAATGCTAAGCCAAGATGTTCCTTAAAATCGAAAAAACTGACATACATTCACCACCTAAGTGAGAGTAAACGTTCAAGAACAGTCCCAACCGGGGACTATTCAAGACTTTCTCCTAATGAGAAAGCCTTGAACGGGTATCTAGGCATATGATGATGCAAGCATTTATATATTGTTGCATTAATATGTCATTAAACAATACACAAGTTGTAATAGCATGAGAAAACTTTCATCATGAATCAAGAAAAAGAAACATAGACTAAGTTTATAATTCATACCACAATTAAGCTAAATTTGTAGTCTTCAAGCTAAACTTGTGCTTCAATTCACATATGAATCTATAAAAAAATTAAAAAGAAAAAACAAAAGTTAGTAAGTAATTAATACATACATACATTTCTAAAGAATAACGCATCATTAATCAAACTAACATTAATGATAGTAATTGCTCTAATTTGAATGAAATTGCGTCCAAAAACCCTTTAGTTGCTCTTTTAATGTGATTTAAAGCCTTATCTGCCTCTCACTAAGTAATAATGACATGTTAAAAGAAGGAATGAGTTGATTTGATAAGAAGTGTAGAAAATAGGCATACAAGTAGTGATATAGGCCTTATTCGGGTCATTTAGGTTGAAAATGCGTCTTAAAACACTTCAAATGCTCTTTTAATGTAATTTCAAGCATTAGCTGCCTCTAACTAGGTAATAATGACATGTTTAAAGGAAGAATGAGCTATTTTGATTAAAAATATAGAAAATAGGCATACAAGTAGTGATATAGGCCTTATTCGGGCCATTTTGAATGAAATTGCATCCAACAATCATTCAAATGCTCTTTTAATGTAATTTCAAGCCTTAGCTGCCTCTAACTAGGTAATAATAATATGTTTAAAGGAAGAATGAGCTAATTTGATTAAAAATGTAGAAAATAGGCATACAAGTAGTGATATAGGCCTTATTCGGGCCATTTTGAATGAAATTGCGTCCAAAAACCATTCAAATGCTCTTTTAATGAGATTTCAAGCCTTAGCTTCCTCTAACTAGGTAAGAATGACATGTTAAGAGGAAGAATGAGGTAATTTGATTAAAAATTTAGAAAATAGGCATACAAGTAGTGATATAGGCCTTATTCGGGCCATTTTGAATGAAATTGCGTCCAAAAACCATTCAAATGCTGTTTTAATGAGATTTCAAGCCTTATCTGCCTATAATTAGGTAAGAATTACATGTTAAGAGGAAGAATGAGGTAATTTGATTAAAAATATAGAAAATAGGCATACAAGTAGTGATATAGGCCTTTTCGGGCCATTTTGAATGAAATTGCGTCCAAAAACCATTCAAATGCTCTTTTAATGCGATTTCAAGCCTTAGCTGCCTCTAAATAAGTAAGAATGACATGTTAAGAGTAAGAATGAGGTAATTTGATTAAAAATATAGAAAATAGGCATAGAAGTAGTGATATAGGCCTTATTCGGGCCATTTTGAATGAAATTGCATCCAACAATCATTCAAATGCTCTTTTAATGTAATTTCAAGCCTTAGCTGCCTCTAACTAGGTAATAATAATATGTTTAAAGGAAGAATGAGCTAATTTGATTAAAAATGTAGAAAATAGGCATACAAGTAGTGATATAGGCCTTATTCGGGCCATTTTGAATGAAATTGCGTCCAAAAACCATTCAAATGCTCTTTTAATGAGATTTCAAGCCTTAGCTTCCTCTAACTAGGTAAGAATGACATGTTAAGAGGAAGAATGAGGTAATTTGATTAAAAATTTAGAAAATAGGCATACAAGTAGTGATATAGGCCTTATTCGGGCCATTTTGAATGAAATTGCGTCTTAAAACACTTCAAATGCTCTTTTAATGTGATTTCAAGCCTTAGATGCCTCTAAATAGGTAAGAATGATATTTTAAGAGGAAGAATGAGGTAATTTGATTCAAAATATAGAAAATAGGCATACAAAAAGTGAATAGGCCTTATTCGGGCCATTTTGAATGAAATTGCGTCCAAAAATCATTCAAATGGTCTTTTAATGTGATTTCAAGCCTTATCTGCCTCTAACTAGGTAAGAATGATATGTTAAGATAAAGAATGAGGTAATTTGATTAAAAATATAGAAAATAGGCATACAAGTAGTGATATAGGCCTTATTCGGGCCATTTTGAATGAAATTGCATCCAAAAATCATTCAAATGATCTTTTAATGTGATTTCAAGCCTTAGCTGCCTCTAACTAGGTAAGAATGACATGTTAAGAGGAAGAATGAGGTAATTTGATTAAAATATAGAAAATAGGCATACAAGTAGTGATATAGGCCTTATTCGGGCCATTTTGAATGAAATTGCATCCAAAAATCATTCAAATGGTCTTTTAATGTGATTTCAAGCCTTAGCTGCCTATAACTAGGTTAGAATGACATGTTAAGAGGAAGAATGAGGTAATTTGATTCAAAATATAGAAAATAGGCATACAAGTAGTGATATAGGCCTTATTCGGGCCATTTTGAATGAAATTGCATCCAAAAATCATTCAAATGGTCTTTTAATGTGATTTCAAGCCTTAGCTTCCTCTAACTAGGTAAGGATGACATGTTAAGAGGAATAATGAGGTAATTTGATTAAAAATATAGAAAATAGGCATACAAGTAGTGATATAGGCCTTATTCGGGCCATTTTGAATGACTCTAAGTAGGCATTCAAGAGCTTATATAACTTGAGGATGGCATAGAAAATACATATATATATATATAAGTGTTATCATTATGGTGTCGATGGTGTCGATGCAAGCCCACCAGTTCATTAGTTATCATTATTGTGTCGATGCATGGGTTATTTATATTATTTACTACATAAGTGTTTGATATTCAACACCATTACTCCCATTGTTGAGTTTGGTTGTTAGTCCTTAAAAAAATCAAACATTAAGAAAATACAAAGGAATAGTGGAATGGTCAAGGATGAGAAAGAAGGAATAAGCTTAAATTACTAAGGCCTGACTACTAAGATGAGTCATAATTTACCCAATAATGCAATAAGCCTGGACCATGACACCACAACCAGTAAAGTAAAACAAATGTACAATAATATAAACTTGAATCTATAAGAGAAGTGTTATCATGTTGATGTATACAAGAAGCTACTCAAACAATGACATCTTTGACAGAATCTATATATGAACTACTATCTAAAGGATTTTCTCAACTATAATCTATCAATCATTTACTACTTACCTACGGTAGCCAAAACCTATCATCACAAATATATATATCAGGCAACATATATATATATATATATATATATATATATATATATATATATATATACTTGTATTACCCAATAGAAATTTACAAAAAAATACTAATTTCAGGTTATGAAAAACACAAGTCTCGACTGTCTCGTAATATTTCTAATCACACTTAGTTTAAAAGAAAGCTATATCATTGCTCTAAGATTCAAAATGAAAAAATGTTAGTAATTAATGCACATACACTGACAAGGCAATATGCAGATTAGTTTAGAGTCTTATTGATAGAAATAAAAATGTTGTGTGACCCTTAGAAAGTTATAATATATTTTAGAACTCCCACTTTCACTCACAAATAATAGCAAGAATTCTTTTTAAAACTCTCTCAGTTTCCCTATAACCAACCTTCCTAATACCAGTCTTAGAAACCAAACTACTCCCTACATGGAACCACCACAACTGAACACATATCAAAGACCTGCATTTCCTAAGGACTGCAGTAAGCGACATTTTACAAATGAACACATATCAAAGACAGCAGCTTTACCTGAATACAACAGCAAAATCAAAAGTCACAACAGCAAGCTCGAAATTCACAAGAACAGCAGACTAAGACCAACCGCCCTTCAGCCTCATTCTGGTTCAAACCCCATGTTCTCGAACTCACAACAGCAGGCCGGCAAATTAACCCTAGAATTATGTAATTGCAAAGAAAATTAATGACTAACCCTATATTGCGAACAAAGTACAATAGCATAAGAAGACCCAAAATACATCTTACCTCGAAGCTGCTACAATGGAGGTGAGAAAACCCTTAAATTCGCTTCAATAGATCGGGATGAGAAAGCTCTGCATGCGTTTCAATATAGGAGGGCTATGGAGAGAAAAAACAAGTTGACCTTGGCGGCAATGGAGGTGAGAAAGCTCAGAGTGCGCTTCAATGAAGGACAGCAATGGTGAGCTAGGCGAGAACGAGAGAAGGAACGAAGAACTGGGTGTGGAAAAGCAGGGGAATGAATTGAAGGAAGAAGAAAGGTTTTGCGAATTGAAGTAATTAAAATTAGGCGGGTTTGCTGGGTTAAATTTCGCACCGGTTCGAACCGGTCCTAAATAAGCTTTTCCCACCGGTTTATGCTGAACCGCTGGGAAATCTCTTCCTTCCCCCTTTTTTTTTTTTTTTTACAAATTATTTTGCCACCGGTTCAAACCGGTGGGAAAACAAACATTTCGCACCGGTTTATAAGGAACCGGTGGGAAAAGTAATTTTCAGAATCCCGCCCATTTCTTTTCCCACCGGTTTTAAATAACCGCTGCGAAAAGGGGGGTGCGGTTTTCATTTTTTCTACTAGTGCTCGCACAAGCAGCCTCGCACCACAGGCGCATTAATGCGTGTGGGCTGGCAGTGCGTGGTGCGTGGTGCATGACTAGTGCGTGTGCGTGCAATGCCTGGCTAGGTGCTGGGCAGCAGCACCACGCATGCATGTGCGTGTGAGTGTGCGCATGCCTCGCATCAAGCACAAGCAGTGCTAGGCACTGGCTAGTGCTAGCGTAGGCATGGTGCCAGTGCGTGTGTGCAATGGGGTATGCGCATGATGCGAGGGTCAGTGCGGCCAGCATGCGTGGCTCGCTAGCAGCACGCATGCTGGTTGTGCTAGCGATGCGATGCGAGAGAATGCTAGGCAACAGCAGCGCATGGCCAGCAGCATCAGCGCCCAGCAGCTCGCAGCGTGCTAGGGATGATGCGTGCTAGGCCAGTGCGTGCTAGCATTGCCTGCTAGCATACCAAGCTGGCTGGCTGCCCAGCCTTGGTGCTAGGCGCCAGCTGGCAGCCTTGGCAGCCAAGGCAGGCTGCCAGCCCAGCTGCCCATGTGGTGACGGTTTAGGTGAAGGGGTGGGGACTAATCTTGGGCAAGGCCTTGAGGAGCAAGGCAATGGTCCCCCCACCCATTCATGGTCCTCACCTAACCTTCTCTCTCTATTTGACACTTGTTGCATTGTGATTAGTTTTGTTTAATAATTTATTTTAGAAATAAATTAATTAGCAAAATACATTCTCCCACATTGGTGGAGGATGAAAAACCAAGGGGTCATTTCCCTATAAATACCAAGCTTGGTATTGGGATTTGAGACAACCTTGAGTGGAATTAAAAAGGCAACTCTAGAAAAGAGTAAAACTTTGATTCGTAAAACTCATAGTTATTTTTGTCCGGGTCTTGACTAACCTTCAAGACTTAGGACGCTCGGGTCGGGTCGAGGGTACGATCCGTCGGAGATCTCGTCTTTTCGGGATTTTGAAGTAAGAGCTCTTTAGGAGCGAAGCACGCGTCAAAGGTATAATTCTTGTCCTTAATCTTGTTTGATTAAGTTTATTATGCTTGTTTAATTGCTTTAATTAAGGGGCGGGTCTTGGTGGGTTTCCTTCCGCGTAGTGTCGGGTCATTACGAAACCCTACAGCGGTATCGGAGCCACGCTCCTTTTAATTTTTGCAATTATTGTTTAATTAAGGTGTTTTAAAGAATTTATTTTTCTGGTTCATGTTCATCTAATTAGATTAGATGCTCGTTTTAATTAATTTTTAAAACTCGATTTTATCGATTTGGCTGTCGAACCCAGATTTTGGCTCAAAAATAGTGATTTTTGGGTGGAATCGACATTCTGGGACTGTTTCAGTCCTTTTAGGGTTGTCCAGAAGCCAAATTCGAACCAGAAACCCATTTTTTCTGGGGTTTTTCTTTTTTCAACGAAAGTTTTAATTCTTTTTAAGCCTTGATTAATGCAAGCATTACAAGGTTAGATTAAATGCACATTTGCATCACTAATCTACTGATTTTAAAATATCCTTGAGCATAATAATGAAGTGTTTATTAGTGTTTAAGTTGATATACCAAGTAATCACATAAACTTGTTTTTCACAATTTTGCAAATAAATTGCAATAAGGTGTGAAAACTTGTTGTGATTTTGTATTTTAAGTTCCGAAGTATTGTTAAAGTTCTAATCTTTAAGTGTTTAAATGATTGGAACCCTAACCCTAAACTCCATGTTGAACAAAGTTTGGATTTTTTCATATTTTGGTTGATTAAAATCCATTAAGTTCAATTACTTGTGAGTAAAATTTGATTAATCTTCATATTGGAAGATATAATCTTGGTATTTTACACAAGTATGCAAGTTGGAAAATTCTTATCATTGGATGATTAATTTATTTTTCCAACTCCCTTTTGTCAAATCCATTATTAATTTGCATATTGGCAAGATTAATTTTGGACATAGCTCATTTTATTTTAAGCATAATGTTTGACCCAATTTTGTTCAAAATTGAAATTTTGGATATGTTTGGGCTTATGCACCAATTAAAATAAAATTGTTTAAGTTAGACTTAACACTTGTTTTATTTTATTTTTCCCTCAAAATTAGAAATGATTATTGTCACACACAAATCGGAATTAAATTTTGAGTAAAATGCACGCAAAACGATGCAAAACCGCAAGTGTCACCAAGGCTAGCCGGGCTGCTTAGCAGCCCACATGTAGGCTGCCTATGGTGCGCGCATGGCTGTGCATCGCTTGGTGCGTAGCTGTGTGGGGTGGAGGGGCTGCTGTGTGGTGCATGTGCTGGCGCGCAGGGGCCTTAGGCTGCTGGTACGCTTGTGCGGCTGCTGGGCAGCGAGGCAGTAAGCCCCAGCCAGCCAGCCCCTGATGCTTGTGCCAGCAAGCTGCTAGCATGCGTAGCATGCTGCTGGTGCTAGCAAGCTAGGCAGGCTGTGCTAGGCGCACTTGCTAGCTGCCAGCACCACGCACCATGACGCAGGGGCCAAGGGCTGCCTAGCAGCCATGGTGCGCCAAGCATCATTGGATGATGCCCTTTTTTTGCTTAACGTTGAGCTATGATTTTGCGATTTTTCAGTGTTAATAATTTTAATTAATTATTTTAACGAGGCTAAAAACCTCGATTTTCGATTTTGCAAAATTTTGACAAATTATGGGTTATGCCGACTTAATTAATCGGATTAATTAAGTACGGATGCGGAATTTCGTGGGAGCTTAATTGTTAGCATTTTGCGTTTAGAAATAATGGATTAAACCACTTTGACTAGTTTTAATTAGGCGCGTTAATTGGATTAACGACCTAAGTTAGTTACTAGTTTTGCGTGTTTAATTGTGTATTTCGTAAAATTTCTTGGGCCGTTCACAAATAGTGAACGGGTGAATGAAAAATTGCTTTCAAAACAGGTTGTTTGAAAATGGCAACTAGTGGGGCCCGACTAGGATAGAAAATACGGACTGCGTTCCGTTATGTATTTTTATAAATCTAAATACGGTCTGCGAACCGTTAAGTATTTTTGTACTATTTAGATTAATCTTAGTCGTTCTAGCTAGCTTCTTTTATTTCATTTTGGCCAAGAAGTCTCAAGACGGTGTTTCGATGATGACGAGCCAAGATGAAGACCCATGGAAATTGAAGATTTCAAGGGGTCATGCTAGTTGCCAAATGCATCTATTTTATGCCTTATATATTGTTATATATACATATATGATTGCTAGATGCATGTCTAGGATTTCTATGATGTTGCGATGATTAGTTAAGTTCACTTAAATCAACCAACATAGAAACCCTAGGTCCCTTAATAATATTGAGCTAAAATTTGCCATTCCAAGAACAACACTTACCGAACTAATGCGCGTACGTGATGGATTACGCCAAAGCGAGGCATCACTACTTCCCTAGGAATGTAAGGTATACTAGGTATACAAGTTGTCTTGGTTAAGCTCAACGATATCAGTAAGGAGTCCTTAGATGTCGTGGCGAAAGAGATAAAATGTCAAGTATGCATTGGATGCGACATTTTATCAAACCGAGAGTAGCTTGGAGCTATTAGCAATTGGATTGCTTACCCTAAGATATTTAATGGTTAAGACAAGCCAAAGCATGCTTGACCATTTCTTGATCTTTGGGATCTCGGAATCATTTTATTCTCGCCCATAAGGGACAATCTTAAAATGCGTGGATAAAATGTTCAATAAGTGTGAATAAATGCATGAACGCTTTAAATTTCAACTTATTGATGTATGAATGGTTTTTCACTTCAAATTCTTTCAATTGTAGAAATCATGTCTGCAAGTAACACAAACAACAACCAATTCTCTTTGCGCTCAATTCTCGACAAGGAGAAGTTGAGCGGGCCAAACTTTCTTGATTGGCAAAGAAATCTCCGCATTGTGTTAATGCAGGAGCAAAAGGAATACGTCCTTGATGAGGAAATGCCCGACGCTCCCAATGAGGAGGTCACTCATGCTGCCCTTAACCGATGGCATAGTGCCAATCGGGATGTCAAATGCATCATGTTGGCCACAATGTCTCCGGACCTTCAAAAGACTTTCTTTGAAAAGGAGACAGCCTTTGAGATCATTTCTATGATCAATTCAAAATGAACTATAACATGCATAATATGGAGAAAACCCTCACCGAACTTCATAGTATATTGAAGCAAGCCGAGCAAACCCTCAAGGATGAGGGCAAGCATGACATGCTCATGGTGAGGAAGGGCAAGCCGTTTAAACGTGCGGGCAAAAAGAAGAGCTTTAAAGGGAAGAAGAAGAAATTCCCGCCTAAGTCAAAGTTTGCCAAGGGCAATAAGGACAAGAAGGCAGCTTCTTCTAAGTCTGATTCCGAATGTTTCTACTGCAAGAAGAAGGGACATTGGAAAAAGGACTGCCTCAAATTCAAGGAAGATAAGAAGAACGAGAACGTTGCTTCTTTATCAGGTATTTTCGTTATAGACTTAAACTTCGCTAGAAAAACATCATGGGTATTAGATACCGGAGGTGGCTCACACCTTTGTTCCAATGCTCAGGGACTAAGGATAAGTAGGAGGCTAGAGAAGGGAGAGGTCGAGCTTCGGGTCGGCAGCGGAGCAAGGATGTCTGCCGTCTCCGTTGGAACTCTCGGTTTGTCTTTGCCCACTGGGCTTGTTCTGGAACTTGAAAATTGTTATCATGTTCCTAGAGTGACCAAAAACATTATTTCAATATCGGCCAAAGGTTTCGAATTTCGAATCAAAAACAATAGTTGTTTTATATATTTTGATAATGTTTTATATGGAAAGGCACATTCAGAAAATGGTCTTTATGTGCTGTCACTAGACAAACAGGTCTATAACATCGAGAATACTGCCAAAAGGGCTAAGACCATCGAGTCGAATCAAACCTACTTGTGGCATTGTCGTCTTGGCCACATTAACATCAAACGCATCAAGAAACTTCTTCAAGAAGGTGTTCTTGACTCATTTGACTTAGAGTCATTTGAAAATTGCGAAGGATGCTTATTAGGCAAGATGATCAAACAGCCATTCTCCAAGTTGGGAGAAAGGGCAAGTGACTTATTAGGTCTAATACACACGGATGTATGTGGACCTATGAGCACACCCGCAAGGCAAGGTTACCGATATTTCATCACCTTCACCGATGATTATAGTAGATATGGCTATATCTACTTAATGTCGAATAAATCTGAATCCTTTGAAAAGTTCAAAGAATTTCAGAAAGAGGTTGAAAATCAACTTGGCAAGAAAATTAAAGCACTTCGATCGGATCGAGGTGGCGAATATTTGAGCCATGAATTCGACGATCACTTGAAAGAATGTGGCATTCTTTCAGAGTTGACACCTCCTGGAACTCCTCAATGGAACGGAGTGTCCGAACGGAGGAATCGGACCTTGTTAGACATGGTTCGGTCAATGATGGGTCTTAGTGATCTCCCTATCTCGTTCTGGGGAGATGCGCTACAAACAGCAGCACTAACACTGAATAGAGCTCCGTCAAAAGCTGTTGAAAAGACTCTATATGAGTTATGGACTAAGAAACCTCCCAGGTTGTCTTTTCTCAAGATTTGGGGATGCGAAGCATATGTCAAGCGATTAATTTCGGACAAACTTCACCCCAAATCGGATAAGTGTTTCTTTGTGGGATATCCAAAAGAAACCAAAGGGTATTACTTCTACAATAAATCCGAGAACAAAGTGTTTGTTGCTCGTGATGGTGTCTTTTTTGGAGAAGGATCACCTTTCCAAAATGACAAGTGGGAGAAAAATCGAACTCGACGAAGTTCGAGAGGACGAGCAACAATGTCAACCTGACAAAATTGAAAATTTAGATACTTTGGAAGCATCTGAGAAGATTTGTCAGAGTCAAACAGACAATGCAAATGCTCAACCGATTACCCTACGTAGGTCGCAACGGCAAAGATCTCAACCAGACAGATACCTCGGTATTGTCTTAACTGATGATCAGGACATCCTAGTTATGGATGGTGATGAGCCGACGACATACAAGCAAGCTATGACGAGCCCCCACTCTGCAAAATGGCAAGAGGCCATGAAATCCGAGATGGACTCCATGTCTGAAAATCAAGTCTGGGACTTGGTGAATTTGCCCGAGGGTTATACCCATTGGTTGCAAATGGATCTTCAAAGTGAAGACAAACAAAGATGGAAATGTATCGGTATACAAAGCTAGACTGGTGGCAAAAGGTTATAGACAAGTCCACGGGATTGACTATGATGAAACTTTTTCACCAGTTGCAATGCTAAAGTCCGTCCGCATTATCCTAGAAATTGCTGCATATTACGATTACAAAATATGGCAAATGGATGTCAAAACCGCCTTCCTTAATGGGATTTTGGAAGAAACTGTGTATATGACACAACCAGAGGGTTTTGTCGATCCAAGCAACGCTGGAAAGGTTTGCAAGCTGAAGAAGTCCATTTATGGACTAAAGCAAGCCAGCAGAAGTTGGAATCTGCGATTTGATGAATCCATCAGCAAGTTTGGTTTTATCAAGAATCCAGATGAGTCTTGTGTATACAAGAAGGTCAGTGGAAGTGATATTGCATTCCTAGTCCTGTATGTCGATGACATACTGCTCATTGGTAACAACACAAAATTATTGGAGTCCGTAAAGGACTGGTAAGGAAAGTGCTTTTCAATGAAGGACTTAGGAGAGGCACAGTACATATTGGGCATCAAGATCTACATAGATAGATCTAAGAGGATGATTGGATTAAGCCAGAGTACTTACATTGATAAGGTACTGGCTCGATTCAACATGGAAAATGCCAAAAGAGGGCATTTACCCATGTCCCATGGCATAACGCTCAGCAAGAAACAGTGTCCACATACACTTGTTGAGCGAGAAAGAATGAATCAGATCCCGTATGCTTCGCTAATCGGATCGATCATGTATGCCATGATATGTACAAGGCCAGATGTATCGTATGCCCTGAGTGCAACGAGTCGATACCAATCGAACTCAGGAGAGGCGCATTGGACTACGGCCAAAAACATCCTTAAGTACCTGAAAAGGAACAAGGATAAATTCCTGGTGTATGGAGGCCACAATGAACTGGTTGTTGAAGGTTACACCGACGCTAGCTTCCAGACTGACAGAGACGACTTCAAGTCACAGTCGGGGTATATATTCTGTCTGAATGGAGGAGCGTTCAGCTGGAAGAGTGCCAAGCAGAGCACCACTGCAGACTCTACAATTGAAGCCGAGTACTTGGCCGCTTCGGAAGCTGCCAAGGAAGCTGTTTGGATTCGCAAGTTCATTAGTGAACTTGGTGTTGTACCCTCAATCAAGGGACCGATAGACCTCTATTGTGATAATAATGGAGCTATCGCTCAGGCTAGGGAGCCGAGAGAACACCAGAAGGTCAAACACGTGCAACGGCGATTTCACATGATAAGGGAATGGAAATCCGAAGGTGAAATCAGAATTTGTAAGATCGGCATGGATGATAATGTGGCCGATCCTTTGACTAAACCTTTGCCTCAAGTGAAACACAACAAACACGTTGAGGCAATGGGAATCAAGCACATAGGAGATTGGCTTTGATATTCCCTGTACAAGTGTTTTAATTAAACAGGGTTGATTTAATGTAAGACGCTGTACTAAAACCATTCATTAATGGAGTAATTAATTTTTGTGCAAAATTATCATTCACTCCATTACTATTTAATTGTGGTTTAGAATTAAATAATGAGTCCATTCGATTTACGGAAATATTCAAAACAGGGTATCAAGACCATGTCTTGGATAAAGAAACACCTGTTAAGTGAACATTGAATATTAAATCGAAAAGTATCCCTAATCGAGGTCATTTAACAGATGGACGATTGATGACCGTCATAGATTAGTGTGTAGTATGATTTACAACACCGTTTCTTGTGCTGCGAGGACGTGACAGTCATAAATCATTTGCACAGGTACAGTTTAGAACTGTACTGGATAAGACCTATGAGAGTACTTTAAGAAAATTAAATTTTGTCATAAGTACATTTCTCATTATGGCTATCGGAACTTATTTCCTCAGACCATGAGTACTGTGAAGTTTTCTTGTTTGAGTACTAGGCTCTTTGATGTTTCCTAACGTCTGCCGTAACTGGGGATCATAACGGGAAAAATCGGGAGTCTATTTCCTCTTAGTAAGAAGAACTTACAGTACAAGACTGGGATTTTCCCCCTACTAACAATAGGGAAAATGTTTTGTTGTTTAAAAGGCCGCTCGAAGAGTGAGACTGTAAAATGCATGGCCATGCTCAAATGGATTTTAGAAATCATCTGCTTATTGACAGTCGAACTCGGAGATCGAGAAACACTTCTGAACGTAATAAGGATGACAAAGACTCTTACCTTATAGTTCACGAAGAAACATTAAGTGACAAAGGAAATGAGCTATACACAATATGCACACTTGTCCGGAAGGACAAGTGGGAGATTGAAAGGAATGGTGTCCTTCCAACAAGTGTATTATTCTGGTAGAGGGTTCAGAATTATTACAGAGCTAATTCTTCAGTAAGGTCAAGTGATCGGAATGCCTAGGTGGAGGCCGCTTCCGATCAGTAATATCGAGGTACAATTGATATTACAGCTTAATCTTAACTGAACCCTTCGGGTCGAACCCAATCGAATCTCCGATCCGAGACGTCGAATTAATCCGAAAGCATTTAATGAGTCGACAGAGTTTTACGAACATAGACGTCGGAAATCGAGCCTAGGGCGTCGATACCGAGCGTCGCAAAATCACAAGCAACAAGTATGAGCGTAGCCGTAGCTAAACTAGGCTAGCTCATAGCATGCCTAGGTGCACCATGCGTGAGCTAGGCGCACCATGGTGTGCTAGGCACCATCGCAGCCTTGGCGCGCCCTGGCAGCCCATCGCATGCTAGCATGGGTGCCTGGGTGCGCATGGCAGCTATCGCAGGCCACACAGGCACCAGGCAGCCCATAGCAGCTAGCAAGCATGCTAGCGTAGTGCCTGGGTGCAAGTGGCGCCTATCGCAGGCAATGGCCGCACCAGGCGCACCATGGCAAGCACTAGGTGCTGCGTGCGTGCGTGCCTGGCTTGGCAGCACCATCGCAAGCACCAAGTGCTGGCATGGTTGGCTGCCTGGCAGTGGCGCGCCATATGCGTATGCTTGTGTGCTTGCCTTCGCATGGCAGCACCAACCATCGCAGCACATGCGAGAGGCTGCGCGCCAGCTAGATGCTAGGCCTCGCACAAGTAGCCTCGCACCACAGGCGCATTGATGCGTGTGGGCTGGCAGTGCGTGGTGCGTGGCGCATGACTGGTGCGTGTGCGTGAAATGCCTGGCTAGGTGCTGGGCAGAAGCACCACGCATGCATGTGCGTGTGCGTGTGCGCAGGCCTCGCACCAAGCACAAGCAGTGCTAGGCACTGGCTAGTGCTAGCGTAGGCATGGTGCCAGTGCGTGTGTGCAATGGGGTATGCGCATGATGCGAGGGTCAGTGCGGCCAGCATGCGTGGCTCGCTAGCAGCACGCATGCTGGCTTTGCTAGCGATGCGATGCGAGAGAATGCTAGGCAGCAGCATCAGCGCCCAGCAGCTCGCAGCGTGCTAGGGCTGATGCGTGCTAGGCCAGTGCGTGCTAGCATTGCCTGCTAGCATACCAAGCTGGCTGGCTGCCCAGCCTTGGTGCTAGGCGCCAGCTGGCAGCCTTGGCAGCCAAGGCAGGCTGCCAGCCCAGCTGCCCATGTGGTGACGGTTTAGGTGAAGGGGTGGGGACTAATCTTGGGCAAGGCCTTGAGGAGCAAGGCAATGGTCCCCCCACCCATTCATGGTCCTCACCTAACCTTCTCTCTCTATTTGACACTTGTTGCATTGTGATTAGTTTTGTTTAATAATTTATTTTAGAAATAAATTGATTAGCAAAATACATTCTCCCACATTGGTGGAGGATGAAAAACCAAGGGGTCATTTCCCTATAAATACCAAGCTTGGTATTGGGATTTGAGACAACCTTGAGTGGAATTAAAAAGGCAACTCTAGAAAAGAGTAAACCTTTGATTCGTAAAACTCATAGTTATTTTTGTCCGGGTCTTGACTAACCTTCAAGACTTAGGACGCTCGGGTCGGGTCGAGGGTACGATCCGTCGGAGATCTCGTCTTTTCGGGATTTTGAAGTAAGAGCTCTTTGGGAGCGAAGCACGCGTCAAAGGTATAATTCTTGTCCTTAATCTTGTTTGATTAAGTTTATTATGCTTGTTTAATTGCTTTAATTAAGGGGCGGGTCTTGGTGGATTTCCTTCCGCGTAGTGTCGGGTCACTACAAAACCCTACAGCTACTACTACTACTACTACTACTACTACTACTACTACTACTACTACTACTACTACTACTACTACTACTCCTACTGCTACTGCCGCTACTACTACTACTGCCACTAAGCCTACCCTAGTGAAGATATGAGCTGCAGCACAAGCCCCAATGTCTTGCGTCGCCGAGAACCTTTTAACCCGCTTCAGCAGTGCAACAGCCTCCTTCTCTAATTCCCCAAGTGAAGAAAAAGAGAAGGGAATGAAACCATATCTAATCAGCCGACAACTAGCTTCATACTTCACCCGCTTCTGATGAGCTGAGCCGCATCAGCCACAACCCGTCCAGGAATAAAGTCAGATAGCCCTGTCTGTGTCAAAGGAGAAAACCCTGTTAAGTCCACACATACATCGCGACCACAATCCCATGAATAAAGTAACACATCTGCAGGTCCAAGGGCCCCGTTATTTCCTGAAGACAACCCTATGTCAACCTCCTTTCTTGCTGAAATCCCAGATCTGTAGCAAATATCAACAAGGGTATCCCGGACAACATTATGCCGATGTTTAATACCCACAGTACCAGCACACGACACCGCGTGGTCACCGAAAATATCCCCAGTAAAAACCCGCGAACAAGCATAGCACGGCGTCGAGATAGAGAACAATGGAACACCCATCCGGTAGCACAACACACATCGGTAGGTCTTTGCGTTCATGATCTGACCCAACCCAGAAATAGGGACCGCCCGAAGCCAAGAAGAGGTGTGATCTCCCTGCTGCGATTTCCACAATGCAGATTGCCGAGGAGACAAAGAAAAGGTGGATTCTGCAGAAGCGGTAACCTTTGTGAAATATAAATCTGCCAATTTCTTCATGAGTTTAGGGGCAGAAACCTCACTAGGATTACACATAATGTCAAGACTCCACCGTTCTATTGAACAAGCTCAACGCATCCTCAAAGGCTCGACCAAGGCCAACAACGCCAGCATGCCGTAGAAGCCTTGTCTGCAACCCAGCATACTATAACCGCGAAGCAAGAAAAGCATAATGACGAACATCACTTGCGGAATAAACACCAAGCCCACCATACGCAAAAGGCAAGGTGGCAAGCCGCCACTGCCAATCGCCAAACCCAGGCCCTGAAGTAGTAACAATACGCTCCAAGGAAGATCGAAGAGCCCCATTGAATTTGAGCTGAGCCGTCTCAAAAGTACTAGGAGGACAAGTACGCAATGCAAAGTATAGTTTCGAAACTCCGGTACAAACCCTAAGCAACAAGAGCTCACACTGAGGATCATCAAGCTTAGCAACCCTATCCATAAGTGCAATAGTCTTGGTCACCCTCTGCATCACAAGCTCACCTCCAAAATCGGAATCAGAACTAGCGGGACCACCAAGCAACTTAACACCACGCAAGGGTCGAGCAATATTAGGTGGAAAGACACCCACAAGCCTGCTTCGAGGGTCTTCTAAAGGCCAGAAAACTTCAGCTTTTTCCACGTTAAGATGTAACCCGAGACGAGGCCCTTCCTTTATAATCAACTGCAAAACCTTCCCCACCACCAACGTGTCACCGACAACAGTGGCGTCATCCAAATACCAAGCCTGAAGACATACATCAAAAGTGTCTCTGATTTTACACACCAGGGGTTGTAAAACCAAAGCAAAAAGCAGAGGACCAAGGGGATCACCCTGCTGCACTGAGACGACCATAAGGTGTGGTCCCCGTGATACAATCTAGCTGGATTAGAGTAGTAGAATTCAACCCTCGCGAAAGGCCCGGACAACGATGACGAACTTCACGTAACATGGCCGCACGATCAACTAGATTGAAGGCATTTTGAAAATTCCCCAATAACATATGTAACACCCCAATAATTCTCTCTTTAAAACCTGTATTAACCTGTAATAACCTGTAGTAACCTGTAATCACCTGTAAATACTTTTAATAACCTGTGAGAGAATTAGTGGCGTGCTACCGCCACGTGTTCAAACGTTAAGGCTAGTTTCAGATATTAGCAGCGGAAAACTAATTTAGTTTTAAAAGAAAATATAAGTTTCGAAACTAATAATCAAAACCAAATTTAAACTTACAAGTTGGAACCATAACGGCCCTTATTCAAAACCCAGTAAAATAGGAAGCTGGTAGAGTTAGAGTCAAAATAACATCAATTTATGAAATGAAATAAGCTAAGTGATTAACCAACGCTCCACTCAAATCCCATCACCCTGATGCAAGTTCAGTTTATGCAAAAACCTGTGATTAGTCTGCTCTCCAATATTACAAGTGTAAGGATTGGATCATTACAGGGTCATTGAAGGGCGAAGGCCATGACCAAGAGAAAACACACAAAAACACACAATCAGCAACGCTGAGTACATATAAGCTACGAAGCATAGTAAAGAGTCTTAGCATGATACTAACAAGCATTCCATACACTCACAATATTATCATTGACTCGAACACATGACTCAATGGTTACTCATTACTAAGTTTTCTCCAAATAGCATTGATCACTTCATTAATTGATTGGATCAAGCAATTGACCGGGTTGTCCCCCTATTCCCCATTTCGGAACATTAAATAAAGAAAAACCATATATATGCCTCCTTTCGGAAGACATTAATAAACATCCAATGGCAGACGGGCGCGACTCCGTGGCCATAGCTAGTATAAGATCTCATCTAACTCATTATAATTTTAAAAGAATTTAAAACAAGAGACTCGTAGGTCAGACGGCCTCTGAAAAGTACACGGCTAATACCCCGTGAACCCCAACCCCTGTTTGTCATTACTCTAGATGTGTACAAATCCAGAGTTTCATTGCTCATCCTTCTTGCACTTTACGTGATTTACCGGTTTAAACTTGGTGATGACTCAAATGCAAAACAACACAACCAATCATACATCAATCATTCAAACCATTCAAGTTTCCAATTTAATTCTTAATTTATTAGTGACAAACAACAATTATTATTGAATCCTTTAACTACCTTGGTGTATAAACACCTTAAGTGCATAAGGCACCTCAATCTTCAACCTCGTCTTATAAGACTGTAATTCTTCCTTTACTCATTCTATTTCAATACAAATGAATAAGTAATTAAAATGATTCATTCCTAGTATCCTTGCATCTTTGCCTCTAAAATCACTTTGCAATTTATTGCATAAATAATGTTCATAAGGAAAAATCAATGCAAATTTCTCATGCATAAATTATACCAATCATCACATTTATCAATAATCAACTCATTACCAAACAATTTTAACCAATCCACAAGTTCCCTAGCATGATTCTAGGTTTTTTCCCTTGGCTCAGTATTTTCTCACATAGGGCTTCGGCCTACAGGGCTTCGCTAACTCGAAGCACCCCGCTATGACCCCGAGAATGCGGCGTTGCACTATTGTAAGTTCTTTATTCCGAACATTTCCCGAAAGTAGACGACAAGTTTTAAATTTTAATGCAGGAACAAAAAGAAGCTTCCGTCTTATTGAATCATATGATTTCCCGGGTTGACCGATCTAAATGCCAACACCCCCATCCAGGGCTAATCATAGCCTCTCATACCTTCAAAGAGCCATACTTCGCTTTTAGCGATTTTGATCAACTCAGTCTGGCTATCATGGATCTCTTAATTGGTTGGCCACCTTAAGACTAAAAGTCACCTTCTACGAAGTCCTCTCCTAAACAAAACAACAATAGCTCAATTAATACCCAAGCAATATAATTTACAGCAATACCAAACTACTTTAAAACCCCTTAAACTATTAAATTAATGCCTTTAAATTGCTCACAATAGTCAAAGTTAATAATTCAAAGTTCAATTACAAATTTGTATGTTAAAATCATGAAAATACAGCTTGTAGCATAAAATTTCAGCAACTTTAAAGTAGGATTATAATCTGAAAATTTATCAATCCTTCGTTAAAAATCTAAAACTGCTCAAAAATCATATTTAAAGGCTGAATTTGGCCACGAGAAGGTGGTGCACACTACCAAAGGTAGTGATTTTTTATTAGAGCGTTGTTTACACACGAAAAACACTATTTTTTTGCAAAATCAGACGAGTCAGAGTCAAGACGTGATTAAAACGTGATTAAGGGAAATTTCGAACGAAATTCAGAAGTTAATTACGAAAAATTTAGAACTTGCTGTTGAATTAAACATCATTATATTCATAGCAAAATCACAACAAAATCATGCTTAAATTGAATAACTTTAGCAACACGTTATTAAACCCTAAAATCATGAAAATCAACATTTAAATCCTCAATTCTCACATAAACCAAATCTGAAATTTATTCCATAATTCAAGTAAAGTATAATTCATAAATTTACAATCTTTTAGAACTCATAAACATACTCAAACCATAAAAAATATTAATCATTGAAAAATTCATATAAAAATTGAAGCTTTAAAAAAAATTAAACAAGAAAGAAAAAGATAGAAGAGAAGGGGAAGGTGGAGGAAACCGGCTGGGTACGGTGGCAGCAGGTTCCGGCTGAGGGCAGGCGGCCGTGGCAGCAGCGGAAGGTCACCGGTGGTGGCGGCAGTAGCGAAAGGCAGCAGCAGCAAAAAAAATTTTTTTTTTTTTTTTTTGTTTGTGAAATCGTGAATGAAGGGGAAGCAATAGAGGAGGAGTAATAAGGTGAAGGCAATAGGGGTTTTGAAAGAAGTTTACTTAATTAAAAATGAGGTACGTGCTCTTTTTTTTTTTTTTTTTGTAGAATTAGAATGATAGTTATGGGCCCAAGGTGAGTAATTAAGCTATTGGAATATAAGTTATCGTTTTTTTTTTGTCAAATCTTTCCAAAATATCTATATAAGTATAAAATTATTAAAAATATTCGTATACATAAAAATATATAATTATTATTTACTAAGAAAAATATGGGGGATTACAACATATAAAGACCAACATCGGAACCACGATCCTCAATTAACCGATTCACAGCATGAAGAATTGCCTCATCTCTCGAAGAAACCCCAACACCAAATTGGAGACCATCAAAGTAACTTCCTAAAGATTGGTCAACCATAACAACACCGACCTTCGAAACCAGACGCCGCCAAACAATACCCACAGCTATAGGACGAATACCACCACCAGGCTTGATAAGTGGTGTAAGAGGAGCACTAGCAATATACTCTCTTAGTTCCATAGGACACTTTCCAACTAGAAAGAGATTAACCACCCCGGTAATAGAGCAAACTAACTCATATGATACAGCCACAGCAGCACCACTCAAGCAATTTTTTTTTTTTTATTATTATTATTATAACAAAAACCTACAAGTCAATCCATTTACAAGAATTTAGTGGGGAGCCGAGATACAATTTGGGCCCCCACCCCTTTAGCTATAGCAAACCCAATCCTGTTGAAAATGTGAGCAGCTGCACGAGCACCAATATCCTGAGTCTTAGTGAACGCCTGAACCCGCTTCAGCAACGCAACAACATCCTTCTCTAACTCCCTTAATGAAGAAAAGGAGAAAGGAAGAAAACCATAGTCAATAGCCCTGCAACGTGCCCCATACTTGTCTCGCTTTCGCTGAGCCGTAACCGACACAACACGACCAGGAACGAAGTCAGACAACCCAGATAGTGTCAAAGGAGAAGACCCCGTCAAGTCAACACATACATCAAGGCCTCTATCCCAGGAATAAAGCAACATATCTGCTGGTCGAAGAGCCCGGTCATTCCCTCCAGTCAACCCAACGTTAACCTCTTTTCTTGCAGAAATCCCAGAGCAAAAACAAATATCAACTAGGGTATAACGAACAACGTTGTGCCGATGCTTAATACCCACCATCCCAGCACAAGACACTGCATGATCCCCATAAATATCTCCATTAAAAACTCTTGAGCAAGCAGGACACGGTGTCGAAACGGAAAACAAGAGAACACCCAACCGGTAGCAAAGAACACAACGGTAAGCCTTACGTTCATAGTCTGACCCAAACTTGATATTGGGACCACTCGCAACCAGGCAGAAGCGTGATCCCCCAGCTGAGACTTCCATAAGGCAACCTGACGCGGAGATAAGGAGAAAGTGGATTCTACAGATGCAGTGACCTTCGTGAAATATATATCTGCCAATTTCTTCATGAGTTTGGGGGCAGGGATCTCACTAGGGTTATGCATAAGATCAGTGTCCACACTCCTATTAAAAAAGACTAAGAGTGATTAGGGGATTTTTCCCTACCAATCACCATCTGAAAAGTGGACCATTCAGGCTCTGCCAAGTGTCCGCTACATGGGCCAATAGAAGCCTGCCACGTGTCAGGCGTTGATCCGTCCACCATGGACCAGTTGTGTCACGCCATGTGGCCTCCGTAAGCCAAACAGGCCACCTAGGCCCAATTTCCAAGGGAAGCCCAGTCAGCCCTAGGTTAACCTAAACTTAGTATTTGACACGTTTCCCAAGGTTATAAATACTCTAATTAATCCTCATTAAGGGGGATTGAGCAATTAATTACTCTCACCTAGAGAACCTAAACACATTGATTACTCCTCCCCTAGAGGAACCCGATCGCCCAACCTTTACATTTTCCGCACTCATTTCTCTTCAAACAGGTACTAACTTGACCGTCGGAGGCGGAGCTCCCACCACCCGGAGTCTCCGTTGTTTTGTAGGTACAGGCGCACGGATCCAGTCCCGGAATTGTAACTCTCCCGCAGGACATCAGAAAACCCCGAAACATTTTGGCGTCATATGTGGGGAGAGTACTTTCGAGATGGAATCACAGTTTGTACCGACTCAGAGCAAGAGGCGTCCAACGGACGACCCTCAGGTCTATAGTAACCAGTATACTGAAAATGAGATTGAGGTTGAGACTCATACGGTCCCAGACGGGACCTTACGAGCTCGACGAACCCGTTCCTCTGAAAAGAAGGAACAAAAAGATTGTAAGGTTGGATCTAGTAAACCTGCCCGCCAGCCGCTTGATCATCAACAGGCGGCCGAGGGATCTGCTCCCATCACTAGAAGTGAACTCATGACTTTCATGAATAGCTTCAAAGGGGAGATCCAGGATCTCATTAATAAGAAGACGCTTGCTCCCTCCAAGGAGCAGTCGGCTAGAAAACCTTCTCAGTCTGGAAGGAGGAAACCTGTACAAGGTCGAGAGGCGACTCCTCACCCCAATTCTAGGAAGTGGGAGCCACCTGTGATTGACTTAACAAAGTATTGCTTTCCCTCACCAGGGAACAGAAATCCCATTCGTCATGTACAAGCGGATGGGTCAAAGAAAACTTACTCAGATGCTCGACTGTTGCTAGAGCAGAAGAAGAATGACCGACTGTTTCGGGGTTTTTTGAGGTGTCCTACGGGAGAGTTACAGCACCGGGAATGTACGCCTGACTTCTGTACCTGCAAAACCACGAAACTCCGATTGGGTGGAGTTCCGCCTCCAAAGGTTAAGTTGGTAAGATTCCGGATGAAATTATACGTGGAAAGTAAATTGGTTATCTCAGATTCCGGGAGATTCCGCAATTAATATTTCTCGGGGTTTTTTAGGTGTATTTATGAATGCCCATAAATGAGGTAGATTCCTCTATTTATAGCAGATGGATCTGCTCCCCCATTGGGGGTACAATTCCACGTGGCATCCATTGGTTGGATGCCCATGGTGCTATAGGGTGGTGACACGTGTCAGGCCCTTATAGGGCCACGTGTCTAGGGTAATTTTTACCCTAAACATTTGCCCCTCACAGGTGCTGACGTGGCTATGCCACGTGGCACTTGTGACACGTGCCAACTGGGAAGGAAGGCGACGGTTCGCCTCCTTCCCCCTCTTTTTTCAAATTTTTAAACTAAGGGGAAAGAGGAGGTGACGGTTCACCTTTGGAGATTTCCTATAAATAGGAATCCCCCTCCTTTCATTTCTCACTTTGTCATTTTTGAGAGAAATTTCTTGAGAGAAAAAACGAGAGCTCCTGACCCCGCCTGCTTGCTCGTGCAAACAGCCTTTATCTTCTTCCGGATACCGCTTGAGTTACGCATTCCGTCTCACCAAGGTATCCTTATAACTTAATCGGTCTTTCTAATTGGATGTTTGATTAGGCTGCAACCGGCTTTTTCCGTCTGGAGCTTTTTTAGGCAATTTTTTTATAAATTGCGTCTATTGAAAATATCAACCGGTGTAGACCGTCTGAGTTATCTTCAGGCAATTATTGAAGTTATATTCAATAGACCCTCAGCCGGTTTACACCGTCTGGGGCATCAAACAAGCAATCTCATTGGTGAGTTGCATTCAATGGACCCTCAGCCGGTGTAAACCGTCTGAGGTATCTTCAGGCAATCTCATTGGTAAGTTGCATTCAATAGACCCTCAGCCGGTGTAAACCGTCTGAGGTATCTTCAGGCAATCTCATTGGTGAGTAGCATTCAATAGACCCTCAGCCGGTGTAAACCGTCTGAGGTATCTTCAAGCAATCTCATTGGTGAGTTGCATTCAATAGATACTCAGCCGGTGTAAACCGTCTGAGGTATCTTCAAGCAATCTCATTGGTGAGTTGCATTCAATGGACCCTCAAGCGGTGTAAACCGTCTGAGGATCTTTGATCAACCTTTCTTTTGGTCTGCCTTGCTGTTTTCCCAGCCGGTCTCACACCGTCTGGGGGGTGAGCGAGCAATTCCTTCCTAAACTGTTTTGCTGGAATCCCTGACTGGGCCTCTACCGCCTGGGGTGCCTTCAAACAGCCTTTTCATCTTAACGAATACACAGCCGGCTTTCAGGCCGCCTGTGTTGGTTTCGTTCAATTCTTTTTGAGCTGTCCTCTCGTGAGTCCTCAGCCGGTTTATGCCGTCTGGGGGTCTTGGGACAATCTGATAAAATCCCAGATTATTTTCTTCTGCAAATCTAACCCAATCGGCTTTTCTCGCCTGTGGTATCTTTGGGCAACATTAATGATTAATTTTTCTTCTTTTGCCAATTTGCAGTTTGCTCAAAGTGATACCGTTTGGGGTATCTTTGGTCAACAACCGTCTTCAAACTTTTATTCAATCTCAAGGTAACGTCTTGGTTCCTTATCTCATTGGAGTTTATTTTTGAATCTTTTGGTTGTATATACCTTAAAATAATGACCTCACCCATCACAAACACGGCACACCACAATTTAGAGGTCAGCCGGTCTCCTAGTACGGCTGAGTCTAGGACTAGGGGTGCCGCCTCTGGGTACGGGGAGTCTCCTTGTTCATCTCCAAAACCGACCGTCTCTGTCTCTGTGCAGGACGCAATGGCTCGCATAAAAACGACTGCCTTCGACCCAAAGTACAGAGAAGCAGACTCTGGCGAGCTGCCGCCTGACCCCAATCAGGCAGAGATGACAAGGGATTCACCGCATGGCACCCCAAGCACCCCCACTGATGGGATATTAGGAATGGGTATGGGAGGCGATGAAGATGTCGCCTCGCCTTCTAGAGTCGAGCTGGAACACCAAGGGGCCGCCTCCTCATCCGGTAGAGAGCAGAGTGGCAGCAGCAGCAGCCTCTTGATGCCGGATGCTGATAGTGAGGCGGAGGAGAGACCTAATTGGAATAATAAAGGCGATCCCTTCCTCATCGTCGTTTCTGCCAAGGATAGGGCTAGCATGGCCAATAACTTGGAGGACTTCATAAAAATTCGTCCTCTTCGGAAGAAATGGAAAATAATCGTGCCGCCTGAGATGGGCACTATTGTTTGGGAAGACGAGCAGCCCAATGCAAACGGGTATTTTGGCTGCTATGAAGCGGCGTTTCTGGCTGGCCTCCACTTCCCCCTTCATTACACAATAAAGGCCATCCTTCAAGGGTATGGCCTAGGTATCTGGCAGTTAACCCCCAACTCCTGGGTTAACATTTTGGGTTACATTGCCGCCTGCGAGATGCAGGAAATCAACTCTGGCTGGGAGGCCTTCGCTCACATGCATTATTTGAGCAGAAGTCCAGGCGGTTGGAGGGCCTGGTACACATTGACCACCTATCCCCAGTACCTGATGACCTAAGACAAACCGTCTAAGTGGTCAGACTGGAAGAACAGGTTCTACTTGGTCTCCGCCTCTACTCAGGAGGAAAACCGGGAGTATAGGATATACAACCGGAAGCCAACCCTTCTAGGCCACAAGTGCAAGAAGTCTCGTATCCCGGAAGAGGACTATGAGCGAATAATTGAGTCTAAGTTCTTTGAACAGAACAACCCTCTCCAATGGGGACTTAATAAGTGTACCCTGAAATTAGGTACCTAGGCACGAATTTCTTCGAGACGAGGCGTTTCTGTCTGTCTGTAAGCTTAACACTCAGTTTGATAAACGTAGGTCACATTAGAGATTGAACCTATTTTGATTTGTAATAACTCGTTCCTTGTTTGGTCTGTTGTTCTGACCGGATGGGTTCTTTTGTGCAGTGCGTGGATTAGCTATGCTGCCTGCTGACAAGACACCCGCCAAGTCAGCCGTTGAAATCCGCAAGGCTAATGCGGAGAAAAAACCTGCTGCTCAGGCGGCCAAAAATAAGGTATCTTGCTTTTTCCTTTTCTTTTTACGTCAACTTCCGTTTGGCTTCTATGACGCCTGATCCCTATGCTCGTTTTTTCATGATGGGAGCAAGTGCCCCATTCCATTTCCAAAATAATAAGGCCTCGGCCTGGAGAAGAGCCGCCTATCCACAACAAGGCGAGAAAGACTTCCTCCTTGACAGTACCCAGCCGTCTGACGGTTGGGGGTAAATCTGTCAAAAACCTCGGCTTGGGGTTTAATCTAACGAAGAGGCAACCGGATGTTCCTGAGAAGGAGACGGCGCCGCCTAGGGCATCCGGCGCTTCGGTACCGGCTGAGGGCAGCCACGACCTTCTGCCTACATCCCAAGGTACTATTGACCCCTTCAACCCTTCTTTGCTTGGCAAGCCTATGCGGGTCAAGTCGCACTCCCAGCTCCAGCCAGAAGACTCTTCTGGCAGCCGGCAGTCGATAGGAGGGAAGTATGTTGCCTTCTCACCATCTTTTTCTGGTGCAGATCACTCCCCTCGCTGGCCGGATGTACAAAGGTACGCTCGGACCATGCTGAAGGCCGTCCCCAAAGAAAAGAAGGAGGCGATCCCAGGGATCCACACCTTCAATGCCGACCAGGTTCTTGCCGGACTATCTGAGGTACATAGTCTTCCAATTTGTTTTAAGTTATTTGCCGCCTGACCCCTTCTGACACCGTTTGGGCTTTTGCAGTCAATGCTGCGCGTGGAAGGGCTTAAGAAGGCCTATGCCCGCAAGTGTGAGGAGGTAAGACGGGCTAAACGGGATGCGTCTGACGCCCATAACGTTGCCCAGTATTCCATGATTATGCATGAATTGAAAACTAAAAGCATAATCATGCAACTGGCGGATTCCATCAAGGCGCTCCAGAAGGCGCTCAATGAAGCCGGCACCAAGCTCCACAATCTCAAGGCGGAAAAGGAAAATGTCAAGGCGGAGCTGAAGAAGGTGAACGACTCTTCCAAACTTCTGGAGGTGGCCAGGAAGGAGAACACAAATCTTCTTGCTGACAATGTCCGATTGAAGGTGGCGACGACCAAGGCCAACGACAATTTCAAGGCTATGCTGGAGGCTGAACAGAGTTGGCTCATTGAAGAGAATGAGCAAGACTACGTCACTCGAATGCAAAAGGCTTGGTCCTTGGTTCATCCGGACACAGAGTACACCGTCTGGGAACTTGCCTACAAATACGCAGATCTTGCCATTGATGCGCAGGAAACGAACCAGCCAGCTCCGGAGCCTTATGAGGAGTGGGTCCAAAAGCAGATTGAGGTCATGCAGACGGAGATCGACTCAGAAGGGGGAGAGAATCAAGAGGAGATTGTCCCTCCTGCCCCAGGAGCCGCCTCGCAGGGCCAGGATCAGCCTCCGCCTCAGCCATAAGCTCTTAGTCTTCTAATTTTCCGGCCTGCGTGCCATATTCTTCTATTGTATCATTTACCGGACAGGGGTCCGACTAACATTTGAACAAGTTTTGATGTTAATATAATTTTATGCCGACTGAGTCGGTCATCTTTGCAACACTTGTTCTATTTTTTCCTTTGTTTGTTTTTCATTGTTTGCTTGCTCTCTCTTATTTTTTTATTTTTTTTTTGAAAAAAGACATTGCCGGATGTGTTGACTATGTCTGCCCCTGGGTGGGTGATTGTTTAGTGCAAACACCAAGCAAATAGCCGCCCATACATGTCCAGATCAGTACTTAACCGGTCTGGGTCAGGCGGGTTTAGGTCAGACGCATGTTAATGCGCTGATTGCCGCTTGAGTCGCGCTTAGAGAATGAAATCGGGGTCTATGTGACCGCTTGTGCGAGAAGTCTGAGCCGGCCTGTGTCGGCTGACAATAGACTTCTCACCGGCTGGGTTACCTTTGGGTAACAGCCATATGGAATCTTCCCCAAATTGGTGGGAAGTAGACTTGATAGAATATTCGCTGCCTTAGTTGCCTTGGAGTAGAGAAAGCTGTGGCTTGAATTGTGATTTCACCGGTTGGGGTACCTTGGGGTAACAGTCGGTGAAAATCTGTTAAAATTTGGTTAATGGGCGCATAAGCCGGCTGGGTTGCTTTTTGGCAATAGCCGGCTGCCCAACAAGACTTAATATTGCCGTCTGTATTGCCTTGGGGTAATAACCGGCTCTATCTTGCTTGCAATAGGTCATTCGAATGGTCATGAGCTTAACCTAGCCGGTTAAGACCGTCCACATTTTGACGCTTAGAACAATGTACCACCCGGAAGGGAGATGTTCTCTTTGACAATTTCACCCGGAACGGCGTTGCCGGACGCCTGTTCATGGGTAGATCAGGCGGTTTAAATATGTTGGCTATGTGCCTTTAAATGGCTAAGTTAGGTACGTAGCATTTTTGGTATATGTTTGGGGCAAACGGATGCACGCTCTTAGAAAATACCCGGATGTGTTGTTAACATTGGGACTTTGGTACATAAAGAAATTGAAATAAGTTATTTCTCATTAATTTACTCTATTTACAAAAAATGATTACATCTTCCTAGAAGTAGTATTTTTTCAAGTTGTCTACGTTCCAGGTTCTGGGTAGCTTTCTACCGTCTGGGGTTTCTAGGCGGTAGGTGCCGCCTCTGACTTCGTCAAAAATCCGGTAGGGGCCTTCCCAATTGGGGGTCAGCCTCCCTTGCTCATTTGCCCTGCCAGTGGCTTATATTTTTCGTAGTACGAAGTCCCCAACTTTGAGAGGGCGCTTGCGTACTCTTTTGTTGTAAGCCCTCGTCATTCTCACACGGTATATTTCATGACGCAAGGCGGCATTGCCCCTGCGTTCTGGGAGTGAATCCAATGCTAGGCGCATGGCCTCCCAGTTAGCCTCCTCATCATAGAGCATGACTCGGAGTGTTGGCTCATAGAGTTCAATTGGCAAAACCGCTTCAGTGTCGTACGTCATTAGAAACGGGGTTTCACCGGTTGCCCCCTTTTTGGTTGTTCTGATGGCCCAAAGGACGTGAGGTAACTCATCCGCCCACAGACCACCGGCTCTTTCGATCTTCTTTTTTATGCCGTCTGAGATGAGTTTGTTGAAGGCTTCAACCTGACCGTTAGCTTGGGGTCGGCCAACAGATGCAAAACAATGCGAGATCCCCTGATCTCCCAACCAATCCTTGAGGGCAGGCATTTCAAACTGAGGACCGTTGTCAAAAACCATAGACATAGGCACCCCAAACCGGGTGATGATGTTTCTCCAAATAAAGGAGATGACGTCCTTTGTCTTGATGCCTTTGACCGCCTCGGCCTCAACCCACTTAGTGAAGTAATCTACAGCCACCAGAATATATCTTCTGCCGCCTGAGGCAGGCGTATAAGGACCCAAGATGTCCATGCCCCATTTTGCAAAGGGAACCGGGCTGTAGATAGCCGTCAGATCGGTTGCCAGACGGTGTATGAGCCGGCCAAACTTCTGACACTTGTCACACTTTTTCACTAAGTCCATGGCATCCGCCTCAAGGGTCGGCCAAAAATAGCCCTGCCGTCTGGCTCTCTTTGCTAGAGTCCTGCCGCCTATGTGTGAAGCACAAAAGCCCTCATGCAGATCCTCTAACACCTCTCTTCCACTTTCTGGGGTGACGCACTTCAGCAACGACTGGAGGTAACCCTTTCTGAAGAGTTCTCCCTTGAACATTTCAAAGCTTAGAGCTCGCTTTTTAAGTGCTGCCGCTTCTGGTGAGGCATCCGGCAGGGTGCCGTCTACCAAATAATCCCTGATGGGGTCCATCCAGGTGGAGCTTCGGTCTAAGATTCTAATGGGATCATGCTCAATGCTTCTTTTTTCCATGACTTCCCAAAAAACTGACCTAGGCGTATCGCAAGTGGCGGATGAGGCCAGCTTGGACAAAGCATCCGCCTGGTTGTTCTCGGACCGGGGCACATGACACAGATGGAACTCATCAAATGCCCTCGCCTCCTCTTTGACCGCCTGCAGGTATTTGATCATTGCCGGATGGGTGGCCTCGTAGTCACCATTGAATTCCCTGACAATCAATAGAGAGTCTGAGCAGGCGTCAACTTTTCTTGCCCCGGCCGCCTTACACATGCGTGACAAGCGTTAAATCGATTGCTACAATCTAACTCTCAATCAAACAATACTTATACGAACACCCTATAACCAAGTACAATGGAAAATAAAGGTTCGGTCCACGAGGAACGAGAGTAATTGCAAATCAATCTTAAACCTAAGCTAGTTCGAAATCAATGAAAATGGTGTTCTGAAATACTACTAATAAGATGGGATAAACCAAATAAACTAAGAAACTAGGGAGAACTGGAATTCACCAAACCATCGGTAACTACGCAACAAGGAATCATAGAGACAAACGGGATATGCAAAGACTATATGTCTGATCAATATCGTGCGATAGGAAGACAACGAGCAATATTAAGCTTGGATTTCTCATGCACTTAACATTACTCGATATATAATCAAACCACATTCAATAATGAAATACTCAATTCACAATCTCTTGTTCAAACCAAGAATAACATGCAATCAAATTCAAGACTCTAGGTTAGCTACTCCTATGATAATGAATTAACATGCAATCGCATATAATCAGTTTAATCTCAATCCGTTTATCAAAACCAATCCTCAATTACATAGATTACCTAAGCCGGGTTTCATCCTGAAACCCTAGCTAGGAAACTACTCACACATATTCATAATCACAGCAATAATAGATTCCATAAGCATCATAGATCTAAACATAAATTCTGATTAAGGAATAATAAAGCTAGATTAATAAACAAGAATTAATTATACCAATTGTATTGATGCGAATCAATGGAAAAGTTTAGAACTTTGATATCCGTCGTCAATGGATAATACAAAGAATCTTCACAAATCTTGCTTCAAATCAATCCAAGAAACTAAAATCGCTAGAATAATCTTTAAGAAAACTAATGAATCTCTAATACTAAGAACATTCTCCAATAACTCTCTACAAAGGCTCTCAAAAACTATCTCTAAATCTGTCTAAAAAACGCCCCTTAAAGTCGGGCCTTATATACGCCTTCTAATTCGGAGAAGTCAAGTGCGCGGTTAACCCTGGATCAGCACGGCTGTGCTATATTTGGCACGGCCGTGCTAGCTTGTCAGTAGCTAAACCGGATTTCTTCTTCAATTTGGCACGACCGTGCTATATATGGAACGACCATGCAGCATCCTGGCACGGCCGTGCTGAAAATGACACGGCCGTGCTGAATATGCTCTAGCGCGGGGCTCATAGTGAAGCTGACACGGGCACGGGCAACATCTGGCACGACCGTGCTAATGTTCTGCACGGCCGTGCTGGTGCGTGGATACTGACACGGCCGTGCTGTTGGATTGCACGGCCGTGCTGCCTTGCCTGAGGCTGCTTGCTCATAGGCCAGCACGGGTGTGCCTATGGTAACACAGTCGTGCTGCCTGTGCTATGTAATCAATGCACGGCACTTGAACTTCCTTAACTCCTCTGACTTCGGTCAAGGCTGGCTCGGTTATGCATCAAGGGCTCGGGATCCGACTAAACTCGGTTGATATTACCTGAAAACACATCAAAAACAAACCAAAAACCCGTGAAGCACGTAATATAGGGGACATAAGCATAACAAGGTAATAATCGGCCAAAACGGCCCCAAATACATCCAAAATCATCCTAATATATGCTCTAAAACGCACCCTAAAGTGCGCTTGTCAAAACCCCCCAAGCTACCCTTTTGCTAGTCCTCGAGCAAAAACCAAGGGAAACACACACAAGATCAAATAAACTACGCCATTGCTTATAAATCAAATTTAGCACGGAATGAAGTCAATGGATCCTACTTAGAATAACCATGCATGGAATAAAAACTCACTCAAACAAGCAACGAGACACACAATCCAAGGTATCGTTGATCAAAATGTGAACAAGACCTAAGCCAAGCATAGAGAACAAAGGAATCATGCTTCCCTCTAAGCCCAACCAAAACAGCCACGTCCTCCCCTTTTGCTTCAAATCACCACCCTAATTGGCCCCTCGTGATTCCTCGAAGGAACCGAAAAAAGTGATATTTTGAGGAAATAACAAAGGTATCCCGACATCTCAATTACGCATAATCTTTCCATAGGGTTGAAAGGTATCTCCCTCCACCGTTTGAAAACCGAACACCTCTTAAGTCTAAGGGTCTTAAAAGGTTGTAATGTATTGGAAATGGGTAAGGTAGGTGAAAACAATTTAAAATGTGGAGTTAAATCCTAAATGAAGCGCAAGAATCACGATTCTCAAAAACAAAGCTTCAAGATATGCGATTCACATTCCACAATAAACATTGATCACACTCTTACATATCCCAAACTCTCTATGTTATACACACTCAAATCACCTTTTTCAAACTTCAAAGCTTTTATTTATATGTCCTTGCCTTTTTCACAATTCGGACGACTTTTCTCTTTTTTTTTTCTTTTCTTTTTTTTCTTGTTTTTTGTTTTCAAAGACAAACTTTCATATTACATCTTTACAATTAAGCTCACTTTCAAACTTGCTCCAACCAACTATCGAACATAATTCTTGATTATAAACAATAAGCTCAAACAAACCTAACAAGATAAACGCTTCACAACCTAAGGGTTGGTCAAACATCGGCCATCGGGTTTGTGACATGGGTAACCAAGAACGGAAATAGAGGCTCAACATGGTTAGCAAGTAGGATGATGTAAAAATAAAATTAATTTGTAACAAAACAAAAGGAACAAGAATAAGAAAAATGAAAAAGGTGCCCTCTTCCTCCCTTAAAAGTGTCAAGTCGGTCTTGGGAGCTACCAGTTAACACAAAGATCAAAATGCGTAATCAAGGATCCAAATATGCCACTCAAGAAGAATGATGAAGGCTAGAACGATAAAACCTCACCGGATCCAAAAACAAAGCAACTACCAATTAAGGGGATCAAGTCCACAAATGGGAAGCGACTCCATCTTACCACAATTCAAAGGCTTAGAGTTTCACACGATAACAACGTTCTATCTAGCTACCCTTCGCCTAGATTCGTCTACATTGATCAACAATAGACTCAAACTGTGTATTCATCACTGGCTTAAGTAGAGATAGGCATTCAACACACATTCATTCACGTTTCAAATCCAAATATGAGCATTATTCCAAAAGTTTATGCAATTAGACAAGTTTATCATGATCCAACAATATAGGAAAAGACTATGAGGCAACTCATATAAGCTAAACTACACATCCTCATAACAGAAGCTTTTCCTATCTATCACACACATATACACAACTAAGTAATCTAAACAAGCTAAATGGCTCATAAAGAGGCATGAAAATCACATAATAATCCCAATCGACAAACAAGTGATCAATTGATATCAACATCAATGATCCCAGGTTCTTTAGAACCGATCAAACATCCTCGAACCATTCAACTTCTTCCTAAACTAAACTATCCTAAGCACACAAAAACAAAACAAAAAAAAAAAACTAAAGGAAAAAGGGAAAGCTTTCACCGGATGCTTCTTGAAAACACACTAAGACAACATGAGATGCGGCGAAGCTCCTAATGCTACCTCCATGAGTCTTCATATCTGCACAGGTTAGATAAAAACAAACCAAAACAAAACAAAAAAACTCGTTTTTTTTTATTAGAATAACAAGGGAAAATCAACAAGGAAACCATTCACCCCCCCCCCCAAGCTAGTATAGACATTGTCCTCAATGTCAGGCATCGAGAGACTACCTAGAAGGCAAAAAGGGAAAGAGAAAAGTACACTATTGACTGGGTCTCGGGTTGCCTCCCGGAAGCGCTTCTTTAACGTCATTAGCTTGACGCAACACATGGATTACAGGTTACCGATAATCAATACTTGACATTGCAGTGAAGATAAGCTCACCATTCTTATTCTTGACAATAGTCACCGCCCCTTTCTTAGGTACCACAAACACAGGGGAAACCCTTCCTTGATGTGTTGGAAGAGGTTTAAGCTTTACCTTTGGTGCTTCATTAGCCTCCTTTGCAGTGGCCACATCTAATGCATCTAAAAATTGCTCCTCCATGTCCCTATTTTCCTTGTTCTCATTCAACTCAAAATCATGATTAGTATAGAATAATTTGTTACGCATATCAGAGACAATGGAATCAATAGTGTCAACCATCATGCAATTATCAGAATTAGAACAAGGATATTTCATAGTCTTATTTAAATCAAAATCTAAAACCTCCTTTCCTACTTTCAATGAAATCTTGGCACCCTTTACATCAATAAGGGCCCCCGAAGTAGCTAGGAAAGGACGTCCTAGAATTATAGGTATATGAACATCCTCATCCATATCTAGGACTACAAAGTCAACAGGTATCACAAACTTCCCCACCCTTAGGGGAACATCTTCCACCTTACCCTTTGGAAATCCGATCGATCGATCGGCTAATTGAAGGGATATGTTAGTGGGAAAAAGTTCTCCTATATTTAATCGTTGATAAACAGAATATGGCATGAGACTAACACTAGCTCCAAGATCACACAAAGCATTATCAATATTCATTTTGTTTATAGCACAAGGGATTGAAAAGCTACCCGGATCTCCTAACTTAGGAGGCATTTTGTTCATTATTATAGCACTACAGTGTTCAGTGAGGTTAACAGTTTCTACCCCTTCACGGTTTCTTCTACCACTCAATATATCTTTTAAAAACCTAGCATAGTTAGGCATTTGCTTAATAGCATCAGTGAATGGTATAGAAAGGTGGACTTCTCTCAAAGTCTCTAAAAACTTCCCGAATTGGGCATCTAGCTTATGTCTCACATGTTTTTGGGGGTAGGGGAGTCTATGTAATAGGTTGGGTTCATTGGTTTGTGCTCCCACCTGTTCCTTTGGGACCTCATTAATTTTATCTTTTTTCCCGGTCCTCTCTTCCTCACCTTTGATTACTTTTTCAATGATAGGTGGAGTCTCAGGTTGACTCTCATTAGTTTTTACTTTTTCGTTCCCTACCAGAGGCTTTCCACTTCTAGTTGATACGACATTTACTGTGTGTTTAGGGTCAATCCCCTGGGGTGGGAGTTTAGAAATACCAACTCCATCTTTTATTGCTCCGGCCAACTGGGAAATTTAGGTTTCCAACATTTTATTGTGAGTCATCACTTCATTAAACTTTTTATCAGTGGTGGACATAAAAGTGTTGAACATTTTAGCCTGGGACTCCATTATTTCCTCCAAGCTAGATCTCTGTGGTGGTCCTTGAGCATAATAATTATCATTTGTAGCTCGGGAACCACGCACATTAGATTGTTGGGGATTTTGATTAGAGTACCTCTTATTATTATTTCAGTTTCCCCTGTTATTAATGTCGTTTCCCCCTTGATTGAATTGCCCTTGGGAATTATGATTCATTTGATTACCGTGTTGGTATTGGTTTTGATTTCCAAAACCACCATGTTGATTATAGGGTCCTTGGGAATTTTGGTCCCTTTGGCCCCTATTTCCCCACTAGTTTTGATAATCAAAATCATTACCTCCCTGATTATAATTGTTCCCTCTTTGATTAGGTGGCAGATATCTATTATTGTCATTCCTAGGTCCGTTATCATAAGACATAGCATTGACCTGTTCATTATTATATCTATTATCATCGTTATTATTAGGATCATATGAGGGATCAAAATTATAGGCAGAGGTATCATGATCATAAGACCCACAGTTTTCACAGAAAATACATCCTACAGGCATATTAGAAATGGAAGGATTAGGATTCATACCTCTCCCTTTAGATTGGGAGGGAAGATCTTGCAATGGTACCGAATCGAGCTTGGCTTTAATCGCTGACATCTCCTTCCCGAGGTTCGTAATTTGTGATGTCAGGTTGCTAATGGCATTGAGGTGGTCCACTGAATAGACCGCTCCTCCACTCTTGTTCACAGCATCTCGCTCGCCGTCTTGCCAATATATGTGGTGTCGTACCACATCTTCGATAATATCTATGACCTGCTCTTCAGTTTTGTTCATTATTGGGCCACCTGCTCCCGCATCCAAACTGGCTTTCCCTTGAGGACTTAATCCTCCATAGAATATCTGTAGCACCTGGTATGTTGGAATTCCGTGATGTGGACAATCTCTCTGGTACTCCTTGTACCTTTCCCATGCTTCATAGATCGACTCCCCACTCCTTTGCCGAAACCCTTGAATCAAGGCTCTAGCATCGACCGTCTTCTTTTGAGAATAGAATCTTCCCAAAAATGTCGTCGTGACATCATCCCAAGTGTGTAGAGTGTTTGGTTTCACCTCCTTCTCTAACCATTCGAGGGCTCTCCCGATGAGTGAAAATGGGAAAAGCTTTAATCTCACGAACTCTTGGTTCACCCCATTGACTATGATAGTGTTGCAGTACTTCTCAAACTCGTTCAGATGAGCCAAAGGGCTCTCATGCTTGGCACCACTAAACTGCCTTCGCTCGATGAGGGTGATCATGGCCGGCCGGATCTCGAAGTCATTGGCTTGAGTGGTGGGTGGAGCAATCCCACTTGAAGCTCTATATGCCCCGGGAGTTCCCAACTCCTTAAGAGGTCGTGGTGGTGGCTGATTTTCTGTCATTGGAGCTGGTTGTGTGCTTGGGCCGGTTTCCTTTCCTTGAGAGTTTGATGATTTCAATCGGGATTTTCGATTGCTTTTCAAAGTCCTTTCTATTTCAGGATCGAAGGGTATTAACTCTCCCTGTTTAGACCTGCGCATACACACTAACCAAACCAATCAAATAGCAGGGCTACAAGTGTAGCCAAAAAGAAAAATATTTTTGAATTTTTGTTTTAAGAACTAGACTCAAGAAATCAAAACGCAATTATCAAACACCGTTCCCCGGCAACGGCGCCATTTTGACAAGCGTTAAATCGGTCGCTACAATCTAACTCTCAATCAAACAATACTTATACGAACACCCTATAACCAAGTACAATAGCAAATAAAGGTTCGGTCCACGAGGAACGAGAGTAATTGCAAATCAATCTTAAACCTAAGCTAGTTCGAAATCAATGAAAATGGTGTTCTGAAATACTACTAATAAGATGGGATAAACCAAATAAACTAAGACACTAGTGAGAACAGGAATTCACCAAACCATAGGTAACTACGCAACAAGGAATCATAGAGACAAACGGGATATGCAAAGACTATATGTCTGATCAATATCGTGCGATAGGAAGACAACGGGCAATACTAAGCTTGGATTTCTCATGCACTTAACATTACTTGATATATAATCAAACCACATTCAATAATGAAATACTCAATTCACAATCTCTTGTTCAAACCAAGAATAACATGCAATCAAATTCAAGACTCTAGGTTAGCTACTCCTATAATAATGAATTAACATGCAATCGCATATAATCAGTTTAATCACAATCCGTTTATCAAAACCAATCCTCAATTAAATAGATTACCTAGGTCGGGTTTCATCCCGAAACCCTAGCTAGGAAACTACTCACACATATTCATAATCACAACAATAATAGATTCCATAAGCATCATAGATCTAAACATAAATTCTAATTAAGGAATAATAAAGCTAGATTAATAAACAAGAATGAATAATACTAATTGTATTGATGCGAATCAATGGAAAAATTTAGAACTTTGATATCCGTCGTCAATGGATAATACAAAGAATCTTCACAAATCTTGCTTCAAATCAATCCAAGAAACTAAAATCGCTAGAATAATCTTTAAGAAAACTAATGAATCTCTAATACTAAGAACGTTCTCCGATAACTCTCTACAAAGGCTCTCAAAAACTATCTCTAAATCTGTCTAAAAAACGCCCCTTAAAGTCGGGCCTTATATACGCCTTCTAATTCGGAGAAGTCAAGTGCGCGGTTAACCCTGGATCAGCACGGCCGTGCTATATTTGGCACGGCCGTGCTAGCTTGTCAGTAGGTAACCGGATTTCTTCTTCAATTTGGCACGGTCGTGCTATATATGGCACGACCGTGCTGAAAATGACACGGTCGTGCTGAATATGCTCTAGCGCGGGGCTCATAGTGAAGCTGACACGGGCACGGGCAACATCTGGCACGGCCGTGCTAATGTCCTGCACGGCCGTGCTGGTGCGTGGATACTGACACGGCCGTGCTATTGGATTGCACGGCCGTGCTGCCTTGCCTGGGGCTGCTTGCTCATAGGCCAGCACGGGTGTGCCTATGGTAACACAGCCGTGCTGCCTGTGCTATGTAATCAATGCACGGCACTTGAACTTCCTTAACTCCTCGGACTTCGGTCAAGGCTGGCTAGGTTACGCATCAAGGGCTCGGTATCCGACTAAACTCGGTTGATATTACCTGAAAACACATCAAAAACAAACCGAAAACCCGTGAAGCACGTAATATAGGGGACATAAGCATAACAAGGTAATAATCGGCCAAAACGGCCCCAAATACATCCAAAATCATCCTAATATATGCTCTAAAACGCGCCCTAAAGTGCGCTTGTCAATGCGCATACCGGCTAGCAGGGCCTCATACTCAGATTCATTGTTTGAAGCTTGGAATTTGAACCGTAGTGCATATTTGTATGTATCTCCTTCCGGAGATTTGTAAATTACGCCTGCACCACAGCCGTTTACCATAGAGCTTCCATCTACAAGTAACTTACAAACCTGACCGGCATCTTCCGGCTGAGCCGGCCTAGTCATTTCGACAATGAAGTCAGAAAACGCCTGACCCTTCATTGCCTGCCTAGGCTCAAAGGTTATATCCAGGCTTTGAATTTCAACAGCCCACTTGATCATTCGGCCGGATGACTCCATGGTAGTCATTGGTCATTTGAGTGGCTGATCAGTATAGACAATCACCGGATGGGCTAAGAAGTATGGCTTCTTCCACTTGACTGCCTTGTAGAGAGCCAACCCAAATTTTTCAATCATTGGGTACTGGAGCTTAGCGTTTTTGAGAATATGGCTGATGAAATACACTGAAAGTTGTTTACCGTCTCTCTCAGCAAGGAGAACGGCATTGAGGGAGTGATCTGAGACGGCTAGGTACATGTAGAGAACCTCCTTGGGCAGGGGGCTCACTAGTCTGGGCAATGAGTGCAGGTGTTGTTTTGACCTTTGAAATGTCGCCTCAGCCTCTTCTCCCCATTCAAATTTGGACCTCTTCCTGATTACCTGGAAGAAGTAAAGGCACTTGTCACCTGACCAGCTGAGGAATCTTCCTAATGCCGCCAGGCAACCGATTAGCTTCTGGGCCTCCTTGACGGTTCGGGGTGATTGCATGTCAATCACCGCCTGGACCTTCTTCGGATTGGCCTCTATGCCTCTTTAATCAATCAAGAATCCGAGAAACTTCACAGACTCAACACCAAAGACACACTTCTTGGGGTTAAGCATGACCTTGTGCCGCCTGAGTGTGGTGAAGGTTTCTCGGAGGTCAGCTAGGTTATCCGCCTGGAGCTTGGATTTGACTATCATGTCGTCTATATACGCCTCTACATTCCTTCCGATTTGATTGGTGAAAACCGTGTTGATCATTCGTTGGAAAGTAGCAGGCGCATTCTTCAACCCAAATGGCATCACCGTATAGTAGTACAACCCCTGATCAGTGACGAAGGTCGTCTTTTCCTGATCCTTCTTCCATAGGGGAATTTGATGGAAGCCTGAGTAGGCGTCCATGAAGCTTATCAGGGCGTGGCCGGCTGTAGAGTCAACCAGACTGCCTATCTTAGGAAGCAGGTAGCTATCCTTTGGACATACCCTGTTCAGGTCTGTGTAGTCTACACACATCCGCCAGGTACCATTCGGTTTTTTGACCAGGACAACATTGGCTACCCAATCCGAGTAGTAGCATTTCCGAATGAACCTAGCGTCGAGGAGCTTTTTGACCTCGGCGGCTGCCGCCTGTGACCTCTCCTCGCCATGATCCCTCTTCTTTTGCCTAACTGGCCTTATTTTGGGATCAACGGCTAGCTTGTGGACGGCTAGATCCGGGCCGACGCCTGGCATCTCCTCCACTTCAAAAGCGAAGAGGTCTTTGAACTATCTCAGAAGTTGGAGCAAGTCTGCCCCCAACTTTTCAAAAGCGATCGTCCCAACTTTAATTGTTCTGTTAGGACGACTGTCGTCCAGGACGACATCAAGGCTTTCACCAGCCGGCTGGGGCCGGGAGTCGTCCGGCCTTTCCCTGGCTAGTGATTGCTATTTCATTTTTCTGGCGGGGGCCAATTGATCCGCCTTTCTCTTTGTACCGCCTGCCTTAGGGACAGGCCCGGCTTCTTTGTAGGTTCCTCGCTGGGGCCGGCTGCATGGGCAGTCGGCCTAACGTCTGAGAGATAGCACTCCCTAGCCGCCTTTTGGTCCCCGTTTAAGGAGCCTACTGACCCATCATCCCCCTCGAATTTTATCAGCATGAGAGAGGGGATGATTACCGCCTTGGACTCATTCAAAGTCGGACGCCCCAATATGAGGTTGTAGGCAGTCAGCTCTTCGACTACCAGAAACTTGACGACCATGTGTCGTCCTTCCCCCTTGCCTCTCAGCCGGATGGGTAAGTCGATCCTACCTACCGGATGCACTACCCCACCTCCAAAGCCGACTAAGGGGTAGGGAGCTTTGTGCATACTGCTGGGCTTGTACTTTAGCTTCGCCAAGCAGCAATAGGTTATCAGGTCAGACGAGCTCCCGGTATTGATTAGGATCCGGCCAACTCGTTGGTTGGCAACTTTACATTCGATGACGATGGGGTCATCGTGGGGCCGCCTGACCGTACCCCTGTCTTTCTCAGAGATGAAGACCTCTGGGAAGACGTCTTTCGACGCTTGGCCCTCATCCTCTGAGGTGGTTAACTTTCTGATGTTGTCCTTGGCACCCCGAATGGTGGGACCACCGCTAGCGAAGCCACCTGCAATGGTGTAGATATGCTCTTCATCTGTGTCAGAGCTCATCACCGGCTTCTTAGACGATTGTCCACCGTTTTTGGGGTTACCCTTGGACTTTGTCAGATAGGACTTCAAAGCCCTTTCATCAGCCAATCGATCCAATAGCCGCCTGAGGCTGTAGCAACCATTGGTGTCATGGCCAATGTCCTCATGGAATTGGCAATACTTGCTCTTATCCCGATTTTTTACAGCGCTCTTCAGAGGAGTCGGCTTCTCAATGGTCAACCGGTTTTTTATCTCCATGAGGATGGAGGAGCAGTCCTTGTTGAACTCGTACTTAGGGACGTACGGTTCCAACTTCTTTTGCTTCTTCTGGGATGACTGACCTGGGCGGTCAGCTGCCCAGACTTCTTTTCTTTTCTTTTCTTCCTTTCTGGCCGGCTGCTAGAACCGGCTTTCTTTTACGTCAGACCGCCTGGGTTCTGACGAGTGCTTGACGGCATAGAGCTCCGTCGCCTGTATATAGGCTTCAGCCTCCATTAGTGCCTCCTGGAGGGTAGCAACCCTCTTGCGAACTAGGTCGAACTTGAATGTCGACCCATCTTTCAGACCCTTGAAGAAGTCTGTGTACGCAACTTCGTTAGATAGTCCTTGTATCTGAATTCTCATCAGATTGAACCGCCTGACATAGGACCGAAGTCCCTCCTTGTCACCCTACCGAATAGCCCCTAGGTCGAGACTGGTTTTCTTGGCCGGGATGTTCATGGAGACGTTGGACGCGAACAAATATGCAAGCGTCTTAAAGTTATTGATGCACCCAGCCGGCAGGTTGCCGAACCACCGTTGGGCTATGCCCTTCAGTGTTGCTGGGAAGCATCGACACCAGGCAGCGTCATCCAACCCCTGTAGGTACATGAGGTTGGTGTAGGCCATCAGGTGGTCTTCCGGGTTGGTGGTATCGTCGTAGGTACCTACCAACACGTTCTTAACCTTAGCCGGCTGTGCCGCCTTGGTTATTTCCCGGGAGAAGACCGAAGGCTGTTCCCCCAGGTTTAGCAGCCTGAGCTGCCAGTCCATGGGCTGGACGGTGTTTGTAGCCATTCCCCCAAAGGGAGACAGCTGCATGTAGGGTGATCCGGCTCCATATGGCTGCTGAGGCACATATGGGGCCTGGTGGATCACGTGAGGAGCAGTGGAACGGACGTGCTACGCGTCTAGCTCCTCGAGTGGGTTTCCGAATGCTTAATCGAAGAATTGCGGAAACTGTCTGGGTAGGTCGACGTAGAAGCCGACTGAGACATACTCTGACCTCTCTTCTCCTGGATAAACAACCGGGCATCAGAGAAGGTCTTTTTTGACCCATCCGGCTGTATTTGCCGGATGGCCTTTCGCTGCCCTGATTCAGGAAAATGAATTTTTGAAAGGTCAATTAGGGGCCCATCCAACCCCTTAGGCTTCGGGTGGGGAGTAGGCACCCGGTCTTTAATTGGCTTCTTCACAAAAGCCCTCTTGGCCGACTGGCCCTTGCTGGAGCCAGCTGACTTCTTGATGATGTCCGTGATTTCCCCTTTGAAACTAGTCATGAGGTTCATGAGCTCGTCTCTGGTGACGGGGGCTGACCCCTCCGCCGCCTGGGGTTGTCCAGAATGCTTGTCGCCTGGGTTGTTGGGGCAAGCTTTGTCTTGACCCCGTTCCTTCCTTTCTTTGGAACGAGTGCGCTTAGAACGGAAAGACCCGTCTGGGGCCATATAGGTTTTGACATTGTAGTCGTCCCCACTTCCGCTTTCGTGGTCCGTATGGACCTCTGGGTCAGCCGTGGGCCGGCTACCCTCTACGATTGGTACATTTTCAGATGTCATCTCAGTGGTACTCTCCCCACAGACGCCGCCAAATGTTTCGGGGTTTTTTGAGGTGTCCTACAGGAGAGTTACAACACTGGGAATGTACGCCTGACTTCTGTACCTGCAAAACCACGAAACTCCGGTTGGGTGGAGTTCCGCCTCCGAAGGTTAAGTTAGTAAGATTCCGGATGAAATTATACGTGGAAACTAAACTGGTTCTCTCGAATTCCGGGAGATTCCGCAATAAATATTGCTCGGGGTTTTTTAGGTGTATTTATGAATGCCCATAAATGAGGTAGATTCCTCTATTTATAGCAGATGGATCTGCTCCCCCATTTGGGGTACAATGCCACGTGGCATCCATTGGTTGGATGCCCATGGTGCTATAGGGTGGTGACACGTGTCAGGCCCTTATAGGGCCACGTGTCTAGGGTAATTTTTACCCTAAACACCGACTGTTAGGGTCGGCCTCTACTTCAGATTTTCAAGATAGTTTTCATAATACCTCCATAAGGTATACTCAATCAAATTATGAGAGTCAGACAGGCGGTACCTCCCGTCGGTCTGGATCTCATAAAGATCAGTCGGTACCCAATGTACCATACGTATCGCAACAATAATACTTCTTGCAGCCTCCTTTGTTTGGAGGGCAGGCGGCAAGAAACGTCCTGGACTAGCAACTGCGGTTGCTTAGACTTGGAGAACAGCCGTCCGCCTTCTCCAAGGAAGTTATTAAGGCCGCTCAGCCGGCTAAAGTGAAGAATGTGTTAGTAGGCGCCTATTATGGTACTACTAACCCAGAAGATCATCTAATGACGTTCACCAACCTAATGTACCTCCAAGGGTTGGATGATCCCACTTGGTGCATGTGTTTCCCAACGACTCTCAAGGGAATCGCACAACAATGGTTTGGCAACCTGCCGACTGGTTGTGTGAATAATTTCAAGACACTTGCCTACTTGTTCACCTCCAATTTTGCTATGAACACTCCTGCTAAAAAGACGACCCTTGGTTTAGGGACCATTCAGCAGGATGAGAAGGAGGGGCTCCGTTCCTACATCAGACGGTTTAACCTGATGAGGATTCAAATACAAGGGCTGCCGGATGAGGTAGCCTACACTGACTTTTTCAGAGGTCTTAAGGATGGGTCGACCTTCAAGTTCGACTTGGTCCGAAAGAGGGTTGCAACTCTCCAAGAAGAATTGATTGAAGCTGAAGCCTATATACAGGCGACTGATCTCTGTAACACTGGGAAACAGTCGGACGGAAGGAGGTCTGACAAAAAAGAAAGCCGACCAAAGCAGTCGGCAAATAAAGATGAGAAAAAGCGAAAAGAAGTCTGGAGTCTGCCGCCAAGAAGAAGAAGAAAGAATTCAAACCATACTCTCCCAAGTATGTGTTCAAGAAGGATAGCCAAGCTATCCTCAAAGAAATTAAGAACCGGATCCCAATCAAGAAGCCGGCCCCCATGAAGGGTTCTGCAAGCAATCGGAACCAAGATAAATTCTGTCATTTTCATGAGGATATTGGTCATGAAACCAATGAATGTATTAGCCTCATGCGCTACGTGGACCGCCTGGCTGAAAAAGGCGACCTTGACTCCTATGTCAAGAAGTCCAAGGGGAATGCTCCCCCAAGCACAAGCAGTCGGCCAAGAAGAATCACAGGCCGGCTGACAGTTCTGATACTAATGACGCAGACGTCTACACTATAGCCGGTGGCTTCTCAGGAGGTGGTCCCACTATTAGGGGCAACAAAGACAATATCAGGCGGTTAGATGTTAATTCCGTTCACCAAGGACGGATCGCCAAGAGTTCATTCCCAGAAATTGTCATCACAGAAGAGGATCTGGGAGGTGTTAAGGGGCCGCATGATGACCCCATTGTCATTGAATGTAAGGTGGCCAACCAAAGAGTTGGTCGGATCCTCATAGATACCAGCAGTTCCTCTGATCTCATCAGCAACAAGTGCTTGGCGAAGCTCAAGTACAAAACTGACTGCATACATCCGGTATCCCATCCTTTAGTGGGGTTTGGAGGAAGTTTTGTACACCCAGTGGGACGAGTGGATCTGCCCATCCGCCTGGGTGAGAAAGGGGAGGGTCGTCACATGGTGGTTCGGTTCTTAGTGGTTGAGGAACTCTCGGCCTACAACATGATCTTGGGACGACCCACCCTGAACAACTCTAAAGCTGTCATTATTCCCTCTCTTATGCTGCTCAAATTTGAGAGGGATGATGGAACAGTCGGCTCCCTAAAGGGTGATCAGAAGATGGCACGAGAATGTTACCTCTCAGATATCAATCCCACTATGGCGACTGTTGGCCCAAGTGGAGAAAAAATTAACTTTGAACTCATCAAGGAAGAGGCGCCTGCCCAGGTGGCAGGCGGTAAGAAAAGAAAGGCTACTCAACTAGGGGCCGAGAGAAAAGAAAAAAGATAGCAATCACTGGCAGAGGAGCGGTCGGACGAATTCCGCCCTCAGCCGGCTGGCGAGCACACGGATGTTGTCCTGGACGACTCACGTCCTGACCGAACAGTCAAAGTAGGGACGACTGCTCTTGAAGTATTGGGTGAAGATTTTCACCAACTTTTGAAGGAATTCAAAGATATCTTTGCATTCGAAGTTCATGGAATGCCAGGTATCAGTCTTGACCTGGCTATTCATAAATTGGCTGTCGATCCAAAAAAGAAGCCGGTCAGGCAAAAGAAGCGGAACCATGGTGAAGAAATAAGTCAGGCGGCTGCCGCCGAGGTTAAAAAGCTGCTTGATGCAGGGTTCATTCGGCATTGTTACTTTCCTGACTGGGTTGCAAATGTTGTGCTAGTAAAAAAGCCGAATGGTACTTGGCGCATGTGTGTGGACTACACTGATTTAAACAAAGCATGCCCAAAAGACAGCTACCCACTGCCTAAGATAGACAGTCTGGTCGACTTAACAGCCGACCACGCTTTAATGAGCTTCATGGACGCCTACTCTGGCTTCCATCAAATTCCGTTGTGGAAGAAAGATCAGGAGAAAACGGCCTTCGTCACTGATCAAGGGCTGTATTGCTACATGGTCATGCCGTTTGGTTTGAAGAACGCCCCGGCCACCTTCCAAAGAATGATAAACACTGTCTTCTTCGACCAAATTGGAAGGAATGTCGAGGCATACATAGATGATATGATTGTAAAGTCCAAACTTCAGACTGATCATCTGGCTGACCTCCGAGAAACATTCACCACACTCAAGCGGCACCATGTCATGCTCAATCCCAAAAAATGTGTTTTTGGGGTTGAGTCTGGGAAGTTTCTCGGATTCCTCATTAATCAAAGAGGTATAGAGGCGAACCCTGAGAAAGTGCAGGCGGTCATTGACATGCAGTCGCCTCGCACCATCTGAGAGGTTTAGAAGTTAACAGGTTGTCCAGCGGCCCTAGGAAGATTTCTCAGCCGGTCAAGCGACAAGTGCCTTTACTTTTTCCAAGCAATAAAGAAGAAGGCGAGGTTTGAATGGGGGCCGGATGCTAAGGTGGCCTTCCAAAAACTGAAAGTTCATCTGCATTCCTTACCAAGGATAGTCAGTCCCTTGCCCAAAGAAGTGCTCTACATGTATCTTGCAGTATCTGACCATCCTTAAGCGTCGTTCTCCTTGCTGAAAGAGACGGCTGGCAGCTCTCGGTCTACTTTGTCAGCCATGTATTGAAAAATGCCGAGTTGAGGTACCCCCTAGTGGAAAAATTTGGTCTTGCTCTCTTCATGGCCGTTAGAAAGTTGAAGCCTTATTTCTTGGCACATTCAGTCGTCGTATATACAGATCAGCCAATCAAGCGGCCACTCACAACTATGGAGTCGTCAGGCCGAATGATCAAATGGGCAATAGAGATTCAGAGTCTTAAAATCACATTCGAGCCAAGAAAAGAAGTAAAGGGGCAACCATTTGCTGATTTTATTGTAGAGATGACTCGGCCCTCTGATTCTCAGATTCCAGACCAATTCTGGAAGGTCTATGTGGACGGGAGCTCCACCTCAAATGGTTGTGGAGCAGGCATCATATGTCAGTCGCCAGAAGGCGACAGGTATGAGTATGCTCTACGTTTTAACTTCCAAGCCTCGAACAACGAGGCAGAATATGAAGCTTTACTGGCCGGTATCCGCATGTGCAAGGCGGCTGGGGCAAGAAGAATAGATGCCTGCTCTGACTCACAATTGATAGTGAGTCAGTATAATGGCGAATACGAAGCAACCCATCTGGCCATGATTAAATATTTGCAGGCGGTACGACAAGCGGTCGGGTCACTTGAAGAGTTTCATCTGACTCAGGTGCCCAGGTCTGAAAATAACCAGGCTGATGCTCTCTCAAAGTTGGCCTCCTCGGCCTCCTGTGATACTCCAAGAACCGTCTTCTGGGAAGTTATGGAGAGGAGAAGTATTGAAGAAGATCCTACTGGAATTCTAGATCGAAGTTCAACCTAGATGGACCCAATCAGGGCATACTTAACAGACGGCACCTTGCCGAATGATCATTACCAGGCGGCTTTACTGAAAAAGCGAGCGTCCAGTTTTGAGATGCGAAAGGGGGAACTCTTCAAGAAAGGGTACCTTCAACCCCTCTTGAAATGTGGTACCCCAGAAAAAGGACGAGAGGTCTTAGAAGATTTGCACTCTGGATACTGCGCCTCTCATGTAGGCGGCAGGTCGCTTGCTCAATGAGCAAGACGGCAGGGTTACTTTTGGCCTACCTTAGAAGCAGACGCCATGGAGATGGTGAAAAAATGTGACAATTTTCAAAGATTGGTAAGTTAATTCACCGTCCGGCTACTGATCTCACTGCCATCCATAGCCCACTACCGTTTGCTAAGTGGGGCATGGATATCCTAGGTCCCTATACGCCTGCTACAGGCGGAAGGAAGTACATACTTGTTGCAGTCGATTACTTCACCAAATCGGTTGAGGCTGAGGCTGTTAAGGGAATCAAGACGAAGGATGTGATCTCATTCATCTAGAAAAATGTCATCACTCGGTTTGGGGTGCCCATGTCTATGGTTTTTGATAATGGTCCCCAATTTGAGACGCCTGTTCTCAAAAATTGGCTGGGAGACCAAGGCATCTCACACTGCTTTGCATCAGTCGGCCGTCCTCAAGCAAACGGCCAAGTAGAAGCTTTCAATAAGATCATCTCAGACGGACTTAAGAAGAAAATTGAACGAGCAGGCGGCCTATGGGCAGACGAACTACCACATGTTCTCTAGGCCATTAGGACGACTGAAAAAGGGGCGACCGGAGAAATACTCCGTTCCTCCTAACTTATGGTGCAGAAGTTGTTCTCCCAATTGAACACTACGAGCCGACTCTTCAAATAATGTTGTATGACGAAGAGGCGAACTGGGAGTCCATGCGCCTGACATTGGACTCGCTTCCAGAATGAAGGGGCAATGCAGCCCTGCGCCATGAAATCTACCGCCTGAGAATGACAAGGTCATATAACAAAAGAGTGCACAGGCGTCCACTCAAAGTGGGGGACTTTGTACTAAGAAAGATGGAAGCAGTCGGTAGGGCTAACGAGTCAGGCAAATTAACTCCCAACTGGGAAGGACCCTACCGAATCTATGTAGAGGTCCAGGACGGCATCTACCGCCTGGAAACACCAGACGGCTAACCTTTACCTCGGACTTGGAATGTAGATAATCTAAAGAAGTATTATTTTTGAATGATGTAAATAGCCAAGAGCTACTAATAAAAAGTTTGCTATTTTTCTTCATCTATTTTGTATTATGAGGGGCATGCCGCCTGCTCCATTAGCAGTCGGCTACTCTCCATCTTCTTATGAATTGAGGGGCATGCAAACTGGAAGAACAGTCGGCTACTCTCTATTTCACTCAAATACACATTCAATTAAAAGGGGCACGCCGCCTGTAGATATACAGTCGGCTACTCTACTATACTTAGTTCGCCATGACCTACCAAAGGCCTATGGTCACATGATCAGACCAGGCGCCCAGCCAACTGATCCAATCTTTAAACTAATACGACCTGTCCCAACATCATAGCAGGCGTCCGCGCGGCATCCATTCGGATGAAATTCGTCGCAGAGAGCAGCTCCCTTTTGGGTGGAACATTGTTCTATAAACTAATTACACGGCACCTAGACGATTGTCCCCAAGGACGACCACGTAGCCATTTTTGAGACAAGGATAACTCTTAACACTAAACCAAACAAGTGTTAGCAGTTAACATCCGCGTCGGATGACCGTCTGTATTACTTGGGATAAGTACAGCCGATACCTCTTGAGTAAATGGCCAACAAAAATTGGTGAATCAAGGGGACCAGTCGGCCTCTGCTGCCTGGTGCCTTTACTACTCAAGCATAAAAGATGACGAATGGGTAACCCCAAAAATTGCCCATAAGTCACTCTCTCATACTTAGTAAGGATTCAAAAGGTATGACGAGTCCGCCTGTCTAAAGGCGAACCAGAGCTCTCGTACCCCGACCCTGCTAAGATGATTTCTTTTCAAACCAAACATGTTTGAAAATCTGGTTCGTAGGTCGACTGCTTTTTGGCAAACAAGGACTCAAGAATTATTCCTATCTTAACAAACAGGCGGGCTAGTTATAAGGGGCCTGTTCCTTTCTAACTTGAAAAAGTTAAACAAACCTAACGTATTTCCTAAAGCATGTTAGGGGTCCGACTGGGTAAATGGACGACTGATCGCCTAACCTGGAACCAAGATAACTAGTCGTCCAGGGGCATAGGCTGTCGGTACTTTGTACCTGTTCGCAATCTTTGGTTTACGATAAGTTACAAATTTTAAATACATGGCTAGTCAAAACCGTCGGTATGACATGCAAGATCAAGGATCCTCGACACTTGGCAAAAATAAAGCATAAAACAAAATTCAATGAGCAAAGACGACCAAAAGATGGTCGCCAAATTCATATAAACAGCCGGCCATAAAGACCGGCAAAAATATTCAATACCCCGGCCCCCTGGCCGGGTAAAGTGATACAAGAACAAACGGCGCGCAGGCCGAATAAAAAGTTAAAGACATAAAAGCTTTGAGATTGAGGCAGGGTATCGGTATTGGCTGCCGCCTGATAAACAAGGGACGCCTGGTTCTGGGAGGCATCTTTCTTACTTGTCTCGGCATCAGGGGCAGCTTCCTTAGACGTATCTGCCACAATCGGTTGCAAGGCCACCACCTCCTCTTCCTCTTCTGAGCTGGACTCGGCCACCTTGTCTTCCTTAGCCGCCTGCCTCATGATTTGTTGGTTGTACGATTCAGTACAAGCGTTGAACTTTTTCTCCCAGGTGGCATAGTGAGCTTTTGGGAAGAGGGTCGTCCAAGTCATCTTCATGATTTGAGCTGAGTCGTCCATCATGGCTTGGACTAACTCCATTTTTTCTTTCTTGGCCTTGGCCGAGAGCTCGTCAGTGAGGCTTTTCTCCTGCTTTTGTAGGCGGTCTTTGACAGCAGCCAAGGATTTCTCCATGGCCTCAAAATGGGTCATCTTCTGCCTAAGCGGCTTCAGCTCATCTCGGAGACTCTTGACCGTCGCCTCCAGCTCATCATTCTTCTTTTTGGCCGCCTCCAACTCAATACGAATAGTGGAAGTGGCCTGCGCCTGATATTAAAGAATATCAGTTGTCAAAATTTCATTTTGGGCAATTTGAAACATTGCCTTATCAACGTCAAAGGCGGCCATAGCTTTAGCAGCCTTTACCTCTTTGTTCTTGGCGCTAATTGGCCTTCGGAGGCCGTGTACTCGCAGCATGGTCTGGAAAAAGGAAAAACAGGCGTCAGATTTGAGAATAACAGGCGGCACGCAAAGTCAACACCTTAAAAATATTCTAAGTCTACCTCAGAAAGGAGACCTATGATGCCGTCTATGTCAACGATGCCGACTCCCTTGACCGCATCCCTCTCCTCTTGAGGGACGACCTTAATCATAGACTTGGCCATTTGGACCAAGTCCGGTTCTTGAGGGCCGCCTGCATAAAAAAAAAATAAAAAAAAAATAAAAAAAAAAAAAAAAAAAAGAGAACATCAAAAACGTGAAGAAAGCAATGAAGAAATAAGTTAAGTCTAGCAGAGCAGCCTATACCTCTCGGCGGTCGACTGAGGACTTGTGATGGTTTCCCCACACTTTGTGAGGTGATTGGCTGCTTATCAGCCGACTGCTTCCTGGCTGAGCCAGGCTGAGCCAAGAGAGCTCCCAATCGTCAGCTTGCGAGCCTTCGTATCCGACTGTTGGGAGGAGGAGGGTTTGGAAGTGCCCGCCTGTGAAAAAGATGAATGGTCAATACTGATATAAGCAGTTTTTCAAGACAAGTACTAAGGCTCGAAACTCACTATGGGCGTCTCCTTGGCAGGAGAATCAGTAGAGGTCCGCTTCTGTTGCATGATGGAGGCTCGCAGCAAGGCAGCCGCCTTCTTAGATGCGGAAATTTGGTCCATAGCTTCAACTACAAACAAGAACCACAAAGAGTTAGAAAAAAAAATTCTAAAACAAACCAAAAGAAGTGTACATATATTCAAGAGGTCGGCTACCTCTGGAGGACCGACTGCTAAGGCCGCAAGCGGCCAGAAAAAAACTCGTCATAGAGCCATCGAAACTCTGGGACGCAGTTTAAGGGCACTTGCTCTCGTACCCCAGTAGTAGAGTTTGCCCTAATCTCTACTTTGAAGAGTCCTCGGTCAAGGATCTCTTCCCGAGCCTTGCGGGGGACCGGCGGCATGCTGCGACCGGCTGCTAGAAGAGGCAGATCCTTGTTCCACTTATTGTAGCGCTTGTTCAGCAACCTGTCAGGGCTGGCAATGATGAGGAAGGTGTTCCTCTAATCCTTCCATTTATTTTCTTTGCCCCTGGTCATTAGGTAGCCCTTGTGGCTCGTTATTTGGTACCAGCCGGTACCGCTTGCCTTGGGGGTCCGGCTGAGATAGTTCATATGGGTGAACGCCTCAAAATTCGGCTCCACCCCGTGCATTTAACATCCGGCTACATAGCCAAGGATGTTGAACCAGGAATTCGGGGCTAACTGCCAAAGCCCCACCTCGTATCCATCGAGGATTTGTTGAACGACCGGGTGTATGGGAAATCACAGTCCAGCCTTAATGGCCGCCTCGTAGCAGCCAAAACAGGCGTCCCCGTAGCTAGACCCTGCGGGCCAGACGACTGTATCCTCACCATCCGGCACAAATACTTGAAAATCCAGACCCATCGTATGGTCCGATAGAAAAGTGTCTATTCGTTCTTTCATGGCCTTGATCCGACCCTTTGGGACATGACAGTAATAAGGAGTATTCAACTCCCTATGGGAGGCGGATGGTTCCGACCAGTCGTCCCCTTTTTCAACTGCATGAGAAATTCTCGCCTCATGCAAGCGAGCATGCCTTTCCTCTGAGTTTATAAAGAGGCGGCTTGAAGAGCTAGAGTCAGACTCACTATCAGAAGAGTCCGACTCCTCCCCTCTCCCTAAGAGGGCCGACCCCTCTTCTTCTTCAGGGGCCGTTTGCTGACTGGCCAGGTCAACAAAGAAGTGGGAAGGAGCTACTTTAGCTCCCTCCTCAGAGCTCTCGGCAAAAGGGCCACCTTGGGTCCCTGCGGTATCAGGCGGCTGGTCCGACAGCTCACTAATCTGAACCCGGAAAGAGGAGCCATCAGAGTTTTCAATTCTCTTGGTCTTTTTTGTTCTTGCCATACTGTCCTGCATAGATACAAAGACAGTTGGATTCCGGGACTTGCGCAAAGTTTGAAGTACCGCAGGGCAGTCGGCACCCCTAGTCCTAGACTCAGCCGTCCCCGATGACCGGCTGATTGCTAACCTAGGTCGTGCCGGATGCTTTTGAGGTCTCATTTTAAAAAAAGAAAGAAAAAGTGCAAAAGCAAAGAGAATAAAGAAACAGACAGTTACCTGAAACTTAAGTTCTGAAGAAGAGCTTGATCGAGTAGGCGCCTAGCAAAAACAGTCGTCCTGGCAGGTCAAAAGTTGCAAAGTGTCAGAGCTCAAGATCAGGGGTCCGAGAGTTCTCTTGAAAAAGTTCACAAATGTGAACAAAAGACTTGGTCAACATGCCTTTATATAGGGCAAAGGAGAATGCGAAGAGTCACCTCAAAATTAAAAAAAAAAACGAGCGGGAAAAATGCTCGGCTCGTCATAGGGCGACACCTGTAGCAGGCCGTCGCCTGTTATAGGCCGACACCTGTCACAGGTGACATGTGAACAATCACATGCCACCCGTGAGGGGCAAATGATTAAGGGATTTTTCCCTACCAATCACCATCTGACAAGTGGACCATTCAGGCTCTGCCAAGTGTCCGCAACATGGGCCAATAGAAGCCTGCCACGTGTCAGGCGTTGATTCGTCCACCATGGACCAGTTGTGTCACGCCATGTGGCCTCCGTAAGCCAAACAGGCCACCTAGGCCCAATTTCCGAGGGAAGCCCAGTCAGCCCTAGGTTAACCTAAACCTAGTATTTGACACGTTTCCCAAGGTTATAAATACTCTAATTAATCCTCATTAAGGGGGATTGAGCAATTCATTACTCTCACCTAGAGAACCTAAACACATTGATTACTCCTCCCCTAGAGGAACCCAATCGCCCAACCTTTACTTTTTCCGCACTCATTTCTCTTCAAACAGGTACTAACTTGACCGTCGGAGGCGGAGCTCCCACCACTCGGAGTCTCCATTGTTTTGCAGGTACAGGCGCACAGATCTAGTCCCGGAATTGTAGCTCTCCCGCAGGACATCAGAAAACCTCGAAACAAAGAGCAGCATCGAAGGTCGATCCTGGACCAACAATACCAGAATTGCGAAGAAGTGCATACCATTGGTTTAGGTGATCCGGTCCACAGTCCTATGTTATTATTATTATTATTATTATTATTATTATTATTATTATTATTATTATTATTATTATTAACAAGTGCATACCATTGATTTAGGTGAATGAAAACATAAATAGATGTATACCATCTTTAACATATGTTAATAGTAGAAAGATAAAAGATAATAGTTTAACATCTTCAAATTATTACAACCACATATAAAAATAGGAACATAATTAGATAAGAGTTTAACATCGTGGTGAATTAACCATCTATTTCCATATGATCTTCATTTTCATCATCTTCATTGTCGCTTTGATCTTCATTGTCATCACCTTCATTGTTGCTTTCTGATCGATTAGCCCTCGAAATTCGGCGTGCTATACGATGTCGCACTTTGACCATACTATCTTTGCGCCATTGTGCAAACATAGTTGAATCTGTTACTCCTATATTCACATCATGTTGAATGATTGGTATGCCAAGCGTATGCATCCGAATAAAATAATATTTTAGTATTATTATTAAATATGAAGTATTATTATTCCCTCAAGAAAAAAATATTATGTGTTATTATTATGATCATTATATATTTAGAAATTGTTATAAATTATTAATAATTAATATATTATAAATATTAATAATTTTTATTGTGAATTATTAGTTATTATTATTATTAAATATTAATTATTATTATTAAATATTAATTATAAATTATTATTATTATTATTTATTTTAAAGATATTATTAATTATTATTTTTAATCAAGAGCAGAGCAGAGCAGAGCATAGTAAAGAAGAGAAGGGCTCAGTAGAGCAGCTCTAAATGATAGGGTCTATAAGTATTACCAAATAAATAAGTGTTGCAATTTTTTGGTGAGTACATTTATCCTCTAGCATCACCCTATCCAAGTCAAATTGTAGGGTTTTAGAAAGGGAGGAGTGTAAGAAGAATGTGGCGGGCTATCTAGTAAACCCAAATACTCTAAACAAATACCATCAAGTCAACAACTTTTAATGTCTGCTGCCGGTTTCGCTTGCACCTTTATTAGCGCAGCATCATCATCGCTCACCCGCCCTTGTTTTCTCACTTCCTCTCGCATTCTTTCCTTCTTCTCTTTCTCTCTCCTCTCGCCGCCATTACCGCCGCACAGGTAAACCACCTTCGCCGCCATTTTCGCGATTCAAATTCTGCATTTGCTTAACTCTAGGTTTCACTTTTTCCAGGTGCTTTAATCGTAGTAGAAGATTGTTTGCTATGGCTGGTGATTCCAAGGCTAAAACTGCTGATCCTAAGGCCAAAAATGGTGAGTTTGATGTTAATTTTGATGGTTTTTTTTCTTTTTTTTGTTTTTGTTAATGGAGGATTAATGTAGTTGTTAATGATTGGGATTTTTAGCTGGGAAGAAGAAGAAGGAGGTGAAAAAGGAGACTGGATTAGGGTTAACTAATAAAAAGGATGAGAATTTTGGGGAGTGGTATTCTGAGGTATTTGATTTTTATTTCTATGTTTTTTTGGTTAAATTATAGTACTATGTAATGAATAATTGGGTTGAAATGATATTTGTGATTGATAATGCAGGTTGTTGTGAATTCTGAGATGATTGAGTATTATGATATTTCCGGGTGTTACATTCTGAGGCCGTGGACTATGGCGATTTGGGAGGCTATGCAAGTGAGTTAGCTGTTATCTTTTATTTCAGTAAAATGCTTTGACTTGTTGTAGAAAGAATTTGTGGATGCCATTAGCAATCGACTTGCTTATGGGGTTGGGATCTTTTGTTGCTTGGTCAGTTTCGGGGTTACGTGAACTTGTCCCCGTGTAAAATGAACTTTAATTGAATGTGAGCTTCAATAGCAACATCGCATTAACACTTCAAATTCTGATAGGAGAAGGGTTCCTAATTTCTTTTCGAAATGTTTACTGCTGTAGTTTGTGTTGAAACCTTTCACACTTATGTTGAATGCTTTTTGAGGAATGACTCTAACGACTTAGTGTAGTCTTTTAAAATCTTATAGCGGAGGTGTTCTCCTTCTATGGTTATGTTCTCTTCACCTTATTTCAAGAATTTCGTGTTGGTTGTGTCCATGATAATGTTATTTGACTTTAGACAGTCACCAAGTCAGACTAAACTTCTATAAAATCAGACAGATCACCTCTGTTGAAGAGTTTATAACCTAAATTTGTCATGGTTTTTTGTTCTCAATATGTAATATCAAAAGGCTAGCAGGGTTAGATTTAAGGTTACAATAATTTCTAAGTAATCCTTTGAGGAAGGAAGATGTGATATGCTATTCAAGGTAAGTTTAGTTGGAGGGAGGTCACTTGCTTGTTGCTACATCACCGAATTTATGATTATACTCTTGTGCAAATTATGTTTGGGATTTAAGTTTACCCTTATCCACCCCCCTCCCTATGTTTTGTATGGAAGTGATGGCTTGATGTATCTATATTATAAATATTAGGAATTTAGGATATTTGAGAAGGATATTTCTGAAATTTGTGAAATTTGCCACAATGATTGAGGGGAGGATTCGGTTGTTTGGATTTTGAATGGCAAATGATCTAGGTAGAGTATATGTTTTTAGGTTCTTATATCTTCTCTTTTATCATTGATGAAAGTCAAGGAATTTTCTATCATGCTGGACAATTGTTCAGGGTCAATCTGAAATATTCTATGTTGCAAACTTACAAATTCAATCTCTCCTCCCTTCTTGATCTCATATCGTTTTAGAATGACAATTGCTGCTTTATTGAAGCCTTACTGAATATATGCCAGAAACCATGCGGGGAAATTTCCACTTTTCCCAATCTAGAAGAGTAGAAGTAGGGTATGAAACAAGCTGATTTTAGTCTTTTAATGGCACCTTTTCCCAATCATTGATGAGAGTTTCAGGATTTACATGCTTATATTAATTCAGAAAAGGCTCAATTAGCTTAGATAAGTCCAGATTCATTTAATTTAAGTCCTGAGTTGTCTTTAAGGCCCAATCTAGATATGATTTCAGGTGAGGAATATTGCTTAGAATTATAAGACTACTATGTGCATCTTCCTAATTATTTTGATCATTCTATAATTTCAAAATCTTAGGAATTTTTTGATGCGGAAATCAAGAAGATGAAGATAAAGAATTGCTACTTCCCACTATTTGTCTCACCTGGTGTTTTGGAGAAGGAAAAAGATCACATTGAAGGTTTTGCCCCTGAGGTAAGCACATATGAGCACTTTTGTTTGTTGAACTATATCTTTGAGACTATGTGAAAGGGAGAGGTTCAGATGATAAGGGAATGCTGGCTGTGTCACTAGTTTGGAAGGATGACAGATGACACTGGGAGAGCTGTTAATATAATTGCTTGGGGGGGCTTCTCTGCATGCTTCTAATAATTGAAACTTTTTATATAGGTTGCATGGGTAACAAAGTCTGGGCAATCTGACTTGGAGGTGCCTATTGCTATTCGTCCAACCAGTGAGACTGTTATGTACCCTTACTATTCAAAGTGGATCAGGGGACACCGTGACTTACCTCTAAGACTGAATCAGTGGTGTAATGTTGTCCGTTGGGAATTCAGCAATCCAACTCCTTTTATCAGGTAGTATATGGTGTACTTTTCTACATAATGCTTTGTACTCCCTCCGTTTTTTAAATACTTGCTCCACTTTCCATTTTCGGCCGTTTTTAAATACTTGCTCCATTTCCTTATTTGGAAAGCTTTTACAATATTTAATTCCTTTCTCTCAACTAGTGGACCCAACATAAATCATATTTTATTAATTTTATATTCTCTCTCTTCCAATTCTCTCAACTACTTTTACTTTTTACAATTTTTTATTCTTCCACCTACCCCACTACCTCCATATTTTATTACTTTTCTCCAATTTCTCCTAAAACTCCGCGCATGGAGAAATGGAGCAAGTATTTTAAAACGGAGGGAGTAAGTTCTTTCTACATGGTGTGTATTTTTCTTTTCTTTTCTTTCCCTTAGCATATAATGCTTGATGGCTCTATTGGATAATCCATTACTTTGTCTTGTCATTTTAATTGCGAATATAAAGACTCATATAGTGAAAGAAAGAATTGCTAACCCTGAAGGTCTGATGACTCCATATAGGGATAGAAATGAATTGCTGTCCTGAAGATCTGATAACTATGAGGGGACATAATCATTCTCTTAGTTGTTATCTGTTAGGTTTGCATTATCATTCTCTCATTTGTAATTTGTTGGGTAACGAACCTACATTGGGTTTGTATTAGTTATTGCCTTTTTTTGATTTTTCTGGATAGTATTCTACCAGGTAGTTGGAAGAAATGGTTATTTGGACATACAACTATCGTGGTACTTTATTTATGTAATTTTTTACCTGTTAAAAACAAAGGTAGGAGTACTATAGAAAGGAAGAAATATACAAATAAGTTGATTTTGTTTGTCAGGAACTAAAGTATATTTTTAAGAAATCAATCTAGTGAGAGAGGAATACAGTTCATAACAATCTTTGTTACATGCTGTTACATGCAAATAATCCTCTATATTTAAGCTAATTTAGGCTTGCTCTTGTGTTTGTAGGAGTCGTGAATTTCTCTGGCAAGAAGGCCATACAGCATTTGCTACACAGGAAGAGGCAGATGCTGAGGTATGAGTGTTTGGCAGTGTAGTTTGCTAACTATTATCTGGTTTAACTATTTACTTTATGCGACTCCTATAAGTCTATAACTACCCCTGCAACTCTGCTAGTACTGTCTCACTGGCATTGGCGGATAAAGTTAATCAAACCTAGAGATTCTGTATTGCAATTTAATGCCTTAGCTAGGCTTACTTAATATGCCTCCCTCCCCCTCTCTCAATTTAGGCTGTATGCTTCAATTCTCAATACCTTTGTGTGCCAATACATTTTAGTATGCGACTCAGCTAATCCAGATTAGCTTACTAAAGTAACTTGGGGCTTTTGCAACTTTGAGTAGAATGTTATGGTTTTATTCTCTAGTCGGCCATAAGTTTTCTTCACTTTGTCATGAGGAAAATGGATGTTGGCAAAAAATCAAGAGGAAAAATACTCTAGATCTGAAAATCATGGCATTGAATAACGGAAATATAAGTTTCGGGCTTTTGGTTGACTGAGTGACGCGATTCTATAAATATGTTTTCCGGCTTATGATGCCAGCTCAAGCATGTTGTACAGTTACAGGGAGAGGGAGGTAGAGGTGGTGAGATAGGGAGTTAGGCTAGTATGAGATTTTGGGAGGAAAAGGTAACTTTTTAAAAAGTATTATCTTATTTTCTTTTTCAGAAAAACAATTTTATTTACTTTTACGGGTTCAATTTTCACCTTCCCATACAAACACCATTCCCCATTTTCTCTCACCTTAGCCTATGCCCTATGCAGAGTACTACTTTTTGGGGTGTAATATCCCATAACGTATTATGATCTGAAATAAGTTGTTTAATAAAACAGTATTCTCCTAACTAGTGCTTTGTGGTCTTTGTACTTGAACTGCTTACCGAAGCATACTACGTGATAGGTAACTCTAGTCTCAAGTTCCATGTAAAAGATGATGGAAGCACCTGTAAATTGCCATGGTTTCTGAAACACCACCTCGACCTTTCTGGACACGAGTATAGGATTTTATTATTTTTAGATCCCATTTATGGTTCGTATTGTCCGTAGTTCATTTCAGATATTGATTCCCAGCCTTCACTCATTGCTTGATTGGTGTTTTCTCCCTGATTTTGGTTGTGGATTTTTTTCCCTAGCCATCCATATCTTAAAGAAGAAGACTTGGTTAATCTCATCTACTTTTGATAAATTTCTGGCAATCCGTCGCCCTTTTTCGTCCTCTTTGCCCTTTTTCGCCCTTTGTCACGCTTTAATTATCGATCGGATATATGTCCAATTCAATGTCATGGACCATCTTTCTTGTCTTTTTTCACGACAATAGATTTAGTCTGAAATTCAAGAAAGGATTTCCTCAATGGTTGACTTTACCAACTGGCTTTGATAAAAATTCGTTGGTTGCTGTCATGAATTGTATTACTTAGTTTCTGCTAGAGATTTATGTAGTATTTTGAAAGATTTTTCTTGCTTTTTTCTTAAGTTGCTTATGCTTTTTGAGTTTTTGTTCGATTTCCCCCTTTATTTTTACACATTTGAATTCTCTCTCTCTCTCTCTCTCTCTCTCTCTCTCTCTCTCTCTCTCTCTCTCTCTCTTTCATGTTAACTTCAAAAATAAAAGAAGTTTTTATTTGTGCAATTGTGGAGCTGTTTTGGGTTTTGTTCAATTCTGAAAAGGGAGTTTATCTTTTCCATCTTTCGTTGGTCCTTTTTCTTAGTTTCCTTGCTAATATTTCTCGGCCAAGATTTTATGTCCTTTGTCCTCTGTATCTTTTTTTGGGTAAATTTGGGGTTGATTAGTTTTAACTTCTGTTAAAATGTTGTAGAGCTAGTTTGCCATCCCATGGTTGTTGGTCTTTGGTGTCCTTTGCTCTTGAAGACATCATTGTCTACTTCAAGAACTAATAGTAATTTCTCTAATAGTGTGTTTGAATTGAAGGAAATGGAGGGAAAGGAAGGGAAGGGGAATGGAGGGAGGAAGTTTCTTTCATTTGGATAAAAAATTAGGGATGAAGGGAATGTGAGGGGAAAGAAATGGAGGGTTTAAATTCTAAAAAAATAATCCCTTCACCAATAGAGAGATTTGGAAGGAAAACTCATCCTTCTTCCTTCCCCTTCCTTTCACCTCCCTCCCTTTCTTTTCCTTCCCTTAATATTACCCAAACAAATTGTAAGGTTCTTTCTTGACGCAACTTTGAGATATTATCTGCATCTTGAGAAGCATGTTGTAATTTAAGGTTTTTTTTTTCCTTTCCTTTTTTAGTTTTCTTTTTCTATGGTATTAGCTATTGGTCTAACCCTAAGACAGGGGATCTTTATGCTTGTGTACCTTTCCCAAAAAATAAGAAAATAATTGGGAATAGATGAATGTCTAACACCCACTTGCCAGGCAGTTATTTCATGCTTGCTCACTGTTCATGCCTTTAATGAGCATCATATTGGGGAGCTGATGATGAAATATGAAAGGGACTTGCAGATCCATCCCAAGGCGCACCAAGATCATATTGAAATCTATACCTTATCTGAAACATGTTAAAGATGTTCCTCTACTGGCTTCTCTAACGTTTTGATTATGGCGTCATTTACAGTTTAAAATGGTACAGGCATTAGTTAAACCATGCTTATGTAGATGAAGTAAATAAGAATAAGAATGATTTTAGGGAAGGGTCAGCCAGTTACCCTGTCCGATCCAGAAAGACCAAGGCTAGAAGCTACTGCTCCCTTTGAACATCAGTATGAAAATTATGCAATGGATGAGTTCTTCCATAGGGTAGGATAAAGTGAAAAAGAAAGGTATTTGAACCAGGGCGGGCTGAGAAGGCCCTATGTAGTATTTCTTTTCATGGGTGGTGGGGAGGTTTAAGGGGAATATATGTTTGCATCAAGGTATATTGTTTCCAAAATGTTGATGGCTTGGGAGAGAGCCATGATTTGAACCTGGAATTTTAATGTAATAGTCAAGTGGACGACTTTTCCAAATAAAGTCTGTATCTGCTGCTCTTTGAACTACTTTTTCAAGAGTTTGTCACCCACTGTGAAAACTGATAGAATCTGGTATTTTCTCTGTATTCTAATTCTGTTGGATGTTGATTGATAATCAGTACCATTATTATATTTTGATTGCTACATTAGGTTCTTGATATATTGGAACTCTACCGGCGAATATATGAAGAGTTTTTGGCTGTTCCAGTGGTCAAGGGCAAGAAAAGTGAAATGGAGAAGTTTGCAGGTGGATATTACACAACAAGTGTTGAGGTAGCCCTTTTTTTAATAGGAGTTGAAACTGCTTTGCATATGAATTTTTCTATGTAAATCATTGGAATCTCGATAAATATTGTAATATGTATTATGAGACGCACTTTCATCTGGTTGCTTTAAATATTCTAAGTTGCATATTGTCTTCCTATTCCAGGCATTTATACCAAACACTGGACGTGGTGTTCAAGGTGCAACTTCACATTGTCTTGGTCAAAATTTTGCAAAGATGTTTGAAATTACTTATGAAAATGAGAAAGGAGAGAAGGCAATGGTCTGGCAGAACTCATGGGCATACAGTACCAGAACGGTATGCTCCTCTACCCTTCTTTTGCTATTACTGCCAGAGTTGTTTGATTGGAGCTTACTTTTGTGCAACTTGCCTGTCTGCAGTATCTTGGTTTGATCCAAGAAATTGATTAATGTTTTTGGTTGTGGTGGACATTATGAGTTGTTTGTTTGGCAATGAGTTATTGTCTGTTTGATGATATTCTTGTCACTATTTGGTTCTTAAATTAGCTCATTTCTGTAATAATATTCATTGGATTAGCTGAGGATCTTGTTATTATGCATTCTTAATGAGTAGCAATATTCATTTTATTGGTCACCCTCGAATGAGGGTTCTTAAGGGTTAAGAGAGGGTAACGTTTCAATATAGGATGGATTGATAATGCCACTTGTTTGTTGAAAATAACCCCTTGATTGACAGGAGGGTTCCTCCTGACTTTTTAAAACCTAAATTTTTATTCTGTCAATTTGCAGATAGGGGTAATGGTCATGACACATGGTGATGACAAAGGCTTAGTTTTGCCACCTAAAGTAGCAGCTGTCCAAGTCATTGTGGTACCTGTACCTTTCAAAGACGCCGATACACAAGGAATTTTCGATGCTTGTGCTTCTACTGTCAAAATTCTGAGTGAAGCAGGCATTCGGGCTGAGTGTGATCTTAGGGATAACTATTCTCCAGGCTGGAAGTATTCACACTGGGAAATGAAAGGTGTTCCTTTGAGGCTTGAGATTGGACCAAAGGATTTGGCCAATAGTCAGGTAAATCTAATGCACGTCTCGTCCAAGTTTTTTAAAATTTTATGTTTTATGTTTTTCTTATCTAAAAATTGTTATTTTGGGCTTATCTATCTGATCGATGAGTTTCGTGAAATGCTATTGCTGGGTGTCTTTTTGTTATATGTGTTTCATTACCATGCCTGCTGAGTTCCTTTTTTCCCTTTGTTGCTGGAATGGTTTGGCATGCATTCAGAAAAAGAGAATACATATATTTGTCACTGAAATACCAAAATAGCATTGTAACTGAAAAAAAAAAACTTACAATTTTCCTTGGGCTGGAATTCAATTAATAAGATTTTATATCCTAGTGACGGATTGTGATGGCTGATGCAGTAATGAAATGAATTTTGTGTGCTACTAAGCTATGTATCTTTGGGTGATTTTGAGAAACATATTGCACATTGATCTATTGCGTGAAAGTTATTTGATTTAGTGGTCATTGGTCTGATATGGTTTATGAGGCATTTAGAATAATTTGTAAATGGTCCCCATTGGACTAACTTCAGTATGGTTTATAGCAGCTGTGGCAAATAGTTTGTTTGAAGGGCAAAGAATAATCATAGATCCCTATTATTTATCTCTATCAAAATCATAGCTGAATCAAATAATCCAGAGTTCAGATGCTATTATCTTTGACCCCTGTAACTCATGTTTTGGTGGCAAAAGGAGTACCTCACTAAAATATGCCATGCATATATTTTTATTGTTCATTAACTTTATTTTTTTAATTAACATGATTTCTCAGGATGACTTTATAGTGCTGTGTAGCTTGTGGTTCCATACAGCCATTGGCCACGTCAGTTTTATTGTTAATGTCATATTTTGTTAGCCAAGTATGGTTGAGATTAACATTTTATCAACTTTTAGACTCGTGCTGTTCGACGTGACGATTCGGCCAAGAAGGATATACCAATGGCAGATTTGGTTGATCAGGTGAAAGAATTGCTGGATGCAATTCAACAAAACTTGTTTGACGTTGCAAAGGAAAAGAGAGATGCATGTGTTAAAGAAGTTAGGACATGGGATGAGTTTGTTGAAGCGTTGGCGCAGAAGAAACTGATTTTAGCTCCTTGGTGTGATGAAGAGGTATCATGGATTTTACTTATTTATTTTCGAGTTCATATTATTTTAGAAGTTCATCACTTTGTCTTGATTTTTTCTGATCTATTTTCTTAATACATATGTATCTTTCTTATGATAGGAATTAGAAACAATCATGTCGATCATGTTCTTTGCATGGACTCGATAATTTGATGTAATCTAATTGAATCTAACTCAAGTAATATCTAACATATGTTGCTTTCTTAAAGGAAAGCCATGGCTAATTGGCTGGCTATACCCACTGCCATCACATGCTTGCAACCTTAGAAATGGAGGTTTTAAAACTTAATTTTTGTATTAACTTGCTCAAGTATATTGTTTTTATGCCGACTATGGTGTTAGTATCGGTATACTGTGTGTATTGAACAATTGCCATAGTGATGCACCACTTGTAGAGGTATCTGGATGAATACTAGATTACTAGTTGATATACTGATTTGGATGTTTTCATATTGTTGCAAAGCGGTTATTGAATTGTATAATCCTATCCTCTCATTAAATCTTGAGTACATAAACATTAGGGACCAAATTATCCAAATTTTCACCAATCAGGACTTTATCTTAATTTTATAATTTTTTTGGGACCTTAGTCTAGAACAGGCCTTGTATAGGAATGGATAAAACTTGAAGAATATGCAGCCCCTCTCCCTTCCCAGGAATAAAAGCCCAGATCCACCTCATGTGCTTTTAGAAGTGATGCAACAGCAAATCTCCCTTTCCCAAGAATAAAAGCTCAAGATCCACCTCATGTGTTTTTAAAAGTGATGCAAATTTTAGCTTGTATGTGATAAAATTCTTAAGAGACGTGTATTGATTTTTCCTCCAGGAAGTTGAGAAGGATGTCAAAGCTCGAACAAAAGGAGAGATAGGAGCTGCTAAGACTTTATGCTCACCATTTGATCAGCCAGCGCTGGAAGAAGGTATAAGCTCTTAAATTTTGTATGGAATTTCTTGCAAAATTACAAGTTTCATACTGCTACCTGCTAGTTTGAAGTATTCTGTCATTGTTTATACTGAAAGTATATATGATTCTTAATCTCTAAACTCCTGCATTGTAGTGACACATGTCTGATCCCAGAATTGATTCTCATTTTTTTTTTCTAAACTGATACTCGTCATGTAGTAATGCAGTAAATTGTTGTCTAGTGCGTAATTATGTAGTGTTTTTAAGCTGTCTGGCTAAACCGGAATTTTTTTTCTATTGTTCTTTAGGCACCCTTTGCTTTGCTTCTGGAAAGCCGGCCAAGAAATGGACATATTGGGGCAGAAGCTACTAGTACTACTATCTTTGTTATTCTCCTGTTTTTTGGCACATCACTCATACTATTGTCTATTTCTCTAAATACTCTATATATTTTTGACACAGGTGTCCCATGATTTCTTAGTCTAGTTGTTCCACACTTCAACATTTCAAATCTCACAATGAAACAAATGCAATTTAAGTTTCTTTAACCAAGCATGTCAAACTCTAGGCTTAGTAGCTTAGACTAGAGTTGATCTTACTGAGAGAGAGCATGTTAATGTTTTCGGAGGAAGTAGCAAACTTACGATTGTGATTACCATGGAGGTAGCTTTTCCCTCCTTGTAATTAAGGCAATGGTAGCTTGTTTTATCATCCAAAATTCCCAACTAAAATATGTTCTTATTTAATAATCAGTTAAAGAAACAAGGGAAATAATTTTCATTATGAAAGAAAAGGTTTTATCCACTTGAAAATTTCTCTCTCAACTTATCCAGCTGATGTGATGTCTTCACCACTAAATAAGTAAATATTTCACTCATTCACTTTCTATATCTTATGTTATGTGAAGTCCTTCAATAACTACTACTCCCTCAAATTCAATTGTCCATAGTTTTGCTTGCCCACCTTTTGTTTCTCTTTTTTCTTTACACAAGCCAAAAGTAATAGTGAATGGTAAACAAAATTTAAAAACAAAAATATATGCTTGAAAAGTTTACATGTAATTACAATATCATGAATATACGAGGCAAATCTTTAAATATTCATTATAAGTTTATTATAATTATTGCAATTTATATTTTTTTAATGATCAATAGGGTATTTACAAATAGATTAATCAATAAAGAGAAAAAATTTAAAAAGTAATTGAAATTTAGGATCTACCTATCTAAATCCAAAATTAAATGTAAGGGAATAATAGTTAACTTTTCTATATGTTGAATCTACAACTTTTAATTAATTGGGACTAAAAGATTTTACAATGTCGAAGAAAACCAACTTTCAATTGATATGATGCTACAAGTAGCACTTTTAAAAAGCATATGATTATGAAGTTGACCCATATCCATCAATTTTTCTTAATTGGATCCCTACCCGTTGGTTAGAATCCCCATCATCATTATAAGCATAAGCGAATCCACCATGCCGGGTCAAATCCATACCCTCCATTTCATCATCGGGTGATATTCGTAGAAGTTTGAGCTTTTGAAGGACCAAAAATAGGGGACCCATTGTGAAGCTAACCCACCCGATTATAGACAAGATTTGAACAATATGGGCTGCCAAAAGCCTACCACCCCCACCCATAAACAAACCATATGGTCGACCGACTTTACCCGAGACCGGGTAAACCTCGTCGACATACTTCTTGCTTGCAAAAAGGGCCGTAGAAAGGACCCCCCACGCCCCACACCCGCCATGTAGTTGGGCTGCCTCCAACGGGTCATCATATTTGTATAGCTCTGCTAACTTGTTCGAGCCCATTAGTACCCCTGCCGCCACAAAACCACAAATTATTGCAGCCCATGGCTCAACCACAGCACATCCAGATGTGATTGCTGCGAACCCACCCAATAAACCATTGCAAACATCAGTAATGTTCCAATGACCCGAAAGAATTCTTTTACCAAACAATGTGGTTAGGGCGGCTGTGCAACCCGCTAATGTAGTAGTGACCGCGGTCCTTCCAATCGCGCTCCATTGACCATAGTATGCTTGTGACCCATCATAAGTTACAAGAATTTTAGTAAAGGAACCTGGGTTGAACCCATACCACCCAACCCAAAGTAGAAAAGTCCCTAAGACCACCAGTGAGGCACTATGACCCCTCAATGCAACAGATCGACCCTCGTGGTCAAATCTTCCAATCCTACAAATAAATCAAATTAAATTAACGAACAAAGAATATAACTTTTCTAATGCACAATAGAAATTAATTAAGCCACAAAAAAAACAAAAAAAAAACTAGAGGCAACAAAAATAATACTAGTAGATATTCTTATTAGATACCATTGTTGAACAAAAATTTTGAGGTGGAATTATTTGAAACACGCATTTTTGTTGAGAACAATGAAATTCAGCTCACTAAGGCTAAAATTATGGTACAAATAACTACTTTAAAGCTAAACTAAACATCATTAAACAATTTTGGCTAAAAAAAGAAACACATCATCATTTTGAACAGTCCAAAACTAGCATTATTGCTCGAGTATTACCAAAAACATTAGTTTGTTGTATTACTTTTCCAGTAACTATATTATATAACCTATGAGGCTATGACTTATTAAATTTTTTTTCAATCACAAGCTTTCAAACCTTCAATCCTTGATTTTTTTTTTTTTTTTTTTTTTGAATAACCTTAAAATAACTTCCACTTTTCAAAATTAATATACCATTCTTCAAAAAAAAAAAAAAAAAAAAAATTCCATAAGGTTTGCATCTGCTACTTTATTTTTGTAAGGCGTTTAACAAGCGCAATTCGCACAGAGTCATGTTCGAAAAGCTCTTTCAATTTGGTCATATGTCACAACTCACAAGTTTAGTTGTTGACAACATTAATATGTAAATATATATATTTTTAGGGGTATACATGTACCCACATTATTTTTAATAAATAAAAAAGGCAATTGATATTGATTAGGAAAAATAAGTAAATAAACAATTTAAAGAGTATATTTTCCAAAACACTATTTATAAGAGTTATCCTAAACTTTTTTAAAAGGTAGGGAACTAGGGACACATATATATCGTACATTATCACAAATACATTCTACTATAAGCAAAAGTAAAAAAATGATTAATAAGAATTAAGGAAATTATTGTAACTTTATTATGTAGTACTTCCTCTATCGATGAATTAAGTACCTATTTGGGTATTTTTACGGGAATTAAGAAAGTTACATATGAGCATGTAGCGTTAGAGAGAAAGATAAAGAAAAAATAAAAAGTAGTCAAGGAATGAAGACCAAAAGTGTTGTGAATTGATGTAAAAAGTCGTCAATAATATAAATAAGAAAAATAAATAGATGACAACTAATAAAAAAGAAGGAATGCTTCAAAAAAAAAAAAAAAAAAAAAAAAAAAAAAAACACTACCTTAAAATAGAAATAAGCTATTAATTTTAGTCACCTAAAAAAAATACAGCTCTTAACTAAAAGTGAGAGTATTTATTTCCTTCCAAGAATACGAGATTTTTCAACCGATATTTGAATCACAAAATTATATTTCCATATTCCAAGTTCATTCTTTAATCCCCACCGTATATCAAATTCCCTCTTTGGTACTTGGTGAAAATTTCTGACAATGCAGTACATATCTTCGAATAATTTCTCCTAGAAATGTACTCCTCATAGTACGAGTGATACGATGACAGGCTAAACTATAAAGGTCAAAATGTTCAAAGTTTAAGGACACGTGGTTAATAATAGCTAACATAAAGTACGGCACTAATAGGGTAATTAATTTTTTCTACTAAAAGTGAGGAATAATTCAATTGATTAAAGCTTTTCTTTCGAATCTGAGTAATAATGGAATTGATTCTTATTACTCGTCCTTATGGCTCTCTTAACACTTAAAAAAAATAGGTTATTTATCTGATTCACAAAAATTGTAACATTGGCCTAACTTGATACCAAATTTTAGAAAAAAATATAAGGTAGAGAGATAAAAAAAAAAAAAAACTATATAGAAAATAGCGCGTTTTTTATGTGAGTGGCCACATCAGCACATCTTGTGTCGCGTTTTCATAGTAGACAATTTTTTAACATTATATTAATCTAAAATTTTGGAATTAAAAAAAAAAATCATCCACGGTTCAAAATCCCCTTATTTTGATACTTTTTGTACTAAAGTTGTGTTTTTATATCCTTTTATCTCCTGTAAAAAAAATAAAAAAAAAAATTATTATATCCCTTTGAGCTCTAATTAAAAAATTTCTCCCCTAATCTCTATGTTCTTAATGTGAATTTTTTGAAAAAAAAAAATATGAAAAGTATAAAACAACCCCTTGTAGAAATGCACAATATGAAATATTTTCTCATTAAAGTTCCTAACAACTCTACTTTTAGAATTAACAATAAACAAGTACCGGACTTCTAATAACGATTTTACGTGCTAAATTGTTCCTCTACCATGCCAATTTAATTACTTCTTTGTTCACATATCTAATCAACACGATCAACTCGACAATTAATTCAGTTCCGACGTAAAGTTTATAAATTACCTCGGACCTTCAATGAAGGCACCCCAAAATCCAGCAATTCCGCCAACCATATGAACAACACCAGAGCCAGCAAAATCAATAACACCCGACCCAAACAGTAGATGAGTGTTACTAGCACTCGCCCACCCATCTTCTGACCAAAACCAATGAGAAACCACCGGGTAAACGAACCCTGTTAAGAACGATGAGTATATCAAATACGCCACGAACTGAGTCCTCTCGGCTATAGACCCACTAGTGATTCCAGCAGCTGCAATAGCAAACGACCATTGATAAAGAAAATAAGGGAAATCAACGTCACTGTTGGGAAAAGACTCGAGGGCGAAGAACCGGCGTCCGATGAAGGGGTTACTAGGGGAGCCGAAAGCTAAAGCGAATCCGAAGAGATAGTAGAAGAGAGCCCCAGCAGCAGCGTCAAGGACGTTGGTAAGCATGATGTTCATGGTGTTCTTAGCACGGACGGAGCCGGCGCAGAGCATGGCGAACCCAACCTGCATGGAGAAGACGAGGTAAGCAGAGAAGAGAAGGAAGGTGGAGTCCAAGGCGTAGGTTGTGGAGGCAAACTGTGTGGAGGTGGAGGTGAAGCGGGAGCAGATGTAGGCAGCTGCTGCGAAGGGGTTTGTGGTGTTGGGGCCGAAAAAGGTGGCAAGCTCAGTGGTAGAACACGGGACTATTGGTGCCGTGGAAGAAGACATGATAGGTGGTGGTTGAGGCGGCGATGGTGGTTGCAGGGAATGAGATTGGGTGGAGTGGGAGTGGGGAGTAAATGGGTGGTGGTAGATCCTATCTTATAGGAAAGGAGAGATTCACGTGATATAAAGTGGACCAATGGAAGTGGAAAATGACTATGTCTATGTGTGTTGTTGTGTTCAGTTGTGTCCCTCCCTATAACGGCACCTGAAATACTTGCGGAGCACAAGAATTAAATTAACAAAGAGGAAAAACAAATCTTTAGTTTATGAAATAGATTAATGTACAATAAGATTGTCTTTTGTTTTATATTAAAATCAACAGTTACAAGGGGTTGTTAAATATCGCCCTTGAATATCTAATTAACGCCCGCAAGTTAATATAAAATTACGTACCTATCCTTATAATAACGATTATTAAAATAATTAATTTTACCTCAATTTCACACTTTTACCGTACAAAATTTTTTTAACCTTTCTCTCCAGTGGTCAACGGCCACCAACGATCATCGGACCAACCACCGTGATTTTCAAAATCAAACAAAATTTTTAAATTTTGCAAAATCAAATTTATTGGATCTTATGGACGACGACGAAATACCGGAAACACAACCTATGCTGCTCGCCGAAGGCTCGTCGGACCGTATGAACTCGGTGTGTGCTGATAAAATATTTTTAAAATTCGAAACCCATGCAAATGCCTAGGATTTTCGAAAACCCTAGGCTGAAACGCCTGGTTTTTTCGAACATCCTAGGAAGTTTCGAAAAAACTAGGCGTTTCACCCTAGGGTTCTCGAAAATCCTAGGCGTTTGCCAAGGTTTTGATTTTTTTTTTTATTATTTTTTTTATTGTCGTGGTTGTTCATATTTTCTAAGCGTTTCATCTCAACCGCCCAGATCTTTCGTACAACCATACGGTTGTTCGAATGAACTAGCTAGACGTTTGAGCCTAGGTTGTTCAAAAAAACAGGGCGTTTGAACCCTATTTCAGAAAATAAATAAATAAATAAAAAAAAACAAACCTTGTCTCCGGCGACCGCCTTCCCCTTGTCATATTCGCGGCTGTGTAGATCGAGAAACCGGAGGTTAAAGGAGGTGGTGGTTGGTGGTTAAAAGAGGAGGTGGTGGTGGTGGTAGTAGTGGGTGGTAAAAGGAGGTGGTGGTAGTAGTGGGTGGTAAAAGGAGGTGGTGGTGGTGGTTTAGAGAGAGAAGAGGGGGTGAGGGTGGGTAAATTATGTTTGAGGGGGGTATATTTGTAAAATATATTTATTTTGCGGGCGTTAGTTAGATAATCGAGGGCGACGTTTAGCTTTCCACAACAAGAAATCTAAAAAATGTGATAAATAAAAGGGTAACTTCCACAAAGTTTCATATGAGGTTGGTCATACTGTGTGGTTGGGGTCACTTATTCAGGGGTAATCCTTGACAAATCGAAGAACCCCTGGGTGATCAATTAACCCCTGATCGACCGAGTAACCTTGACCGATCAATTAACCCCTGACTCAGTAACCCCTGACCGACTAAATAACACCTGAATAAGTAACCCTGATCACACCGTTTGGCTAGCCATACAGAAAATGCACTGAAAATGTAATACTACCTCTATTTAATATATATTATGCAACATTTACTTAAAAAGAATGCTAAATATCCTATCAAAAAAAAATGCTAAATATTATGTGAAAAAAATTATTTTATGATGAAAGTGGGCTTAGTTGAAGAATAAAAAAAAAAAAAACTGAAAAGGCAAAAGTGAGTACAAGTAGAGAGGAGAGTATATTAAAATATAATATGAGGAAATCACTAGTAGGGAGGAAAATAATAAAATAATAGGCTATTAATTTTCAATAACCTTTGTTAAACTATCAGTTTAATTAGTTTTTTATATTAAAAAAAACTAAAAATAATGTTGACAAATTTGTATTTAAGTAAAGGATCACAAAAGATATGCTAGATATAAAATGATGAAATTATGTAAAGAATGTTTTTTTTTATAGCTATATGCATGTATTAAATTTGTTATAGCTATATATAGGTTCTGGTTCCGATTCAGGGTACCCTGTCTTTTACTATATTTCGTACTTTTATACAATTTTTTTTGTAGGGTCATAAATTTACAGTTAGCAAATATAACAAACCAAAATAGTTGTTTACCAAATTTAATACATATAGCTATAACAATTATTTTTATTTATATTAAGTAAAAATTGGGCTTAAATTGATTTATGATTTGGGCTTCAGTAACACTTTTATTAGGTTACAGGGTACCTTATAGGTTCCGATTCCAAAAAATCGAGAACCTGAACCGAAACCTGTTGCAACAATCTGAACCTGCGATTTCTAACAGGTTCCGATTCCGATTCAGGGTACCCTGAATTTTTGCTCACCCCTATATATATGCATATCTTTCTCTCCCCATCAAACACTTACCAACAGATTTACAAATTCATTTATTACAAATAATACTCCCTCCGTCCCTTTATTAGAAGCCTATTTCTAATATTTATTACTCACATAATAAAGAGAAATAGGTTTCTAATTTAGGGACGGAGGAAGTATGAAATAGAGATAATATGTGAAATTAATGAGGTAACTCTTGACATGAAGAGCATACCACATAAAAGTGGGGGAAAAAAAATTAGATGAATTAAAAAAATGATTCATTTACAGCTTGTTTGAAAAGAGTACTTAGTGACTAGTGTGTACCTTCATATACCATACGTACTATAATTAAAGTTTGAAATTCAAGAAACGGTAATATATTTTTTTCCTATGATTAGCAAATAAGGTTATAGGAAGTACAAGGATAAGTCAACATCATCTTATTCCAATTCATCAGATGGTCGAGATGCCACTGAGGTGTTACTAAATGCACCCCAATCAGGTGGAAATGGTCTTCTGCAAAGCTTCAGCAAGTTCCCCTCCCGTCCTCTCAATCTTACATTAATACCTCGTGGTCATTCAAGACACAACCATTGAACTGCAGTGCCAATATCAACAGTCATGCCATATTTTTCATTTCTCTAGAAAATGTTCAAGACTTCTGATTTCTGGATCATGTGTACTGTTCTGCTGTCGCCCCTGACAATATGTTATCATACAATGAAACAACCTTGTGGCTTCAAGCCAGCTTTTTAACTCTTCCAAACGTTTTAGTGCCTTCTATCAGAGATAAGCACATAACCAATCATGCATTAGTGTTGTGAGAGTCTCAACATTTCGCTTTACTCTTAACGAATTTTGTTTCTTGAAGTCTTAGGTGTTCCCTGAGCAACAACGAAATTCATATAGTTAGTTACTTATAACATCAAGGACCTGCATAAGAAATAGAGCGACTTCTTACTTCTAAACAACAGCTAAACGTGACGTGAAGCAATACACAACATATTACTGTTCTTTGCTTAGTGCAAATGACAAATGAGTGAACAAATGAATCATCAACATTACAGAAACACACAGATGAGACATACCACTGAAAAAACTAAGCAAGTCCTGATTCATATAATTAAAGCTAAAAAAATTAGCCAGATCAATAAACACCAACCAAACAAAACAGAATGGTGCAGATAAGTCAAAGCTCGAGTAAGTTCAAACCACTTCATTCAAGCGAATGCCCTACCATGTCATCAAAATGCATATATAACTGAATAGATAGAATGCTGCGAAGTTGTATGAATATTCTCAGATGTCAGCATGATGGAAAAGGTAAAGCGAGAACTCGGCGAACATGAGTGAAGTTAAGATGTCAGTATGGCTACCTATTTAATCTTTCCTCAGAGACGGCAGCTTAATAGAAATTCTTGATGTTCATTATCCCAAGGGTTGTTCTGCCCATACTTTCAACTACACAGAATGAAAGAAATGAAATTTTTTTTTTCTTTCCTTGTTCAGGAGCAATTTCTCTGTCAAATAATTTGGTAACCGGATGAAGTGCAATGCTTATAAAACATATCCAAATCATTTATAATAGTACTAGAAGTAGCATACACTGGACTAGAATTTCAACTCCTACTGGAGAATATTCTACCATAATTGACTTGACACTACTACGAATTACTACATTCACCAGAGAGAAATTCAAGCAGTCTACAGGAAGATATAGTTGTATTAATAGATCAAAGTGATTGATTCAATACAAGATATTTCCCACTCTATGAGAAGTGAGCTCTCCCAATACTCTCTTTATATATTTTCAATGCCTTTCTCTTACTTCTCTCCCCTTTTCATTACCACTTTCTTTCCACACCTTACAAGCTTCCCCTAACAGAAAATCAGAATTTTCCACCAGGAATCTTATTTAACAGAAAAGATTACTTACTGAAATAACAACATAATACCACAACAGGACACCTGACAATATTCCTTGCAGACATGTACTCCAAAAGCAAAAAACGCTGCTATTAGATTAAAGTTCAACTTTCCAGGACAATCATGTTTGCAATATACGAAGTATATTGTTGGTCTGGAATGGCTGGCAGATCTATATATCTACTTACCAACCATCCCACCAACAAATCCATATAGTCGCCTGTTATTTCACCAACAAAATTTCCTAAAACTCCATAATGCTACATTGTGAGTTACCAAGTGCAAAACTACCTTATTACAGACGAAAAGTTTTGGTTCAGCATAACTGATCCTGTAAACCCTCATCATATTGAATTTGGATCAACACAGACTAATGTGCTGTGCAACAGAATCCTCATGAAAAATCCTATGAAATTAACAGTTAACTGGCAAACTACACCGTCTTAGTCTTATCATGAATCTATTATTAACACAACGGCAAGTACAGAGAATCAAGATTTGTAGACACCAGAAATTTGTGAATATTTAGGTGACAAATTTATCTGAGACAATATCACAAAAATTACTGATAATATCTAAAAGATCTCAGAGTATCTAAGACAATAATCTTGTTATCTAACCCAATACACTCTATATAAAGAGATCAGTTTTAAGATTTCAATAGGCTCAAATGGAATGATTGGTTCAACTGTACCACGATATACCTGATGGAAAAAGAAATGAGGGATAGCAAAACAGAATACACATGAACATTACTATATGTCCATTATTAAAACCAAAATAACTTAAATTCAAAAAATGGAATACCTCATCATTTGTTACATGCTCATCCAGAATAGCATCAAAACAAAATTCATGCTTCTCAACATATGCTGTTAAGTCCACCTTTCATATGTAAGGGCAAAAATAAAATAAGTAATAATTTCACAATTTAAAATAGAATAATTTCAAGGACAGAAATAGTAAACAATAAAACACTAAAACCCACAGTCGACTTTATCCAATAGAAAGCTAATCTCAAGTTGTCACTGCATACAGAAATATAGATACCTTCAATTTGGGTTCAAGAACAGTCAAAGCATTGTCGTTAATAGTAACTACATCATCGTCTTTTCGAATAAGCTCCTTTTTGTTCAAAGGCCTTTTGTGCACCTAATAACATAAACATAGCCTTTAGAGCTCCCACATATCCTTGCAATGGACAAAAGACGACATAACGTTTACACACAACTTATAAACAGTTACAGGCTTATAGCCATCAATTTGCGCAAATAAATTATTGTTAACAGCAAGCTTAGGGAGAGCCAAGGCATCTGCATTAGCCAGCAGCCCACAAACATGACAATAGAATTATATACTATAGTGTTAAAAACAATTTTTGTCTTTTTTATGGTGTTAAAAGTCAAAATTTCCTCCATTTAATTGTTTGGTTGGATTTTTAACTACAAAACCTCATACCAAAGGAGTTTTTACTCTACCCTATTCCTCTAGAATCCCGTATCTTTCTAATTCCCTATAATTCACAATCAATTCCATTAATGATATGTGGAAACAATTCCAACAATTAACCGAAAAATTTCAAATTAGTACGGGATTTTAAATCCACACCTCTTTACCGATCCAATCCAATTTAACAAACAAAATGAGCCCTAAGTGAACGGACAAAATTCCAAAATCCAATCAAATCCAGCCCAAATTGATCAGACCAAACTGGACATGAAAAAGTTTGGATCCGACTATCTGATTTGTACTCAAATATCTAAGTCCAGATGTTATTAGACTAGACTTGAAAATGTTTGGATTGACTTAAACTCAAATATCTGAGTCACAAAATTTTTGGATTAGATTTGAAGTTGGCAATGTCCTATCCAGTCCTCCAATTCACACCCCTAGTTGCAGCACCAGTGTAATCTCACAATTTTGTTAAGTGTAAACAATTATCATAACAAGCAAAAATCTATGACTAAGAACTGGCAGAGCAGAAAAGCAAAGTTTCCAATTTTATATTTAAAAATGAAATAAAATAATATAAAACTTCACATACCCTTCTACTCTATTAAATCCTCAAGAAAAGAATTACAACAGGCTCCAATAATCTAGATAAATTGAATCAGCTCCGTACTTACAGAGATGAACTGAAGAGGTTCAAGATCGAAAGAATAGCTGCAGTGTTTGCCACTGGCTCACCAGAGTACTCAGCACGAGCCAATTTTAATTAGACCTATTCCAAAGAATAGAAATAAGAATAGAAATGGCTTTTATGCCTTTCAAATATAATGGTAGTGCAGTTTGTGGCTACCAAAGATACCAAGTTTCTAGAGACTATATCTCTTAGAAACTTGACCAGTGTTCTTGTATGAGATCTATGAGCAAGATGCGGACAGTATAACTGTGAGGTTGTAGCAGCAGCAAAGCCGCAACCACCAGTCTCATAGAGCCCTTTCAAAGTGAAGAAAGCCCCTTATGGCACAAAAATGTAGGGATAATTATATTTACAACTACATTGTACACGAAATATGACTAATATACAATGTTTCCTTGTAATCCTCATCACCGCAAGAGCAAACACCATTCCTGAAGTGGTGAAAATGTTCGGTATCCCTAACACAAATTTCTCGCCTAACAACTTTTGAAATAAATTTTACAACATTATGACAGCTTTTACACATATAAAGATTTTTAGTAATCCAAATAGGTGTCCCTGGGGCAGAGTTGATAAGCCCAAATCCAATGGCCAGTCTTTCGCTATGACCACAGAATACCTCTGCTTTTGAAGCATTTTCAGAAAGAGTCTCAGCCTTATCAATTCCAGCTGCTTCCATTTTCTCATAAAAGGATTTCAGAACAGCATGTACTTCTTTTATCTCAGGATGGGACTCATCATCACTGAGGAATGCATGTACTTTCCCCTTCACTTCTATCCAACTACAGCCAGGGTCAACAATTAAACCTCTCTCCTTCATCGTCTTTCTTACTCTAGCAAGTTCATTCCATTTATCACAACCAGCATATAGGTTACACAAAAGAACATAATATCCAATACTATGTTCATCAACTTCAAAGATTTTATTTGCTGCAAGTTCCCCAAGCTTGGCACTCTGATGAATCCTACAGGCATTCAATAAGGCTCCCCAAATAGCTGGATCTGGCTCAAGAGGTATATTTTGAATAAATGCATAAGCATCCTCTAGATTACCAGCACGTCCTAGCAAATCAACTATGCAAGCATAATGCTTCAGATTTCGAGAAACATAATACTTAGTTTCCATGCTGTCAAAATATTCCAACCCTTCGGCCACCATGCCAGTCCTACTACAGGCACAAAGTAATGCTATAAAGGTAATTTCATCTGGGTTTACATTTGAAGCTAGCATTTTATGAAAGCACTCCACAGCAAGTACTCCCAGCTTTCGGTCTGCAAAACCAGTGAGCATAATATTCCATGCAGCAATGTCTTTACCCCATCCATTGAACTGGTTCCATGCAAGTCCCATCCTACCACACCTAACATACATATCTAGAATTGCATTTGGTACATATCCATCAAACGGCAACATGGTCCTTAAGGCATACGCATGGATCTCTTTTCCACACATTAGTGCTCCTATCCTGCCACATGCAGAAAGGGCGGAAATCAAAGTGACCGAATTAGGATTTAAAGAAAGTTTCATCTGCCGAAAGAAAAATAATGCCTCGAAGCTCCTGTTGTTTTGTCGAAGCCCAGAGATGATTGAAGTCCATGATATTATGTTCTTGTCTTTGATTTGATGGAAAACTTCTAAAGCCGTATCAATACATTTACACTTGGAGTACATATCAATTAATGTATTAGAAACAATTACATATGAAATGTATCCTGTTCTAACAGCTAGATCATGAAGTTTCATACCCATGTCTAGAAGATTTAACGAGGCACATGCTGATATGGCACTAGCAATAGTGATCTCATCTGGCACGATACCCTCATTCTCCATTAATTTAAAACTCTGTATTGCCTTTTCAGGAAAACCATTACTTTCATAACCAGAAATCATTGAGGTCCATGTCACTACATCTTTACATGGCATATTAGCAAAAATTCTTTCTGCTTCAACCCAATTTCCAGTACCTATATACATTTGAATTAATGAATTACAAACTGCAACTTCAACACTTAAACCACTGGTTATAACATACCCATGAACTTCCTTCCCTAACCTCTCATCATCCACAGCCTCACAAGCCGAAACTACACATGTCATAGTCATCAAATCCGGAATAACCCCAACTTCACGCATCATAAGAAACAATCGTAGCCCCTCATAACACTCTCCATTCTCTACACACCCCGAAATCATCGCATTCCATGAAATCCTATCTCTTTGAGGCATTCTATCAAACACCAAGCGTGCACTAACAATTTCACCACATTTCACATACATTGTAATCAAAGCATTAATCACATCAATATTAGACTCGAAACCATATCGAATTACATGAACATGAACCTCCCTACCCCTCGTTAAATCCGGCATACCGCCACAAGTCCTCAAAACACAAGGGAAAGTATACTCATCAGGCCTAACACCAGCCCATAACATCTTATGATACAGAATCAATGCCTCGTCGAAAAACCCGGCTTTCGCGTACCCACCAATTAACACATTCCATGAAAACAAATCTCTCTCCTCCATTTTCCCAAACACATACCAAGCATCATTCAATTTACCCAACCTCACAAACATACTCAACAATGCATTTCCAAGTCTAATATCAAAACTCTTAATCTTTTTCGAGTCACAAATATAGGAATATACCTGCAAACCTTGCTTAATCGCTCTCCGCCATTCGCAAAGCTTGAGCAGAGCAACAATGGCATCGTCTTCGACAAACAGGTTGAGGTCTTTAACAACAGAATTGAGAAGGTTGAGAGCTTCATCTAAGCTTCCATGGAAACAAAGCTCGGTAATCCGAGAGCTGAAGTTGGTGGTAGTGGTGGTTGTGGAGCTGGAATTGGGGTTGAGAAGGGAGAATTGAGGGAGTTTTCGAAGAGAAAGAGGGTGAGTTTTGGTGAGAGAAAGTGATTTGGGAAGATGGGTTTTAGTGTAGAGAGAGTTTAAGGAGTCTGGTGATGGAGGAATTGGAAGGGTTTTAGAGGTAACCGCCATTGTTATGGGGTTTTAGAGCATCAAGGTTTCGCTTTGGATGAGGTTGCAGTGGCAAAACTTGCCTTTCTTATTGTTTAACTATAATTAACAATACTTGGTTTACATACTTTATTAGTTTATTACCCTATTTCCTTGATTTTCCGTAAATATCTACTTCGTGTCTGAGGGAGCCCCCAATTTATCTTCTTACGGTAGCAAATGGGTCGTCGAGGTCGGGTATAGTCGGGTCAATTTCGAGTAGGGTTATTTTTAACATTTAGGTTGGGTACGGGTTGGGTTGGGTCAATTTGGATTTCGGGTATGGCTCAGGTCAAGTATCGGGTCGAGTCAATTTTGGATCGGGTATGTTCGGGTCGGGTCATTTTCGGGCTCAAGTCATATTCAGATCGGGTCAAATTCAGGTCGAGTCATGTTCGGGTTGTTCTATTCGTGGATCAAGCTCAAATCAGTAATTTTATACGAGTATTTTGTTATTGTTATACTGTAATAAGAACTATCAATTCGGTTTATGAGGTTGGCTATGGTTAAAGATGAACAACTTGAATTATTTTGGCACCAGACATTTTTAGTTCAATTATAAAGTAATTTTAGTTCGTGTCATTTCAGGTATTAGGTCTGTTCGGGTCAAACACTTCGGGTCAATTTCGGGTCAGGTCATTTCGGGTTCGGGTCAACTTTGGATCAGGTCCGTTGGGTGTCGGGTCAGGATCGGGTCTGGGTCAGGTCGGGTCAATTTCGAGTTTCGGGTCATTTTCGAGTCGATGTTTTTGGGTCGAGTTATGGGTTGGGTCATTCGGGTCGGGTCATCGAGTCTGGGTCAGAATTGTCAGGTCTATTACGGAGTAATAAGCTTACTCTGTATTTCGTTTGTTTATTAAGGGGCAAAATCGTAATATATATTGGGATAAAAATGTGTAAAACCACAATTAATAAATACTCCCTCCGGTTTTTTTTTAAGTGTCCCATATCTTTTGGCACATAATTTTAGGCAAAAGAATAAAATAATATATAAGAGGGTATGGGTACGTATGGTTAAGAATAAAAATTTTGGAAAATTAAGATAGAGATATATGAATGGGGACTTTTAAGAATAATGTGAGTAGAAAAAAATATTATAAAATGATAGTAGGATTAAAAGAAAGAGAGAGAAATAATTGTATATAATGTGGGTGGGATTTTCACTTTTGTTAATAGAGCACTTAAATAAAACGACCGTTTTTGAAAAGTAGGCACTTAAAAAAAACAGAGGGAGTAATCCGTTCATATGTTAATACTACTTGCTCCATTTTACTCTTGAGGCCGTATTTTATTATTTGTTTTATGTCTTTTTTTGGAAACTTTTAACAATATTATAATATTTTCCTACTCATTAGTGGTCTTCTCATATCATATTTTTCATATTCACTTTCTTCCCTACTTATACTCACTTTTGCTTTTTTAGATTTTTTTTATTCTTCAACAAACTCACTTCCATCCTAACATAATGGCCATATTTGGTAAATGGATTTTTGGTTAGGCTTTGGCTTTTGGTTTTTTTATGTAGTCAAACAACCAAAAAAAATGTTTGGTAATTGACTTTTCCTTAGCGAAGCCAAAGTGAAAAAGCTGCTATGAGAAGCTTGTTTTTTGTTGACTTTTGGCTTGTTGGCCTACAAATTATCTAATAAACAGCCAACAGCCACCAACTAAATTTACCAAACACTTTTATAAACAGCTAGCTTAAACAACCAATTTCAAAAGCCATAATAAACAACCAAACATTCCTGTAATACTCCGTATTTTTATGTATTTTTATAAATTATTTAATTAATTATAAAATATATTTTTAAGTGCTCAAGTATTTTAATTTAAATATTTAAAGGGCTAAAGTATTTAAATTATTGAGTTTTATAAAAGTATAATTTATTTTGAGCTAAACATTTATTAATTGTTTGGGCTCATTTAAATAATATTATGTAAACAATCCTTACATACTCTTAGTGGACCAACCCATTTCATTTAAGTAAACCCAATTCTATTATTTGAACCCTTGTGGGTCAAATATTTCATGACTAAAGGTCTAAAGTCCATTTATTTATTAAGCCCAAACAATCTCTACACTATACTCTATAAATACCTCACAAAACCCCAAATATTTTCCACACAAAGAACTTAAAAATCAGATTTTGGGGTAAGTATTATTTTCCTTCTTTTTCCTTATTTTTCTTTTCTTTTTCTTTCTTTTTCTCCTTTTTCTTATTTCTTCTTTGCTGCTTTGGTTCATGCGTGAACTCACGCATGCATGGCCTTGCTGCCCACGCCACCTCACGCCACCGCATACCCGTCGATGACCCGTTGGCCACCACCCACGGTGCTTCTGTTTCTCCCTCCTCTTGTTTTAATTATTATTCCTATAATTTATACTTTGGGTTTTTTATTTTAATTGTTAAAAATATGATTAGTATATTTTATAATTGTGTTTTAATGATTAAAGAGTATAAATTTCATATTATAAAGTATTTTAAATTTCAGATTTTATAAAGTATTAAAAGTTAGGGTTTTAAATATTAAAGTGTTGATTTTTAGGGTTCTAATGATCAATTAATTTGGGGCTTTTGTTCCTATTGAATTTCTAATGATTAATTAAGCATAAAAGCAAATTTTCAGTAACCAATTTCTGATCTCCGTTCTTAAATTTTTTTTTTTAATCACGTTTAGATTCTAACTCGTTCGACTTTTACAATAAAATAGTGTTTTTCGTGTGTAAACGACGTTTTAATCAAAGAACACCACTGTTTGGGGTAAAAATACCCTAAACACGTGGCCCAATGGCCTAGTGACACGTGGAATCCAGCCGTTGGTCAGCAGGGCTCCAATCCTCTGCTGACACGTGTCCTCTAAACCCTAAAAGGGAAACCATCCCTTCCCCACTATAAATAGTGGAAGGACCCTCATTAATGGGGGGCTGGAACATTTGTTGTTCACATTGAATACTCCTCAAAAAGAAAAACACTTACCCCGAGCAATATTAATTGCAGAATTCTCCCATTACGCGAGAAGTAACTTCCACATTACGTGCATTCTACCTCCCGTATCTTTACTAACTTGATCGTCGGAGGCAGAGCTCCTACCCCCAGGAGTCTTCGTGATTTTGCAGGCACAGGCGTCGAAGGGCATTCTTGGAATTGTAACTCTCCCGCAGGACACATCAAAAAACCCCGAAACATTTGGCGCCGTCTGTGGGGAGAGTACTTCTAAGATGACTTCTGATACTGTGTCACCGAATCAGGGAAAACGGCCTGTGGTCGAGCCTGAGGTCCAGACGGACCATGAAAGTGGCGACGAAATTGAAACATATGTGGCCCCGGATGGGTCTTTCAGAACGAAGCACCCTCGTGCTAAAGATAGAAGAGAACGGGAAATCAGCCAAGCTGCTCCCAACAACCCAGCCGGGCAACCGGCTGGAATTGCCCAAACGGTGGAGGGCTCAGCCCCCGTTACAAGAAACGAACTCATGTCTTTCATGAATAGTTTCAAGGGTGAGATCAAGAGCCTCATCCGGTCAGCTACTCCAAAGAAGGGTCAGCCGGCCAAGAAGCCTTCTGGAAAGAAGGTGGTCAAAGAACGAGTTCCTACCCCTCATCCCAAGCCAAAGGAGGGGGAGGGCTTAAGGTTTGATCCAAGCAGACTCCGTTTTCCTCAAGGGGAGCTGCGAAAGGCCATCCGGCACGTACAACCGGATGGCTCCAAGAAAACATTCTCAGACGCCCGCACATTTCTCTAAGAGAAGCGAGGTCAGGCGTCTGCGTCGGCCTCAACGTCGACCTTCCCGGACAGTTTCCATGACGTCTCACACAGGCGTACAGGAACGAACCTTAGGAGCCAGACGGGCGAAGCTTCTGCCCGATCTGGACCCAAAGTGATCCAGCCTGGCCTATTCGGCACACCGAATGGGTTGGGTGGATCCCCTTTCATGTCACCGGGTCTTTTCGGTGGGCAAGCGCAGCAGCCATTCCAACCCACGGACTGGCAGCTGCGCCTGCTAAATTTGGGGGAACAGCCAACGACGTTCTCACCAGAGATAACCCAAGCGACACAGCCGCCTAAGATCAAGAATGTTTTGGTGGGGGCCTATGATGGCACCACCAACCCAGAAGACCATCTAATGGCCTACTCTAACCTCATGTACCTCCAGGGGTTAGATGATGCCGTCTGGTGTCGATGCTTCCCGGCTACCCTCAAGGGCATAGCCCAGCGGTGGTTTGGTAACCTACCAGCCGGTTGCATCAACAGCTTTCGAACTTTGGCGTACTTGTTTACGTCAAATTTCTCAATGAATATTCCTGCCAAAAAGACTAGCCTCGACCTAGGGGCAATACAGCAGGGCGGCCGGGAGGGCCTCCGGTCGTACGTCAGACGGTTCAATCTGATGAGAATTCAGATTCCAGGACTATCAGACGAAGTGGCCTATACAGACTTCTTTCGAGGTCTGAAGGATGGGTCGACCTTTAAGTTTGACCTCGTCCGGAAGAGGGTTGCTACCCTCCAAGAGGCGTTAATTGAAGCTGAAGCCTATATACAGGCGAAGGAGCTTTGTGCTGTCAAGCAGCCGTCAGATTATAAAAAGTCTGACAAAAAAGAGAGCCGGCAACAGCATCAGCCGGCAAGAAAGGAAGAAAAGAGAAAAGGGGTCTGGGCAGCTGACCGATCAGGACAGCCGGCCCAGAAGATCAGGCGGAAGTCAGAACCATATGTCCCCAAATACGAGTTCACAAAAGATTGCTCCACCATCCTCCTGGAAATCAAAGACCGGATGTCTTTCGACAAACCGGCTGAAATGAAAAGCCCCGTGAATAAACGGGACAAGAGCAAGTATTGCCAATACCACGAGGATGTTGGCCACGACACCAATGGCTGCTATAGCCTCAGGCGGCTATTGGACCGTCTGGTAGATGAGGGGGCCCTAAAATCCTATCTACCCAAGGCTAAGGGTAATACCCAGGCCAAGAAAGGGCAGGCGGCAAAAACCGGCCCAGTAAACTCCGAGACGGATGAAGAGACCATCTTCACCATAGCAGGCGGTTTTGCCGGAGGGGGTCCCACCATCCGGGGCACCAAAGACAACATCAGGAAGCTGGTCAACTCAGTGGATGAGGGCCAGGCGTCGAAAGACATCTTCTCTGAGGTCCTTATTTCTGAAAAGGACCGGGGCAAGGTCAGGCGGCCTCATGATGACCCCATCGTCATCGAATGCAAGGTTGCCAACCAGAAGGTTGGCCGGATCCTAATAGACACCGGGAGCTCGTCTGACCTAATCAGTTATCAGTGCTTGACCAAGCTCAAGTACACATCCGGTAACATGCACCAGGCTCCTCACCCACTAGTCGGTTTTAGGGGTGGAGTAGTGCATCCGGTCGGAAGCATAGATCTTCCGATCCGGCTGGGTGAAAAGGGGCAAGGACGCCACATGATAGTCAAGTTTTTAGTTGTGGAGGAGCTGTCCGCCTACAACATGATATTTGGCCGTCCTACCCTCAACGCATCTAAGGCTGTCATCATCCCGTCCCTCATGTTGGTCAAATTTCAAAAGGATGATGGTACAGTCGGTGCCCTAAGCGGGGACCAGAAGACGGCAAGAGAGTGCTATCTCTCTGACGTCAAGACAACTATGGGTGCAGACGGCCAGGGCGAGCCCATAGATATTGATAACTGCGACCCAGCAGTCCCGGCTCCAAGGGCAGCCGGTATGAAAAGAAAGGCGGACCAACTGGCACCCGTCAAAAAGGAGAAATAGCAATCACTAGCCGGGGAAAGGTCAGATGACCAACGACCTCAGCCGGCTGGTGACTGCCTTGATGTCATCCTAGATGACAGCCGTCCTGAAAGAACAGTCAAGGTCGGGACGGTAGCCTTCGAACGATTGGGAGAAGGTTTGCTCCAGCTGCTGAAGGAATTCAAAGACATCTTTGCCTTTGAAGTGGAAGAGATGCCAGGCGTCAGCCCGGATCTTGCTGTCCACAAGCTAGCCGTAGATCCCAAAAAGCAGCCGGTTAGGCAGAAAAAGAGGGATCATGGTGGAGAAAGATCTCAAGCGGCAGCGGCTGAGGTCAAAAAGCTGTTGGATGCTGGATTCATTAGGCAATGCTACTACCCGGATTGGGTGGCAAATGTCGTTCTAGTAAAGAAGCCGAACGGTACTTGGCGGATGTGTGTGGATTACACAGATCTGAACAAAGCATGCCCAAAAGATAGCTACCCGCTTCCAAAGATTGACAGCCTAGTCGACTCAACAGCCGGCCATGCGTTAATGAGCTTTATGGATTCTTATTCCGGCTTCCATCAAATACCTCTCTGGAAGAAAGATCAGGAGAAGACGGCTTTTGTCACTGATCAGGGGTTATTCTGCTATACGGTGATGCCGTTTGGGTTGAAGAATGCACCGGCTACATTCCAGCGCATGATAAACACCGTTTTTATCAACCAGATTGGCAGGAATGTAGAGGCGTATATCGATGACATGATAGTCAAATCCAAGCTACAGACGGATCACCTAGCAGACCTGCGAGAAACCTTCACCACACTCAGGCGGCACCGGGTCATGCTTAACCCAAAGAAATGCGTATTTGGTGTTGAGTCTGGGAAGTTTCTCGGATTCTTGATTGACCAAAGAGGAATCGAAGCTAATCCGGAAAAAATACAGGCGGTAATTGACATGAAGTCTCCCCGCACTGTAAAAGAAGTCCAGAAGTTGACCGGTTGTCTGGCGGCATTGGGGAGGTTCCTCAGCCGGTCAGGTGACAAGTGCCTCTATTTCTTTCAGGCAATCAGGAAGAGGTCAAGGTTTGAATGGGGTGAAGAAGCAGAGGCGGCATTCCAGAGGCTTAAGCAGCACTTGCATTCTTTGCCAAGGCTAGTGAGCCCCCTACCCCGGGAGGTTCTGTACATGTACCTAGCCGTCTCTGATCACGCCCTTAGTGTCGTTCTCCTCGCTGAGAGAGACGGCATTCAGCTGCCGGTGTACTTCATCAGCCATGTCTTAAAAAATGCTGAGCTCCGGTACCCCATGATCGAAAAATTTGGGTTGGCCTTATTCGTAGCAGTCAAGCGGTTGAAGCCTTATTTTTTGGCACATCCGGTTGTGGTATACACAGATCAGCCGCTCAAGCGTACGATGACTGCTATAGAGTCATCCGGTAGAATGATCAAGTGGGCTGTTGAAATACAAGGCCTTGAGATAACTTTTGAACCCAGGCGGGCAGTGAAAGGTCAGGCGTTTGCCGACTTTATTGTCGAGATGACTAGGCCGGTGCACCCGGAAAACCCTGATCAGGTCTGGAAGTTATTTGTAGACGGCAGCTCTACGGTGAACGGCTGTGGTGCAGGTGTTATCTGTCATTCCCCGGAAGGGGATAAGTTTGAATATGCACTACGGTTTAAGTTCCAAGCCTCCAACAATGAGGCAGAGTATGAAGCCCTGCTAGCCGGATTGCGCATGTGTAAGGCAGCCGGTGCAAGAAAGGTCGACGCCTGCTCAGATTCACAGCTGATCGTTAGCCAATACCTTGGTGACTACGAAGCCACCCATCCGGCTATGATCAAATATTTGCAGGCGGTCAAAGAGGAGGCTGGGTCCTTCGATGAATTTCATCTGCGACAGGTGCCCCGGTCTGAAAACAATCAGGCGGATGCCCTCTCAAAGTTGGCATCATCAGCCTCCGGTGATGCTCCTAGGACGGTCTTTTGGGAAGTCATTGAAAAACGAAGTATTCAGAATGATCCCATTGGAGTCTTGGACAGAACTGCTACCTGGATGGATCCCATCCGGTCCTTTTTGACGGATGGTACCTTGCCGGATGACCCTTCAGAAGCATCAGCGCTCAAGAAGCGTGCTTCAAGTTTTGTTATGCATCAAGGGGAACTCCTCCGGAAGGGATACCTGCAGCCGTTTTTGAAATGTGTAACCCCGGATAGAGGGAGAGAAGTTTTGGAAGATCTGCACGCGGGGTTTTGTGCCTCGCATATTGGTGGCAGGTCCCTGGCCAGAAGAACCAGACGGCAAGGGTACTTCTGGCCCACTCTTGAAGCGGATGCCATGGATCTAGTAAAGAGATGCGACAAGTGCCAAAAATTCGCTAAGTTGATACATCAACCGGCAACAGAACTCACGGCAATCCATAGTCCGGTTCCGTTTGCTAAATGGGGCATGGACATTTTGGGACCTTATACGCCTGTGTCAGGCGGCCGCCGCTACATTCTTGTAGCAGTAGACTACTTCACCAAATGGGTTGAGGCAGAGGCGGTAAAAGGGATTAAAACGAAAGACGTGATTTCTTTCATCTGGAGAAACGTCATCACCCGGTTCGGGGTTCCAATGTCCATGGTTTTCGACAACGGACCGCAGTTCGAAACGCCTGTCCTGAAGACCTGGTTGGGAGACCAAGGAATTTCCCATTGTTTTGCATCCGTTGGCCGTCCTCAGGCAAACGGTCAAGTTGAGGCTTTTAACAAGTTGATCTCAGACGGGATAAAGAAGAAAGTAGAAAGAGCCGGTGGACTATGGGCAGAGGAATTACCTCATGTCCTTTGGGCTATCCGGACAACCGAAAAGGGGGCAACCGGTGAGACCCATTTCTCATAACATACGGCACTGAAGCAGTTCTTCCCATTGAACATTATGAGCCTACTCTACGCATTATGTTATATGATGAGGAGGCTAACTGGGAAGCCATGCGGTTGGCATTAGACGCTCTTCCAGAGCGAAGGGGGAATGCTGCCTTGCGTCATGAGATCTACCGTCTGCGTATGACTAGAGCCTACAACAAGCGGGTTCGTAAAAGACCTTTGAAAGAAGGAGATTTTGTGCTTCGCAAAATGGAGGCAATCGGTAGGGCCAATGAACAAGGCAAATTAACCCCAAATTGGGAGGGACCCTACCGGATCTTTGAAGAAGTACGAGACGGCACTTACCGCCTGGAAACTCCAGACGGAAGAAAGTTGCCTAGAACTTGGAATGTAGATAACCTCAAAAAATACTACTTCTAAGTATTGTACATCTTTTGAAAATTTTCAAATGATTAATGAGAATTACATTCAATTTTGTATACAGCCGCCATGTCTTGTGCCTACCACAAGCGGCACCAGTAACTAATTTTTTCATCCGGTGACACCCATACGGGCGAATTCATCGAAGAGAACATCTCCCATTTGGGTGGTAAATTGTTCTAAGCGATCACACAGGCGGACAAATCCGCCTGACGATCCTTCGCACCAAAAAAAAGGGCAGGCTAGCAACCCCAAACTTGCAGCCGGCTCACTTTTTGGAAGGACAGCCGGTACTCAGTACCGCCGCCTGACTCTCTAAGAGCAGGCCTAAACATTTGGTCTAGGCCATAATTCATTCAGGGGTATGCTTGCAAAAGCCCAACCGGTGAATGGACATCCTAATCTGGCGTGATTCTTTTGCGAAGTCCCGACCGGTAATTCAGTATAAACCGACTGGCTCCCGAATCTAATGTTGGCACTTAGTGTATATTCGAGCTATATCATATGGATAGTCGCCTGGCTTGCAAAGACCCAGACCGCTATCCAGGGGCAATTGCCCAGACGCCATCCGGTTTGGTTTTGGGTCGAAATTTCTTCGCCTAGTTTGCGAAGACCCAGACGGCAGTGTTACCGGTGGGGTCTTCTTGGCAACCCTTGCAAATTTCTTCGCCTAGTTTGCGAAGACCCAGACGGCAGTGTTACCGGTGGGGTCTTCTTGGCAACCCTTGCAAATTTCTTCGCCTAGTTTGCGAAGACCCAGACGGCAGTGTTACCGGTGGGGTCTTCTTGGCAACCCTTGCAAATTTCTTCGCCTAGTTTGCGAAGACCCAGACGGCAGTGTTCCCGGTGGGGTCTTCTTGGCAACCCTAGTAAATTTCTTCGCCTAGTTGGCGAAGACCCAAGCGGTAGTGTTACCGGCGGGGTTCTTTTGGTTATCCTCGCAGAAATATGTACAAAAAAAAAATAACAAGAATTCTAGTATTGAAGTGCAGAAACATAAAAAGCATTCAAAAGCCGGCTCAGCCGGTGAAAATGTTAATATTCAAAATAAAAATTATTACAGCTTAGCCCATCTCATCCGGTGCTATTACAAGATAATACAAGGCGCGCAGGCCGGGAAGTAGTTGCTACTCCAGGCGAACAGTGAACCGGTCCTATTCCGGTTGGTTCTGGGTTGGATCAGGGTGTGCGGCTGCGTCGGCTTCAGGAACGACTTCCTCCTCTTCAGCAGCCTCCGCCTGCCGTCGCGCAATCTCCTCCCTAACCCAAGCGTCATAGGGTCCGGGCCCCGGCTCATTCGCCTCCTCGGCCAGAATGGCAAGATCAGAATATTTGAAGGCGAGTTCCCAGACGGTGAAGTCCGCCTCCGGGTGGATGAGGGAAAACGCCCGTTGCATCCGGTTTGCACAGTCATGCTCATTCTCTTCAATGAGCCTCTCCTGCTCCGACTCCAAGGTGGCCTTGAAGTTCTCATTGGCAGCAGCCGCCTCTTTGCGCAGGCGCTCATTCTCTTTGACAAGGCGACCATTTTCAGTCTCCGCCTTGCTCAGCCGTTGGAGGGGCTCTGTCTGTTCCTCCAACTTTTTATTGGCATCATCCAGGGACGCCTGCAGTTGGTCAACTTGGTTTTTCAGCTGATCAATCTGCTGTTGGAGGGCCTTGGTCTTCTCCGCCTGTTCCATACGTATAGATTTAGATTCTAAGCCATGCATGTACAAAGAGTAGTCAGCAACATTATGGGCGTCATCAACAGCCCGTTTGCTTCTCCTTACCTCCTCAGACTTGCGGGTATAAGCTCGTTTGAGCCCCTCTACGCGCAGCATAGCCTGCAAAAATACAGCCGGTTAATACTGCATATTTAAAAATGCACGTCAAGAAAATTACCGCATGGTTGTTGGAGCATACGTCGGCCAGGTCGACCAGCACCCGGTCGGCATTAAAGGAGTTGATCCCAGGGATCGCCTCCTTCTCGTCCCTGGGGACGGCTTTCAGCATGGCCCAGGCATATTGTGCCCCGTCCGGCCAGCGGGGAGAATTATCTGCACCAGAAACAGACGGTGAGAAACTCGCATGTGCTCTGCCTATAGATTGCCGGCTGATTGGAGAATCCCCTGGCTGCGATCGAGACTGTGAATAAGACTTGACCCGCATGGGCAGATCAAGCAGTGTAAGGTCGAAGTTACCTTGGCGGCCCGAACGGCCTTCAGAGGGACCGGTTGCGGTCCTCAATGGGATGGCAGAAAGCACATCCGCAGATCCAGGCCCGCCTGGGACCTTTATTGATTTGCCGCCGGTAGTTTGCCGGTCGGCTGTCTTCTGCACCTTGGATGCAGACTCTTGTTGGGTCGGCGGAGGCCTGACCTGTTTTTGAAGGGACCGGGGCATCTGCTTCCCGTCCTGTAAACGAGAAAAATATAAGTTATGGGATAAAAGGATTGAAATAAACGAGAAGGATCAGACGGTTATACCTTCTTCGCCGCCTAGGCAGCAAGTTTTCTCTCGAGATTGGCTTTCCGGATGTCGGCAGCCGACCTAGCCGGTGTCTTCTCGGTGGGCAGCATTTTCTTGGCTTCTTCTGCAGAGGAAGGCACACGGTTAGAATAATAAATAAGCAAGGAAATAAAAGCATCCGGTTCGAAAGAAACCGGCTGAGTTCCGAATACATACGTTTTTTAAACATGCTGCTTAGACCACAAGCGGACAAGAAGCATTCGTCCCTAAAAAATTCATGTTTGGGCACCCAGTTTCTAGGTACCCTTACTATCTCTCCGGATGAGAGGGTGTCAGGAACTAACTCAAAAAACCCGGAGTCAAGGATGGTCTCTCTATCATCCTCCGGGACAGGGGGCAGGCAGCACTTGGTCCCCAAGAGTTCTGGTTTCCGGTTGTAGATCCGGAATTCTCTGTTCTCTGCCGTAGTTGGGGCCTTAACCAAGTAGAACCGGTGCTTCCAGTCCGACCATTTGGATAGCTTGTCCAAGGTCATAAGGTATTTGGGCTGGGTGGTCAAGGTATACCAGGCTCTCCAGCCGCCTGGGCTCCTACTCAAGTAATGCATGTGGGCAAACGCCTCCCAGCCGGGGTTGAGGCCCTGCATCTCGCAGGCGGCGATATACCCTAAAATATTTACCCATGAGTTGGGGGTTAATTGCCAGAGACCTAGGCCATACCCCCTAAGTATGGCTTTTATTGTGTCGTGGAGAGGGAAGCGGACTCCGGCCACGAAGGCCGCCTCGTAGCACCCGAACCAAGCGTTCGCGTTCGGTTTTCCATCCTCCCACCATATTGTTCCCAGAGCAGCCGGGATTTTTATTGAATAGTCACCCCCCAGCGGCCGCCGTTTGATAAAATCTGGCAGCGCAGCCCGCATGAGCTCGCGATCGTTAGAGGAGACGGCGATCATGAGAGGATCGTTCCTATTGTCCCAAGAAGGCCTCTCCGCCTCCTCGCTATCCTCAGATTCGGTTAAGTAGCTGCTACTGCTACTTTGAACGTGACCGGCATCAGAGCCGGCTGGGGAGTTGGAGACCTCCTCATCAGAGCCTACCTGCTCTCTGGTCTCCTGGAGGGGAGCACTCTCTTCGTTTAAAATGCTATCACCCGGGGTGCTAGGAGCGCCCCCGGGTGAGCCTCTCTGCTCTACCTCTCCTTGCTCTACTTCACCGCCTGAAGCTGGGACCTCAGGCGGCTGCTCATCTGAGCTCCCACTTCTGTAGTTGGGATCTCTGGCAGTAGACCGGATTCTGGCCATTGTGTCCTGCACAGACACAGAGTCGGTCGATATGGGTGTTGAAAAAGGGTTGTCCCAAAGAACAGAGGCGGCAGACCCAGTTCTAGACTCAGCCGTACTAATAAACCGGCTGAGTTCACAGCTAGGTTCCGGGTATGGGTATAAGGGGTCCATCTACTTATGGGACCAATGAACAAAAATGCGAGTAAAAGACTCAAACGGAAATACATGAAAAAGCTAGAAAGAATAGAGACGGTACCTAGAAGAAAATCTGGAAATTCTTTGGGATGCTTGCGAAGACGCAGGCGGTTCAAAATCCGGCTGGGTTTCTCTGATTACCCTCTCGAAAACCTCTGGCTAGCTTGCAACGACCTAGACGGTCTGTAGACCGGTTGCTCCCAACGAATCTCAACTCCGAATGCTCTCAACTCTCAAATTGCCGGCTGCTCTCAAATTTTCAGAAATTTGGCAAAGTTTGTAAATGAGAGCTCGGGGGACATCTTCTCCTATTTATAGAATTTGTCCCAGAAGGTGAAAAGTCGTGACTCTTCGCCTTCTGCTTTTCCATCCTTCAAAAAAAAAAAAAAAAAAAAAAAAACCTTTCACCGGCGCCACGTGGCACCCTGCCACGTCAGCACCAGTGAGGGGCAAATGTTTGGGGTAAAAATACCCTAAACACGTGGCCCAATGGCCTAGTGACACGTGGCATCCAGCCGTTGGTCAGCAGGGCTCCAATCCTCTGCTGACACGTGTCCTCTAAACCCTAAAAGGGAAACCATCCCTTCCCCACTATAAATAGTGGAAGGACCCTCATTAATGGGGGGCTAGAACATTTGTTGTTCACATTGAATACTCCTCAAAAAGAAAAACACTTACCCCGAGCAATATTAATTGCAGAATTCTCCCATTACGCGAGAAGTAACTTCCACATTACGTGCATTCTACCTCCCGTATCTTTACTAACTTGATCGTCGGAGGCGGAGCTCCTACCCCCAGGAGTCTTCGTGATTTTGCAGGCACAGGCGTCGAAGGGCATTCTTGGAATTGTAACTCTCCCGCAGGACACATCAAAAAACCCCGAAACAACCACCCTCTCGTGGCCAAATTCAGCCTCTAAATATGGTTTTCGGGCAGTTTTTGATTTTTAACGAAGGATTAATGTTTTAATATAATTTTCAGATTTATTTGAGGGGTTTAATCTTAAAAAGTGTGCTGGAATTTTTATATAAACACCATGAATGAGTTTTTACTTTGTGGTTATAATTACCCACTTAAAGAAAGAGTTTTAAAGGTTTTAAACCAAAATTTCAGCTTATTAGAGAGGTTTAAAGTGTTTAAAAGTTGCTGGAAATTTGTGTAATCAAGGGAGTAATTGAGTTTATGTATTTGGTATTGTAGGAGACTTTAAGTTGAGTAATTTCTTGCATTGTGGCTAGTTGGAAAGATGATTTAAGGTACGTTCGCGTACTTGGTATTTATTTGAATGTGTAGAAGCATGCTAGGCTTTGATGAATTAATTCCAAGTAGCAACATGATAGGTGTTGATTGGAATTTGTGATTGGATTGATGTTGGTGAATGATTTGTGATGTATGAATTATTTATGGTGAATTGGTGATTGGAATTAATTATATTGGCATGTTGGATATGAACCACACTTTTATTATTGGCATGATAGAGAGCATGTTTAATTAAACTAGATGTTTAATTTGGTTTGGAGTATGAAAAGGAAATTTTATTATGCTTCATATAATTTTTATTGATGCTTTAAGCATGGGATTTGAGCTAATAAGTGTCTTAGTACACAGGAATAAATTTTATTGCGGTGCTTATTATGCACTTAAGGTGTTTCTAACACCAAGGGATAAGGTTTGCGGCGCATTAAGGTGTCTTTGACACTGAGGTAGATTAAAAAGGGTTCAACTATTAAATTTATGTGGACACTAATTATTCAAGAATTAAATTGGTATGTTTGATTGCTTGAATGATTTATTATGTTTGATTGTGCTATGGTTTGAGAGTCATCACCAAATATAATAATATGTAAATAACGTAAAGTGAAAGAGATTATACACCAAAACTCTTGGAACGTATATTCCTTGAGTATGAACATATGGAGGGAGTTATGGGGTTTTATATTTAACCATAACTTCTACTGAGAGTACGCTGTATTTTCCTTTTTATTTATCTTATGCGCAGGACGTCCAGTCACTTTATGTGACATTTGCCTACCCGGTTAGCTCCCGGTGTAGTTTACCTCAATTTATTTGAGGTAGAGATTTGGTTGGAAACCCGTTGATGTGTAATCAAAATTAAATGAACATTGATAGTGGTCTAGTTAGGTGTTGAATGTTTTGTACGCTTGTAAACAGGTGAAACACGGTAAGTTGTGTGATGTTAGAATAAAAGCATGTTAGTGTGTTTTATTACGCTTATGTACTCAGCATTGCTGATTGTGTGTTTGCATGTTTGTTTGGCCTTGTCTTTACCTTGGTCTTACGACGACCCATTTCTAATGGCAAGTAGTGGGGACAAGTAGAGAGAAGTTTTCAGGTGATGAAGCATATCAAGGATGATGGGGTTGAGCGAAGAGGGTTACATGTTTCTTTGTTTGTTATTTATTGTATTGAATTATTTATGTAATTGTTGACACTAACATTAATTAATATTTATATTTACTTTGGTTTTAAAGGGGCCTTTAATGGTTCCAAGTTATTGTTTTAGTGTAAGTTGGTTTTAAAAATTTGAGTTGATTTTATTAAACTTTATTTCATTTGATTTTTTTTTTAAGATAGTCTTCCGCTGAGTGTCTTTGATATTTGCCTTTGCCGTTTTCACGGTGGCGGTAATGTCTTAGATTTTCCTATTTCGTATTTTAAAAAGGGCAAAACAGGTATTTTAAAGGAAAGGAATTTCTAGGGTGTTACAATTCCAGCTGGTCAAACAAGCCAAATGAACCAGCCAACCGCCAAAAGCCAACAGTCATTTGCCAAACAAGGCCATATTTTCTACTATTCCTCCTAAAATTTCGTGTTCGGAGAAATAGATCAAGTAATAAATACTAGAGTATCTTTTTTTTTTCTTTCTTTCTTTGTACGTAGCGGCAAAACAAATTTATTGTAGTATTAAATCAAAGGACGGTTAAGGTGCACAACATACTTAACCATGTCCGAAAGCTCTTTCGATTTGGCCTTAAAAAATTGTTGTTGATATGATTAATTAGAAAAAATATGTAAAAAATAAATATTTTAGGGATATTAATATTCGCACACTATTCTTAAGAGTTAAAAAAAAAAGGCAATTAACATAAATAAGGGCAAATAAGTAAATAAATATTTTAGATGGTATAATTGTCCAAATATTATAATAAGAGTTATCTCTAACATTTTAAAAGATGGGAAAAGAGACATGAAATTTACATTGTACACCAGGATGAAAATTGTCATTCAAAAAAAATAAAAGTCAGCTTCCTAAATTTATGCTCCTTAATTGAAGGCTTTTTTTTTTTTATTTCCTTTCCATAATTTTAGCTTCCCATATCCATAATTGTTTATAATCAATTTTTGAGAAAATAGAGAATTTTTGGAGAGAAAATAAAATTTCAAGAGAAAGAAAAAAAAAATTTAGAGAGAAAATAATGGCTCATGGTGAATTTCGTCACGATCTATGATTGTCGATTTGCACTTGATGATCAGCAAATTGATGTTTTTGACAATTGATATTTAATTTTAGATTTTGTCACCAAATGAGAAGGTAGTTTTTAATTATTTTTTTCAATTTATATTTCATAATTTGTTGTTGATGATGATATTTTTAGATTATGATATTTGTTCATGGATTATTGTTAACGAATTCATCACTGAAAGAAAATGTAATTTTTTTTTTGATTATTTAATTTATTTTTTAAAAAAAAAATAAAATTTGTGTTTTTTTCGGAGGTTGAAGATGAAATTCATTTGGATTAGGATAAATGTTCTCTTATCAATTTTTTTTGATCTATATTCATTAGAATATATATGTTCGTTGAGTTTAATTAATATGCACTTTGGGTCTAAACTATATGTTTATTATTGTCACAAATTATGTTCTTCGGATTTAAAGTATGTGTTATTAACGTTACAAACTATGTTCATCTAATTGCGTATTTTTTTCAAAATAAAATCATCTACTTGTGTATATGTATATTTTTTGAAATCAGGATCACAAAGGTTGATGAAGACGACATACTTTTGGGACCTCTTCTATTGATGATTGATTTTTCGATAGATCTAAAGAACATTCGCCATATTAATAAAGGACATGATAATATTATTTAAAGAACATAATTTATATTATTTACCCAACATGTTAAAACATAATTCAGAAAACATTTCACAATAAGAAATGAACATTATGTGACAATAAAGGTACATTAAATTACAATAAAAAAAACATGGACATTTAAAATCATATAATGAATCATAATAGAGACACATGACCAAGATGAATATTATAACAAAATATAAAAATATGTAATTGGTTATTTAAAGATTTTTTTTTTAAAAAAGAAAGAGAACAGAATAAAAAATATTGTTATTTGAAATTTTGAAAATGAATTTCAAATTTCAAATTTTAAAATTTGAAATTTGAAAATGAAATCTTGATAAAAAATAATTTTAGAGAGAGAAATTATAAAAAACTGAATATTTTGAAATGATTTGACATTAAATACGTGGTAAAAATCAATTGGTAATTATCTTTTACCTTTTTAAAAAACCGATTCACCAAAATTATCACGTTCTTAATATTTCAATGTTGTGTTCTTTAATAAAGTCGTGATGTTCATTACTAATATAAGTTATGTTCTTGTTTTTGTTGTTGTTGTTTTTTTTTTTTTTTTTTTTAGAAACAAAAAAAAAACTAGTTTTGATCCGGGTGTACCAACCAACAATTAAAAGAGACACTTACAGATCGACTACATCTGGCATGTACTTCTAGTTCATAGGTATGAACTCGATGCTTGCAGATTTACACACAACACAACACTGACTCAATGACATAAAAATAAAAATACAACCATTATTATTAAAATCACGATTCAAATGTAATGATCCCAATCCACCCAAACGATTTGAATCATAGCTTGCAAAGTCATTTATTCGTAGAATTGCTAATAGAATCGATAGAATCAGACAAATTTTACGATTCTACACAGATTTTACCAATTGTACTTCTACAAAAAAAAGTTTGATTTTCCAAAACCGGTAATTTTTTATTCCAAAGTTGAAATAGTGCTTATAAATTATCGTTGGAAATTTCTTTAAGTCTACTTTCTAATCTAATTGGAATCGGGTCAATGTTTTGGGTCCGGGTTTAATATCTTGCTCATATCTTATTCAATATAAATCGAAAAAGCTTATGAAACATCATTTAAAAGCTTTTTTAAAAGTGCTATCTAATCGTTTGATTTCTTGGACAAAATCATAGATTCACGAGTCTTATGGGCTCAGATTTGGACATACGTTGTATAATACTTTGTAACATGAGTTTGTACTTTTGTGGTTGCCATTTTTTAATTATCTCTTTCAACCGAACTAAGTTGATAGCTAGTATTCCGATACATTATCATTAGATTTTATATTAGGGAAAACAATTCTAGTTGTGAATTTTGTACTCCATTTGATCTGTCCCTAAAAAAACGACCCTTTTGGAAAGTTTTCACAAGTATTAATAAACTTAATTGGGAAATACAAGTGTATGGAAAGTTAATAAAAGTGCATTAAAAAGGTAAATATACATAGGATTTGCAAAGAAAAAGTAGAGAAGAAAAGTAATAAAAGTACATGGAAAAAAACAAAATTTACATGAGAAAGCTAATTTTGCATAAATATTATTGTAAATTAGAGGATATTTTAATGTAAATGAGAGGAACATTTTGGGATTAAAATTTGACCAAAAGGGTTGTTCTTTTAGGGTCGGAGGGAGTAGCTAATTTGAATCAAAGGCATTGACATACGACATTCCCTAAGCTAGATTGGTTGAGAACTTGAGACTACTTTGCAATCAAAGACACTATTAATTAACGGCATTTGTAATTAATTTGAAATCCAAATATCTCAGATTCCTAGTTAAACTCATATCAATTTAATTATATATATATATATATAGAGAGAGAACCCTCTTAAATCAATCTTATATACGTAGTATGTAATATTGAGGATCTTGTACAATCCAATTTTTTTTCCCCTTTCAAACAAAACTACGTTTTTTTGTTTCTCTCTCCTCACGCTACTTCTCTATCCTCACGCTACCTGCTTCTCTCTCCTCGGCAGCCAAAACTTCATCAGATTAAATCAAAAAAATTCTCAGCTTTTGGATAAATTGTTGTAAGTTTATCAATTGTTTTAGATTTTAATTTTTTGTTCAATTTTATGCGATTTTATTTGTTAAATTCATCGATTTTCCCTGTTTTTTTGTTCGATTTTTGCGATTTTTTTTCATCCATTCTATTTCCTGATTTCGTGTTATTCATCAATTTTTGCGATTTTTTTTTCATCCATTCTATTTCCTGATTTCATGTTATTCATCAATTTTTGCATTAATTTTTCAGATTATTTTTTCCAAATTTTGCGATATTTTTTTTTTATTTCCAGCTTTTGCGATTTTTCCTGATTTTTTTTTTCCTAATTTCATCAATTTCAACTTTAACTTTTTCGATTTTTTTTTTTGTTTTTTATTTACGATTTCATCTGCTCGTTTATTAGGAGTTATGTTTAATTTATAAAATTTGTGATTGTGATTGATTTTCTGGATGATATTATGCTAAATATATATTCTGTATTTTCACATATTGATTCAGTCTGATGTTATATATTTTGTAGAATTATGTTATTCTTTGAATAGATTATTGCAAAATCTGCCAATTTCCTAGTTACATTGTCAATTGAACTTGCTTGGTTTGTATTTGATAAGGATAGAAAAATTAATTAGAACATAAGCATAGTGGATTTACAAGAAATTATTTGAAGCGGAAAGAATCTGAACAATGGATATAATTAGAACACACAAGTATGCTCTACAAAAATTATGAATGGCTTGTGTTCTAACCTTTCAAAGTGGATGGAATAGCTTGAATAATGCACATGTCTACCTTGGTTTCATCAGTAAGCTACCTTCTCTGTACGACCTTAGAATAACTATTATTAACCGACTTTTAAGTTTTAAAGTTGCTATTCAATTTGATGTGCACATATATTTCTACTTAGTAGTCTTTTTGTGGTGCCACAATATGTTCTAAGCTTGGCAAATTTGGCACCAAGAAGCCTAGGGCTAGGAGCTCGAACTCTATGGATGAGTCGAAAACAAGCTCAACCAGGAAACGGTTTTGACAGCACCAAGCCGAAATAAGCATCCTTTTAAATGCTTTATCCTGTAAGCAATAGCATGCACTCCGTATTTTTTCATGGATTACTCTATGGACCCATGTCCTTTAGTGGTTTCTATAGTTAACAAGAAAATAAAAAAAATATGTCCTAGCTATTAAAGTTGGTGAAGTTCTATGTTACTAATGGGCACTGATCAGGTTACGGTTGTACTTCCTGAGTTTGCTTCAGACCCCCTTTTGTCTAGAAATGTTGCTGCTTGGTTTATTTTATTACTGTATTTTACTTTCAGTCTTTTATTTTCTGTAGTGTAAAAGGTCCCTGTTGGACCTGTTAGGCCTTTGTGGGGGTGCCATGAACGCTAATTTTCCCCTGATTGCTTCATGGCAGCCTTCCTCTTTTTTGTAGCTACTCTGATTGTTGCAGGTTAGCTAAATTCACCATTGCAATACTTATATACAGTGCTTTCAATTGCGCTGAGAAAGTCTTCTTAAAAACAAAAATAATTACGGGTTGTGATGAGCTGCTGAATTCCTATGGTTACTTATGTAATAATTGAGTAGTTGTGCATGATTACTTGATTAGTCTACTATAATTAAATTTATATGCAACTCTTTTTCCCCTAGAATTTTGTGTATTTGTTTGATTTATTTTTAATAAAATTTATTGATTTATTATCAATACAATTTGTTGGTTTTGCCACATTTTGTGTTTTTGAATTTAGCTATAACTATTACATAATGTTTATAGTTTAGAACATAAAGCAACTTTAGAACATATCGTAATTCACTATGTTCTAAAGTTTTCCTTCTATGTTCTAAAGTTTTCTCTCTATGTTCTAAACTTTACCCTATATGTTTTAAATTAATCTCTCTATGTTTTAAACTATATCCTTTATCTCTAAAATAGTTCACTATGTTCTAAACTATATCCTTTATGTTCTAAAATAGTTCACTATGTTATAAAATTTACCCTTTATGTTCTAAAGTAATTCACTATGTTCTAAGCAAAAACAAATTTAGAACATAACTATGTTCTAAAGTATTTCACTATGTTCTAAGCAAATTTAGAACAAAAAGTTATTTACTACGTTCTAAGCAAAAACACATTTAGAACATAATTCACTATGTTACAAGGACATTTAGAACATAAAGTAATTCATTATGTTCTAAAATAATTCAAGTTGTTCTAAAGTTTTCCTTCTATGTTCTAAAATTTTCTCTCAATATTCTAAAGTGTACTCTTTATGTTCTAAAGTTTTCCCTCTATGTTATAAAGTTTACTATCTGTGTTCTAAAGTAATTCACCGTGTTCTAAAGTAATTCATTATATTCTAAACTATTATTTAACTATCTTAGCATGTTCTAAACTTTTATTTAGCATATATTAAGTATACTCTTTATGTTCTAAAGTAATTCATTGTGTTCTAAAGTAGACAATCTTAGCATGTTTGTCAAAGCTTGCTTGATTAGCACTAGTCTTAACTTGGGATAACTTTTGCTTTAAAGGACTACTAATGATAGATTGATTATATAGCCAATATAATGAACCCACCTTAATGCAAGTAATCGATCATCAAAACAATAAACGACAGTAAAGATAGTGTTTAGAAGTGCAAAAGGATATGATTAAAGAAAAAAAATTACTTTTGTGATTATCTCATATAGTTGGTAGTAGTTTTTTCTCTAGTTCGAGTGTTTTATATACATTAGCCTACTAGCTCAACGGGTAGAGCATTGTGCAAAAGCATAAAAGATGTGGGTTTGAATCCCACGTAGGCTCATTTGTGTAATGTGGAGACGAGAGTTTGTATGATTAACAACTAATGATGTTTTAATAATTGAGATTAAGTAGTAAGATGCATGCAACTTAGAACATAAAGTATAGAGTTTATGTTATAAATTTTTCTGAGTATTTCTAAATATTTTTTTAATCCTAAATCTTTATGCCTATGCTCTAAAACTTAAATTTTTTTTGCTTATGTTTCTAACGTTTTCCTATGTTCTAAATTTTTTTTTACTATGTTCTAAATTTTTCTCTATGTTCTAAATTATTTTTCCTATGTTCTAAACCTTTCTTATGTTCTAATTTTTTCCCTCTATATTCTAAATTTTTTTATTCTAAAGTATATATGCAAAAAATTACATGAAATATGTAGTTTGGTACTAAGGTATTAAGTTTAGAACATAAAGTATATAAATTAGTACATAAAGTATAGAATTTATGCTCTTAATTTTTCAGCCTATATTCTAAAGATTTTTTTATATTCTAAATTTTTCTGACTATGTTCTATATTTTTCAGCCTATTTTCTAAAACTTTTTCTATGTTTTTTTTATATTTTATATTTTTTTTATTATTTTTGTCTATGTTTTAAATTTTTCCCACGTTCTAAATTTTTTCTGTGTATGTTCTAAACGTTTTCCTATGTTCTAAAATTTTTTTCCCTATATTCTAAAATTTTCACTAATGTTTTAAACTATCTTTCCTATGTACTAATCCTTTGCTTATGTTCTAATTTATATTTCCTATGTTCTAAAACTTTTCCTTCATACTAACTTTTTGCTATCTTCTAAATTTTTTTTTCTATCTATGTTCTAATATTTTTTTACCTATGATCTAAATTTTTATTTACCTATATTCTAAATTTTTTTGCCTGTGTTCTAAACTTTTATCCTATGTTTAAAATTTTTCCTAAGTTTTAAATCTATGTTTAGAGCCCATGTTCTAATTTTTTTTTTTTCGTACATGTTCTAAAATTATTTCCTATGTTCTAAATTATTAGATTATGTTCTAAATTAGGCTATAAGGAGAAATAATTAGGTTTATTTTTAAAGTTTTTTTTTTTTAGTTTTTTATTTTTATTTTTATAAAGATAACCTATGTAGGATTTTTTTAGGTTTTTTTTTTTAAGTTTTTTAACATGAGTTGAAAATTTTTAGAACATAGGAAAAAAAAATTTAGAACATTGGTAAAAATTTGTATTATAAGCAAAAAAAAAAAAAAAAAAAAAAAAAAACTTTATAACATAGGAAAATAAATTTATAACATAAACTAAAAAAATTTAGACCATAGGTTGAAAAAATTTAGAATATAGGAAAAAAAAATCTAGAACATAAGATAAATATTTAGACCATAGGTTTGGAACATAGGAAGAAAATCTAGAACATAAGAAATTTTTTTTGAACATACGTAAAAGTTTTGAACATGAGAAGAAAAAACTCTTAAACATAGGAAAAATAAATTTAGAACTTAGGAAAAAATGTAGAACATAAGAAAAAAAATTAGAACATAGAGTGTTCTCGCATAAGAAAGTGTTCTCGTGTTCTTATCGAATCCCTCCCCGAGGAAGGCTCTTGTAAGAACACCTCCTCTATGAAAGAACACTTTTTAGGTAAGAATACTACTATCTATGTTCTAAATTTTTGCCCATATGTACTAAATTTTAAATCGAATATTCTAAATTTTTATTCAAATCGTAAATAAAACATTCTAAATTATTATTGTTATGATAAACTTTCAAACCAATTTTTTAACTCATACTGCATTACATACTAATTTGATTTACAAATTTTTAAAAAAACTTATGAGTTATTATGATATGGTTTACATTTGAAGTTTTTAAAGTTATTTTTAGAGATAATCTATGTAGGAATCGAACCAACCTTTTCTATGCATTTGCATAGTGCTCTATCACTTGAGCTAATAGGTTTTTGGCATACTTAGTAATAAAATGTAATCCAACGTGAAATTTAATTAAACCATTACAATAACCCTAAGTTCTAAATACATGTATGATCAATTTTTTTTTTTTTTTTTTGCCTGTGTTATATACATTTTTTTGTCTATGTTTAAAATTTCTACTTGTGTTTTTAATTTTTTTTTTCTAGTTATCTAAATATATGTTCTCAATTTTTTTTCCTATGTTCTAAGTATATAAAAATTATGCATATGTTCTATTATAAATATTTTGCATATGTTCTAAACTTTTCTGCATATGTTCTAAAAATATACTACATATGTTCTAAACTTTTCTGCATATGTTCTAAAGTTTTATGCATGCTATAATCTTCTACATATGTACTAAATTTTTTTGCAATGTTATAATTTTCTACATATGTTCTAAATTTTTTTGCAATGTTCTAAAAATTTTATGTATATGTTCTAAAGTTTTCTATGGTATATTCTAAAATTTTATGCATAAATTACACTTTAGAACATGCTTTTGCTACGAGTAAAATAAGAATGAGGACATATGAAGATCACAATTTAGAACATAACAGATATCATAGGTATAATTTAATTAGAACATATTTTTATAACATATATAGACACACTTTAGAACACAATTTTAGAGCATAAGAAGTATAAATTTTCAGATGTGAACATAATAGGCATACTTCAAAAACAAAATTTTAGAACATAATCATAGAACGAAGAGTAATAGATAAACTTTAACTGTAGAACAAAACATACATTTTTTCAGACCATAATAATAGACATTTTTAGACCGTAATATATATACTTCAGAACATAATTTTAGATAAAAAAAAGCATAAACTGTCAGATCTAAACATATTATATATACTTTAGATTATAATTTTAGAACATAACAACCATATTAATTAGATATAATCTAGAACATAATACACATACTTCTACAACATAATACACCTTCTTTAGATCATAATTTCACATCACAAAAATCAATAATTGACAGATCTAAATTTACTATACATGCTTCATATTATAAGTTGAGAACATAACAAGCATAATAATAATAATAAAAAAATAGAACACAAATTAAGAACGTAAAGCCAAATTGAAGAAAATTCTTAGGAATTTGTAGTAGTAGATTAGTAGGTGCATTTAGTTTAAAACATATGAGGATTATCTTCTTTTTCACCTTGCTTGTTGCTGCAAATTCAAAATATATAAATCAAAAATAGCAAAAGATAAAAAAAAAAAAAAAAAAAAAAAAAAGACCTAACTTTTTTGAAATTATCAGATTATTAGTTACCTTTCCAATTCGTAACCAATTTCAGTAAGATTCTCTTGTTCGTCGCTTCGTTTCATTTAGATTTCACTTCGATTTGTTGTTGCGAAAATCATGGGTTTCTTTTGTGAAAAGTCAGCTTAAATTGTTCGGTTTAACTTGTTTTTTGCAAGTTTATGAACAACATTAGCTAATATAAGGCGAAAATCGCAAGAAATTGGTTGAAATTGTGTTCGACTTGGAGCAATTATGGTGGTTTTTGGAGAGAGAATCTAGTAATATTAGGAGAGAGAGTTTAAAGGGAAGTTTGGGGTATGTTTGAGGAGAGAGAAAGTAAATGATGAGGGTTTGTATACTTGGGTTGTAGATGGCTGTAATTACATCAATGCCATTACTTTGCACACCCCTATTCTCGACCGTCCGATCTAATCTAATCCTACGGATTAGAATAGTTCTTATATATATTCTCGTGTTCTTATATAAGAAGGGGTTTTTACCGGATCCCTCCCCTATATATACATATATATATGACTCCGGGCATCGCTCGGGCTAAAAACTAGTTTTTAATCTAGTAAGAGGTATGTACCTAATGTTCCAAACATCACATTATGTGATTTCTAGTATTTTATTCCTTTTTTTTCAAGTAAAAGGAAAAAACATACGAATATTATAAGATGTACCACATATAAACAATTCTTAATACAAGTATATCCGATGAAATGAGAGAAAATGAACTATAACATATTAAGGGGCCATTTGGTTGGGGTTAAATAAACAAAGGGAAAGGGAATGAACATGGCTCATTCCCTTTGTTGCTGTTTGTTTGTCATTTTTTTCATTCCCTTTACCCATTTTTATTTTTGAGTATACCCAAAATCCTTCTACATTGATTTCCCCCCCTAGACTTTTGCATTCCCTTTCTCCAGCCACCACTACACCACCATATCCACACCAGCCACTACCTTACCCAGTTGCCCCCACCGCCCAGCCACCTCGTCGGAACCCGTCGCACCTCCCCCTCCCCTCCATGAAAAACCTTCCCTCGCCCACGCAAACCCTAGAAAATCATCCTCCTACCCAAGCCATGACACAAGCCATCCCACGCAAACCCAACCTCTCCGCTGCCCAAGATTCTGACACAAGCCACGAGGAGCAGCAAGTTCGCGATTTCCAGGTTCGCGATTTCTGACACAAGCCATGACGACCGACGGTTTTCAGGGGGCGGCGAAGGGGTGGAGGATGTGCGACTACGGGCGGCGAGTTTCAGTGAGGTGGTGGCTGGGCGGTGGAGTGGCTGGAAAAGTGGGGAAGAGGGGTTGTGTGGTGGTGGTGGTGATTCCCTTTGTTTTGTAAAACAAACAACATAGCACATAGAAAGGGTTTCATTCCATTCTCTTTCATTCCCTTTCTTCATTCCATTCCAATTACCCTGTGCAAACCAAACGACCATAAATAAATTAATTGAACTCGCATATAAACATTACAAATTTAAATTATTGTTCAGTTTCCTTTGTAGCTAATGTGAAATTGACAGTTGGCAAATGAGGCGGATGTTATCAATTTTCTTTGGCATGGGAAATAAGGAGAAAATCCAAGGTTATCACAGGGAAAACATTTGTTATTAATCAAACGGCACTTATATAATAACTTGCCTTGGTGTTGAAACATGTTGTAACAAAAAAAAAATTGTTTTCTAATTTAATGTCTACGTACCTAGCAACCTGAGTTGCTTCTATACCTTACCAAAGTTTGGTCAGTTTGAGTTGTTTGTTAGCATGAAGCAACTTCATTTGTTGCCATTCTCCTCCTCAATTAATGAAGCTTTATCATCCTCCATTGTTGAACTTCCTCCTTTTAGAAGATTTATTTTCCTTCCACGACAAACACCCAACCCTATCGGGGTTAATCGTTCCATTTATTTCCATAATTTTCTTAGGGCTTTTTGTAAAATCTTTCACCGCGGGAATTCTTCCATTATTAAATCATGTTGTTGAACTCTGGAATTTGTTCATTGTTAAATTGCGTCAATGTTGAACTTTAACCTTCCTCCATTGTTGTTATTGAAGAAACTAAGCATGAGATTTCATGGGTTTTGAAGGATTTCCAGAATTTAAATTTTGGGGAATTGTTAGATTTTTTTGGAGGCGGGTTTTTGGTGGGGTTTTGTGGGGAAGGTCTAAAGCTCTACCACAGTTATGGAGGATGGATTACAATAGATGGTGAATACACTTGAGGAAGAAACAGTAGGCATGAGAAAGGTTAGACAAACGGCGTCCAAATGTATTTACCCCTTGATGTTATGTTTATCAAGGAGATTAACCGGGCATAGCTCGACAATAAGTTGTCTTCAATAAATAAGGGTAGTACAATTACTTTTTTTTTAGTAACAATTAATAATGCACCCCTTTTAAGATAGTAATAATTGACAATTTTTTCTAAGTTCATGAGTTATTTTAAGGTGAGTAATATGATCTAGTTCATGTTGAATTAATCATGCTTGGCTGCTTGCAAGTGCACTCATTGCACATTTTGCACTCATTGCACATTTGCACTCATAACCCTTTATAGTAGTGCATGCTATTCATGCAGCGATGCTAAAAAACTTTGGGAGAAAAAGAGAGTAAAAGAAATGATAAAACAAGCCTAACAAACAACCAAGGAAATAAGCCTTATAAAACAATCACCCCTTTTTTCTTGGTATTAGATATTAATACTCCCTCCGTCCTATATTATAGTTTCTGTTTGTGTTTTTTTACGGTATTTAAGAAATAGGAAGAGAAAGTGAATGAAGTACATTAATAAAAGTGAAAAGTACAATTATAGACAAAAGTTAGAGAGATAAAGTGAAAAAAAGTACAAGGCATGTGCAAAATTCAAGGGTAATTTAGGATGTACAATGAATAAAGTTAAAAAAGTAAGGGTATAATGGTCTTTACATACTATCCAAAAATAGAAACAAGAACAACATTTTAAATCTCCGAAAATAGGAAAACAGGAACTATATTATGAGACAAAGAGAGTATTATTAAATGATTTTCCATTACTCAATTCCATAATTCTCATGATTGCTTTGCCTATTTGTTTTTCCATAAAACAGAAGACATTCTATGCATGTATAAATCACTGAATAACATCAGCAAAAGCAAAGTTGGCATATTTAATTTGGTCGTGCCGTGATCAACTTCAACCATCTAATTTGGTCGAGTAACAACCATCTAATTCAACTACATCGATTGTCATGCAAAATTATTTTTAAATTTGCATGTATGTTCCACTATGTAGTATGTAACTAACCTCAATCAAATGAACATTGTTTTAACAATACGATATACTTTTATTCTATTTCCTCAGAATTATTGAACTATACCTGCACTTAGTGAGCAAAACGTGGACAAAGACTATGATGTGCTTTAAAAGCATTTCAACTTTGAGGTGAAGAAAATAACCACCACCTTACTCAGCAGTGGAAGTAAGGGCAGAGGAGAGCCACCGTACCAGAAAACTTGAGATGACAACACCCATGGATGTTTATCTCGAAACAGCTGCCAGAGAAGGAAATGAAGGCTATCTCAATGATATTCATTTACAATCCAATGGGGAAGAAAACGGAGAAGCAGCTCCAGATGAGAGCTACTTCCTCGGTCAAACGTCAGACGGGGAAAACATTCTTCACTTGGCAGCAAGCCGAGGCCACTATGGCTTCATAGTGAAGGCTCTGCTGAAAATTCCGGCAGCAGTTCTTCTAATCTACCGCAGCAACTCCCAAGGGGAAAACCCATTACATATTGCTGCGAGATTAGGTCACCTTGAAGTAGTGCAGGCGCTAGTAAATTCTTACAAGTCTCACTTGCAGAATGTCAAAGATAAGAAGGTTAGATCCACCATGCTGTCACTCATGGTGGTTGAAGAAGGTACCAGTCCCGATCCATGGGTAGTTCAAGATTCAAGTGGAAACACACCACTACACGAGGCTCTCAGGAATGGATATGAGGAGGTAGCAATGTACCTGCTCGATGTGGAACCGAGACTGGCTAATTATGTTAACAATGCTGCAGAAGGAACCCCATATCTTTCTGCAGCATATGGTCATGAGCAAGTTCTTGAGAAGATCCTAACCTCAGATGTTACCTACAGCTTAAGTGCGCCAGCTGGGTTGACTCCACTACACGCAGCAATACACAACTGCACAGGTATGACTTACATATTCACACTTCCGGCAACTATTCTGCTCTAATTTTATCTAACTCCTAGATTACAGTTCCTTTACCCACCATTGGATCCTTACCAATAATATTTTCTATTAATTCCCTTCAAACCAAAAACTATTACCTCAAATTCATCTTCCTTTAGATAATATATTCTGTAGAAAGACAAATATACAATATGATATTCAACTATCTTTATGGTCGGCACGAAGAAATAATGTGTGTATTTGTTTTTTTAATTCATATATTCACCATAACCAAGCTCGCTATCTCTCTATTAACTCTCTCAATCAAATATTGATTTTCCACTATCTGCCAAAAAGCCTATAGTACCTTATTGTCTACTCTTACTATGTCTGCTCAACCTTAAGAGAACATTAATTTGAGGACAGGATAGTATGAGACTATGAGGTATATAAAAGAAACATCAGATACGTTACACATGCATTGGATATTTGGATCATTATTAAACTATACTATAAGAAATAAATAAGGAAAAAAGGACCAATTAGGGCGGGGGGTCATGATGCTAGTATACTATAAATTAGTCAACCTACCACCCTCATTATGTGAAAGTTGAGATCATACATGGTAATCATACTAATGAAACAATGATCTATGCTGTCATAAACAGCTTCTCCATGCAACTAACTGACTAAGTATATCAACCATATTGTGATGCAGAGGATGTTGTTAGACTTTTTCTAGCTAAACACCCAGAACTAGCAAAGAAAGCAGATCGACGCAGGCAAAATGCTTTGTACTATGCAGCAGTAGCAGATAAAGAGGGACATGTGGAGGCAATACTTAAGACAGAGAAATCATGTGCATATCTACGTGACGAGAAAGGTCTTAGTCCTTTACTTATCGCAGCCAGTCTTGGCCAGTTAAAAGCTGCTCGTGCAATTCTTCTCCATTGTCCACAGTCAATTACAATTTGTGACCCTAATGGCAAGACTGTGCTGCACCTTATGAAATTAGGAAGTTATCAAGAAGGTACAGAAATGCTCAGTATTCCAGCACTGAAGAGGCTGATTAATATACCAGATATAGAAGGAAATACTCCTTTACATCTAGCAGCAAGGAACTCTGACCACATTATGGCCAAGGTGATACTAGATACTGATAAGACAGGAATTAATCTAAGGAATAAAGAAGGTTACACTCCATGGGATTTAATCAAACTACAAGAACTTTCTGAAAACATGGTAAGCAGCTATATCTAGAATTTCTGTAACCTGTACCAGGCATCTCGTAATAAATTGAAGGACTAATAAGGTAATGCAACAATAATGATATATTTTTTATATTCAATTGCAGGCAGAAATAGGATACCAGCTAGTAATGCATTTAGATGACAAACAAACACCTAGTCAACCTCAAGTGATCAACCAAACAACACTTTGTCCAGAAAATGCTAACGAAAGAATGCAGAAAAAGTTCAGCACACTTGGAATCATAGCTGTAATTTTAGCAGCTATCACCTTTGCAGCAGGATTCTCAATCCCTGGTGGGTTTGATCAACGTGGATACGCTGTTCTGACACGGGATACAGTTTTCAAGGTGTTCATGCTGTCAAATACAACTGCTATGTGTGGCTATACATTTGTGTTATTCAGTACTCTCTGGGCAATGATGCTTGCTCAGCGAGATGATCAGCCAAGATTTCTTCTGCCTTTCAGCATCCATATCCTTCAACTATCTTTCTATGCAACCTTGATAGCTTTTGTGAGCAGTGCATATGCTCTGACATCAGCTCGGTCACTATGGCTGGCCATTGTACTAGTGTGTTTACCTCCATGTGCAGTTTTACTAACTATTTCAAAATCTGTTGTATTTCGCCTAGCAAGATTTTTTTCCAGGCTTCGGATTTATTAAAATAGGAAGAGCTAAATACTGTAGCATTTGTTCTAGGACCTTACATCTGATCTGATTCCTATTAATATAAACATACCACTATGGATCTGTCCCAGACAGTTTGCAATTTTGCACACCATGAAAGACATGAGATATATATGCTCTTCTTTTTGGTATTTACCAATAAAATAATCAGTTCCTCAATCAAAATTTCATACCAGAAACCTGTGATTCTGGTTCTTACACCGGAAACCCATATATATACCATGTATAGAAAAAACTTCAGTCATACACTTCTGAGCAGTTGCCACACAACCCTGACTAATTCTTCCAGTCATCTAACTACACCCTCAACTCTACAAATGTGAAACGTCGAAGCTACCAAAATAAGGGGGCGAAACAAGGAAATAAAATTCAGATAGAAATAAATAACCGGCTTCAGAAAAGATATTATATAACTATGAATACCTTCCTTTCCTTATCAAACCAGCAGTTATCTTGGAAATCATAGAAACTAGGAAATGCATAAATCAAAAGGAGCTAGCAGTTATCTTAGAAATCATAAAAACTAGGAAAAATACGAAGTATTAATCACAACGCGCTTCACGAATTAAAAATAAGAAAACTACAGGATGCCAAGTCACTCTTTTAGTTCTCATAGGTCTTAACACAAGAGTACATCCCTATCTCATCAAAATCTTTCATTCTAAAAACTCTTCCAACTACTCTAGCTACCCATAACATTAACATGTATAAATCTACCCATCAACACATACCAATTAATGGCCGTTACAAGATGATCTATGATTCTGAAAACCTCGAGGAAGATAACATATTTCTAGGTCCCCTCGAATACGGAGTACAACTCAGTGAAATAAGAAAATTACAGCATCGATACCTCAATGCCTCTACGGGTTCGACTAAGGGCAACGTAAGGAGTCCAATGTACAGGCTCCCCATGACAATTCAAACCTTTAATTTTTTTTTATAATAATGTTTTCTCATCAGCTAATCATGTATCATCATAGTACAAAATACAAAAAAATGCATGCAAAACTTCAGTAGCAGATACTGTAGTTTCTTCAATTCTATCAAAAACATAAGATTATGATAGATTTTAACAACACAGGAGATATTACTATGAGAAAACGAAACAAATCATATTAAGGGAATATCTTCATCAATCCATCAAATTTCCATATAATTCTCAGAAATCCATTACATAACAAAATCAAAAACCCTAAATTTGTTCATGGTAAAAGCAATTCCGAACATTAGAGAAATTGACACAAACCCTAGGAGAGAGAAAGCGAGGTAGGGGAAGACGGTGAGTCAATCAATTGATATCAGTGTCATCAAAATCATCGGAGAAGAAGTTGAAGAAATCGGCATCAGCAAGCTTGAAATTGTCAGGAGCCATTAAATTTTCGCCGAAAACCTCAAGAGGATCAACATCGTCGACATCCATCGCCATTGCAGCACTTTGCTCCTCGAGCTCTGCAAGGTAGTCTCCCGGAATTTGCTTCATCTTTCTCACTCTTCTTGTTTCTCTTTCTCACTCTAGAAGAAATCAACTGTGGAAAAGGGATGTTAATTTTTCAAGAAGGTAAATGACTAAAGGTGAAGTAGTGAAGCCAAAAGATTTATATTAGGCCATCTCAAATAATTTGGAGGTATTAATGGTAAATTGGTAATAATATCAATAATTAGGCTGTCAAAAAAACAATAATTAGGCCCTAACCCTATTCTTTTCATCTTAAGAAATACACAGAGTTTCATATGTGGTCGGGATTACTTGGTCGTGGGTTACTCGATTGGTCAAGGTTACTCAATTAGGGGTTTGGATCATCTCTTTAGTTGGATAATTTTTGGATTAAATAATATTCAAATTGATATTTAGTTCAGATCGATTTAGGTCGAGGCATGTTGGTCATTTTCAAGTGCATTGCCATTATGCATGCCTAGTTTAATAAGTGTTCATTATTAGAAATATTGGGAAAATGATTTAAGGAAAGTTAGAATTTCATATTAAACGGCGTATATTGGATCGAGTAATAATCAAATATGAGTAAATTTCCAACTCTACTTATACATGTATTGAGTAAAAACCAAAATTATGCATCATGTATTAGGCAAATTAAATAAGAATTCTTCTTCATTAATTGTTAGGGCTCACTTAAATTGTTTGAAGCCCCAATAGTCTGGAATTAAATAATTAAAAAAAAGTTATATTGACTTTATTGTTTATTTTAAAGTAAAAAAATGTGAGAGAAAGGAAGTACTCCCTCCGTCCATTTTTTATGGTCCCATTTGAGCAAATTTTACTGGAATTAAGAAGGGGAAAGAGAAAGTGGTAAAAGTACCGTGGAAAGTTAAATTCACATGGAATTTGCAAAACATAAAGAGAGAAAGTAATACTCCCTCCGTTTCATAATTGGAAGCCTGTTTTCCTTTTTTGGGTGTTTAAAATTAGAAGCTTGTTTCTATTTATATATAGTACTTTTTGATAATAATACCCTCTTTTTGATGATTGTCATCCTTTTTCTTTTTGTTTTTTGTACTTTTGGCATCAATTCTCAATACTTTCTCTTTCCATCTCTTCAATAATTCTCAACTACTTTTTCTTTCTCTCTATCTCTCTCTAACCACACACGCATATTTGTACTTCCAACCAATTTCCTTAATTCCCGTGAAAAATGGGAAATAGGCTTCTAATTATGAAACGGAGTGTAATACCCAGGAAATTTCATTCCTTAAAAATACTCCTTTTACCCTAAATGAAACCCTTTTTAGGAAATACAAAATATTACCGCCACCGTAATAACGGCTAAGAATAATATTCAAAGTCTCACAGTGGAAGTCTAAAAACAAAAACCAACTTTTAAAAATAAAACTTGAGTTCACAACCTCAAAACAAAAGTAGAATAAAACATTCACAAGTTGGAACCAATTCAACCATGGCCCTTCTTAAAACCAATTAAAAACAAACATAATATATTTTGTTATTCCATAGACAAAAACCAATAATTCAAAAATATTAAAACTAAGAAACATAACAAGTAACTCTTTACACTCTATCCCATCATGCTCTTCATGCTTCAAGTACCTGTTACTTCCTCTTTATTTCAACTCTCTACTCACCATAAAAATGGGTCATAGTAGGGTCAATCCAAAAGAAAGCCAAACACAAACACAAAAGTATGAATCAGCAAAGTTGAGTACATATTCACCACACTAACATGAATATCCTAGCATCAAAATAAAAATAATAATTAAAACATGCCCGCCACACAATCACAAGTCAACTTATCTTTGACTCATAGCTAGCAATAGTAATTATTAATAATAATTTTGGATTACCCACCGAATGGGTTTCCTTCCTTGAAAATAGCCTATTTAAATATTGAGCTTCCAATCAGGGAGCTACCCTAATTGGCACCTACTATGTCACCTTGTGACGGAATTCTAGCGTATTAATAATAAAATAAAGTACAACGTCCTGTACCCCTGTAGAAGCTATGGTTATATATAGAACCTCATAACCCCCCCCCCCATATGTTCATACTCAAGGTATATACGTTCCAAGAGTTTTGGTGCGTATCCTCTTATAATTTACGTGATTTACCAATTTAACATGAGATGACTCAAACCAATCAAACAAGAATAAACATAGCAACACTCCACACATACTTCCAATTCATTCTTGAATTAATTAGTGAGCACATACTATTTATTTATTTTAATTAAGGTTCCTTACCTGGTTTTGTGCACCAAAATTGCACGATTACTACCTTGGTGCATAAAATGCACTACTAAACTTCCTTGACTCAAACTCAACTTACATGAGTGAGTAAATAAATAAACTAACTTCTTGACTCAACACCAATAATAAATGGGTAAGAAATAAATTCATGAACCATGCTCAATAATTCTAACTTTAGCTCTTTAATTCATATATAAGCCTTGTTTATTAAGTACATGCTTTCTTGATACTTGAAAATAAAACATACTTCCATGATTCATACATACTCAACTTGTATCATGCCTTAAATAACATATGCATAACAAATCATGCTCAATTAACATCACTTTCAATCATATAATCAACCAAATATGCTACTAATTCATCACTTACATCATACTGTACAAATCCTAGCATGATATTACGCATACACAAATATTCTTGTGCACATATGTACCTTGAATAATGCCTAAACTCGACCACACTCGCTAGAATTCACCTAGCTCGAAGCTTCCTACAATTAAGAACACATAAGTATAGTTAATCTACTATTCTCACAAATTTCCAGCAACTATAATACTCTTTAAACCTTACTAATTAACCCAATTTAATGACATAAAAGCCATAAAACCTTTTCTTTAAGTGGGTACTTCAAATCCTTTCAAAAAGACTTAATTTTTATGACTTGAACAAAATTCCAACATACTTATTTAATATAAAACATCACCAATAGCTAGGAAATCATATTTAAATCATTAAAACCTAATCCCCTTTTATGGGTAATCAAACCCTAACTCAATAATTAAAAATCAGTGTGCATAGATAAATTTCAGGGGTTGTTAAACAATGCTCCCATTTTACAAGGCACCGCTCGCATTTTAATACGAACTTCCGTATTTACCCCTCGTAAATAAATATTCACGTCACTCACAACACTCATTTCTCATTTCTGAAAATATCACAACTCACTTGTAACTTCATTCTCATTTCATACTCATTTCTCATTTCTGAAAATATCACAACTCACTTGTAACTTCATTCTCATTTCATCTCTCTAAAATTTTTTTTAAGAAAAAAAAAAAGCCACAACCCATCAACGACAGCCACCAATCCAGGGAGACCAACGAAGTTCCGGCGATGGCAGACCGGCGCGAAATAAGGTTGACTTATGGAGGTCGAGGCGGCGGCACTGGAGGCAAGCAGGTATGAATTCCACCTGAAAATTGAAAAAAAAATAAAATTAAATTCAGAAGGATCCGCTTGAAAATTCCGGACGAACTTAAGAGGATCTGAAATTTTAAGGCGGATCCACCCATCCGCCTAAAAAATCCGATGTTCGAAGGTGGATGCGCTTGGAAAATTCGGATCCTCCTTGGTTCATCCGGATATTTCAAGCGGAAGTCCTGAATTATTTTTATTTTTTTTCGTGATTTAATTTTTTTTTTTAAGGAAGTGGCTTTATTATTATTATTATTATTATTATTATTATTATTATTATTATTATTATTATTATTATTATTATTATTATTATTATTATATTATTATTATTATTATTATTATTATTATTATTATTATCGTCCTTATTATTAATAATGTTGTTGGTGGTGGTGTTGTTCTGAATTTTTTTTTTTTTAATATTAATATCGGTTGTTTAATTTTAATCAAATAGTTATATTTGTAATTATTACTGACATTTGATTTTGAACATATTTAATGTAGATTGAGGGTTCGGGTGCTCGTCATGCTATATCACGAAGTTTGAATGCGTCTGTTCGAAGGGAGTCATCTCATTCAAATATTACGGGGGCAGCGCTTCGTCATGAGCAGCAATATGGGTCTCCTAGTAGTTAGTCGGGAGAGCATAAGTCACAAGGGAGCCTCCCTATGTACTCGGGTGGACCGCCTGACGATGAGCTGGTACATCATGATGATCGAGACGAAGACTTGTACCCTGAGGATTTTCATACGGTATATAGGGGTCAGCATGGGAGATTTATTAGTAGTCAAGCGAGTCAACCTACTACCACCTCAGTAGAGACATGGTTGGTGCAGCAGTTGATGCCAGGTGGTCCTGAGGATGGGAGTGTTATCCCTAGTTTTGGTGGTCATGTGACGTCATATATATGGGGCGGGCAGGAGCGAGAAGTTTTGCGCGGTTTGAGTAGGATACAATTATGTTCTGCATTGGTTGATTGGCGAGTTCGTCTTGCCCAGGAGCACCTCGAGTTGATTTATGGCAGTGGTCTGTCTCACTTACCTGGGATTATGTATAAGCGTCTCGACTGGCCGTTGATTTCTGCTTTTGTTGAGAGATGGCATCCAGATACGAACACATTTCATATGCCATTTGGGGAGATCACGATCATGCTGCACGATTTGTACCATATTCTTGGGCTTCGTTTTGATTGTTCCATGGTTTCCACTACCCCTAGAACAGACACCGTATGGGACACGTGCTCGGTTACCATGGATTTGACTGCGGATGAGTTGAATGAGAAGTACGGTACTAAAACCACTTGGCAGGGTAGTGGGGTGCTGACTGAGAGGATTTTTGGTTCGACTTTGGAGGCACAAAGGCCCTTTAGTGTCCATGATACTGCATACATGTGGTTAGTACTAGGAGGATCACTTTTTTTAGACAAGAGTGGTAACCGCACTCATTATTCCTTCCTCCACGAGCTTGTTGTTGAAGGTGTTCCGATTTATGAGTACTCTTGGGGTTCAGCTACTCTAACGTACCTGTATCGGCAGTTGGGTACAACATCACGAAAAGATACTAATTCGATCGCTTGTTGTCTCACGCTTCTGCAAGCGTGATTTACGAGTACTTTCCGTGCTTTCGGCCTCAACAGGGTACTTTGACGAGGGAGCTTAATATCCCTCGTGCGTCTGTTTGGGATGTTGAATCGGGATGCCCCAACAAGAGCATGGAGCGCCTCTTAGCTTTTCGTAGTAGACTCGATGAGTTAACTGACCTTGAGGTTAACTGGTTACTGTACGGAGTTGATCCTGCAGATCACGTGCCTACCACTTTATTTATTGGCTGCATACAGTACCGTAGCATCATTGAGCCGTACATGCCTAATCGAGTGGTTCGACAACTTAGATTCGTGCAGGACATTCCAAGGAGCATTATCAGGCCTGAGAAGGCCAAGAGACCGACCAACTTGAAGATGTATTGGGTAGAATTTTCGAATGAGATGACATCTGTTATGTGGACTAGGTTTGTCCCTGGTTCGTCTTTCAGTGTAGTGTTAGGTACCTACACCAAACTTGGTCATCGACCTCCTACATTTGCACCTGGTTACATGCAACGTTGTATAGATTTTGTCACCCTCGTGTATCTCGTGGGGGTTCAGCAGCTGAGAGTACTGGTCTACCCGAGAGGACTAACACGGATTATGTAAGTAGTTTTGGTTTAGTTATACTATTAATCCTACTTCCAGTAATTTTAATGTCTATAATATGTTGTTTTCTTCTCTGCAGTGGATGGGTCGGTCCATGGAGATTCACCAAAGAGTTCTTGCTGAGTATCCCAACATGTCGCGTGAGTTTAGGGCAATGACTGAGCAGCTGGTAGTTGATTGGAACGCGATGATGGGGTTGTAGATTTTTGGATTGTAAAATATTGACTATTTTTATCTTTAAGTACTTTAATTAGTGGTTTGATTTTTATTAATTGTCTTACTTATTTTTTATTATTCTTTATTCGGCATGTAATGTAAGAACTGGACACTTTTATATTTGGTTTTGTTGGATCTTAGTTTTATTACTTTTATTAATCTATATTACATAACTACAAATGTTCAACCTTAATAAAAGTACATAAATATGTTCACTATCTAAATAATGCATCCCATATGTTTGTTCTAACTTCATATTGCTGATCCCATCCAACAACACTTAGCTCGTGGTGCTCGGTCCACTAACCTGTAATTGGGGGAAGAGGTGAATCCTGTGCGAGATCAAGACGAATGAAATGTGACCCACCAACTGTAGCGATCACGAACTCTCGAGTGGGTGCCCTAACTGTGCTTCGTGTCCGCAACGGTAACACCGTGATGCATGGGTAGTAGTAGGTTGGTACATTCCCTATAACAAGACATATCACCCTTGCGTTGAACCAAGTAGAAATACGAAATAAATCCTGAATTGCTACCATCCAATGTCGCATATCAACCGCCCCACCATCTCATCGAATACGTGTTATATTCAACCCAAGCCTTCCAATCCCGTAAATCCTTTCGTACAACATTGGATGAGCGGCGACCTCATTTGCAATTGTTTCCCGAGCGGTAAACCATTACGCTTGATCACCAAAGAAGAAGTCAGCCACACAACGAAAGCCATAGTTTCCATCACCAATGACATCCTTCCATGCCGTGATGTAAGGCACCATTGGTCCTGGAAGCAAGTGCAAATACCTTCATTGCCTGATGTCACATTGATCTTCTGCACAAAACAAATGGTCATTTATTAGTACGCTACAAGATGAAATAAGTGTAATTTACATTAAGCTTAATAAGTTTAATTTCATGACTTACCTGAGGTCGTACCTGTTTGTTGTGTACCACGTTGACTGTTTTGACGGTTTACATGCTCGAAATAACAGGGATCACGCATGGTATCATTGTTCCTTTGTCGACCTCGAACATTGTGGTTTACATGTTGTTCTTCAAGGTTTGTATGATCCGGATGCAGCTCCTCTTCAATGATGCAAGATACATTTCGAAGTATAGCAGGATCACTACCAATGACCTCATCAACCAGGGAACAAAAATGTGAAACTTCCTCGTTTGAATCGTTAACGAACACAGGTATATCAACACCATCACCAATAACCAAGGTCTTCCAAAATGGATGAATTTTCCTGATATACAATCCCTTATGTGCAACTAGAAAATCATGTATCTGGCAAGCACATGGTAGACCATGGGTCACACGCATTGCACAACCACAACGTTCATACACCTGTCACTCAACTCCCTTATCCTTGTCGTCTCATCATCCAGAATTTTCAAACAATGTTGAGACACTTTGTCATTTATACGTGACAGTGGCAATTGTCTGTACTTCTCACCAATTTTCGATCTTGATGCCTCCAAACCATCACGAATTGCAATGATCTGATTACCAATATGACAATGTACTCGGGCCCATACGGTATCCAAAGAACCTGTCGTTGATTCAGAATATAAAAAACATTATGATTTTTATTAAAATTACTAAAACGAAGTAAAGACAACAACTACAACATTATAACAACAAACTTGTCGATGATTAAAACCACGTCTTCACTGCCGAATGTTGGCTCTCAACTCTACAATTACTCGTGTTACCATAGTGAAGAACTTGATTCGTAATATATGTCACAAATTTTTTTTTTTTTATGACAAAGCCATGTTTTCTCAACATAAGTAATCACTGCCGGATAACTTGTCCACCTAGCTTTCATTGTATCTACAGCAACATTATAATCCGCCTCGGTTGTAGCATCCATGATACGTTTCCATTTTCCATTTTTGAAACTCTCACCGATCTTCTTATTTTTTAACATATCAGTCACCCTAGCCTCCACATCTTTGTTAATGTGCCATCGACAAAGAAATTGCGACGTCCCTGGAAACACTTCTCTCAATGCTGCACATAGGCCAAGTTCACGGCCAGACAAAAATATCGTTGGTTCTTTATCATACCCAATCAACTCCCTTAATCTCTGTAACGCCCATCGATATCTTGTCGTGCACTCGTTGCACATGAACACATAACCAACGAGGAAATTCTGATTTGTCGGTGTTACACCTACTATCTCAAGGAATGGCATCCCGTATCGGTTGGTCTTGCAAGTCGAATCCATACCGATTACATGTGGATATGTGCGTAGTATGTTTACCGTGATTGGGTGCACCATAAATGCATGTTGTAGAACGTCGAGGTCATCGGCCATGACCCAGTAAATATACTGATTCTATCTCGCCAAATGAAGAAATTGCTGAACAACTCCTCTGCCTTCAGACATCTCCGTTCTCAAGTCATTCCTGCAATTGTACATGTGTCTGATGTTTGGATGATCATCAGGAAATTGCTCTACAATAGTTGCCATGATGTTACGCGGTGCAACCTTGGACTTTGTCATGTCACGCACAACCTTTTTGGCACCCGGGCTTAAGCCACTAATTTTACGATGACCCTCCTGATACACAATCATTGGATGTTTATGGGTCCCAATTTCATCATTTTTTGCACGAATCTTCCAACTATTTGTGGTGAATTCATAATATATCTTGATGTAGAAAGGAAAAGCATTAGCTTTGGTTTTTGTGTCCTTCCGTATCGCGTTCTCCAATTCTCTCAATTTGCTCTTCCGTCCCCGATCACATTTCAAATATCGATAGGGCTGACCATCTCTGGTTTTGTTGTAAGATGATTTAACCAAAATAAATCCCAGATTTATGGAAACAGCATCCAGCCCATTTAACTGCATCATATAACATTGAAAATAACGTGTTCGTGACGAAATTAACACTATAATTGGCACCATCACCGCCGTCTTCAGACTCCAAATCCTTTAAAAATAAACAAAACAAACAATATTCCCCAATATTATTTCTTTTATTATAATTCAAATTGTTATTATTATTAAATATCAGATAATAATAATACAAAGATTATAATAATAAATTTAACTAATTAATCAATTCAAACAAAAAAAACAAAACAAAAAAATTAGGAAAGATCCGCCTACAAAATTAGGACCACCTAGGTAGATCCACTTAAAATTTCCGGATCCACCTAGGAAGATCTAAAAATTCTGGGCGGATGTGGAGATCTGCTTTAAATTTCCGCATCTACTTAGGTGGATCCGGAAATTTTAAGTGTATCCTAATTTTTTTAGGCAGATCTTTTTGTTCAAAAATTTTTTAAAAAAAAGTCCGACGACTTACAGAATCCTCCGACGAAGTCTCCGGTGTCCGAACATTGTCGTCGTCCATCGTCCTAAACCCGTCGCTAATGCTTAAGAATTTTTTTTAAAAAAAAACTCGAAATTTTGGTGGTGGATCGAATGTGGTGGGGTCAGATGTAGTGGGGTTGGATGTGGAAGGGTCGGGAATTTTTTTACCACATGCTAGTAAGTGGAGGGGTCGAGAATGATATTATAATGCCAATATGTCCCATAATGGGCCATTATATACTACAACTTACACACAGGGCAATATCGTCCTTCCATGTCAAAAAAGGAGCATTCCCTTGTAAAATGGGAGCGTTGTTTAGCAATTCACTAAATCTCAGCATTAATTTGAGGGCTTTAAACTCATTAAAAACATGTTTAAATCATTAATTAAACAACAACAACCTAGGATCAAACCCTAACCATAAAACCTTAAATTCCCAAATTCTAGGGTTTGTAAATTGGGGTTTTTGATTGAATAAAAATCTGAAAACTATATAAATAATTTAACAACGTCAAATACCCAAAATCAATACCAAAACATAATCAAAATCATGCTTTAAATTAATAAAAATAATAGAATTAAATTAGACAGAGAAAAAGAGGTTTTTTTTAACACTACCAAATCGCAAAAAGAGGAGAGAGGAGGAGGGGGTGGCGCATGACGGTGTGCCGGCTGCTGCTGCTGGCCGCCGGTGGTCACTGGTGGCTGCCGGCGTGAGGGGAGAAGAAGAGGGAGAGAGAGGCATGGGAAAGAGAGAAAAAGAATAGGAAAATAAGGAGAAAAAGGAGAGAGAAAATAAAGAGAAAACCTTTGGAATTTTTGTGAAATCTGATAATTATGATTTTAGAGTGAAAAATCTTGATGTTTTGAAGTATTTATACTCCCCTTTTAAAGCAAAAACTCATAATTACAAAACTGTCATTACAAAATCCACTCCCTCTTGACTTCTTCCTTTGGGGCCAACTTGTTGGGCTCTTAAGTGTCCTCAATCTCCAAACAAGTTGATCCAACTATTTAAATAAAGATGACCCAATTCAAAACACTTTTATTGCCTCAATTAATGACCCATATTATTTTGTGCACACTTACATAATATTTAAATAATTAATTTCTTTTAAAAATGAAATGAATCATTTTAATCTATAAAATAAATAAATAAATAATTTTTATATACAAAAATATTATAAAAATACGGAGTATTACACGGAGGGAGTAATATATACTCCATCCGTCCCTTATTTTTTTGGGTCAAACTTTTAAAACTTTGACCATAAATTATCGTTAATCTAAAAGTGATAATATATTCATGTGGGATCTTGTTAGAATCGCCTCATTGTATATTTTATTAATATCAAGTTCTTATAATTTTTACACGTATAAAAATGAAGATATATAAGTGTGGAGACGCGCATTGGAGACCGTGAAAAGTCCAATGGAGCAAAAAATAAGGGACAGATTGAGTAGTAAGGAAAAGCTAAATTCACATAGGAAAGTTAACTTTGCACAAATATTGCTGGAATAATCTCTGATTTAAGCTCGGAGAAGTTTGTCGTCAGCGAAACTTCGTAATCATCATATGAAAATTGCTTAGATCAAACCAATCAATTGTAATCTAAATGAGGAACGGTAGTAGCTCTGAAAGTGACGGGATAGCGATGAAACCATCACTGACTCCACCACTTCCGATCCGATCATTTCACCGAGCAAAGTGACAAGGATGACGATTAACATCGAGTGAAATTGAGAGTGATATTCATTCATTTAGATTCAAGAGTAATATACGTACTACTACTAAAATATATATTATTAATTAGAGCAACACTTTTGTTGGTAGGAAAAATTGAAATTAATAATCCCACCTTTGGCTCATCTTCTCAACACAATCCCACCTTTGCGTGGAAATAATCTCATCTTAACACCCCATATTCTCAAAATAAGTTTTTTTTACCCTTAACCTGTTTTACAGGTTAATAATTTTTTAATTTTTTCTTTTCTTTAATCCATCTACTTCCACCTCACCCCCTTCATCCATGTCAACCACCATAACCATCCATCACCACCAAACTGACCACCTTCCCACCTACCCATCCATCACCTCCAAACTGACCACCTTCTCGGTTTCCCCCATCCCGAACCCCAACTTGAAACACTCCCCCACGCTACATTTGCCTACCCCATCCCTGCCGAAGCAACCCCACCCCCACCCTCTTCCCTGTATTCTAGAAACAATTCTCGTATTGTAGATACTTAAGCTCCAAAATCCGAATCATCTGCAACAAGCAATTTGATCCCACCTCTTGCCATCGTATAACTTTCGATAACACCATAATTGAACTTAAAAGGCAAATCGTACATGTAAATCTTCACCTTCTTTGCCGAATTATCACCATTATTGTTGAAAAGTGAGAACGAAGAAGCAGTATCCACGGAAGAATTGGGGTGTGAGAGGAGAGAGAAAGAAGGTGTTGAAGAACAAGTAATTAATTAAAGAACTAAAATAAGGGAAAGAGTAAAAATTGTTTGCTTCACCATAGAATGTCTGCCAATTCTTATCAGAGGAATTGAAAGAGAAGAGGTTGATCTGACAATTTTGGTGAAGTTCAAGTGGAGATGATGATGGGTCAAGTTGAGTTTGGTGTTTGCAATTGTGCTTAATTTGTCCATTTGAGTTTTAAAGTGGTGGCTTTTTATTGCACTATGGGCGTGTTAGGGTGGTGGCGGTGGTGATAATGGTGGTTAGAATTGCAGAAGGGGAGGGAATCGGGGATGGGGGTGGCTAGGTCCGGCTGTTTCGATCCGCAGTTGGCTGGGTCCAGCAAGCTCCGACAGGGGAAGGAAGAAGAAGCAGGGTTTTTTTTGTTTATTCCTTATATTTAATTTTTAAAAAATTATAAAAAAAAAAACCAATTAAAAGATGGCACGTGGCATATTGCCTTCTAAAACAAGTTGCCAATTTCACAAATTGGTAAAAGGCTTGTTTTGAAAATATGGGGTGTTAAGGTGAGATTATTTCCAAAATACGCAAAGGTGGGAATATTTTGAGAAGATGAGGTAAAGGTGGGATTATTAGTTTCAATTGTTCCTTGTTAATATATACAGAGTATGTATTATTAGAACAACACTTTTGTTAATGGTAGTTTGGCTCTTTCTCTCCTACAATATCATCATCTTCTTCATTTTCTCTCTCCTCTTTTTTTTTTTAAAATATTTTTTTCAATTTTTAATGTAATTTAGGGCTTCTTGTTTAGTTCACCTTATTTTTTCTTATATGATATGATCTAATCTGATTGGCTGATTTGTCCAAATTTTAACCTTTTGTGTACTATAATCTATAAAAAAAAAAAATCAAGTAGGGTCTTGTTAGATTTGTATTAATGTATATTTTATTAATATGTAATTTTATGATTTTTTATTACGTAATTAAATATATTTAGCGATAAAAAACTGCACCTATAACGATGCTTTGATATGAACGTATTTTTCTAATCTGATGTGATCTGAACTTTTTTTTTTTTTTTTGAAATAAAGTGTGGAATAAGGGTGTGTTTTATTCATCGGATTTTTACTTATATGATCTTATCTGAACTTACCTGAACTTATCTGAACTTATTAGACCTAATTAACACTTATTTTAGTAGAAATTTGAACTTGGGCAACCCTTATCAAAACTTATTTTTCCTGAGCTGAACTTAGATGAACTTAATTAAACTTATTTGAACTTATTAGACCTAAAATAAGTGAAAATAATGTGAACAGAACATCCCATAAGTGTCTAGAAGATATCTCCTAATTAATACCAGCTTGCTTTAAATTTTTTTAAAATTAAAAAAAAAAAAAGTTGTCTAAGATTATATATTTTATGGTATAAATGACATGGTTAATTGTTGATATCTTTAATTTCTAGGTTGGATATTATCTTTCATTATTTGGATAAATGATAAATTGCTTTGATAATATCTGTAATTTATAGGTTGGATGATATCATTCATTGTTTGTATGATATAATTAATTGTTTGGACGATATTCTTAATTTCTAGGCTAGATGTATGATATCATAATTCATTGTTAGTTTAATTTGGATGATATGATTAATTGTTGGACTTTTTGTGAAAAACTACCTTATATACATCAAATTTTGTGAAAAACTACCTTATAAAAAAATTGTTGTAAGAAACTACCTTATAAAAACTAAATGTTGTAAGTTGCTATCATGTGCTTGATTTAACAATGAAAGATAAGGGGAATTAGGGGTTATAAGGGGGCTATGGAGAAATTGGGTGGGAAAAGGATAAAAATGATTGAAAATGGGTCATTAAACGTTCCTTAATTAATGTAATAATCCGGCAAAAAGTAGCTTCTTACAACATGATAAGTGCATAATATACCCTATATTTATCCCTAATATTAGTCCTATAATTGTTTTTTATTAGTTATTTTATGAAATTATTCACTTTAATAATTTTAGTTCTTATTTTCTATTAGTATTTTATTTTATATCTATTTTTATAATAATTGATACTTAATATTATGTTGTGTGTTTTTGGTAGGAAAGCAAGAGGGAAATAAAGTGGACTTGAATTGGCAAATGCAAAATAGCTACAAGAAACCCACTTGTGTTAGACCACTCAAGATCACGTGCCATCAAAAGCAAAGAAAAGAAAAAAGAGAAGAGAAAAAAAAAAAGATAGAAGGAAGAAGGAAAGTGGCGTGAAAACCATTGAACTAGTGTATATCCAAACCCACAAATATTCAAGATTCATCTCCATCAAGATTGATAATTTCCATTCGAAATTCAAGGAGATAATATGGAGAAGATGAATCTCTATCCTATTCTACAATTTTATCTCTTCAAAACCAGAAAACCTAGACTGTTTTTTTGGTTATAAAAATCCCCAAGTATTCCTTCTCAAAACACACGACTTAGCCGAGAAATATACATAGAGCAAGATAGTTCGAGTGAGTCCATAATTGGGCAATTGGAGAAGAGAAGATAGCCTTGGAGGGAAGCTTAGTCTCAAGTCCAAGGTTGAACAAGGGCGAAGGTGAATTGCGGGGTCGAAGACGAGTTCATTCGGATGTTCTTGGGAGTATAGTTCATAAGTCTTTTTACTCAATTGTTCCATATTACTATTATTTTGGATTATTTTGCTAAGTTTGATTAGTTACGTTGATTAGGTTATTGATGTGATAAATTGGTCTTTGATTTTATAATCTATTTGCATACACTACAAGAATCAGGTCGAATTCCGACGGACACGTAATTTCGTCGGAATAATCGGAATTTCCGATGGAGTTATTTCCATCGGATATTTCCGACGAATTCAAAAATTCCGTCGGAAATCTGTCGAAAATTTCTGACGGAAAATTATTCCGTCGGAAAATATGTACAAATCCGTCGGAACACTAAATTTCCGATGGAATTTATATCTGTCAAAATCTAATTTAAAAAAAAAATACCAAACCCTAAACATAACCAAACCCCCCCCCCCCTCACTTCATTTCTGCCTCTTATTTCCCCTTTCTCCTTCTCTTTCTCTCTCCTCTCCTCTCCTCTTCTCTTCTCTTTCCTCTTCTTCTCGATCTCCTCCGTCCTCCTCTTCTCTCTCTTCGTCCTCCTTTCCATCAACAACAACAACGACGCTACAACATCAACCACCACCAACATCAACACCAACAACAACGGCGCAACAATAATGGTTCAGACAACCATCGTTGCGAGCCACCCACTCTCAAGGTTTTTGTTTTATAGATCTAGTTTTAATTTAGGTTAGATTGTAGATGTAGTTAATTTTTTATGTAATTGTAATGTTAATTTATAAATTTTATTAGATAATTTTATATTTATATATTTCCTTTAATTTTTTTTGTTTAATTATTGTTTGTTATGTTAATTTTCATATTTTTAGGGTTAATTTTCGATTTTTTGCATTTTTTTTTGTGCTAAGTTTCGTTTTTTTGGGGTTAATTTTTGGTGTGGTGGTATCAGTGGTGGTGTGTGAAGGTGGGATAGGGGCTGTTGTGGTTAGTGTCGGTGGTGGTTTGTGAAGTTGGGGTTAATTTTTGGTGGTGTGTGAAGGTGGGGTTAATTTTTGGTGGTGTCGGTGGTAGTGTGTGAAGGTGGGATAGGGGCTGGTGTGGTTGGTGTCGGTGGTGGTGTGGTTGGGGTCGGTGTGCAGTGAGGTCTGGTTGGGTGGGCTGGTGGTTCTGGGGTGGGGGCTGGTGGTGGTGCAGTTTTTTATTTTATTTTTTTTAATAGGATTTTCTGACAGAATTTCCGTCGGAATTTTCCGACGGAAAAATATCCGTCGAAATTTTCCGACGGAAAAATATCCGTCGAAAATTTCAAACGGACTTTTCCGGGCCGGATGATGTCTCGCGACAGAAAAATTTCGTCGGAAAACTGGTTCTGACGGAATTTCCGTCGGAAAAGGTACTTTTTCCTACAAAACCTCTTCCGACAACCGCTCCCGACGGAATTTCCGCTGAAAACGGGTTTTCAACGGAAAAATTCCGTCGGAAATCGCTTGTTTTCTAGTAGTGATAATTTCTTTCAATTTACTGACTATTTGAAATTTGCTTGGTCTTGATTATTAATTTGCAATTTGACATTGATTGTTATCTTTCAACTGTTTGGTTGTGTATTATTGCTATCTATATGGTTTAGCTTAGTTTTAATTGTATAGTGAATTAGTCCCTCATTTTATATCGAGTATGCGATTACGGTTTGATTTAAATTAGAGCGCAATTTTTCATCTATATAATCTGACATTTATGTGTTTAGATTAGTTAGGACTAATCAATGAGGTATCCTAGATATTAATGCTTCGAAGATTAATTCATGGAAGTTGCGACCATATTTGTGTCAATTAGATTGGTTTAGCTTAGAGTCAATTTTGGCTTAGTCCAAATTTGGTTTCAATTACGGGAAGACAGGGAGTCTTTATTAATAAAGTCTCTACAATTAGTCTAGTAATTAATTGATTATTTATGCAAGGTCGGTCAATTATTATCACCAATAGTTTAATTCAAGTAAAGTTATGAATGGAATAATGTGTCATCACTTGTGATTAGTAGATTATTATTTAATTCTCATTTAGTTTAGTTGCTCATTCAAGTTAAAACCCCTCATTCTCATGTATATAGTATTCTTTTTGTGGTTATAGTTTATTTTTCGAGTTGACTTTGAATTTATAGAGTTGATTAATCTCCTCGTGGGATCGACCCTTATTCGTCCTTTTTACTAGTTGTTAATATTTTTGAAGGTCTAAGTTAGGTATTTAATTAATTAATTTGGTGTAGTAAACGATCCGTATCACAACATTAAGTGTTTTATAAGGTAGTTTCTTACAACATATAGTGTTTATAAGGTAGTTACTTACAACATTTTTTTAATAAGATAGTTTTTCACAAAAAGTCCTTAATTATTTGAATGATATCAAGATCATTCATTGTTTTAATGATATCATCCATTGGTTGTATGATATCATCCATTTATTTTGTTTGATATCATCCATTGTCTGATTATGTCGTCTATAGGCTGATCCAATGCTTGGATGATATCATATATAAGATGAATGATATCCTCTATTGTTTCTATGGATGATATCTTTTTTTGGAAACAAACTTCTCCTTGGAGTGTTAAGGTATTTCGGGTATATCAAGATATCCCAGAGACTATGTCCAATTGTCCAATAAATCCTTTAGCTCCGTCTTGCAAGAGTGTCGGAGAGCCCTGCCTGCAAGAAAGAGAAGGTTAGCTGCTTTGGGGTATGACCCGGAAAAGTCCCTCCAATGCTTAAGTTAGCGAAACGTACTTTCAAGAGAGAGAAATTAGAGAGAGCACTTCCTAGAGAGAGAAAGTAGAGAGAAGCACTTTCTAGAGAGAGGTAGAGAGGGAAATGAAGGAGGGAAATTAGAAAAAGTTACCATCATTAATCATAAGTTGGCTATTTATAGATATACTTTCAAGTGGCAAAGCTGTACTTTATTACAGATTAGGGGTAAATCTGTACTTTGTGATAATTATTAATGGATGGTTAATGATGATGGGTTGGATCATGGAGGGGTATTTTTGTCATTTCAGCAATATTGAATTTACGACACGGACTAGGCCCAAACAATATCATCTATAGGCGATGGTATCATATAAATATTGTGTCTATGATATCATCCATTGCTTGGATGATATCCTTTATTGGTTCGATGATATCATGTATAGGTTGAATGATATCATCTATTGTGTCTATAATATCATTAATTGCTTGGATGATATCATATATAGGTTGGATGATATCCTCTGTTGGTTTTATGATATCATTTATAAAGTGGATGACATCATCTATTGTGTCTACGATATCATCTATTATTGCCTGGGTAATAAATGGATATAATATCATTTATAGGTTGGGTAATATACTCTATTTGTTCTATAATATCATTTATAATAAGTTGGACTAGTTGTTTTGAGGCTTGCCTCACAAAGCTATTGGTGAGGCAAGCCTCATGAAATAATTTCTCATTAAGTAAAAGGTTGTTTTAAGAAAGTGTTGCATTTAAATTAAAGGAAAAATACACTTTAATAATCCTAAGTTTACCCGTTTTATTTTAAATAATCCCAACTTTCAACTCCGTTTTCTTTCAACAATCCCAAACCGGTCAACAAAAGTCAACAATCTATTATTGTAGGTTACTTGACACGTGTTGATACGTGAGTGGTTCAAAAAATTAAAATTAAAATTACACCCAACCTAATTACTACCCCCTTACCCAGCCTCAGTTCAGCCCCAACAACCACCTCTTCCCCTTGCCCCACTGCCGAAACCACCTCCACCCCTGCCCCACCGCCGAAACCACCTCCTTCCACATCAACTTGACCAGAACATCCCCCCCCCCCAACCCCGCCTCCGAAACCATCCCAAATCAGCCAGCTCTCCCTACTATCCCCTGCTACCAATTCCCCACCAAAATAAGCAGCACAACCACCACCAAACCCGCCAGTCGCCACCACCTGCGAACTCAGCCGCACCACCAAAATCACCACTCACCTTACGCCTCTCCCAATTCGACCACCATAACCACCGTCACAACCTCTGCTCCGCTTACGACCCGATTCAATTCAACCAATATAACCCTTAACTCACTTGATGCTTCCACTGACGGTGAAGGTGTCGGAGTTTTGACATCCTCTTGTGAATAAGCATCAATTGGCGGAACTGATACTGAATTGATGCTTCCTCCGATGAAAGCCACATCATCAGGCTTTGGAATTGCTCTAAATTCTTGCCAAAAAGCACAAATCGGTGACCTAACTTTTGAAATTTCCGGTGAGAAAAGGTTAATTGGCACCAAAACTCCGTCAATCTGCGGTGAAAACGTCTGATTTGGCTCTAGAACTTGCTCAATCTCCGGTGAGGTGGAGGTGGTGGTTTTCGGTTGGGTTGGGGAGTGGGGAGGAGGAGATGGGGGAGGTTCACAGTGGGGCTGGTAAAGGGAGGGGGTGATTTGTTGATTTTTTTTTTTGGAAAAATTACTTTAAATAATACCACATTTGGCCCGTCCGCTAAAAACAAGTCGACCTTTTGATTATTTCTAAATAATATCACCTTTGTAGGTTGTCCGCTTTAAACAAGTTATTAAACCTGCAACCTGAATGACCGGTAAATTTTTTTTTCTTTTAATAACTTCATTTAACTGATCTTTATTTTCAAAATAAATGTTTTTTTTTTTGAAATCAACCCCCTTCCCAGCCCCTCATTTCACCGGAAACCATCACCCCCACCGACCCACCCCACCTGAAACCACCCCATCTTAGACCCCGTCTCCGATTTCGATCCCCCTTCCCTTTTACGTCATCATTTTCGGGCCCCCTTCCCCTTCCCGTCCTCATTTCTGGCCCTCCTTCAGTTTTCATTCTCTATTTTCGGCTCCCTTCCTCTTCCCTTCCCCATTTTCGGCCCCCTACCACCTATCCCCTTCCTCGAAACCCTAACTAGTCGTAAATGATGGTTGTGTAAAGGGGAAAGGCTCGAAAGTGGGGACGATGAAGGGAGGGGTGATCGAATCTGCTACGGGGAGGAGGAGGGGTGGGCGCTGAAATCGAGAACGGGGAAGGGAGGGGGCCTGAAATCGTGGTGGTGGTTCCCGGTGAAAGGGGAGCTGGGCAAAAGGGGTTTGATTTTTTTTTTTTTTTAATTTTAAGTTTTGATGAGGGTGGGGTGGCTATGGATGCGAGGGGAGGGGGTGATAGGCTTTTCCGGCGCAAGGAGAAAGGGTGGCTGGTGGGGGAGAGGGAGGGGGTTATTTTTTATTTTTACAAAAATAATAATAATAATAATAATAATAATAATAATAATAATAATAATAATTAATATTATTACCTATTAAACATTAAAATATTAAATAAAAAAATAAATTATATTTTTTTAACCCAATCAAACATTGACACGTGTCCCATATACCTATTAATCAAGTCAACAACAGGTCATAACTTGTTTAAAGCGGACAACCTACGAAGGTAGTATTATTTAGAGATAAACAAAAGGTGGACTTGTTTTTAGCGGACGGGCCAAAGGTGGTATTATTTAAAGCAATTTTTCCTTTTTTTTTTGTTTTTATTTTTTTTGTTTTTTTTGGTTTTCATTTTTAAGACCAATAAATGCTCAACACGTGGCATATTGGAAATTTTTTTTAAAAAAAAACCTTTTCAGCAGGTTGTCGGTTGTTGGGATTGAAGAAAGAAAACGCAAGTACAAGTCGGGATTATTGCAGAATAATCAAAAGTTGGGATTATTGCAGAATAATCAAAAGTTGGAATTATTTAAAGTAAATCAAGCAAAGTTGGGATTATTAAAATGTATTTTTCCTAAATTAAAAAGAGGACATACGTAAATATTTAGGCTGAGAAAGCTGGGGAATCCATGTTAACATAAAATTAGATTAAAGTGCATACTAGTACATCATCATCATTCATAAGAAATTATGAATAATCTATAGAACGGAATATGATAAACGAAAATACAAAGTATTTAACAATAGGAAATGAAAGTATGATAAAAAGAACTTATAAAAATAATGGAAAGAACATTAATCAAGAGCATATAATGTACATGCATGCATCAGGCTCCTAAATTCATAATTTAAGTGATAATTTCCTTACACTTCATTGATTATTAAGGCCCAAAGTGATAGATTGATAAATTTGACTTTTCCTTACATTTCATTGATTATTAAGGCCCAAAGTGATATAGATTGATAAATTTGACTTCCATAACAAAGTTAATAATAATAATAATAATAATAATAATAATAATAATAATAATAATAATAATAATAATAATAATAATAATAATAATAATAATAATAATAATAATAATAATAATAATAATAATAAGAACACCAAGTTCGAATAACGGCATCTCACGACAATAATGCCAACTCATGTCCATGTTTAGGCTAAAGAAGATGCATTGAAATGATTACATTATTAAAACCCTCAATTATTATGTTAGGAACGAAAGACATTGAAATTGAAGGCTATAAATAGAAAACCAATGGAGTAGTACTATACACAAAATAAAAGACTTACTATAGTAGCAAATAAACATAATGAAGGCAAAGAAATTTGTTGAGGCTCTTCTAGTTATCATTGCCATTGTTTTCAACATGTTCGACCACTGGAAACGCTGATTTGGTAAAAGAAAAGAAAAGAAAAGAAAAAAAAAAAGCCTTTAGCGATAATTTGGTAAAAAAACTTACTCAACCGACAATTTGGTTAAAAAAAGTTAACTCAAGCAGTAATTTGGTAAAAAAAAAAAAAACCCTCCAGCGACGATTGACCCAAAAAAAAGTTCCGGCAAACTATTCATGAATGTCTAATTTAATGGTTGTCATGGTTTATTTATTTATTTATTTATTTCTCCCATATATTTTTCCCACTTATTTTTCCAATCATTTTTAGAGAAATTAAATATTGAATAAAAAAAAGTAAAAATACTAATTTCACTTAATTTTCCAGTCCCTTAATAACGAAATTAAATAGAAGATTAAATTAAAATTGATAATTAGGGATTTAGTAAAATAAAAAATTATAAAAAATTAATTGAAAATTTTAAATGGGAAATTAAAATAAATTTTAAAAATAGAAAAATTTGTAAGTCAACTTTTAGGCCGTTCGCTTTTATTACGTTAACCTTATAATAGCATTAATTTTTATAACATTAAAATAAAGGCATTATTGGCCTCAATAATGCTAATTATAGGTTCGATGCTTAGAATAGCACAATCTTGATCGGGTGCACTCTATACATCACAAATTATTAAGTGAGATAGAGTGCACTCGATCAATAGCACCAAATTGATATTAATCCTTTTATTAGAGTCCACTATTCCTTTTTTGGCAAATCAAAATTAAAGTCCCATTGTTAAAATCTTTCCCTTTTTAGTAAGTGGTTTTTTTTACAACTTTAACCTCACTCCTAATATAATCCCCAAATTATCCTCAATTTTTACTGATTTTTTGTGCCAAATATTTTTGGTATTTATTAATCCATCAACATATGTTCTCTCTCCTCATTCTTCTTCTTTCTAGGTACTTCATCTTCTTTTTGGCATTTATTAACCTCTTTTTTCTTTTTCTCTCACTTGTTATTTAATGCGCTTAATATACTTTGGTACTTCCAATCACATGGTTTAAGGAATCTACAAAAACCTTAATTCCCGTGAAAAATGAGAAATGAGACTCTAATAAAAAGACGGAGGGAGTAATTATTGATTATTAATTATTAATTATTAACAAGAGAGTTTATCCCCCTCCCTTTCTCTTCCCTTCTTTTTCTTCCATTTTCTTCTATTCAAACAAAGCGTAACAAAAATATTGCGATCGATTAATTAATAATTCCTTTTCAAAACCCACCGAAATAATAAAAGAGCCTAATAATACACAAACATAGCCCACAAATAAATAATTGATTTAAACGTTTATCAATATAAAAGGTGGCAAATTAAAAGTAATTGCATTTTCATTCCCTATGTGTTCATTATATATTTTATTTGCAAATTATTCATTATCGAATTATTAAAAAAATTGTAAAAGTGAGATGAAAAGTAATAAATTAAATCATGTCATTAGGAATAAATAACTAACTCATTATTGAATAATTATCCCTTAATTACGTAATAATAAAAATAATAACAAATTAATTAGTTATTGACAATTTCATGTAATATATGTAAATACTTTTATTTATCAAAATTATAAAATAAAATAAGAGAGAGAAATATGATGGGGTATTGAAAAAAAGTAGGAGAGAAATTGGTGAGGAAATTTTTGGTTTATTCTATAATGGAATAAAATAAATCCCCTCACAAAAAAAGCTGATGTGAAGGAGAAGAAAATGGAGATAGAGAGAGACTGATGGGGAAATTTTTTTTCCTTACATTGTGCATGCTCTAAGAGGAATATCAAGAATCATGTCCTCCACGTTGCATAAAAGATCTTTTGCATGGTTTGAGATAGTAGTAGAAGGCAAAAGCTTGTTTTCTTGAGCAACACTTAAATTCAGACTATCATTGCTATTCTTGGATTTTGAAGTGGAGGCTTGATTTAAAAATTTTGAATCAGCTTGCATATCCCCAAAAGAATATTGAGTTTTCTTTTGCTTCCATGTTTGCCCAAAAGGGCCTTTCTTAACTTGACTTTTCCAATTATCACCAAAAGACTTCTTAATCCTAGATGACATATCAGATTAGAAGATTTTGGAGTAAGACTTGCAACATTGTTATTATCAATGTTGCCTTTATTATTAGGTTTTTTTTGGCAATTATCACCTACAATTGTTGCTATTTTAGCAATTATCACCTACAGTTCTTTTTTTTTTTTTAAAAAAAAAAAAAATTTACCACCTACTATTTTTTAAAACATTAAAACTTCCCACCTACTTGGCCCTCAACTCAAATGTGACATCATGTAAGACCCTCTAACTACTTTCCCACCCTTTTCCCTCCTTTTCATTCTTTCTCACTCGATTTCTCATTCTCCTATTTTATTAGGGACTTAGGGTAACATTATTACCTCTGCACACTAATGTTTTTTACTCCTATTCCTGGGGAATTATATCAATTAAATATAGGTAGCTTTTAAAATATTGAAATAACTTTTGATCACTTTAGGATTACTTTATAACTTATGTGCTCTAATTTTTGGTTATTCAATCTATTTAAAAGTTTGTCTATTCGTAAATTATAATGAGTTTTACTGGTCTTAATATAATATTAGCAAATAGCAATAGATATCTCATGTCTAAAATACATAATTATGAGATAAAAAAAATATACAAAATTTAAGAATAAAATTTTTCTTTTGAAGAAAGACAATAATTATTTATTTAATAATACGAAGTGTACACGTAAATGGGTAACAAGATTAAATGCCATTTAATTTGGTTAACAATCTTTTCCTCCACAAGAATAAAAACATATCTTTTAGATATCTCAAAAAGATTTACCTCCAAAACCCAAAGATTTACCTCCAAAATCAAAAGATTTGCCGCGTATGTGAAGAACGAAATGGGAAAAAAATAACGGGTCTTTGCAATTTGACCGCGTATAACACACCAACGGTCGAATTTCTATAAATATGCTTGATCAGTAATCATACTTTCATACATCTCAATTTGATTTTACGCTCTTCTCGTCAAAAATAATCATACTTTCCACTTCAATTTTACGCACTTCTCGTCAGAAAAACAAATTGAGATAGTTGAATCAACACTTTCATACACCCTATTCAAAAATGTCGATTTCCCAAGTTGACTTCTTTCGTACTACTTCATACCTTGTTGATGTCAACCTCACAAATTTGAGTGATTTCGCGACATTAGACGACTACATCAGAGATGAACGAGCATCATTAGCATCGATGCTCGCGACCATGGAAAGTGTTGTTGCCGAGATCAATCATGAAGATATGGCAGACCTTTTTGGCGGGAACAATCATGAAGATATGGCAGTCCTTGGTGCCGGGATTAATCATGAAAATATGGCAGTTGTTGAAGGGATCAATAATGAAGATGTAGCAGTTCCTGTTGACGGGATCAATCATGAAGTTCCCGATGTTCTGCCAAATTTTAAGAGGATAACTGCTGACGAATGCGATGAGATATGTTCGATCTGCCTAGATGACGTTACGGAAAACATTAATTGTGTTTTGAGTTGCAACCATGGCTTTCACGAGATTTGCTTACGAAGGTGGTTCCAGAGGAAACGGTCATGCCCGCTTTGTCGTTTCGATTATTCAAGCTAGCTAACTATAGATGATGATGCCGTGAAATTTAGGCACTAGTGACTGTTTCAATTTAATTGATGTAATTACTGCTAATTAGGTTTAGCAAATTTGTAATCGACATTTTCAGATTAATAGTATATTGCTTTTAGTTAATTGCTCTGTTGCAGCGTTTGTTGTTTTGATTGCTGACGTTTGTGTTACGCTAAGTTGCTGTCAATATCTTTTATTCTATTGGTTTTACTTTGTTGTTAATTTTTTTATTTTTTTATTTTTTTGACGTTTGTTGTTATTACTAATTAGGTTTTACCACATTTATAGATTGTTGAGTTTGTAGGGTTAGTATTATAATTTTAGTTGTAACAGTTTTTACAGATTGACAGGAGGATTGGAAATTGGATCCTATTCAAAATAGTTTCATGAAATTTGCTAGATTCTCTATAGTGAAGAACTACAAATATGCTGAGCAAATATGCGTTATATTCAACAGTAAATTATTTGTAATAGTATTCGACTATACAAAGATATAATCCGAATAACACCATTAGTTTATATAACCAGCAAATCATAAATGTTACAAGATACAAAACAGAATAATGATTGAGTTTTGTACTTAATATACAATTTTATCAAAATAAAACAAAGCTTCTCTTTCTTTTTCAACCTTTGACCAAAATCTGTCTTGCTCTGAATCTTAAAACAAAAATCGACGAATTCGTTTCATTTTCCCCTTCATAACTGAAAAGCTGCTGCTCTGATCAGAATAAGATTACAGGCGCAGCTGTTCAGATCAGAATAAGATTACAGGCGCTGAGGCGCAGCTGTTCAGATATGAATAAGATTGCCCATCAGCTGATCTGTAAAATCAAAGTATAGCTCCTTACTAGTCTCCTTTCTGTCACATGGTCTGTTACAATCATTCTGATTTCGAACAGACACCTTCAAAGCCTTCCAGCAATAAAACAATCGTCAAAAGTGTAGATAGGAAACGGGAGATTGTTGATGAACACCACTAGCTAGGCTAAATTGCTATTAAGATTATCGACAACCAAATTTATTCTGCCCAGATTTTCAGCCATGCCTATACCAGAAGAATTAAAAAAAATAAAAAATTGTTAAACTAAAATTGAACGAGGAGATACCAGAAGATATGTCAGCTAGGAAACCTTATCATATTATCCAACAGAAAAGTATAACTAGAACGAGGGTACACAGAAACAACAAAATTCAATATAAAGAAACCTTGTGCCTGTTGCTCTTGTAATCTGATGATAGTGCTTGGATGCCTCAATAGTCCCAGTACAAATCAAATCACAAGATCTTACCATCATATAAATCCAGACCAATTAATAATCATGTACATCAAATCTTGCTTCCTTCAATATCTTACGGGGTTAAATGTAAGAGGGGGATAAAAACAAAATGTAACATTGTTTAACAATTGACACTGGTACTGCTTTCTTCTATCAATTTCTTTGGGTGGACCAGAAAGGAGGGAACTAGTGAGCTTCACAAATAAAGTGATTGAGGAAGTCTTTTCCATCCCCACACACAACTAGTCCCAAGCAAATCAAATGAGTGGGGTTGCATTAGACAGGCAACAAATAGCAAAAAAGGCCAATCCATACTTCAAACACACAAAGTATCTTTTTCTTTTTTTTTTTCTCAAGTTTGTTCTAAACGAGGTAGGAGAAAATTTAAATCAACAAGGTGGTTTTTTTTTTTTTTTTTGGTTGGCAACTGGCGAGGCCAGACAGGAGGGAATTAAAGCCATAGGTGAGCTTCACTGAGAATGAAATCTTTCCATGCCCAAACACTAGTCCTATGCAGATAAAATGAGTGGGATTGCATTAGACAGGCAACAAAAAAGTCAAAACGATAAGAGTAAAAGAGAACGGAGGAGCTATTTCATCCCTATCAATCATGCAACTAGACCTGTATGTATATGTGTGACAGCCGCAAAATATGCTCGGCAGCTTCTCCACCCCCCCCCCCCCCCTCCCCACAAAACAAACAAAAAAAAAAATACTGGAATTCGAACTTAAAAGGAAAAAGAAAGGGCATTCAACATCTCAAAGTGGACAACCTCCATTGTAGGTTATGACTTCTCTACCCCCACATTCTCCATATCTCTTTGCATATCTGAATTTTTTTCCAGGTTCCTCTGTTTTCCCGCCCATTTCCACACTCTCTTTGATCACTGGCAGGCAAGTGCTGAGAATACCACCATGGAATTTCCCTTGGGTGACCAAAAGCCAAAATTCTCTAACTCTTGTTTCTCATAAAATTGATTCTTCTATTTGTAAATATAGGGTTTCCATGACCTAAAATCTGAAGTAGCCATGTCCGAGTGATACCGACCCAATCCGACTTGGATCTCCTACACATAGTGTAGTGTTCCAAGAAAAAAATTGCCAAGTCCAGGAAGCATAGCTAGATCACCAGCAATTCAATAGTGCCACGAAGTAGAAATTATAGACAGAGGGAAACCACTACTTAATAAATAATTACTCAACAAGTTCTCAAAACAGATAGAAATCAAAGATCAAGGATTTGACTTCAAATTCTAGATCTATTATATCCTTAAATAATAACCAGAACATCTCTCAAGCAAAATTCTTAACAAATAATAAACTTTATTATCTACAAGAATTTATGCTTCACTAATTCCCTACTTTTAAGGTTTGATGCCCCTAAAACAGGTTGACCAGTTTGATCTCTAATATTAGGACAGGTTGCTAATTAGCTTCCAATACGCCTCTTCGAGTTAGTACAGCAGAAAATTCTTAGCAATGAATTCATTCTCTCTTAGTGAGCCGAAACAATCTAAACCGCAAGATAGTGAGCCTTTCTTAGGTTACTTCTTCTATTCTTTTTAGTTAACACATTTCTTTTATCACGTTTTCCAATGCACATGTTTAAAAATTAATGTCTCCAATTATAAATGAATACAACAACAACAACAAAGCATTAGTCCCAAAATGATTTGGGGTTGGCTAAAATGAATCGTCATAAGGAACCATACGGAGTACGATATTAAGAAAGGGACATAACAAGCTAATCATTTGAAAGAGTTTGAAAAAAGGGTGAGTAAAGTGAGCAAAAGAAGGATCATAGCAGAAAAAATATAAATGAATAAATATATAAAAAAAAATAAATTGATACCCTAAAAATATACATCGAGTGATTGAGATGGTTTTAACAAAATCCTAAATGACTATGTTTTATCGTGAATATAGATTACAAAAGCTAGTCAAAGTAGAGTTTGTGAGCATTGTCAAAACATTTCAACTAAAAAAGAATGAAGGAAGTATTATACTAGCTACAGTAACATCACATCATGTTCCATGAAGAAGAATCATAATTACTAAAAGGCAGATATGCCAAAGAAAAGCACATCAAAAACAGACCTGAATTGACATCAAACAGTGGGCAACCCTTAATGCCCGTGATGCAAGTACTACCCCAAACCTAAATCATTGCAATAGAAACCAAATAAATATGTGATTTAACCAGAAACAAAATGGACAAAGAACAATAATTAGACCACATATGTTGCCTCAAAGGAATATCCATAGTTCATACATAACTAGTTGAGCTGAGATTGGATGCCTTGTTGGTGAAGTTGCAGCTCCTAACGCATCATGGTGAGCCTGCTTCTTAATTCCAGGTAACACTTGCCTGCAGCAACATACATGAAACACAAGCAGCCAAAAATTTGCCACGTGGAAAAAAATTAGCACCCATTTCACTGAAAAAACAGTTAGCGCAACAGTCACTAAATGCAAAAAATCAATATACTGAATATACATAAATTAAAAAACAGTTAACTCTTGCTTAATCCCAATTTACGAAAACTTCACCAATAAAGCCCAAGCAGCAGGAAAGCAAAAGGCCATCTCACATAACAAACAATTGTTTAGCAGGTAGAAAATGCATATAGCTATATATTAGCTCACCTGCAAAGGCCAGCAAGAGAAATAATCAAATGACATTTCTCTGGATCAACATGAGCACAGAGATCTTTTATGTCATATGGCCATATTCTAAGTTTCACAGTGAACGGAAACTCTGCTGATGCGGCAGCTGCTAGTGATGTGGCAAGCTCAGATTGAACTCTACTAATGACAGGATGAGGGTCACCTTCATCCTGTAGAATAACAGTTGCTTCCGCTGCAGCAGTACTAGCTGCTGCTCGAGGACGTGATGAATGATGCCAAGAATTGAACCAACTGGTACCCCGTGTATAAGATGTACTTTTTTGCATGGCTGACGAAGCCACCGGATCCTGAATTAACATCCCACTTTGCGCAGAAGGAGGTTCTTGCGAGTTGCGACCTAGAATTTACAGGACATATCATGCGTTGTCCAGTTTGGTTATGACCAACTAACCATACTTGCAAGAAAGGTAGATCCTAATATGCAGGGTCTCCAACAGGGAAAAACCGAGTATTTCTTTCTTCAGGCTGTACATCAGATGATTTCATAACATCAACAGAAAACTCGGGAGCAATGGCTTTCCACCTCAGCTGACACAGGCCGTATTTCATTCGGAACCGAAGAAATGTTACTAGATTCAATGGGAGACAACAAGAGCTTAGCAACCTCACCGACGAAGGACCAAACCTCTGCTTCAAACTACTTGAACCTGCATTTCCATCTGAGTGCTGAAAAGATATTCTTCCATTATTTCCAGAGAGCGGAGGCCAGATCAGGATGGGAAGGGACATGAGAGGAAGCTGAGCTAGACCAATCAGAAGCATGAACATTAGCAACATATACAGTAGAAGGTGGATATCATACATACCCTGAGAAGTTGCAAGTGTCATTGATGAATCTGAAGAATCAAGGCCATTGACCTGCATGCCGAGAAAGTTGTGAGAAAACCTAACGAATTAATTAATTTCTTTTTTTTTTTTTTTTTTTTTGAAAGATAATTAATTTCTACTTCAATGAAACCAGCTTACCTCAGCTGTCAATAAAAAAGGTGAAGCATGTAGATGGAGGTGAAAAGCATGTAATGAACGCCGTGTCTTCAGGACAACAGTAGGGATAGACAATTCTCCTCATTCATTATAGTGGCATTAGCCATATGTATAGCTAGCCAAAACAGAATTTACACTTCAGCATCACGCCATCACTTGATTGAGCAACTGCAATTGCAAGCAGTTTCCCCTGGACATGGAAAGCAATACGAGCAATTGGTCAGTCTGTAAAAAATGAAGCATTCAGATTAGGACTTAAAGAAAAAGAGAGAACGGGCAAAATACGTTAATTTATTTATATTTTATACAGGATACGAAGTATTAACATAATAAAAGAAAAAGAATGAACTACAAACATTGAAATAAACAATCAGAGATAGAAGCAATTACAAATATCCCATGACCCAATAAATTCTGCTGTAATTGCACCCAAAGCCGAACTTCATGATCTAGACTCCCACTAGCAAACAAGCCTGCAATTGTTGGATGGAACCTAACCTGAATAGTTCCCAAAAGGCACAAATAAGAACAATTTAAATCAAGATAGAAACCATAAAATGTAATCTGCACATCAATCAATCACCACGAAATTGAAAACAAAAAATCTCAAGTCCTTCAGAATGAAATATTCAATCTCACTCAAGTTGGCAAACAACTTCTAATCCTTGTCTGTTTAACACATTTCCTTTCAAGCTAAGAACACAATGACAAAACATTACAAGCATAAAACTACACCACATTTTTGAAAACAAAGACAAACAAAATTTAAGTCATGCATAAAGATGAAATCCAATCGCAACCTATGCAAAGATGTCACAAATGACATTTCAAAGATTCACATACATCTTACAAATAGAAAGGCATACGAAGCATCCTATTTTCGAATTCTTGAAACTAATTTTGATCCCGAAAAGAAAAGGCCTCCGAAATAGATGTAGAATCAGGAATTATAAACTTCTCTTGAGTGACAACCTCAACCTGTTACAACTATCCTGACCAAACCTATAGGACTCGCTATGCCAGCTATTATATTGATTTGTTGATTATGGCAAGTGACTTAACCAAGGCATCACAGTTGTCTTCTGCAAAATAATAGTTACCTCTACTATCCAAAGATATGATCTCTCAGACAGGACTAACACCAAAGCACTCTTTGATTTTTTTTTTTTTTTATTCTATCACTGGTGTAAAACCCTTTAAGATTTGGTCAAAGACAGCATTTCTTTAAGCTCCTTTTAAAAAGTGGTCAAAGACAACATTTCTCTAAGCTAGATGCTTTCGATTTCCATTTCTCTAATATGAAAGTGAGGATGGAAGACAGCCCTGACCAAAGAAAACCCATGTCTCAGTAGGAAAATATCAAAATGCAAGCCAATCATCAGATTAAAACCTTAAAAATTTCCAATAGATTCACAAACCCCCTTTTGATTAGATAATTAGAAAATATAAAAATATACAAGTACTTGTTCTTACATTTCCATGTTGCTGCCAACATTGTTGAATTCTGAAACCCTGCCCTCTAAAGGTTCTACGTCCGGATGTTGATGTTTGCCTTCTTTTTCTTCTATATGGAAGTTCCTATGTAGCTTGTCAAGTATCCTCCAAGTGACGGCATCTGGAGATAACCCATTCTTCCTCATCTCTCCAACGATCTGGTAAGCTTGCTTCTTCAAGCCCAACTTACAAGCGCAGTCAATTAAAATGTTATAATTGTAAATATTAGGCGATACACCACAATCTACCAGTTCATATAAGAAGTCGCAAGCCTCATCCAACCTACCCCACTGGCAAAGCCCTTTCAATATGGAAGCATAAACAAAATTGTCATGAATCTGGGAAGGCCATATTACTTCATCCCAAAATCTTTTGGCGTCATCTAAGCGACCAGCCTCACAAAGCCCGTCAATAACTATACTATAAGTGGTGCTATCAGCATTTAAACCTTGGGCTACCATGGCTCTATACATCTCCATAGCTTCATTAGCCTTCTTGAGATTAAATAATCCTCGAAGAACAGCGTTATAGGTCACGACACTGGGCCTGAGTTGTCTTTCTGGCATTTTCTCATGCAACAGAACAAGAGCTTCTTTGACTTTTCCAGCATTCAATAATCCACCAATAACAACAGTGAAAGTTATGGCATCAGGTGCACAAAATTTACCCAGCATCATGTCATAAAATATTTCCATTGCATCTTGGATCCTTCCCATTTTACATAAACCATTAGTAACAGTATTAAGGGTGATCACATCGGGCTTACATTGTGCCTGCAGCATAGAAACAAGTGTATTTAGGAGCTCTGTTGCATTGTTGATAAGACATAGAGCTCTAATGTATATATTATAGATTCTAGTTTGGTCCACATTTCTCAGCTTGAGAACGGATTGCAGAACTTCCTTTGCCTTGGGTACATCACCCTCTAGACAAAGACTTTCTACCAAGATCTTGTATGTATATTCAGATGGCACATAGCCAAATACAATTCCTTCTTGAAACAGCTGAAAAGCCCTCATACATCCCCCCTCCTTGCTTAATCCGTGGATTATAGAATTATATGCTGTCTTGCTTGGTGTAAACCCTCTTTTTCTCATTATATATGCTATCCTTGAAGCTCCATGATGCCTACCAACTCTGCAAAGAGAATCTACCATCTGAGCATAAACAAATTCCTCAGGAACACTTCTACCTTGCGGCATATCTTCAGCAATTTGGAAAATTTCATGAAATAATCCTACCCTACACAAGCTATCCATAAGGTTGGAAAATGCTGCACAATTAACAGATGGATTGATAACATTTTTCATCTGCTCCCAAAGCTTAATAATCAAGTCCTTCCCACGCTGTGTATCACCACTCCCCAAAACTCCACCAAGCAAAACACTGTAAGTCAGAGAATTAGGCACTACATTGTTCTCAAACATTTCGTTAAAGAGCTTAAATGCAGAACCCATCTCCCCATATTTACAATATCCGTTAATCAAAGTAGTGTAGGAAACAACAGTTGGACAATGCCCCCTGTGAACCATGTCAAACAACACTCTATGAGCTACATGAGGCTCGGATGACTTGCAAAACTGATCAATCAAACGGTTATAATTGTTCAAAGATGGAACAAACTCAGGGTTTTCTTTGATCAAACTGCGGACCAAATCAAATGTAATGTGTGGGGTTCGAGAATCAAGTAATTTAGCAATGAGGACATTGCAAGTACGCACATCCGGAATACATTGAGAGGCAATGAAGAAGAGGAAGCGCTGGTGAGCCTCGGCATAACGCTTAGACCAACAAAGGGCATGGATTATACTGCTGAGATTTAGAGAATCAGGACAGTAGCCTCGGACACGGATGCTGTCCAAGAGACAAAGTGCCTCATCAACATTTCCATCAATAGCACATAGCTTATGAATTTTTCTTGTCCAGTATGTCTTGTTCAATATGCTTTCACTGTCCAAGTTTACTTCTTCAACCCTCTGTTCTTGTTTTTGGGTTGGCACATAACTTATGAATCTAGCTGCTTTTGAGAGAGACAAAGAGAAAATAATGATGCAGCTGTTAGCCATTTTCGCAAGATTTAATGCTTTATGTAGGCAGAAGCTAAACCTTGTCCTAAAAATACATTGAAAAAATGACCTATAAATTTATAAAAACACAAAACCAGAACTGAACACAGAGAGGACCTAACCTTTTTCCAGGAATTCTGAAATGGGCTGTGGGTTTATGAGATGAGCACGGATGCAGATTCGCTTCACTGTCAATTTCATTTCTTTGCAAAAACTGAATTTGCAACAGAATTTCAAGTTTCAAATATAAAACTCACCTGAAAAGACCAAAACAATGAAGAAGGGTCAATTCTTCTTCTCAGGGAGCTAGAGAAAGATAAATTGAATCATCGGTTGCAAAGATAAATCTATCAATAATCTGACAAGTATTTCTAAAACTGATTTTTAGTATTTAATTCCTATAGCATTGAAGCTAGCAACAATATAAAACATGTCACACTATTTTTGGACAGATTACCATATTGGTATTGACAAGATCCTTTTCTATAATTGATGGAAAAAAACCTCCATCAACATTAAGGTATTAGAATTATGACAGGGAAAATTTATGCCAAATATTTCATCGAATTTGGCACATGTAAACCAAAAAACCTAATTTTTGTTCTTCTACTTATGTACTAGGATATTCTAGTCAACTTCTTCACCAATTTGGTGGTAAAACTTTGCAGTACGGCTGATTACACTATGTGTCTACTTGTAAATAAATGGAGCAAACCCTTTTACACTGATAGACTAACCCCTATTAATACTGAGTGAGTAACTTCCTATTACACTTATTGAGTAACCCTAAAATAACAAAGTAACTCCTACAACACTAATAGTGTAACCCATATACTATTACTAACTAACCCCTATTACCCTAACAGGGTAATCTCAATAACACTAACCAAGTAACCCCATGGCAGTGTGGCCACCCACACATAAAAATTAGAGTTCTTTAGCTAATTCAATAAATTCATTTGAAGCTTCTGAAATTGATGCAAAATAACATTTGATGGCTTAAATTTATTTTTGTTTGTAGGTTAATCTACGTAATTTATATTGTAATTGATTTTCTGAACTGATAATTCAACTATAATTAATCATCATATCCCATGTATACAGTAATTAAGTAAAAATCACCATAATTTCATCCATATTTCAAATTTGCGTAAAAAAATCAAAAACAAATGTGGAAAACCTCAATCTAAACAGACATTAAATCATCTCGTCCCTGAGCCAAGGCATAAATTTTCCAATTTCATAGTTCAGTCCTAACATTAAGGGTTTTGCAACACATTTAGCAACCAAATTTGATTAAATTATCAAATTAAATTCTTCTTGTTTAACAATATGAACACCTAAATTCTTGCATTTCAGTATTAATTTATGAGAAATAGTTCAATAATCAATGACTTAAGTTAACAATTAACAGCAGATAGTGAAAAACTGATATTCGATGATTAAGAAAAACAACTTACCAATGCTACGGTTCAATGGAGCAGAGAAAGCTTACAATCCGCTTCAATGGAAAATTCAGAGTAGTCGCAAAAAAAACTGAGTGTAGAAAAGGGACAGTCGAACAGGGAGTGATACAAGTGAAAAGCTACAGTATCATTTTAATTCACTTTAAGCAATTGTATTAGACCTTAATTTTGAATTTTTGATGAACTATATTATTTTTAATAAATTTAAATTATTTTTATTAAACTTTTTTTTTTAAAGAAACTAAAATTATTTTTACTAATTTAAAATTATTTTATTGAATTGAAGTTATTTTGTTAAATAGAAAATATTTTTACTGAGCTAAAACCATTACCGTTACCAAGTGTTTAGTTGGAAAGGGATTTTTTTACCAAATTAAGCCAATTTGGCAAATTATTTTGCAAAGAAGACTCGTGGCAAAAGTATTTCTCAAACTAAACTTCTGGGGTAAAACGCTGTCTCGGAAAGCGTTTTATACCCAGAGTTTTTTAAAAAAAAAATCCAAGACATAAAACGCTGTATGAGACAGCGTTTTATGTCAGTTGACTTTTATAAAAAAGTTCGTATTTCCTACTTTAAAAAAATAAATAAATAAAAATAAAAAAAAAAATAAAAAAAATAAACTCAAATACAGTAAAACGCTGCCTCAGGCTGCGTTTATACCTTTTAATGAAACGCTGTCTGAGGCTGCGTTTATTGTTTAAGATAAAACGCTGCCTCAGGCTGCGTTTATTCTTGCGGGGAATATAGACCAGTTTCTGGTTTTTTTTTCATTCTCATATTCTCACTCTTACTCTCGTTCTCACTCTAACACTCCTCCGCAACTCCTCCCACCGCCGCTGCCACCGCCTCTGCTGCCGCCATTGCCCAACTGTCACACTTACTCTCTCTCGCTCACTCAATTCAGGTAAACCCTAAATTGATAGTATAATGTTGAAATTTGCTTTGATAATGTTGTATATTGTAGCAATTTGTCATGTAAATTGTATTAATTTGTTGGTAATTAGTAATGAAAATGTTGTAAATTGTTGAAAATTATTGATGGTAATGTGGTAGATTGTAGATTGTTGATGAAAATGTAGATGAAAATGTAGATGAAAATGTTGTAAAATGTTGTATATTGTAGCAATTTGTCATGTAAATTGTATTAATTTGTTGGTAATTAGTAATGAAAATGTTGTAAATTGTTGAAAATTATTGATGGTAATGTGGTAGATTGTAGATTGTTGATGAAAATGTAGATGAAAATGTTGTAAATTGTAAATTATAGATTGTTGATGAAAATGTAGATGAAAATGTAGATGAAAATGTCGATGGTAATGTGGTTTATTTTTGTGACAATAATGATGAAATTGTTGATGGTAATGCGGTACTTGAATGTGAAATTTTATGATGAAATTGGTTATAGTAATCATTTTGCATTGCTATGTATGTTAATGAAATTGGTGATGAAATTGTTGATAGTGAGAATGACCTTTTTTCATTGCTATGTATGTTATGTATGGTTCAATTAGGTTTTTTTTTACGTTGTTTTAGAGTTCGATTATCCTTAAATGTGATTTGGTTGTTATGTAGAATATGGCTACACAAAATGTAGTGTTGTTATGCCGGTGGGGAGGTGAAATTTTGTCGGATGGACCTAGTGTTGAGTACATTGGAGGAAATATGGAACCTATAACACTTGAACCTAACATGACAGTCATTGATTTGATGAATGAGGTTCATAACAGTATTGGTTCAAACCCAATGTATGTTGAACTGAACATTAAAATGAGGTTTGAGACTGGTCATGGGGTTCAAGTGTTACCTGCCTCTACAAACAAACATTTAAAAGCTTTGAGGAGCATTGTTGCAATGAAGGGTGTTCCCAATGAGATATATGTAGAAACGGTGCCTTTATGTACCCAACAAAGTACTCGGGCAGAACAACATGCTACATATGTCTCTGATTACAACACCGCGTCCTTCCAAGTGCCCTCAAACCACATTCCATCGAATGAATATGGGATGGGAACTTTTAGTCGAATGCTGCATGACGATCAATTTCACATGTCGTTTAGTTCTCATATAGCATCACCTGTACATGCGGGGGGGATGTGGGACAATGTTCAGCCAATCCGGTCCTTCGACATCAAACACCGTGGCTCTTTCACCGATGCAAGATGAGGTGCAACAATCACCTTCTCGAGAAGAGCCAACTCATTTTGATAATATTGTGAACAACGAACTGTCGGTCTACGATGTGTGCGGATACAAATGATGAGGACGACAACGGGGAGGAGGATGATGGACTTGAGCTCATGGATGCTGAACATGGCCAGATGGAAATTGATGAGCCCATGGTTAGAACTCCAGTACCATGGTTTAGTCAAATAAACGAGAATTATGAAGTTGATGAGTATTGGGCCGATTCGGGTAGCCATACATCATTTGTTCCTGGGGGAGAATTTGAGAAGGGCATGTACTTTGAGAGTAAGAAAGTGCTTCAAGAAATGGTGAAGATGTATTCTATACAAAGAAATCAATTCTACACCACAGTCACCTCAAATGAGAGTGTCCTTCATCTGCGTTGCAAGAAGAAATGTGGTTGGTCTTTACGGGGTACGAGGACAAGTGAGCACTTGCATGGCTTCACCCTAGTCACATACAAAGGGTCGCACCGGGAGAACTGTGTTACGGAAGTACTATCTACTGATCACCCACACTTGGATTCGAATATAATATCTGAGTATGTGAAGTTCTTTGTGCAGAAAGATCCGACCCTAAAAGTTGAATTCATACAGGAACTCATCTCCAAGCAATTCTATTTTGAAGTTCCATATCGAAGAGCATGGTATGCCAAGGACAAAGCCATCACTCAAATTTTTGGGGATTGGGAGAGTTCTTACAGTACACTTCCTCAGTTCATGCAAGCACTGGAACAGTCAAACCCGGGAACCGCAGTCGTATGGAAACACAAAGCTCTAGTGGAGGGTAGGTATACCAGCAACATGGAAGTGTTTGAACGAGTGTTTTGGGCATTTGGTCCTTGTATCGATGGTTTTAAACATTGTATGCCTGTTAACTGTATCAATGGTGATTGGGGTAAATATAACCCCTGCCACGTGGCCCAATGAGGGCCTGAAACGTGTCACCCTCATAAAAGCCCAAGGGGACCCAATCAGAGGATGCCACGTGACATTGAACCCCCAATGGGGGAGCAGATTCTCATCTGCTATAAATAGAGGAATCATCCTCATTTATTGGATTCATAAATACATACACAAATCCCGAGCAATATTAATTGCGGAATCTCCCTGAATCAGAGAGAAATATTCATCTTACTTTCCGCACGTTTTCTCATCCGGAGTCATACTAACTTAATCTTCGGAGGCGGAACTCCACCCAACCGGAGTTTCGTGGTTTTGCAGGTACAGAAGTCAGGTGCACATACTCCGTATTGTAACTCTCTCGAGGGACCAAAATACCCGAAACATTTGGCGCCGTCTGTGGGGAGAGTACTACTGAGATGGCATCTGATGCTATACCGAATGCATAGGACAGCTGGCCTACGGCTGACCCTGAGGTCCATACGGACCATGAAAGTGGCAGTGATGACGACTACAATGTCGAAACCTACATGGCCCCAGACGGGTCATTCCGCTCTAGGCGCACCCGTTCCAAAGAAAAGAAGGAACGGGGCCAAGACAAAGCTTGTCCCAACAACCCAGGCGGCGGAAGGTGCTGCCCCCGTCACCAGAGACGAACTCATGAATCTCATGACTAGTTTCAAGGGGGAAATCAAAGACATAATCAAGAAGTCAGTTGGCTCCAGCAAGGGTCAGTCGGCAAAGAAGCCTTCTCCCTCCGGGAAGAAGAAAATCAAAGACCGGGTGCCTACTTTGCACCCCAAACCCAAGGGGACGGATGGGCCCCTGATTGACCTCTCAAAACTTCGTTTCCCTGAATCAGGGCAACGAAAGGCCATCCGGCATACACAGCCGGATGGGTCAAAGAAGACTTTCTCTGACGCCCGGTTGTTCATCTAGGAGAAGAGAAGTCAGAGTATGTCTCAGTCGGCCTCAACGTCGACCTACTCAGACAGTTTCCGAAATGCTTCAATGAATCATTCGGAGACGCAGCAGGGGAGTCAGTCACGCAGCATGACTGCACGTACTGGTCCTCATGTTATCCAGCAGGCTTCGTATGTGCCCCAACAGCCATACGCCCCGTATGGATCTCCATTCATGCAGTCGGCTACCTTTGGGGGTCAGGCGGCCTACCAGGTCCAGCCTATGGACTGGAAGCTACGACTGCTAAACCTTGGGGAACAGCCTTCGGCTTTCTCCCGGGAAATAACCGAGGCGGCACAGCCGGCCAAGGTTAAAAATGTGTAGGTTGGTGCCTACGACGGTACCACCAACCCGGAAGATCACCTAATGGCATACACCAACCTCATGTACCTACAGGGGTTGGATGACGCTGCCTGGTGCAGATGCTTCCCGGCTACCTTGAAGGGCATAGCCCAGCGATGGTTCGGCAACTTGCCGGCTGGGTGCATCAACAACTTCAAGACGCTTGCATATCTGTTTGCGTCCAACTTTTCCATGAATATCCCTGCTAAAAAGACTAGTCTTGACCTAGGGGCAATCCAGCAGGGTGACAAGGAGGGGCTTCGGTCCTATGTCAGACAGTTCAACCTAATGAGAATTCAGATTCAGGGGTTGTCTGATGAAGTTGCATATACAGACTTCTTCAAGGGTCTGAAAGATGGGTCAACTTTCAAATTTGACCTTGTCCGGAAGAGGGTAGCTACCCTCCAGGAGGCGCTGATGGAGGCGAAGGCCTATATACAGGCAACTGAACTCTACGCCATCAAGCACCCGTCGGAACCCAAGCGGTCTGACAGGAGAGACAACCGGCTTACCCAGCCGGCCAAAAAAGAAGATAAGAAAAGAAAAGAAGTCTGGGCAGCAGACCGCCCAGGTCAGCCGTCCCAGAAGAAGCAGAGGAAGTTTGAACCGTACGTCCCCAAGTACGAGTTCAAAAAAGACTGCTCCTCCATCCTCATGGAGATAAAGAACCGGTTGACAATCGAAAAACCGGCTGCAATGAAAAGTTCTGTCAAGAACAGAGACAAAAGCAAGTATTGCTAGTTCCATGAGGACGTTGGCCATGACACCAATGGTTGTTGTAGCCTCTGGCGGCTGTTGGACCGTCTGGCTGATGAGGGGGCTCTAGAGTCCTATCTGGTGAAGTCCAAGGGCAACCCCAAACCAAGTGGGGGACAACCATCCAAGAAACCGGCTGCTAGCTCTGAAACGGACGAAGAGCATATCTTCACTATAGCAGGCGGCTTCGCAAGAGGAGTTCCTACCATCCGGGGTGCCAAGGGTAACATCCGAAATTATCCAACCCAGAAGATGAGGGCCAGGCGTCGAAAGACACCTTTCTTGATGTCTTCATCTCTGAGAAGGATAGGGGCATGGTCAGGCGGCCTCATGATGACCCCATTGTCATCGAATGCAAAGTTGCCAACCAACGAGTTGGCCGGATCTTAATCTATACCGGAAGCTCGTCTGTCCTGATCAGCTACCAGTGCTTGACAAAGCTCAAGTACAAGCCTAGCAGTATGCACAAGGCTCTCCACCCCCTAGTCGGCTTTGGGGGAGGAGTGGTGCATCCGGTGGGAAGGATTGACCTACCCATCAAGCTAGGGGACAAGGAGGAAGGGCGGCACATGGTCGTCAAGTTTTTGGTGGTCGAGGAATTGACCGCCTACAACCTTATTCTGGGCCGTCCCACCCTCAACGAGTCCAAGGCAGTCATCATCCCATCTCTTATGCTGATAAAGTTTGAGAGGGATGACGAGTCAGTGGGTGCCCTGCGTGGGGATCAAAAGACGGCAAGGGAGTGCTACCTCTCAGACGTCAGGCCGACTGCTACTGCAGCCGGTCATAAAGAGGAACCCACTTACCTCGAGGAAGAGGAAGTTGCGCCTGCTCCCAAGGCAGCCGACAAAAAGCGAAAGGCGGACCAATTAGCCACCGCTAGAAAAACGAAATAGCAATCACTCGCCGGGGAAAGGCCGGATGACTCCCGACCACAGCCGGCTGGTGAGAGAATTGATGTCGTCCTGGACGACAGCCGTCTTTACAGAACAGTCATGGTTGGGATGGTTGCTTTTGAAAAGTTGGGGGCAGACTTACTCTAACTTCTGAGAGAGTTCAAAGACATATTTGCCTTTGAGGTGGAGGAGATGCTAGGTGTCAGCCCGGATCTAGCCATCCACAAGCTAGCCGTCGATCCCAAAATAAAGCCGGTTAGGAAAAAGAAGAGGGATCATGGCGAGGAGAGGTCTCAGGCGGCAGCCGCCGAGGTCAAAAAGCTCTTGGATGCTGGGTTCATTCGGCAATGCTACTACTCGGATTGGGTAGCAAATGTTGTTCTTGCCAAGAAGCCAAATGGTGCCTGGTGGATGTGTGTAGATTACACAGATCTGAACAAGGCATGTCCGAAGGATAGCTACCCACTTCCTAAGATTGACAGTCTGGTTGACTCTACAGCCGGTCATGCCTTGATGAGCTTCATGGACGCCTATTCAGGCTTCCATCAGATTCCCCTATGGAAGAAGGATCAAGAGAAGACGGCCTTCGTCACTGATCAGGGGCTTTATTGCTACACGGTGATGCCGTTTGGGCTGAAGAATACGCCTGCCACCTTCCAACAAATGATTAACACGGTTTTCATCAATCAAATTGGACGCAATGTAGAGGCGTATATTGATGACATGATAGTCAAATCCAAGCTACAGGCGGATCACCTAGCCGACCTCCGAGAAACCTTCACCACCCTCAGGCGGCATAAGGTCATGCTTAATCCCAAGAAGTGTGTCTTTGGTGTTGAGTCTGGGAAGTTTCTCGGATTTTCGATTGATCAAAGAGGCATAGAGGCTAATTCGGAAAAGGTCCAGGCGGTGATTGACATGAAATCACCCCGAACCGTCAAGGAGGCCCAGAAATTAACCGGTTGCCTGGCGGCCCTAGGAAGATTCCTCATCCAGTCAGGTGACAAGTGCCTTTACTTCTTCCAAGCAGTCAGGAAGAGGTCTAGATTTGAATGGGGAGAAGAAGCTGAGGCGGCATTTTAGAGGTTAAAGCAACACTTGCATTCTTTGCCAAGGCTAGTGAGCCACCTGCCTAATGAGGTTCTCTACATGTACCTAGCCGTCTCAGATCACTCCCTTAGTGCTGTTCTCCTTGCTGAGAGAGACGGCAAACAGCTCCCAGTGTATTTCATCAGTCATATACTCAGAAATGCTGAGCTCCGGTATCCTATGATTGAAAAATTTGGGCTGGCTCTTTACAAAGCAGTCAAGCGGCTAAAGCTCTACTTCTTGGCTCATCCGGTGACTGTCTATACTGATCAGCCGCTCAAGCGTCCAATAACTACCATAGAGTCATCCGGTAGAATGATCAAGTGGGCTGTTGAAATGCAAAGCCTGGAGATAACTTTTGAACTTAGGCGGGCAGTGGAAGGTCAGGCGTTTGCCGACTTCATTGTTGAGATGACTAGGCCGGAACAGCCGGAAAATTCCGATCAGGTTTGGAAGTTATTCGTAGATGGTAGTTCTACCTTGAACAGCTGTGGTGCAGGCGTAATTTGCAAGTCTCCGGAAGGGGATAAGTATGAATATGCACTACGGTTCAAGTTTTAGGCTTCAAACAATGAAGCTGAGTATGAAGCCTTGCTAGCCGGTATACGCATGTGTAAGGCGGAAGGGGCAAGAAAAGTTGACGCCTGTTCTGATTCTATATTGATTGTAAGCCAATTCAATGGTGACTATGAGGCCACCCATCCGGCAATGATCAAATACCTTCAGGCAGTCAAAGATGAGGCGGGGACACTTGACGAATTCCATCTAAGTCAGGTGTCCCGGTCAGAAAATAATCAGGCGGATGCTCTGTCCAAATTGGCCTCATCCGCCACTTGTGATACGCCTAGGTCAGTCTTCTGGGAGGTCATGGAAAAATAAGTAATGAACATGATCCCATTGGAATTCTTGACCGAAGCTCTACCTGGATGGACCCCATCAGGGATTATTTAGTAGACGGCACTTTTCCGGATGCATCTTCAGAAGCGCCTGCACTTAAAAAATGAGCTTTGAGCTTTGAAATGTACAAAGGAGAACTCTTCATAAAGTGTTACCTCCAGCCGTTGCTGAAGTATGTTACCCCAGAAAGGGGAAAAGAGGTGCTAGAGGATCTGCATGCGGGCTTTTGTGTTTCACATATAGGCGGCAGGTCTCTAGCAAAGAGGGCCAGACGGCAAGGTTACTTTTGGCCCACCCTTGAGGCAAACGCCATGGAATTGGTGAAGAAGTGCGACAAGTGCCAGAGATTTGGTCGGCTCATACACCGTCCGGCAACAGATCTTACGGCTATCTACAGCCCGGTTCCATTTGCAAAATGGGGCATGGACATTTTGGGTCCTTATACACCTGCCTCAGGCGGCAGAAGATACATTCTGGTGGCTGTAGATTACTTCACCAAGTGGGTTAAGGCCAAGGCGGTCAAAGGCATCAAGACAAAGGATGTCATCTCTTTCATTTGGAGGAACATCATCACCCGATTTGGGGTTCCTATGTCTATGGTGTTTGACAATGGTCCTCAATTTGAAACGCCTACCCTCAAGAATTGGTTGGGAGATCAGAGGATCTCACATTGTTTTGCATCTGTTGGCCGGCCCTAAGCAAACGGCCAAGTTGAAGCCTTAATAAGCTCATCTCAAAGGGCATAAAAAAGAAGATTGAAAGAGCCGCTGGACTTTGGGCGGATGAGTTACCTCACGTCCTTTGGGCCATCAGAACAACTGAAAAGGGGGCAACCGGTGAAACCCCGTTTCTCATGACATACGGCACTGAAGCCGTCTTGCCAATTGAATTTTATGAGCCAACACTCCGAGTCATGCTCTATGACGAAGAGGCTAATTGGGAGGCCATGCGTGTTGCATTGGATTCTCTCCCAGAACACAGGGGCAACGCCGCCTTACGTCATGAGATATACCGTTTGAGAATGACGAGGGCTTACAACAAAAGAGTACACAAGCGGCCCCTCAAAGTTGGGGACTTTGTGCTACGAAAAATGGAGGCAACCGGTAGGGCAAATGAACAAGGAAAACTAACCCCCAATTGGGAAGGCCCCTACCGGATTTTTGAAGAAGTTAGAGGCGGCACCTACCGCCTGGAAACACCAAACAGCAGGCAGTTAGCCAGAACCTGGAATGTAGATAACTTGAAAAATTACTAGTTCTAGGAAGATTGTAAATACTTTTAGTAAAGAGTAAATGAATGAAAGGAATACTTTATCTCAATTTTTTGTATCAAGTCCCATGTGCAATGCATAACCGGACATCTAAGTCCCTTGTGCAATGCACAACCGGGCACCTAAGAAGTCCCGACCGTGCAATGCGCAGCCGGGCACCCATTTGCCCAAAATGAGAAGCTAAGTACCTAATTTAGCTATTTAAAGGCCCCAAAGTCAACATATTTTAAAATCGCCGGCTTTAACTATTAGCAGGCATCCGGCGACGCCCATGTGGGTGAAATCGTCGAAGAGAACATCTCCCTTCCGGGTGGTACATTGTTCTATGCGTCATGATCTCTAATGGCCTTAACCGGTTAGGTTAAGGATAACCCATGGCCGTTCTAGTGACCTATCGCAAACAAGATACACCCGGCTATTGCCCCAAGGCAATACAGAAGGTGAATTAAATCTTGTTAAGCAGCTGGCTTTGCCCAAAAGCATTACAGCCGGCCCCCGCTTCTATCCCAAAGTTGTCTTAAAATTAAAAACCGGTTATTGCCCCAAGGTAATACAGTCGGCCGTTGACAAAAAGCGATGCAACTATATATCTGTACCTGGTTATTGCTCCGATGCAGTATAGACAGTATTATCGACATCGATCAGCAGTACAGACAACCTGCTTTTGCCCAAAAGCACCCCAGCCGGCACAATCCCCTATGCGAAAGGTCAAGCCCTGTTGACCCCAGCATCCGCCTGACTATTGCCCAAAGGAAGTTCAGGCGGCAATCTATACGTCAGTACGCAACCTGTCTTTGCAAGAAAGCACTACAGCCGGCAACGACGTTGGGAAACAGGCCAGAACCTTGCCTCGTACCTAACGAAGGGTCGAATAGCATGCGCGGATGATTATGGACGGCTGCCTGCTTAGAGTTGAGCTAAGCAACCAACTGTCCAGGGGCAGGCATAGCCAATGCATCCGACATATCACAAGAAGTTCATTCAAAATAGAACGCAAAAATTCAAAATTCAGGTTGCAAAAATTGAAAAGAATTTAAGTGAAAGCAAACCGACCCAGTCGACATATATATATATATATAAATAAGAATTTGTTCAAGTGTTAGCCGGACCCTTGTCCGGTGAAAAAAGATACATCAGATACACGGCAAGCAAGCCGAAAAAGTTGAATGACATAAAAGCTTAAAGCTGAGTCGGATCCTTGGAGGCGGTCTCCGAGGCGGGAAGGGGGGGCGATCTCTCCTTGATCTTCAACTTGGGTCTCATCCCCTCCGCCTGAGCCCATCTCCGCCTGCATGGCCTCGATCTCTTTCTTGACCCACTCCTCATAAGGCTCTAGAGCCGGCTTGTTTGACTCTTGGGCATCAATGGCAAGATCAGCGTTCTTATAGGCAAGTTCCCAAACGATATAATCCGTGTTCGGATGAATCAGAGACCAAGCCATTTGCATTCTGTTAGCGCAGTCTTGCTCATTCTCTTCAATGAGCCGGCTCTTTTCAGCTTCCAACGTAATTTTGAAGTTCTGACTGGCAGCGGCCGCCTCCTTCTTCAAGCGGACGTTGTCAGCCAGGAGCGTTGAATTCTCCTTCTTGGCCAGGTCCAGAAGCTTAGTAGAATCAGACGCCTTCTGCAACTCCGCTTCAGCATTCTCCTTTGCCGCCTGGAGGTTGAAAATCTTGGTGTGGGCTTCATTGAGAGACTTTTGAAGAGCCTTGATGGAGTCCACCTGTTACATGATTATGCCTTTAGTTTTTAATTCACGCATAATCATGTTGGGCAACGTTATGTGCCTCAGACGCATCCCGTTTAGCTCGTCTTACCTCCTCACACTTGCGAGCATGGGCTTTCTTGAGCCCCTCCACGCGTAGCATTGACTGCAAAGGCCCAAGCGGTGTTAGAAGGGGTCAGACGGCATAATAACTTAAACAAGTTGGAAGAGCATATACCTCAGCCAGTCCGGCCATAACCTGGTCGGCATTGAAGGTGTTGATCCTTGGGATCGCCTTCTTCTCTTCTCTGGGAATGGCCTTCAGCATGGCCCGAGCATACTATTTTACATCCGGCCAGCGAGAGGAGAGATCTGCACCAGAAAGAAATGGTGAGAAAGCAACATACTTCCCTCCTACGGACTGTCGGCTGCCAGAAGAGTCTTCTGGCAGGAGCTGGGAGTGCGACTTGACCCGCATGGGCGTTCCAAGCAAAGAAGGGTTGAAAGGATTATTTGTACCTTGGGATGTTGGATGAGGGTCATAACTGCCCTCAGCCGGTACTGAAGCGTCGGATGCCCTAGGCGGCGCCGTCCCCTTGGATGCCCCTGGGACATCCGGCTGCTTGGGGACCAGGTCAAATCCCAGACCTGTTGTCTTGACAGATTTACCCCCAACCGTCAGCCGGCTGGGAACTGTCTGGGAGGAGGTCTTCCTCGCCTTATTTTGGATAGCCTGCTCTTCCCCCGGCCTGGGTCTGATAAGCTTTGTCAAGGAGCGGGGCACCTTTCTTCCATCCTGAAATAGCAAACGCATAAAAAGGTCAGCCAGCACGAAGTCAAATGGAAGTTAAAAAAAAAAAAAGAAAAAAAAGAAAGGAAAAGCAGTATACCTTATTTTTTGCCGCCTGGGCGGCAAGTTTCTTCTCCGCATTCTCTTTGCGGATTACTTTGGCAGACTTAGCCGATGTCTTCTCTGCTGACAACATGGCTAAGGCACGCACTGCAAAAAGGAATCCATCCGGTTAGAAAAGAATTGAAAGCACATCATGTACAAACGGCAAAATAGGGTCAAGCGCTAATGCAACCTACGTTTTTCAAACTGAGTGCTAAGTTTACAGGTGGACAAAAACGCCTCATCACGAAGGAATTCGTGCTTTCGTACCCAGTTCCTGAGCACACTGATTAATTCCCCATTGGAGAGGGTGGTGGTGGTATGTTCAAAAAAATTTGGATCTATTATTCTCTCGTAATCCTCATCTGGGATTCGAGGCTTTTTGCACTTGTGCCCCAGAAGGTCTGGTTTCCGGTTGTATGTCCTATACTCCCGGTTTTCCTCCTTGGTGGGAGCAGAAACCAGATAAAACCTATTCTTCCATTCCGACCACTTGGACGGTTTATCTAGAGCCATCAAGTATTGAGGGTAGATGGTCAGGGTATACCAGGCTCTCCACCCGCCTGGGCTCCTACTCAGATAGTGCATATTGGAAAAGGCCTCCCAGCCGGGGTTGATGTTTTGCATCTTGCAGGCGGAGATATAACCTAAGTTGTTAACCCACGAATTGGGGGTTAACTGCCAAATACCCAGACCATACCCTCGAAGAATGGCCTTTATGGTGTCGTGCAAAGGGAAGCGGAGACCGGCTAGAAACGCCGCCTCGTAACAGCCGAAATACCCGTTTGAATTTGGTTGATCATCTTCCCAGACTATAGTGCCCATCTCAAGCGGCACGATTATTCTCCAATCCTCTCCAAGAGGACGAATTTTTACAAAGTTCTCCAAGTTTCTGGCCATGCTAGCCCTATCTCTTGCAGAGACGACAATAAGGAAAGGGTCGCCCTTGTTGTTCCATGTGGGCCTCTCCTCTTCCTCGCTATCCGCATCCGGTGTAAGAAGGCTGCTGCTACTGCCGCTTTGCTCTAAACCGGATGAGGAGGCGGCCCCTTCACCGCTCGCATTTTCTGAAGGGTTTTCTTGCTCGACCCTGGAAGGAGAGGCGGCATTTTCACTGCCTTCCTGATCCAACCCCAGTATTCCATCACTGCGGGTGCTTGGGGTGCGATGCGGCGATCCCCTTGTCATCTCAGCCTGATTAGAGTCAGGCGGCAACTCTTCTGAGTTTCCCCTATATACTCTGGATCAACGGTTGTTTTCCTAGTCCGAGCCATTGCCTCCTGCACAGAAACAGAACCGGTCGGTTTTGGAGATGAGCAAGGAGAGTCCCAGTACTCAAAGGCGGCACTCCCAGTCCTAGACTCAGTCGTACCGGGAGACCGGCTGACCTCTAAATCGTGGTGTGTCGTGTGTGAATGGGGTGAGCCCATTATTCTAACAGTATATATACAGCCGAAAAAATTAAAAACCTCCAAAAAAGCAAGGAACAAAGGCGTTACCTTGTAGTAGAAAGGAGATGATGAAAGAAGTTGAGGTTGTTGACCAACGATACCCCAGATGGTATCACTTTAAGCGGACTGCAAATTGGCAAAAGAAAGAAGAGTTAATCACCAATGTTGCCCAAAGATACCATAGGCGAGAAAAACCGGTTGTGGTAGATATGCAGAGCAAATAGTTTGAAGATTTTATGAAAGGTTGTCCAAAGACCCCCCAGACGGTATAAACCGGCTGAGGTCCATCAACGGACAACTTGCGAAGAGAATTGAACGGAACTACCACAGGCAGCAGAAAGCCAGTTGTGTATCCGTTAAAACAATAAATGAAGAGGCAGTTCGCAGATACCCCAGACGATATAAGGCCGGTTGGGGTATCAGCAAAGCAACTCAGTAAGAAATTGCTCGCACATACCCCAGACGGTGTGAGACCGGCTGAGGGAATGGCGAAGCCATTCAAAAGAAAGTTTTATTAAAGATACCCCAGACGGTGAAAAACCGGCTGAGGTTCTATTGAATGCAACTCACAATGAGATTGCTTCAACATACCCCAGACGGTGAAAAACCGGCTGAGGGTCTATTGAATGCAACTCACAATGAGATTGCTTGAAGATACCCCAGACGGTGAAAAACCGGCTGAGGGTCTATTGAGTGCAATTCACCATGAGATTGCTTAAAGAAGCTCCAAACGGCGTAAGACCGGCTGCAGCTTTATCAAAAATCAAGATTGAAGAAAATAACAAGGCCAGACGGATACCTTAGTGAGGCGGACAAAGAAATACTCAGCCGGTATCCAAATGACTTGAGGTTGAAGGTTGTTTGCTCGAAAAAGCAGGCGGGATCTGGAGCGCTCTTTTTTCTCTCAAATAAATTCTCTCTCAATTTTGGCAAAGTGAGGAATGAGAGGAGGGAGTTTCCTATTTATAGGAAATCCCAGAAGGTGAACCGTCACCTTTCCCCTTTCAGTTTCAAATTCAAAAGTGGAGGGAAGGAGGAGAACCGTCGCCCTCCCGCATGGTGACAAGTGTCACAGGTGCCACGTGGCCAGCCACGTGACACCAGTGAGGGGCAAATGATTGGGGTAAATATAACCCCTGCCACGTGACCCAATGAGGACCTGACACGTGTCACCCTCATTCAGGCCCAAGGGGACCCAATCAGAGGATGCCACGTGGCATTGAACCCCTAATGGGGGAGCAGATTCTCATCTGCTATAAATAGAGGAATCATCCTCATTTATTGGATTCATAAATACATACACAAATCCCGAGCAATATTAATTGCAGAATCTCCCTGAATCAGAGAGAAATATTCATCTTACTTTTCGCACATTTTCTCATCCGGAGTCATACTAACTTAATCTTCGGAGGCGGAACTCCACCCAACCGGAGTTTCATGGTTTTGCAGGTACAGAAGTCAGGTGCACATACTCCGTATTGTAACTCTCCCGAGGGACCAAAAATACCCGAAACAGATGGGACGCACTTGTACGGGAAGTATAAAGGAAAACTTTTGGTTGCTACAAGTGTGGATGCAAGCTTCCAAGTATTTCCACTAGCATTTGCGTTGGTTGAGGGGGAAAACACTTCCAGCTGGTCTTGGTTTATGAGCTGCATTCGGGAAAGAGTTACGCAACGAGATGGCCTATGTGTTATATCTGATCGACATGCAGGGATCATTGCAGCAATGAATGATCCTAACATTGGATTCACTCAGCCGCGAGCCTATCACAGGTTTTGTGTTCGCCACTTGGCTTAAAACTTGAAATCTCATGTGCGAAGCAACAACACCAGAGATACGTTCAAGGCTGCTGCGTACCAAAGGCAAGAAAGAAAACTGCAAGCTGATTTGTTTTCGATCGGTCAGGCATGTACCAATTCGTTGGAGTATATTGCCCAAGTGTCGTTTCATATGTGGTCGTTGTTTCATGACGCTGGTCGTAGACATGGGATATGTACAACAAACTTCTTTGAGACATTTAACAATGTTTTGAAGGGAGCTCGGTTCATGCCAGTTATGTCCCTCGCCGAGTTAACTTTCCACAGAGTCAACAGGTACTTCACCTTAAGAAGGGAATCTGCTGAGTCAAGGGCTGAATAGGGACTAGCATACCCCCCTAAGGTCACTGCTATTCTGGAGAAGAACACAGCAAAAGCAAGATACCACAGGGTGGAAGCTTATAACCGCCGATTGCACATTTATCAAGTTACAACAGAAAGGGGAGATCGAGTTGGTAGAAAGGGAGGCCATAGACACACTGTTAACTTTCAGTTGAGAACCTGTACATGCAACAAACCCCTGATATTCCACCTCCTATGCTCTCATGTTCTAGCGGTCTGTGCGACGTACTCACTATCAGAGAGGCCGTGGGTGGACCCTTTCCTACAATCGGATGCCTATACGAACACGTACGCACCACAGTTCTGGCCCATCCCCTGTGAGACGACGTGGGCACAGTGCACCGGGCCTAAACTCATCCCGGACGGCAGCATGGTAAGAGGAAAAGGTTGGCCAAAGTTAAAGCGCATACGCAATGAGATGGACGATACCAACCGCCCTCGGACTAAATGCAGCCGCTGCCACCAGCAAGGTCACAACCGCACAACGTGTCCTTCTCGACCGACCGGGACCTAAGCTTGTATTTGTTATTTGTTGTAGTGGTAGAATAGTATATTCATTTAGGACATGATTGTGTAGATTTTTCAACATATGTAACGCTACGATCATACGTATCTTATATTTCGGTTTTGGATTACAAATTTTCAACGTTGCCTTTTACTTGTCCAAATGATGACAATTTCATAATCTACTAATTGTGTTGTATAATTAGGGCGTTCATATTGATTTTAATGAACAGATATCATGGACGGACACGATAGGACACCCGTACCTCTTGACCGTTCTGTCCTTACACTGCAGGACAGCCATCAGAGCGTTGACATATGGGAGAAGACGGTAATATTTCATCTGGCATTATGTACTGAATTATGTTGTTTTGATGTATTATCTAATATTATTTACGGTCATTCAATGATTTAACAGGTAGACGTAGCGGGGATGCTGGTTTTCCGGCACTTCACGACCAGGGTTTTGGACAACTGGGTTCTCCATGCACGCGTTCTTCAGTATGTCGGCTGGGCTGGCTTCGGTGGTATTCATCGTATGGCTTACAGAGAAATCGATCGGGGGCTTATCACTGCACTAGTTGAGAGATGGAGATAGGAGACGCACTCCTTCCATCTCCTGTTAGGGAGGCGACCGTCACACTACGAGACGTCGCGATACTCACGCGCCTTCCCATCCATGGGACTGTAGTGACGGGGGTGTGTTGGTCGATCCCGCAGGTTTGGTAGCTCGGGTTCCAGGTGTTCGTCCAGATCCCAGTGAGATCAGGGGCACCGCGTTGAGTATCGGCTGGCTACGCGACACATTTCGTGAGCTACCTGGACATGCTGACGACGCCACAGTGCAGAGATACGCTAGAGCTTACTTGTATCTGCTCATCTCGGGTGTGTTGTTTAGAAACAAGAGCGGAAGTTATCTACAGCTTATTTACCTCCAGCTGATAGACCACAACTAGGATCAGATCCATGGATATAGTTGGGGTAGTGCTTGTTTGGCGATCTTGTATCGCCAGCTGTGTAGACCATCCCGTTGTGGAGCATCTGAGATCGGAGGTCCTTTGATTGTGCTACAGGTAAACCTCATGATTATCCACAACCTAGTTTGGCAATGACTTATGTAATTTTATACTTAACCTACTTTTTAATTTTTTAAATTCCAGTTATGGGCTTGGGAGCACATCCATGTGGGGAGACCAGGCCAGGTAGGCCTGCTGTTCATCGTGCTGGGCAGCTGGACCAGGACTAGCAGTATGCGCCGTATGATGCTCCACCGCTCCCTGCACCTGATGAGGCGTACGGTTGTAGGTTCGTAACATTACACCTTTTTTTGCCCCATATTGTTCAAAATTGTTAGTTGAAACATTTAAACAATTTGTTGCCTTAGGTGGGTGGTCCCGAGACTGACACATGCGCATGCAGCGAGGGGTCTTCCATACTACCGAGACGCGCTCGATTGACTCACCGAGGAGCAGGTGGTATCTTAAAATTAATTGCACTAACTTATTTTAACCATTTTTTTTACTCTATACAATGTCTATTATCATTGCACTAACTTATTTATGATATTATTTTTGATGCCTTATTGCAGATGACATGGGATCCGTATGCTGCTCATTTGGTGGAGGCAATGCCTCCACATTTGCTCGATCATCGTGCAGAGTGGTGTGTCAGGACCCCCATGATCTGTTTCAAAGTCGTGGAGAGTCACCAAGAGGACCAAGTGATGCGACAGTTTAGGCTACACCAGCCTATCCCCATGGAGTGTGACACCAGTATCTGCCTCCACGGCATTGACTGTCGGGGGAAAGTGGAGACAAACTGGTCGCATGAGCATTGGCGTTTCATTAAGCTTTGGGAGCAGCAGTTGGAGTCCGTCGTCGCCGGTCATCCGTTTGAGGGTGTTATGGATCCTCGTGATCCTTACATGGTATGGTACAGGCAGATTACACGGCGTTTCGTCAACCCTAGCTACACGCCACCGTCCACACATTACCATCCAGCTTATTACGTTATTTGCGGCCTTGTGAGTTTCTTTAATCTTGTTTCCTGAAATATTTGAATTTCTATATCATATTAATATGTGATGGATGATTAATGCAGGCGGGGGATGTGAGTGTGATGGTTGATGCACTATCAGACGCCTTAGCAGGCATACCCACCAGAGCCCAGGTAGAGCGGGTGCGAGATATGGGCATGGATACCTTGTAGAGATTTGGCCATGGCCATCTCATCCAGCCGCGGGACGATCATGGACACCAGCCGTTCCATTCACAGTTCGAGTTTGGACAGAGTAGTGGTGGAGGTGATACTACGGCCTCCACATAGGCAAAGGATTACATCTTCCATGATACCGCTCCCGGCCATACCCAGGATGACCCATCGTCTAGCCAACTGACTCCACCGCCCCGAGACCCATTCACCCGCATTCAGCATTACACGAGGCGTCCTCGTAGACGGAGGGAGGACACACAAGATGGAGATCAGTTACATCCAATACATGAGTCGGGATAGTATTAGTTGATATATTTGTGGTACTCTTATTTTCTACAATGTTGTATATAACACTTAAATTATTAATACAAGAAATGTTTTTTAAATGAATCTCTGTACGGTTTGATTTTTAATTTCCTTATTTGTCCGAATCGGACTTATGTTAGTAAAACTAGATCTTTTTTGGTCGATATATATCAAACAACATATATTTGGGCTCCATAATAAGAAACAGGGTTGAACTTATGGCCTGCTGTAGTTAATGTGCTGTTTCACGGTGGTTGTAGTGTTGTTGGTGTTGTTTCGAGTGTTTGATGGTTGTTGGTGGTGGTCGATGGTGGTGGAAAGGTTTGGGCTGGTGGTGGGAATGCTCGTGTATTGTTCGGGGTGTTTTGAAGTGCATAAGAGTGGTCGACAGTGGCGACCGGTGGTGATCAGCAGTGGTGGGTGGTGGTGGGGGTGGTGGGTTAGGGTGCTGGTTGAGGCTGGTGGGTGAGGGTGGGCAGATTTTGGACAAGAAGAGCTGCTGGTGTTGCAGTCCAGCAGAAACACGCTGTCTCAGGCAGCGTTTTATTCTGCAACATAAAACGCTGCCTGAGGCAGCGTTTTATAGTATACATACATTTGTTAGAATTTTTTTACAAAATACATACAAAAAAGTCAACTAACATAAAACGCTGTTTGAGACAGTGTTTTATGTCTTGGATTTTTTTTAAAAAAACTCTGGGTATAAAACGCTGTTCGAGACAGCGTTTTACCCCAGAAGCTTAGTTTGGGAAATACTTTTGCCACGAGTCCACTTTGCAAAATAATTTGCCAAATTGGCTTAATTTGGTAAAAAGTTGGGTAACAATTATCATTACCTAAAGGTTATGGTTTCCATCCATTTGTTACCCCTCTAAAACCTAAGGTAACAATTGCTCTTACTCTCCTCAAACAAAAATAAAGGGAGATAGGTTTAAATGATTCCTTTCCATGATTAAACCAAATAAACGAAAATGTAACTGTTAAATGATTCATTTCCTCTCTATTATTTGTTTCCTTTCCACTCTATTTCTATTATTCTTATTAAATACCCCCTAAAGATTACCATACACATAAGGTCAAAAGTTTAGTCAAATCAGACAATCACATCATACCAGATCATATAAGCAAAATTGAGGTGAACTAAACAAGCCCTAAGTTGGATACCCAAACCATTATCGTTATCAAATTGGGAGCTCCGTATTATCATATCATATGACTGGCTACATTAAAAAATTGATATCTATAACCCGAACTTACCGAACTTTGGGTACTCAAATGGATCAGATATAATACTCGATATACCCCTTTTTTTCAGGTTAGGTTAATGTAGATACATAATCAAGGATAACACAAATTTTTGATTAAGGCAGACTTTTATTAAGTTATTGTAAGACGTGTTAAAGTTACCCTAAAAAAATTTAAAGTTTATTCATTATATATTACGGAGTGCAAAAGTTACTATTTTCCTAACATAAATTTTACCCTTCAAAAACAGTTACAATGTATCATATTAATCATATTAGCCATAATAATATGTATCCATTAAAAATTACACATTAAAATACAATCAAACTCGTCGTTAGAAATAAAAAGTTATCGTTAAAGGGTTTAAAGTTACCATAATATTGTTAAAGTTATCCCAAAAGGCCCAAATTGACCATATTACAAAAAATAATATAAACTTGTCTGATACAAGACTTATTTGCTAAGAAAATACTTCATATTGAATGATATGATGAGTGGTAGGATAATGTTAGTTACATGTGTAAAAAGTTGGTAGAGGCATAGAGAAAAGAAAAGGTGTGTTAAAAAAACTATTATGGAAAAAAAAATTGTAATTTAAAAATAATAAAAAATAATAAATAAATAAATAAAACCGCATAAGCAAAGTGTAACATTTATATAGAAACAGAGTTAGTATCCAAAAATTTAAAGTTAGAATTTGAAATTTGATTATTATAATATCATTCAGTATTAGACCCTGTTCATTTCACCTTATTTTGCTTAATTGAGATTACTGAACTGAGATTATTTTTGCTGAACTTAGGCCCTATTTGACAAAACTAGCGGTAGCGGGTACCTTTTAGCGGTCAAGTAGCGGGTAGCTGTTAGATTAGCGAGTAGCTGTCAAATTGTAGTGGGTAGAGGTTAGCTGTCAAAGTAACGGTTGATAGTATGAGTGTTTGACAAAAATAGCGGTTGCAATACTAAAATATATTAATGGTCATATAAATTGATAAAAAAAAAAAAAAAAAGTAAGCAAAAATTAACAAACGTTACCCGCTACTCTTAAACGCTACTATTTTTAACGTTTGAGAAAAGCTACCTAAACGCTACCTCTTCCGCTAACCACTACACACACCGCTACCTTGCCAAACAATGTTATTTTTTTTTCTAGTAGTGTTTTGACTGGTCAAAACGCTAATCGCTACCTCAAACGCTACCACCAAACACGGTCTTATATTAAATTTGTAGAACTAAAATTAATTTTACAAAACTGGAATTATTTTTACTGATTTTTTTTATTATAATTCTTCATTAAAGTTACTGATTTTTTTCTGAACTTAAATTATGTTTACTAAACTTAATTCATTTTTACTAACCATAAATTATTTTTACTAATATTAATTTTACACGGTCTTAGTGTATAAACATTACTCGTAATATTAGTTGTAATTGAATGAATAATAACATCATAAATTTTGTTTTTTTATATAATTACAATATTAAAATTACTATCTATGTGAGGTCTCCCTTTCATCTATCGCCTCATAAAAATTTTCAGCATACCTCATTTCTAATTTTCTATCCTTGTATTTTTATTTTTTTTTTTTGCTTTTTGAATGATAATGATTAAGTACTTTGTTTTTATTACTAGCTTTTTACAACAAAAAAGTATAGGTGATATTCATATAACATTGACACTACTTCCGTAATTTTTTTAAAAAATGTTACATTTTAACCAACACATAGTTTTAAGTAAATTAATTGAGTTATTTGTCAACAAAAAAAAAAAAAAAAAAAAAAAATAATTAATTGAGTTTAATATTAAAAGAAATGTAAGCAGGGTGGGTATTACGGAGTATTGCATCTTTCTTTATCTTCTTTATATATTTTTAAACTGTATTTTTCTAATCAATATTTATAGAATTTTAAAAATGAAAATCAGGAAAAACCCGTAAAAGTAATACGGAGTAAAATGGCCATTCCACAAGTACTTGCCAGAAAAGCAATGAGTTCCAAGCCGGAACAACTTTCTTTTTACATTTTTCTTTTCCAAGTAAGCAAAAGTAAAACAATTTTTATATGGAACAGCATTCCTACGTCACCAACGCCACCACTAACACCGTCGGTGTTATATCATCAGTTGCTACAACTACCCATTCGACCATATGTGAATCTCGGGCATTTCAATTTTCAAATGAAGACAGACAGACATACAACTAATACATCGACTGTTATACCCTGAATTCTTGAGAGAGCACGATTACTAGTTGCTCAGAGCCCTGTTAAATTACAAATGATACAATGTAAAAACATACTTCCATCTTCCCCTGCAGCTGCTGTAAAGCTTGATCTTAATCAACAAACCCATCCTCGAGGTATAATAGGAGTAGTTAAACTTGCTTAAATATGATTGACTTGCGCCATTCTGACTAGTCACAGTGGAATGATTTGAAAAGAAAGTGTGAGGCTCTGAGTGGGCAGCTCTTGAAACAGCTTTGGTATAAACAGGCTACAAGAAATGTATAACCTCACTCACATTTCTGGGAACAAAAACACTTTGTGGCATCCCAACTGTCAATTCCTTGGTTCCATTTTCGTCCCTGTGCTCCTGGAACTAGAGAGCAAAATAATTTAATTCTAACTTTATTTTTCCAATCCACCTTTCTCATAGAAAAAACATGTGCATATAATTCAAATTAAAAACTACCGAATGTCAAGCTAGTTTTCAAAAATCTTTTCCACCCACCATAATAAACACCATCCTTTTCTAAAGAGGGAGGGGGGAAGCACTAGGAGAGGGCATAAAACGATAAATTGATAAAACTCAAGGAACTATAATCAGTCTCAATATAGGCATATGGAGGAAAAAACTAACCAGTTCAACTCGGATGCATGCCTGGTGTGAGAATCATTCCTAATGTCAGCATTCTAAAGCATGTGATGGAACCTGCAAACCATTTGTTCCAAGCTACGAGATTAGAGTAAGTACAAAGATGATGTAGCCTAACTATAATGATAAAATACATGCATTCGAAAACCAAACACAGCAGAATCCTAATGTCTCGGTACTGCTCACACAATACAACACACATCAAATCTATGCAACAAAGAGTAGTCTAAGAGCTACCACAACTGCAAATTACTTTACCTGTAAACCAATTTTTAGTACATTCTACCTACCTACCTCAGAAAAGCTGTTACTACTATTCAGCTCAGATTTGTTCAAGAATTCCCAGACACCTTACACAGTCAGAACCGAGTTATGGCTTATGGCTATTTTTACTATTTTTCCTTCTTTTTCAAATCATTGTTTAATAATTAATTGTAACCATTTTCACACAAACCCTTTTTTGTTGCTTTTAGCATAATCAGCAGCTGTATCAAGCAAGACAATTAGTTTAACGAATATATACCAATTAGCTCTACACATATACCTATATCTACGGGCTTTATAGACTTTATATATATATCACTAATAAGAAAAATCGGATCTCGCAACCAAGTCACGAGACAACGGCATTTGACATTCCGGTTTTTCACCAAGTGTCACACCACATAAGCAACAAATGGGTATTATTGTGACTCATATGATGCTAAGTAAGCGGATTTTGGATAGATTTTGTAAGATAAAAATACTGTAGTTTTATTATCGATTTGCTTCCAATATTTCATATATACATATATACATAATTAATCATAACTTTTAATAAATATCCTATGACTCGGTTTTATTTCCATCAAAAAAATTTGTTTTAAAAAGTTCCTTAAAATAAAATCCATTTATAATATATTTAATTTATTTAAAAAATAATAGAGAAAGTTAGATAAGCTTTAATCAGGCTTAAAAATAAATTCAATAAAAATAATTTCAAGTCAATAATAACATATACGGAGTATATATCTATTTACAAACAAAACTACAAAAAGTGCATATTATATAAATAAGCGATATGATATCATATGTCTAAATATCCTTAATTATCAAAAGGGATTATATGACCGTATATAACATTCAAGACAAAAAATTTATCCTAAAATTTTATCAACCATGTGAGCGCCGGGCACAAAACTAGTATATATATAGTGTCTTTAAAATTAAGTTATTATCCTCAACACTATGGATAACAACAATAAAGGGAAGGGGTAGGGAAGAAAAAGGAAGGTGGGGGGAGGGAGAGAGCAACCTCCAATTTCCTTTCAAGTCTCTCCAATAATGGAGGGATTTGGTATATTAAAAGGGGATGCAAAATTAATCCCTCCATTTCCTTTCACTTCCCAAAGAACCCGACTCGGTTGAAAAAAACTAAAAATTAAAAAAAAAAAAAAAGCCTGCATATTTACATCGGTTTCAGTATGTCATTCCCCATACCTATATTTTATTCTGTATAAAATCTGTATTTTGTGCTGCATACCACTATACAAATTAACGTATGAAAAAACAAATGCTACAGAGTTAATCCATGCCCTAATATGAACAACAAGCATTAGGAAAGCAAAACTAGCAATTTGCGTCATCCTTACCTCCAACAAGTTTTCATCAGGAAAGCAAGAAGTTGTACAGTTAAGGCTATTGGAACTGTCGAATTGAAGAAGCCTAAGCTTCCCCTCCTGCAGTAAAAATTTATTAGAGATTCAACAATATTAAATTATGACATAATACCACAAAAGGATCCCAAATTTCCACCTTGGTTCCATAAACAAGACCGCTACCAACAGAAGGATGAAAACAAGCCACATTAACTTCATCCTCTGCACTTGGTAGGACTCTCACCAGCTCCATATCAGAAACTCTGTACACCTGGAAGATTAAACCAAACTTAAGTAGAAGTACAACAGTACAGAGAAGAAAGCTGACATATAAACAGTAAAAGCAATGTTTTTAGGGAACATCTATTTAATGAGACCAATTTTCTACATAAAGCACAAAGGACCAGCCAAAAGAAAGGATGACTAAAAATTAAATACAACATACAATATTTGATATCAAATTCAATAGTCGATACACAAGATTTTTAACAAACCAAAATCACTCAGCATGTCAAGACACATGACCACATCCAGAAGAATACATGATTTGTGAAACAATTACTTATGTATACCCAAAATTACCTCTAAAATCGTATAAATGGGGACTGTAGTCTCCCCATCAAAGACAATACTCTTGAGAAGAGAATTATGGCGTCGTCCATAGGCAAGCAACAAGTGTTCCGATGTCGGTGAGAACTGCAAGGTAGCATTAAAACATTATATAAGCCCAAAAAATTAGGAAATGGAACATGATAAACCAGTAAATAGGTAAATAAAGTTAATAAGCTGGTGATAGGGCTTGGATGCCTCAATAGTCCCCGTACAAATCAACTTACAAGATCTTTACCATCATATATATCCAGACCACTTAATAATCATGTCCATCAATCTTTCAATTTCTGTGGTGTTAAGTGTGAGAGGGGGGGATAAAAACAAAATGTAACATTGTTAAACAATTATAACACTGGTACTGTTTTCTTCTATTATTTTTGTTTTGTTGGTGAGGACAAGAAAGGAGGAAACTAAGTATGTGACCTTCACTGGTAAGGAAGTCTTTCCATCCCCACACACAACTAGTCCCAAGCAAATAAAAAGAGTGGGGTTGCATTAGACAGGCTAAAGCAAAAGAGCCAATCCATACTTCATACGCACACAATTTTATTTTTATTTTTATTTTATTTTTTTTAGTTTGTTCTAAACCAGGTAGGAGAAAAATTGAATCAACAAGGTTTTATTTTATTTTTTATTTTCAGTGACAACTGGCGAGGCTAGACAGGAGGGAATTAAAGCCATAAGTGAGCTTCACTGAGAACAAAGTCCTTCCATGCCCAAACACAACTAATCCTATGCAGATAAATTGAGTGGGATTGCAATAGACAGGCAACATAAAAGCAAATAAGCCAATCCATAAGTCAAGCATTTTTTTCAGTTTGTTCTAAACCTGATAGGAGAAAGTTTATCATGCCCAAACACAACAAGTCCTATGCAGATAAATTGAGTGGGATTGCATTAGACAGGCAACATAAAAGCAAAAAAGCCAATCCATAAGTCAAGCATTTTTTCAGTTTGTTCTAAACCTGATAGGAGAAAGATTATCAACTAGGGAGCCTCATACTATATCAAACAACAGCTTTTTCACAGCCATCCAATGTCAATGCGTCCGTAAAAGACAGCAGCTTGTTTGAATCATTTAAGAAATTTTCATTCTGACTTATAGAAACCCTTTATCCTCCAATCCCTACAGAATTTGGGTGATCATGTTTACTTTGCCTACATCATATTTCATCCCTATCAATCACATAACTAGCCCTTTTTTATTATTGTTTTTTTTTTTTTAAAACATAACTTGTCCTTTATGTAGAATTGTAGATGTGTGACAGCTGCAAAATATGCTCAGCAGCTTCCCCACTTCCTCCCAATCAATCAATCAAAACCTTAATCTTATGAGTGGGGTCGGCTACATGAACCAAAAATGATTATTCAGTATAGTCATTCACAAAAATCTTCCACCCCCACTTCCCCCCCCCCCCCCCAACCCCCAAAAAAATAAATAAATAAATAAAAATTGGAGTTTGAACTTAAAAGGAAAAACGAATGGCATGCAACATCTCAAAAAGTCAAAATGGACATCCATTGTAGGTTATGACTTGTGAGCTAAGTTACTTAGAGTAGCTTAGGAGTGTCGGGTAAGGTATGGATTCGAGTGTCGGGTGTGGCAATTTCTAAAACTAGGACAAGTGCTAATAATATAAAATTTGTTTGTATACTAATAAGATAGCACATGAAATTCAAAGTTATTAAATATAAAGTAACTATACAACAACAACAAAGCCTTAGTCTCAAAATGATTTGGGGTCGGCTAACATGAATTGTCATAAGGAACCGTACGATATAAAGTAACTATAATTGTAGGAAAATAAAGGTATATCCATTTACTTTTAAAAAAATAAATAAAAAAAATTTCATAACCAACTTTTTTTACTATTCTAAAAGAGACACAACCACAAGTTATTTCTCTCCACCCCAACACTCTCCATATCTCTTTGCATATATGATATTTCCTTCCAGCTCCTCTGTTATTTTCCCGCCCATGTACAAATCCTATCACTGGCAGCCTGGCAGGCAAGTGATGAGAGTACCGCCATGGAATTCCCCTCACTAGGGTGACAAAAAGCCAAGATTCATTAACTCTAGTTTCTCATAAAATTGATTCACTTTTTGTAATCATAGGGTTTCCATAGCCTAAGATCTGAAGTAGCCATTTCCGAGTAATACCTACCAAATCTGACCAGGATCTCGTACACATTTCAGTGTAGTGTCACAAGAAAAAATTTGCCAAGTACGAGAATTCAATAGTGCCAATAAATAGAGACTAAAGACAGAAGTAAACACTACTCTATTCATAATTACTCACCATGTTCCCAAAACAGATAGAAACAATAAAAGATCACGGATTTGACTAGAAAATCTAGATCTAGTATCCTTAAATAATAACCAGAACACCTCACAAAATAATTTCTTACCAAATAATTAACTTCATTATATAAAAGAATTTATGCTTCACTAATTCTATACTTTTAAGGTTAGATGCCCCTAAAACGGGTTGATTAGTTTGATCTCTATTATTTGAATTACGGATTTCTAATTGGCTGCCTACCTTTGAGTTAGTACAGCAGAAAATTCTTAGCAAGCAATTCATTCTCTTTTAGTAATACTAGGGCTTGGGCAACTCATTACATTATCTCTGAAGTCCATAACAGAGCCAATACCCAATTAATAGCAATCCATACAAGGTAGGGTACACTCGATAATCATATGCTTGTGATGTTAGCCTGTTAGGTCATTCATATTAGTGGTTTTGTTCACTTGTTTAAGTTATGTTCAATAGTCGTACAGATGTATAATATATTTCCCTTATGCTAGCAGCCAGATCAGAGTGTAAACTATTCCAGACAGAATTTCATTGAAGTCAAGGTTCCATAAGTAAGTCGAAACATAATCTATTTCGCAAGATTTTGAGCCTTTTTTAGGTTATTTATTTCCTATGCTCTAGTTAGCACATTTCTTTTATAACGTTTGCCAACGCACAAGTTCAACAATTCATATCTCAAATAATCAATAGATAAAAATTATAAAAAAGTTGATATTCTAAAAATATACATTGGGATGATTCTAACAAGATCTTACATGACTATTTTATCATGACTTATAAATCACAAAAGCTAGTCAAAGTAGAGCCTGTGAACAGTTAGCAACAGTAACATCACATATGTTCCACAAACAAGAATCATAATTACTAAGAAGCAGATATGCCAAAGGGAAAGGATATCAATGACAGACCTGAATTGACGTCAAACAGTGGGCAGCCCTTATTGCCCGTGACGCAAGTACTAACCCAAACCTAAATCATTACAATAGAAAACCATATAGATAAGCGATTTAACCAGAAAAATAATAAAAATAATAATAATAATAGTAATAATAATAATAATAATAATAATAATAATAATAAATAAATAAATAAATAAATAAATAAATAGACAAAGAACAATAATTAGATCACATACGTTGCCTCCTCAAGGGAATATATCCGTAGCTCATACATAACTGGTTGAGCTGAGATTGGATGCCTTGTTGGTGAAGTTGCAGCTCCTAATGCATCATGGTGTGCCTGCGTCTGAATTCCAGGTTCACCTTCTGACTGCGGCAGCATGCATGCAACACAAGCAGCCAAAAATTTCCCACATGGAGAAAAATGAGCACCCATTTCACTGCAAAACATAATGAGCACAACAAAGTCACATGATGCAAAAATTCAACATAAAGAATATAAATAAAATTAAAAATCAGCTGGTTCATTGCTTTATTCCAATATATGAAAGCTTCACCAATAAAGCCCTAGCAGCAGGAAAGCAAAAGCCCATCTCATATAGTCAAACAGTTGTTTAGCAGGTAGAAAATGCATATAGCAATATATTAGCTCACCTGCAGAGTACAGCATGAGGAATAATCAAACGACATTTCTCCGCATCAAGATGAGCACAGGGATCTTTTATGTCATATGGCCATATTCTAAGTTTCACCGTGCATGGCAACTCTGCTGCTGCAGCAGCTGCTAGTGATGTGGCAAGCTCAGATTGAACTCTGCTAATGACAAGATGAGGGTCACCTTCATCCTGTGGAATAGCAGCTGCTTCCGCTGCAGGAGTACTAGCTGCTGCTCGGGAACGTGACGAACGATGCCGAGAACTGGACCGACCGCTGCCCCTTGTGTAAGATGTACCCATTTGCATGGCTGATGAAGCCACTGGATCCTGAATTATCATCTCACTTTGTGCAGTAGGAGGTTCTTGCGAACTAGAATTTACAGGACGTACCATGCGTTGTCCAGCTTGGCTTTGACCAATTAACCATCCTTGCAAGAAAGGTAGATCCCAATACGCAGGGTCTCCGAAAGGGAAAAATTGAGTGTTTCTTTCTTCAGGCTGTACATCAGATGTTTCCATAACATCCACAGCAGACTCCGGAGCAATAGCTTCCACCTCAGCTGATACAGGCCGCATTTCATTCGGAACCGAAGAAGTGTTACTGGATTCAATGGGAGACAACAAGAGCTCATACTGTCCAGATGGGGTTGAATATGTTAGCAACCTCACCGACGAAGAAGGACCAAACCTCTGCTGCATACTACTTGAACCTGCATTTCCATCTGAGTGCTGAAAAGATATTCTTCCATCATTTCTGGAGAGCAGAGGCCAGATCAAGAAAGGAAGGGACATGAGAGGAAGTTCCTCAGCTGAGCTAGACCAATCAGAAGCATGAACATTAGCAACATATACAGTAGGAGGTGGATATCGCACATAACCCTGAGAAGTTGCAAGTGTCATTGATGAATCTGAAGAATCAAGGTCATTGACCTGCATGCCGAGAAAGTCATGAGAAAACAAAGAATATTGACGCAATAATTAATTTCATCTTGAATGAACCAGCTTACCTCAGCTGTAAATAAAAAAGGTGCAGCATGTGGATGGAAGTGAACAGCTCGTAAAGAACGCCGTGTCTTCAAGACAACAGTAGGGATTGACATTTCACCTCTTTCATTATAGTGCCATATGTATAGCTAGCCAAAACAGAATTTTTACTTCAGCATCACTTGATTGAGCATAAAACCTAAAACACTTTAGAAAAGTAAGCATTCTTACCTTGTGTCCTGAAGCAACTGCAAGCAGCTCCCCCTGGGCATGGAAAGCAATAGAAGCAATTGGTCGGTCTGCAACAAATATAACATTCAGATTAGGAGTTATTAAGAAAAAGAGAGAATGGACAAACTAGGTTAATTTATTTATATTTTATACAAGAGACGTTAACATAAAAAAGGAAAAAAAAATGCATTACAAACATTAAAATAAACCATCAGAGCTAGAAGTAATTACAAAAATCCCGTGACCCAATACATTCTGCTGTAATTGCATCCCAAAGCCGAACTTCATGATCTAGACTCCCACTAGCGAGCAAGCCTGGAATTGTTGGATGGAACCTGACCTGAATAGTTCCCAAAAGGCAAAAATAAGAACAATTTTAATCAAGACATAAACCACAAAATGTAATCTGCACATCAATCAATCACCATGAAAACAAAACTTCAAGTGAAAAATCAAATCACAATTCCTTCAGAATGAAAATACTCAATCTCACTCAAGTTGGCAAACAACTTCTAATCCTTGTCAATTAAACACATTTCGTTTCAAGCTAAGAACAAAATGTCAAAACATTACAAGCATAAAACTGAACCACATTTACATAAACAACATCTCTAATATTCACATACATCTTAGAAATATAAAGGCATACGAAGCATCCCAACTACTTTGGATCCCGGAAAGAAAAGGCCTCCAAAATAGATGTAGAATCAGGTATAATAAACTTCTCTCGAATGACAACCTCAGCCTGTTACAAATATCCTAGACCAAACCTATAGGACTCGTTAAGCCAGCTACGTCATTATATTGATTTGTTTTATTATGGCAAGTGACTTAACCAAGGTATCACAGTTGCCTACTGCAAAAGCTGTGCCTTCTAAAATGTCTGGCTTTATTTTCTTTTGTACTCTTTGCAACCCCAAATTATCACAGTTGTTCTTTAACCACATTAATGTCAGTATCATTCATTATCATATTATTTCCCTTGCAAAAAAGGTCACAATTATTTCTCAAAAGAAGGAAAAAAAAACTTTCACTTCATGTGATCTTCCCTTTTTATCGGCAATTCTAGAAAACCAAATCTTAGATACACACTTGCTAGCTACAAGTTACAAACACCTAAGCATATAATAGAACCAATAAATTTAAGTGTAGCTGTGTTCACTATATATCTATCACCAAAGGCCTAGCCAGTAGTCATGTAGATATATGAAAGTAGCAATGCCAAGCTTATATCACTACTCTATATTACCATCATATCTGCATTATAAAGGTTATTTCAAAATGCAATCACATTCCTTACCAAGAGAAAGAGAAGGTTGCCATAGTCATTTATCAACATGCACGAGCACAATGGTAAATGTATGTGCAAGATAGAGAGCCTCAGTTTCCTTAAATGGACTCCACCAATGAAAAGACTCATGTTTGAAAGTTTTTTACACTAATAGAGATTGAAACTCACCACCCATGGTGTCCTCCGATGCCCACTTAGCACTTTCAGACAGTTTCCACTTTGACAATCAATTATCTTTACAGTATGATCTCCACTGCATGAGTAAAAACTTAACATGTTAACATGATACTGACATCTCTATCAACAAAACTTGTCCGGGTTATAAGACAACTCACTGTGTGGAAGCAAGTGTCTTCCCATCTGGACTGAAAGCTGCTGCAATTGTTGACCTAGGAGGTGGTACGAGAGGGCAATACTTGGCTGATAAATGATGCAATGACTCTGCCTCAACCCTGGGATACAACTCAAATGAGTTAAAAAGATATACGAAGCTTTTTTTTAATAAAAGGAAACTATAAGAGTCGCCACCAAGAAGATGAGAAGTATTACCATGATATGAGGCTACGTCTTGCATCTCTTCCGGCCTCAAATATACGGCTAAGATCATCAAAACCACCCTCTGAACTTTCACCCCACAACCTTTTCGTTGAACGCTTTGTTCGAGGATTGATCTCTCTACGAGCTAAAAGGTTGAATACATTGTCTCCACTGCTTAAAATAAAACAATAGCATACCCAAAATTCAGTAGAGATCTATTAATGCTAAGTCCGGCATAAGACTCTAACAACACGCATAGTTACTCTTAATAATTAGAAATTCCTCAACTTTGGAGCCCCACTTATAGAATACCATATCTACTACGAAATCAATGACTAAAATTAGTTAAAAGAGGAAAATTATTCACATGGAAATTCCATCATTTACCATATGAACAAATCTTCAACTGTAGTTCCCAATTATCATCTAAATGTTCGAATATCTTCACGAAATTAATGTAAATCATATTCACAACACATATAAGTTTCTCAACCCTACTTCAAAAATTTATAATAATAATAATAATATCAGATAAAAATATACAAAGTATATATAATATACAAATTAAAAAAGTTAAAAAAAAAAAAAAAAAAAAAAAAAAAAAAAAAAAAACCACATGCAACTTCAAAGATCAAATTGTCCAAAACAAATCCAATTTACAAAATCTCAAAGCTTCAACATCTAAATCTACCAGATCTTCAGCTCAAGTAAAGTTAAATTCAAAAAAAAAATATAAAAAAATTCTAAAAATTAAAAATTAAATTACAAGATCAAGAAAAAAAATTCGAAATCGAAAGTAAAAACCCACCTGCGTCGAGGAGCAGAATTACTTGATATTGGACGCGGCAAAGTGTTTGAGGTTGATGGGGCACTTGCATCATCCACCCACATTGGATCCCTCATTTAAACAACCCCACCTCATAAACTAATCAAAAAATTAAGAACCCACATCAAAATCCCACCATTTTTTCACAAATTTCTCTTCGAAATTTGATGATTTAACCCAGAAAATTTGTGAAGAGGAAGGTGAGATGAGAAGATTTAAGTGAAGGGAAATTGAATTAGAATTATGGATATTGATGAATTTAGAAAGGATTGTGATTAGAATTGAAAGAGAAGATTAAGGGAATTATGGTGGGGTTGGTGTATTTAGCAGCCACCAAAGGGGAAGATCGAAATGGGAAGGAACCCCAACAAACTAGAAAGAGGAGAGAGAAAATGAGAAAATCAATAATAATTTTGATTTTAATAATCAATAATAATTGAATAAAAACCTAAAAATTGAATACAAAGATGAGAGAAAATGAGGAAGACGACGTTAATTTTTTTTTTTTTTTTTCAGAATTTTGGGCTTTGGATTTTGTTGTTAATTGAGTTTGGACTGGGCTTCACATTCTTGTGTCTTACCGAGTACTAGACTTTGTTTTATGTTATTTAAAATGAGTATTTATCTTTGTTTAATCCACTAAGGAATTGTTTGGTTCGCACTAGGGAATGGGAATGGAATGCAGAGAGGGAAAGAAAGAGAAAGAAAAGGATTGACCCTGATTTGGCCTGGTTGGTTGTTTGTGTCCAGGAAACGGAATGAACTACCCATTGATTCCCTTTGTGATTGTTCGGTACAAACAAGAGAATCAAACTATGTATTTTAATTTCTTTTTATTTTTTCCAACAATAACCTGTTATATACTATAAACATGTTTCTTCTAGGAATAAAATTGATAAACCTGCTATTAAAAAATAATATGATAAACCTGTTTCATATTTTCCTATAATATAAAAGGAAAATTTTAAGCAAAAAAATATAAATTTAAAATAACATCTTTTTAGCTCCATTGATTACAAATTCAAGTTATCATTTCTTGGTGAAAATAATACCAAAATACTTGTTCCTGCACAAAAGTTCATACCAAAAGTGATTTAATAAGATTAGCATGCAACTGAAGTCCTAGCCAATAGCTCTTCTTGCCAAAGTAGTAGTTTGTGAATAACACCTAAGCTAATTGAAAACCATACATTAAACCACAACATAAGATTTAAGCATTACTATCATTACTTCCCCCTAGAAGACTCTTTACATAGTCACTTTTCAAATCGTTTGGATTCTTTGAAAATATCATGAGCTTATTTGGTTGTGTGGTTAGAATGTTGGCCACTTCAAAAACTTGGGTGGGAGTGACACCTTCTAAATTAAAAAAGAGTAGTTCCTCTATCACTTGTTCACTTGTCTCGATTAAATTTTGCTTTCTTTCATCCGCATGTTGTTTACGATCATCAGTGCATGCCATCACAGTAGTCATAGTGGAAAGATGAGTATATATTCATGTCTTTCATGAATGTTTGTAAGCTAGACAACTCATTAGAACTTCCAGCACCACCACTTCCTCTCTTACTTCTTTTTTTGTAAAAAATTTCAATCTTATCTTTTTTGGAGGAGGAGAAAAGATTTAACAGTTTGAGTGGCATTATTACTACCAACTATTTCCTCTTCATCACTTAATTTGAGCATAACCAGTGGAGTGACAAATTTTTTCAAATTGTTGATTGCCTCAACAAAATCTTCAGTTGGTTTTCCAATAGCATAGTCCTTGCCATAATATTCTTAAGTTCATGAAATTACTAAAAAGGAACTCCATACAAGTTTTTGCAACACGGATGATTTTGACAAGGACAAAAATAAACATAATAATCAAATATATAGCATCATCAAGTATCTCAAACATAATTAAAATTACCTAACAAAAGTTATCACAACTTGCAAAACTCATCATAAACAGACTCTTCCACACAAAACATTTTTTGTTCATCATCTCAAACGAATCCACTTGTATTTAACATATGATAAATAGCCATAAGCTTGGCTACAAGTGTCTTAAGATGGGAGTCAATGTGTGGTAAAGTCTTCAAACCACAACCAGGAAGAGCCTTACCTATGACCTCCTCCAAGCAAACCTTATAGCCGCTTCTGATTCTACTATCACACCTCCAGTGAGGGTCAACAACTGGCTCTGACAATGCTTCTACGAGAATTTTATCTTCCTGAGTGGTCCAAAATCATTTATTTCTCCCTCTTCCACCTCCACTTGCATTACTTTCGTCCATCCTACTATAGCATTTGAACCATATTAACATGCATAAACAACACTAATATATATAAAAATGAAATTAACCAAGAAAATATTCAATACAAGTAAATAAAAGAAATAAATATAAGCCCAATTACAACATCCATGACTTAATATTAAAAAAAATCAAAAAAATTGAAATAAACATACAAGTCTTGAGTTCAAATGTAACAAACAAATTTCAGCATAAAAAATAAATAATATCACAAAGTAATTCTGGAAGCATGTACGCTTTACTAAGTTATGTTATAAAGCACAAGCAAGCACAATTATTCGACCATGTGTTTGTAAATTAAACCAATTTATCAACAATTTGGGCATCGTCCGGGGACAAAACTAGTAACTAATATATAAAGCAAAACTTATAGTTAGGCCACAAGACAAACGACACTTGGCATTTCAATTTTTCGCCAAGTGTCGTGTCACGTAGGCAACATTAAATGATTATTTAGACACATAAGATTTATTTGAATATATTTTTTTTTTTGAATAAAAAAGTTAGATAGATTTATATAGATTTTGTAGGACAAAAAAGTTTAGAGTTTTATTTTCAATAAAATTTGGATAGAACTTTAGGACATATTGACTGATTTAGAGTTTTATTATCGATAAAATTCAAATATTTCATAAGTACAAATTAGGCCCTATTTGACAAAAGCAGCGGTAGCGGGTAGCTGTTAAGGTAGTAGCGGGTAGCTGTCAAAGTAACGGTTGATAGTATAAGTGTTTGGCAAAAGTAGCGGTTGCTATACTAAAATATATCAAAATTCATATAAATATTGTTTAAAAAGTAATAAAAATTTGCCAAACGCTACCCGCTACTAATAAACGCTACTATTTATAACGTTTGAGAAAAGCTACCTAAACGCTACCTCTATCGCTATCGCTACTAGAACTGCAACATAGCCAAACACTCTGCAATTTTTTCTAGTAGTGTTTTGACCAGTTAAAAGGCTAACCGCTACCTCAAACGCTACCACCAAACAAGGCCTTAAATTATAATTTTGTTTAAAAAATTTTAGATTATAACTCTTAATAATTATCTTATAAATTTAAATCAGCTAATAATAAAGAGTACTATAATTGCTATATTGTAGTTTATATTTTTCTAAAGACGTTGCGAATATTGTTAAATTAAATTAAGATCAGTCGTACATAAGCATTACAAATTCATATCAATCTCCCATTATTAGCTATCATATGGGCAATGGTATTACCCGTCTATCAAACATGAGTAAAGTTAAAGACATTAAAGATAACTTATCCTAAAAATATCATCCAATAACATGAAAATAGGTGCAACTTTAAAGTGATTTTTTTAATTTCTCTAGTCATGCTACTTAAGTCACTTTCAAGAGCTACCAAATAGCCCAAAGTACAACCCAAAACCACCCACATCAACGGTAGTGCTATTTATTATTTATTTTTTATTTTACAAGTATGATTGTCAAGTGATTATAAATCCATGAGTAAAAAAAAATAATGTATATTTCTAGATAATATATATTGTGCTCTTATTAAAATCAATGATATTGTACTTCAAAATATGTTAAACCAAATAGAATATACACCTTTTATACAACAATGTTTGTATCAATTATATATTTTAAGATTTGGCATATAGATAAAACAAATTATCTTAAAATTCAATAAAAAAAAAGCCCTGGCACGGGGTACAAAACTAGTTTATTATAATTATATTAGACCTTATTTAAACTTATTAAACTTGATTGAAACTTATTGGATTGGGCTTGATGTAAACATATATGAACTTATGAAAAATGGACTAGTTGTAATACCCCTCATGATTGCTTTAAAAAGGATTTGATATACTACTCATATCAACAAGATGCATTTTCCTTTTAGGGAGCTCATATGCTAAGATACTCCACGGTTAAGCGTGCTTAGATGGGAGTAGTCTTGGGATGGGTGACCTCCTGGGAAGTTTTCTCGAGGTGCGCATGAGTGAGAACAAAATGCGCCGGAAGGACTTGTGTTGGTCTGTGGGGACATTTGTTGGCCCTCGATGCACATTTCATGACAATAGACCCCTCCCTAATTTGTTTGGGGTCGGGGTGTTACACTAGTAGTAATTGGCATTAAGTTAGGCCAATTATAAATAGTACATTATTAGTAACTAACAATGCCAGTTACTAAAAGTTTTTTCGCCAATTACTAATAGAAGTTTTTCTACTAGTGATTATTTGAAAAAAGGGGGGTACTTATAATGTTTAACCTAAGAGTTTTGAAACAACATTCGTTGTGTTAAAACACATAGACAATGCGCCTAAGGTGTGGTCCATGTGCCATAAGTATGTACATGCATCTGTAGGATGTAGGTACTTATGGCGTAAAACTCTAACCTCATCGAAAGGGTGTTTGTGCGCCATAAGTACATAAGCATCTCCCGATTGCAAGTACTCATGGGTCCAAATGCTAAGTTGATTGTGTGTCTAGTACACAAGCTAAGCAACACAACAAACTTTGATTTTGAAGATTTATAAGGAAGTTGAGGGTTTTAGAAGGTTGGAAATTGTGTCACGCCATGTATTTTTTGGTTTTTGAGGTTGTATATGGCTTTTTGAAGGTTTGATGACTTTTTAGGCTTTACATTTGAGGTTAGAGGCTTTGACTTGCGATTTTCGGGCTTTAACTTAGGCTTTTGAGGGCATTTTTGGACTTTTCTAGGCTTGGCAAAGGTCTTGGTTAGGGGTGAGAAAAAAAATCAGGGTACCTTGAATCAGAATTGGAACTTGTTAGATCAGATACCGCAGGTTCTAGCTAGGCAAGAGGTTCTGATTCCGGATAATAAAATTGAGAACCTCGTGCAACAGGTTCATGTTCAGTTCTCAATTTATTGGAACCGAAACTTGTAGGGTACCTTGATTTTAAAAAATATCACTAATTTTAATTATACACCTATATATAAGCCCAAATTTTACAAAATAAAATAAATTAACAATTATAAGTATATGTATCAAAATTGCTAAACAACTACTTTAGGTTTGTTGTATTTGCAGGTTGTAAAAGTTATAATTTTGTGACCATCCAAATTTTAAAAAATATTTATACAATAAATTATTTAGTATATTAAAAAGACAAGGTAGCCTAAATCAGAACCAGTTTCGGTTCTCACAATTTTTAGGAACCACTTCAACAAGTTTATGTTCCGATTCCCATTTTGAGGAACCAGCTGCATAACAAGTTCCGGTTCCAAGAAATTTAATAGGGTACCCTATTATGCTCACCCCTATTGATTGGTTGATAGTAGGTATTGGACTTGACAACATCATTGCTCACCTTAGGAGTTGACTTGATTTAGCAAATGGCAATTTTGTTATTAGGTGCTAAAAGGGGAGACACTTCTTAGGAGTATATAATGCTGAGAGCAGGTTGTGTGCAAGGTGCCGAGAATAATGTGCACTAGTGTGGGGGTAAAGTTTGTTAGGGGATTGATAGGCCGTCGTCGAGCCTACCAAAATAAATCCTATCTTGGTCTCACTAACTAATAGCAAGGGCAAGAAAGGGTCGAACCCAAGAGAGGCGTTGAATCAACCATCGAGATACTATCGTTCAAATAAGCTAAATGAAGTCAAAGTTGGTTTGGTTTTAAGTAACTTCTACTAGTTCAAAACAACTAAAAGCTAAGGGGAGATTAATAATATTAAGAGGAATCTAGGGCTTGGGTTATACCACTCAACTTCATCACAAATCACAATTAGCATGCAACAATCAAGGTAAAATAGGGGATAAAATAGGGGAAGTCATCTAAGGCACCCAACTACTCTCTCAAGCTAGAGGGATTACTTGAATCATGAATACAACCTACTCTCGTGGTTACAAAGCATAATCACGATGACATAAACATTCCCTTGACCGGAAATTCCTATTCTCATGGCATTTCAAGTAAATTAAGCATAAGGGAGCTAACTCAAATTCATCTCTCGATCCTTCGTTGAGGAAGCTTGGATAAATAGTTCTAGCAATGGCCATATACAAGAACTAAACAATTAAACCACTTAAGCTCAACTAATTAACATCCCACAATAACCAAATTAACACATGAAACTAGTTATAAGTGACTACATTGAGGGTTTTACCCAAACCCTAGAAATTAGACTACTCACAATCCATGGAAATTAAAGCAATTAAAGATTTCAAGCAATTCATGAACAAGTTTAAACTAAGAGTTAAAATAATTAACAATCTAAGCATACAAGAATTAAGCAAGTTAATAACAACTAAGTAGAGAGAAATGGAAGAGAAGAGTAAGAAATAGTTACTATGAAGCTTCAAAGTGAGCAACAATGGTGGAACTTGTCTTCTACAATGATTGAAGTTGAATATTTCCATGCTAATAATTAAAATATAACTAATGATTGAGAGTTTTGATGTTCTAAAATTGTAAAAGTAAGAGAAAGCTCTAAAAACTTCAATGATCGTACAAAATGAGTTCAAGGGGTATATATACCCCCTTCAAAACAAAAAGGACGGAGAAAATGAGGAAAGAGCCTGGAAATAGGCTTGCACGGATGTGCCTAGTTTGGCACGGACATGTAGATTTTGGCACGAACGTGCATCCTTGCACAAACGTGCCCTTTTGTTGCACGACCATGCAGAATTCCCTACCTTGACAACTTAACTTTGGGAGGCTGTAACTTCTTTGTTTCTTGCCGAAAATGGACTTGTGACCAATCGTTGGAAAGCTCTTGAGACGACCTTTAAATCTCTAATTTGAATCACTTTAAAAGGTTGAGTAGATCAAAAGTTATGGTCAATTGAAGTTGACGTTTACGCAAACAACCCTTCAAGGCTCTCCAAAAGCTTTTCATTTCTCTTTAAGGCACTCCTCCTTCTTCCTCCATGGCTCTTTCAACCAAGATTGCCCTTATCCTTGCTCACTCATGATTGATCACATCCATAGTGCTAAAAATAGCTACATTACATAAAAAACACAAACAACCCGTGAAGCATGGATGGTACAAAATTTGCATAAAAATAGGATTAATAATGAACTTTGATGCCGATTAATAACGAAAACAAGTTTCAAAAGTACCCTAAAATCATACCAAATAACAAGTTATCAAGGATATGCCAAGATGAATCTTATAGTGGTACATAAATATCCATAACTTCTGGCATAGAGTACAACACCTACACTTGGCATAAGGCTTGTACGCCACTTGACACACAACCTTCGTTTGCTTTTCCCTAAAACCATGTAGTGCATGTTGCCTTATCAGATTGCTTTTTGAAGGAAACGTTTGAGTTGATTGGTGTACAATTGAGGTTGGGAATTATCACTGGGGTTTGTAAAAGAGGTTTTGAGGGTCAAAAGGCTTATTTAGGCTTTAAAGTATGTTTGGGCTTCGATATGGGCATTTGGAGAAGAATTTATCATAGAAACACCTACGCTCGCATTCAAGACATGACTAATTAAGCATTTAGTAGTCTCGTCATCGAGTGCTATTTGGAGAGACATAATTTTGGAGTCTTCACGAAGTAACTTCAAATCCTTTTGAAATTTCAAAGCAAATGTATTCATCTTTAACCCACTTGCTATTTACCATTTAATTTGTCAAAACGATGGTATTGGTTTCAATGCTAAGTCTTTTATTAATTAGAGAATTGACTTTCTAATGAAAATAGATAGTTTGTTTATTAAATATTATGTATGAGATTTTCAAAACATTCTAATTGTATATTTGAATGAGAGGAGCATATTTCCAAAAAATATCAGTGTGTTCTTCGATAGATGAATAAGAATAGTTTATTGAATAATGTAAATCATGGAGAAAAATATCCAAGCTAAGCTTATAGCTAGTGCTAATATATCTAGATTTTTTACGATTTATTAAGTAATTAAAATAATCTCACTAAACATTAAGACCAATATTCTCAAACAAAAGGATGATAAAGTAAATCCAAAAGAAGGTGACACTACAAGAAAATTGTCTTTTCGTAGCGATTGTACATTCGTTGCAATATGCACATATTTTTGTGAAATAGTAGAGGAATCCGTATCATTTTACAAATAACATAGTAAACCCAAATAAAATCGATACGAAAAACATAATAATATTTATTCACCTTTATTCTGCACATTTATAAAATTATGGAAAAGCGTATTGTTTACAATCGCCACTAAAACCCAAAAATCGATACGAAAAGCCTTTTTTACACTTAGATTTTACAATTTTGTTTGACAAAGAGAACATAAAATATGTCATAACTTATTGGAAAAAAATTTAAATATTATAGCTTGAGGTTGCATGTTCGAATCTTGTATAGAGCATATGTAGGGATTATAATGAGTTCAATATATGTAGGGATTATAATCGCTACAATAATCACCATGATTAAATGTAGTTTTCAGTATCGGTTAATGAGGACAACCCCAGCGAAAGGGAAAACACTACTAAAGGCTATGGTAACGACGGATATTGTATCGAATAACCATTCGTTGGGATTTTTTTTGTAGTCATTACAATTGATACGAAATGTTAAAATAATCGCAACGAAAAGACATTTTTCTTGTAGTGAATATTTTTATTATGACTACCATTATAAATTTTTAGTGTTAAAGATATATTGTGAAATTATTCTTATACCCTCTAAACATATTTTTCTCCTAGTGCACAAGAGCTGGAATAGCCTCTTGAACAAGCAATTGTTTGCCATGGACAAAATGTTCATTGTCTCTCTCTACTTGCTCTAAGCATCGGTGTCCATCCTTTCCTTCTTTCATCTTCTTTACAAACGCCATAAACTTCCTCCAGTTATCATCTTGAAATAAATCTGGATTCATTCTTAAATATGTGAACGCACACATTCCTCTTTCACCTGAATTCTCATCTACTTCTAATGTAGAAGCCTTTAAAATTTGCTCATGTGCTTGCTCATCATATCGTGGTAATGCATTCTCTCCAGCCAATCGAACCTGAGCTAGTTGAGTAGCTGAAACAACTTGCTTCACTAGTTTCTCTGGAGCACATAAAGCATCTTGTGGCTGCTCATGATCACGCATCTCAATGCACGTGAAGTTAAATACGGCGCCATGGTGTGCAAGCATTTGGGCAATTGGAAGGTACCCATCATGGAATCTTGTGTTGTAATACCCAGCAGTTAGCTCAGGAGCATGGGAGCGTGTCCCATAGTGCCAGTGAATGCCAGCAATTTTAATGGAGATTTTAACACTTGTATGTGTAAAGATTTCAGTGGCCAAGGAAAGGATATTCCCTCCATGATCTATGAGCATTTTTGAATACCAAGTGAGGAAAAATTCTCCATAGGGGCTACTCCACCCACCACTTTCCCTGCGAAAAAATTGTGTTTCTTCTGGCCAATTGTTATAATGACCGGCATCTGTTGGACCGGAGTGACCCCATTCTGGTTTACCAGCAACTTCTGCAGCATCTCTTAATTTACTACTCATGTACTGCATAAAAGCAAGCCAAGTAATCAATAAAACAATACCACTATATATTAAAAATATAAAAGATGTTTTATTATTAAAAACTTTGAAGTATTAATGAAAATAAAACAAGGAGAAAAAGGGAAAAGTATACCTTGTCAAAACATTGGAAGGCTCCGATTCCCGGAAACTTCCAGGTTCCATCTTGCTCTGGGTATGAAGGGTATCGTAGCTCACCGGCTGGACCCATCCCTACTTGTATCTCCTGTGAAGATATTAGTTTTTTTAATTAAATACACAATATTTACCTACATAGTTAGTAGAAGTGGAAGTCATGGAAATTTTTTATTTTTTTTGTTTTTGTGTGATCTAAGTTAATATGGAGAGATGAAATTCTTTGGAGATTATTTCCAAAAAAAAAAAAGTGCACAAAATTAAAGGAATGAGGTTTTGGAGAGTTGTGGTAAGAAGTTAAAAAAAAAAAAATTCTAGAATTATTATATAGATATGACTTATATTAGAGAAACAACTAAAATAGTAAGGAATTGTTTAGTTCACTTGATTTTCATTTGACCAAGGAAACAAACTATAGTTAGTTCCATGCTACTTTAAAGGAATCTTACCACAATGGTGTTTCCAAGGAGGTGTTGAAACTGAATTTTAAAAGCACGCATAAAGTCAGCATAACATTGCAAAGGTGTTCGCCCCTTTAGTACTGGGAGGGTATCACAACCAAGTGATATGTATTCAAAATTTCTCCTACCCCATTGATCAGTATATGCAAGATCTAGATCCTTGTGAATTTCTTCAACAACCCATTTTGGTAAAGGAATTCTGTATGAAAAAGAAAAATTGTAGCAACTTATCCTTTGTATCAATTAGTTAAATTTCAAACTTGAAATAATAAGACAAGAAATTATGCATCATACTTATAACTTTAGAATAATTCAATCCCTCAATTCTATTGAATTTGGTCCATTAATTTATTTTTTCAATGTAAATTTGTGTAAAATAATGCAAGTTAAAGATTTTTGCAATTTAGATTTACTTTTTTTTTTAAAGCACTCAAATTAGTTATAAAGAAAGAAATCCTTATATAAAATTTGTTATTATTTATCTTTCAAAACGATCATTAGTAAAATCTTGTACATATTCACAACAAATTTTGAAGTTTGTTAAGAGTGTATTAAACAAATAGTAATAACTGTACAAATTTTATACCTAAAATTAAAAATGCATCCTAAAATCTAGGGAATCTAATAAGAAATAAAATAGGTAGATATTTTAAGAGGGAAAATGAAGGGATTTAAGAGAGAAAATGTAAATGAGTACTACCTCCGTTACATATTAGTTGCAACTTTGGAATATTTTATCTCTCACAAATATTATCCAAAGTTGCAACTAATATGTAACGGAGGTAGTAACTATTTTAGTATTAATCAGATATTTTGTTACAAGTTTTATTACAATTAATGAAAAGATAAATTTAAATCAAGGTATTGAATAGTAATTGTGTTTCCATTTTAGATTTCAAAAACAAGTTTAGTAATTTTAATTGTCACTCACGAAATATTATCTCCAAAATTCAACCTCTGGCAAGTCTTTGTTATTTTGCAATATAGTTGGTAAAACTTATAACATAAGAGTTAATATATATTAGCAAAAAATCACTTATGTAGAGCAATTTTCTCATAATAATTACTATGTAGAGATTAGAGAGAACTTAAGAAAATAAACTTACGTGATGGAGTCACCAACATTACCACCACATTGATGAAATGACATAACAACCTGAACCTTCAACCCATGATTTTTCGCCATGTCTAACAAATCCATATAACCACCCCAATTATACTCCCCTGGATGTTCTCTCTCTACCAAACCCCACCACACATCCATCATTATTCCTTCTACTCCTGCGCTCTTCAGTGCTTGAAAACTTGCATTCATCGCTTTCTTACGATTTACTGTGTTATCCATCTTAACACTATCCAATGGCATCATCACATAAACTGGCACACCCTTTTCCTTCTTATTATGTGCACTTCCTCCCTCTATTATGTTCTCTTTATGCATTGTTGAATCTGGAATTGATGCCGTCGTAAAAGCCTGGCATGCCGATGTCAAATCAGCCCGGATTGGTGATTGACATGGGCTGATTGGTGGTGACAATGTGTCACTTAAGTCACTGGTTTGGCATGTCACTTTGCATTTTAGCGACGGTGACGAAGACTTCCACACAGATGATGCATGTACTGTTGTTGCAAAATCTGTGGTGCTGAAGTTTGTTTCTACTAGAAGTGGTGTTCCCGAGAGTGATCTTATATGGTGTGTTTGGGTCACCGCCATGGTTATAAACTAATTTCTTAATTTGACAATTTAGGATAAAATTCAAAACTTGAAAGGATATTCACAAAAAATAAATTAGGGAGAATAAAAAAGAAATGTAGAATTTTTGTATATAAGATATGATTAATGAAGATAAAAAAATTGAAATGAGGATAAATAATTGTGAGTAGGTTAAAAATAAAATAACAGTATTCTAATCCTTAATAATTCTTAACCAAACTACTTATATTATTCTCGAGGAATGAGATTTGTGAGACAATAATTTATTTGAAGTTATATCCTAATAAACAAACCCAAGGCAACAAATAAATCCCACTAACTTGTTTTGTTTAAGAAAATTGTATGAAAAAGAAAGGAAAGTAAAGCAATTAAGTAATATTCATATGTTTGGTTTTAAAAATCATATGAGACTTCATACTATAATAAAAGGAATTAATGGGAAAATAAGTTTATAAATTATTATTTCATTTTTTTCTCCAAAACACAAGGAATTGGAAGCGAAAAAAATTGAAAAATTTTCACCCTTTTTTTCCCCTTCCCTTCCCTTTTTTCCTTTCCTTTCTTTTTCTTTCACTAAAAACCTGACAAACAAGTTGTAAGATAAATGAATTATTACTCATTCCTTTCATCATTTATAAAAGATAAGAACAACTATTCTTAGTACAACTTATTCTTAGAATGATAAATGTAGAAAATTTACCTCTAAATATAACAACAATATTTAATAAAGAAATTGTAGAAACTAAAATTCATAATTATAACCTTCTCAAAAGATGAATGAATATGTACCTCAAACTATAATGACAAAAATATAAATCCTTAAAATTTTCTATAATCATAACATCTTTTTTGGGGAGAGAATTTTAAATATCAAGTTTTTGCATCTTTCTAGCCTTTTCTTGTCTTCCTTACTCACCATCATGCACATCTCTTAGATAACATTAATTGTATGCACTTTATGCGTATATTTTATTTTCCCCTACTTTAAATTTTCTTAAAACTAGGGGTTCCAATACGAGCAAATTAAAGCGTGTGATATGGCTAGACCTTCTGAAAAAATTATAACTACTTGTGGCCTTAATGCCATATGCATGATATTTTATTATAATTATTTGCATATATATAGACGATAAATTTATTGGATGTTGTTTGACTATGTAATGTTTGAAACGTTACTAGTGCTATTTAGATCTCGTGAGAGTTGTAAGAATATTGAGTTTTAGAAATCTAAAAGTCTACTATATTTAAAGTACTAATTGAGACAAATAATTTAAACAAGACATCACCCAATTGTATTTTTCTTGTACTCTGTATATACGAAGTAAAAGAAAGTAAGTTAGATTCTCTTTTATATAGGGGTGAGCATAAATATTGGGTACCTGGAACCAGTTAGGAACCGGTGGGTCCTGACCCGGAATTGGACCCGTCGGAACCAATTCCAAATCCAAAAATTGGGACCCGATTATAACCGGCACCAATTCCAATTCTTTGAATTTTGGACCCGGTGCCCGGTGGGTACCCAATACTGTTGAAAGTTTAAAATATATTCTAGCCCACCAGGTACAACTTAATACAAACCATGAAATATATTTGTATATAACTTGCATTAAGCCCAGCCCACTTATCAAACTAACCCTAAACCTAACCCACTAACAAAATATCCCATACGCAGTCATCATTTTCAGATTTCATTCTTTGCTAACTTTTACCCATCTTCATCCAATAATACCAGTAGAATACTTGAATACTCTGATCTTTTTTTTTTTTTTTTAATTCATTTCAACCCTTTGCCTTTTTCTTCTTCTACCAATGTTGAACTTCGCATTTAGTTTTTCATTTTCTTAAAATATTAATTAGTTATTTGTAGATCTACAATCTTATGAATTGATTTGAAAATTTGATGATTAAGATTTTTCTTTTTTAAATTAATGATTCATCCATGGTGTTGATGGTTGAGTTTCTTTAAGTGGTTGTGGAGGTTAACGACCGGCCAGACGGGTTGGTGAGTGTGATGATGTGACATGGTTTGGAGGTTTTTTTTTTTTTTTTTTTTAATACACGTTGATATTTAACCGGGTATCCGGTTTTGGAACCGGTTCCCACCGGTTCCAGGACCAGTTCTAGAAATCTAGGACCCGGTGTCATTGGTTCCGGGACCATTTCCAATTTTCTAGACCCGGTGTTGACCAGTTACAATTCCAGGTCCTATGTATTTGACCGGGTACCCGGTCTTGCTCACCCCTACTTTTATACCTTATAATTCATACTTAGGGCCTGTTCCGATTTACTGAAAACAACTGAACTGATATGAACTGAATAGAGCTGAAATGAATTGTTTATGAGAGAAGGAAATTAGGGACTGAACTGAACTGAACTGAACTAAATTGAACTGAAATTAAGCTGAACAAAACAGGCCCTAAATATTGATTAGATTCTATTTAGGAAAATCAATAAGAGATGGAGAGTGCAAAACATATAAAGAAAATCTTTGGATGTAATTGAAATAAACACGACTTTTTATTTACAAATAATTAATCAATTTAGCTTTAATTAAAGCTATAAGTTTTTCTTAACATGATAATTAAATTTAAAACTTGGACACAAATCTTCCTATCTCCTCTAAAGAAACCTTCTTTTACGGTTCCACTTCTCTTGATTGCTAGGTTCGAAGAGCCACTAATACTTGAAAATTATGCAAATTAAAACATAAGGAAATAAGAAATTTAATTTGTAGTGAATGACTTTTATAAGACTTGTGCGTTGTTACTTCATAGGGAAAGTTTGGGACATTTATTTGCAGTGAGTCGTCTCAAAAACGTAGTAATAAGCACTAGTTGAGCCCGTTCCAATGGCGCACGGTTCAAAAATGTGAGAGTTGATAAAATAAATGTGTAGTACCCTAAAAAATAAATTAAATGTTTCACTTTCTTATCATCAATCAATAACCTATTTGACAAGTGTCGCTCTATGATTCGCTTATCTTATAATAATAATAATAATAATATTTTTAACAAATAATTACAAATTTGTTGATTTTAAAATATGATTACATATTTGTTTTTTAGGTTGCAATTTATATAATATTACCTTATACACTCAAGATTCAAAAAATACTATCTTCTAACATAATATCCCACTTACTATATATAGAATATTTCTTAACATACATATATCACTTAATTTACAAAGTAATCTCTTCTAGATTTAAAAATAGGTTTCAATTCATAAGATATTTTCTTATATGTATAAGATTCTCAACAGACCCGACTCTTATCATTTGCGGCCTGAGCAACTACATAGGGCCCAAAATATAAGAAGGTCGGATTTTACATCTTATTCCCTTAGTTTAATTGTGTACTTGTAAAAAGGTGTCAACCTCTTCATTATTTTGGAAAACAACATTTTTCCTTCCGAAATTTCCTCTTACATTTTCATTAATTCATTTCACATTCCCACAAACTTTGCATTTACCTATGAAATGCCCTATATTCATTATTCCATGAATTTGACTTATTCAGTTTGTTTCTTCATATTTTCTTGTTAAATTTTAAAAATTTCTCCACAAATCCAATACTAGTATAACATATAATTATATCGTACAGATAGACTTAGGCCTATTACAAAGGCTATTTTAAAACTTAACTCAATAACAAACTTGCAGCGGAAAATTCGACTCTTCTTTATTAATACTTAAAATAAAAACCATTGTCATGAGTACTGAAAATGAAAATAAAAGGCAAACACCCCTAATCTAGGTGAAGCCCAAATCCTGAGACTCTCATATGCTCAAATCATATATACTCCACCTGAAACATTCATCACTAATTACCACTAAGGTAAACAAGGCGAACCAAAACAAATAAGAAATACAGATTAGCAAAATATGCCAAGTACATTAAAATGCAAGATAAGTAAACTCAATTTATTAGCAAACATGCTTTTAAAATTAATCATGGAAATTCCAATATTTATTTCAATAAATCTCAATCTCATAATTTCAAACCAATTCTCAAAAATTCCCAAGTAATTCCATTCACTCAATAATCCAAATAATATTTCAAATAATGAAAATCGATTCATTTAAAAACTCAATTCCTCCTAAGTGTGCACACCCCCCAACTTAGTATCTTTATATAGAAAGGCTTCCTGAAACACCCGGTCATACAAAGTCTAAAGTTTTATCAACCAAATCTGCATTGTGGGATTAATTTAAACATGCTTGTAAAGCTTTAATAATAATTCAGTATTTCTCATGAAATTTCACTTTTAAATAAATCAACCGTTATAATAAAATTACTCCTCTTTATTTAATTCAACACACTTTCAAACCAAACCTATTAAACATGATAAATAATTTAATCATTCAAAACATGATATTAAAATCAATTATGAAACATATTTAATTTCCTTACACTAGTAGAAAAATGCAAATGAGCACCGGTTCAAAACCGGCTTTGCGCACCGATTTTGAAGCGTTAGTCATTTGAGGGATGCCAAAAGCTGAATTTATTCGCACCGGTTCAAAACTGGTGGGAATTATTAACATTAGCACCGGTTAACCGGTGCGAATACAAGGTTATTAGCACCGGTTAACCGATGCCCTTAATGGCCCAAAAAATCATTTTTTTTTTCTTTTTTGCATTTTTTTACCTTAAATTGTACCAAATACTTATATATAATCATAATATACATAAAACACATATTTTTTCATCAATAACTTGTAATATTACATTTAAAAAACTAAAAAAAAAAACTACATAATCAATATTTTCTTCTATTTTCATAATAGGAGCAAGCAGTAGCAGCACTATGGAAGCAACAACAGCATCAAAGATAGGAGGCAGTAGCAGCTATGTAAAGCAGCAGTAGCAACAAAGATAAAGTAGTAGCAGCAGCAGAGGGAGTAGCAGTACAGGGAGTAGTAGAGGCAACAGCGTGGAGAGCTGATCCACTCTCTTGTGAAGAGGCAGTAGTGTGGACAGCTGAAACATAACACTTGGATAAGTAGTAGAAACACAATGATGAATTAAGTAATCTTGATGAAGCTAATGGATGGGACAATAACTATCAAATAAACTAATACTGAGAGACAAGTAAACAATTGGCTCTTGTCCCTGATTTACCCTAAGCCAAGTAAAAAAATAAAAAATAAATAAACCACGCTAATTCACTTGCTCACACTGAGTTTCTCAATACAAGTTCACAAAAACCACTACAATAAACACATATATTACCTTGTATACCAAAGGAATTGCAAGCTGCTATGTCAAAATTCTATCCTCTGTAAACTAAACAGCCCAATTGGATTGTAGAAATCAGCTCCTGATCATCACACACACACACAAGGAAAACATTGCAATTAGCAGGTGACCAATGTACAAACATACAACACAAACAGTAGACCTATCTCCATGAACCATTATATATGTCAAATTTACAACTTAGACTGACCTAACAGATTTACCAAACCAGAATATTAGTTAAAATTGTAAGTTTGTGGATAAGAAAAACAAGTTGTAAAATTCTGAGGTGCGAGGTACGCATCAGCAGCATCATCCTCGGCAGAGTAGTAGCAGTTGCAGCCTTGCTAGCGAGCTGCAACAGCAGCCTCGGCAGGGCAGCAGTAGCTGCAGCCTTGCCAGGCTAGCTTCCATAGCAGCCTAGCTACAGTCTTGCCAGGCTAGCTTCACAATAGCCTCGGCAGGGCAGCAGTAGCTAAAGCCTTGCTAGGCCAGCTGCAACAACAGCCTTGCCAGGGCAGCAGTAGCTGCAGCCTTGCCAGGCCAGCTACAACAGCAGCCTCGGTAGGAAAGCAGTAGCTGCAGCCTTGCCAGGCCAGCTGCAACAGCAGCCTCGGCAGGGTAGCGGTAGCTGCACCCTTTCTAGGCCTGCAACAGCAGCAGCTCGACAGGGCAACAATAGCTGCAACAGTAGCAATAACCTTGCCAGGCCAGAGTCACTAGTCCCTCCTAACCCTCAAAGAAGAAATGATTCATAATTGAATGTAGAATTCTATTATATAACCTACATAGCCAATCACAATAAAAAAATCCAGAAATTAAAACCATGAAATGTGAGAACTGAATTGTGATTTCAGGAAGACAAAAACAATGAAATTAATGACCTAAAAATTTGAATGATTCTTGTATATACACTCAATGCAAAAAAAAAAAAGGATATATACATAGATTTCCACATAAATCATGCTATTAAACAAATCCAAGCATAGCAATATATATCTAATCAAGTTTTTTATACCCCTATGGTATTCACAACCCCTATGTATATCTAGTATTAATACCCACATAAATGAATAAATCTCATATCATAAACCACTTCATCCTCTGGTATTCACAACTCCTATATCTAGTATTTATACCCACATAAATGACTCACCACAGTTAACATCTCAAATAAAATACATGGCAAGTATGTAGAAATATATGGCATATGTGTCAGATAAAATAGACAAAACACAGTTACACAACTCCCTCACTACCCCTGCTCTGCTCTTCATACACAGCGGACCGTAATTTCAATTTAAGACACAAGGCAGCCTCCACACCAAAGCACAATCACACCACACATTACAATAGCTCCAATTCACAAGCAAATGAGTTGCAGGCCCCATAACCATACGAAATTACATCCAAAATTATTAACAAAATCACATTATATACTACTATACTCACAAAACCATTACAAACAAAATAGGGCACCAAATCCGCACAACAAAACATTCAAACATTTATCATTCAGTCACTTCCATAGCGTACAATTCAATAATGCATACTAACAAAGAATTAATTACATAAACCCTAGAAATTGAATCTAAAGAAGAATCAAAGTAAAATTCATAATTTAAGTACTTATAATTTGAATCGAAGTAAAATTTGCACACTTCAATATAAAATCCTAAAATTTAAACACAAACAAGAATTAAACATCAAGGAGTACCTCATTTCAATTGAGCCTTGATGATTCGTATTAAGGAGTACCTCACTCTTTAATCACAATCCTCTACAAAGTAGCACAAAAATGATCAATAAATCGGCATAAATTGAAATTTAAACATCAAGTTACGGAATATGAAAAGGAAAAGCAGGATTAATTGTGAAATTTCACAAAAATTAGATGAAAAAGGAGATAAATTGCATAAATTGAATGAAAATTGTTTTAGAAAACCCTAGCCATTGATGGCGTTGCTTGCGGCACAGTGATGGAGAAGGAGATCGAAGGAGAGAGAAAAGGAAAGCTAAAGAACCCAGAAACCTGCCGTCACTTCAACCTGCCGCAACCCACCACGCCAACACCTAACTGCATAAACCTCTAGGACTAGCAGCAATTTCGAACAATAATACATAAATTAAACCCAAAAAATCAAGGCATTTTACATGAATAATTGGACCAAAATGCAAAGCTAAAGAACCCAGAAACCCTAACCTCAAATTTCTGATTTTTGAATCGATAATTGATTCAAGTTTGTTGCTGTTTTATTTGGTTCAAATTGACGGCGGCGGTGATGGGTGGCTGTGCTTGGTTCTAATGACACCGATTTCTGACAGAGGGCAGCGTTGGCTGATCGATGTTTGCATGGTTCGAATTGGCAGCGGCGATGGTGGTTGTGCTTGGTTCCATAAGTGGAAGAAGAACGATGGTGGTTGTTGAGAAGCAGGTGGTTGTACGATGGTAGTTGTTGAGAAGAGGAAGAAGACTGAGAGATGAGCTAAGAGAAGAAGAAGAACTAGAGATGAGAGAGAAAAAAGAACAAAAAGTGACAGAGAAAGAGAGAGAACAAGAGAGGCGGATGAGAGATAGAAAGGGGGCAAAGGGTGTTTTTTTTAGTTTGCACCGGTTTGAACCGGTGCCATGAACTTAAATTCGCACCGGTTTGGTTTGAACCGTTGCGATTTCTCTTACATTAAATCCCGCCTTATTTTTTTCGCACCGGTTTTTAATTACTGGTGCGCATTTCTCGGTGCACATTTGTGTTTCTCTACTAGTGTTAATTTAAACATTAATTTCTCAAACTTGTTTCATAAATCACAATTCAATTTAAACATCTTTAAAATCACATAAAACATGTTAATCAAATCAATCACTTTAAAAGGTATCTAGCCACATAAACGTACCGTAATTCCTTGCTTAGAAAACACACAAGAAATCAAGTACCCTTGTCAAGAACACCAAACCTTGATTAATATAAGGTCATCAAATAATCACAACAATTAAAATAAAACACTTCACAAAACTTGAATAATGTTCTAATTTTATTTAATTAAAACATCAACAATAATTTTATGTAAAACCATAATAATAATAACAACAACAACAACAACAACAACAACAACAACAATAATAATAATAATTTCGTTCTAAGTGCCGTCATCGTACGGGTGAGGACGTGTCACCCCCGGATGAAGGAGATGGTATTGTTCGTTTTGTGCTTCATAATTTCGCCAAGCCGCAAGCTCCCTCTTCTCCTGCTCGTATTGGACATGTGGATGATTTGATGCGAGATCATAACGGTAGTTTGATGTGGCTCTCCTTGAAAGTCTGTTCTCTAAGGGGTTTTGCACTGTGAAGTTTATCCCTCCCAAGTGTCGTTTAGGGTTTTCTCGGGTTTTGAAAGGTGCTCTTGATAAGGTGATCTCTAAGCCTGATGACATTTCTAATTGGGTCTCTTTGTTGGTGTTACCTCTTTGCACCCTTAAAACCTTTCGCCTGCGAAGTAGTCGTGAGTCTCGGTCTTTAGTGAAACGTCGACATCAAGAAGAGCGTATTTCCCGTGCTATTTGTTCTTGGAGTGAACCAGGTGGTAGTTTACAGCTTGTGAGGGAAACTCTAGCAGAATTCTCCTACTTTGTCGGTCGTTGATGATGAGGACCTTGATTTGGAAGAGCGTAATGTCAAGTAGTGTCGTAGGAAGATATGCGATGGTCATTACACCGCTGCAGTCCGGGTTCTTTCTTCTTCAGGCGTTGCTCCTGATAATGAGGCCACTCTTGCGAATTTACAATTAAAGCACCCTTCTTCTCCAGCTCCATCCTTGCCTAATATACCTGTTGATCACCTTCATCTCGTTACTACTTCTGCTGTAGTTTTGGATCGGAATAAGAATTTTTCGCGTGGCACATCTTGTGGTAGGGGCGGTTTACGTGCTCAGCACCTTATGGATTGCTTGAGTGGTGCTGGTGTGGCTATCTCAGATGAGTTAGTTGACTCTATTTCCGGGGTGGTTAATTTGTTTCTAGCTGGAAGATGTCCTGTGGAACTAGAAGAGTATATTGTTAGTGCTCCTCTCACACCTCTTGTCAAGCCTGGTGGTGGTATTCGTCCTATAGTTGTGGGTACTGTTTGGCGATGTCTAGTTTCGAAGGTCGGTGTTGTTATGGTTGGCCAGTCTTTAGGAAGTTACTTTGATGGTCTCCAATTTGGTGTTGGGGTTTCTTCGGGAGGTGAGGCGATTCTTCATGCTGTGAATCGATTGATTGAGGATCGTGGTTCCGATGTTGGTCTTTCTATGTTGTTGGTGGATTTTCAAAATGCCTTCAATCTAGTTAATCGTGTGGTCATGTTACGTGAAGTTCGTCGTCGTTGTCCGGGCCTTTCGCTATGGGTTGAATTTTGCTACTCTAATCCAGCTAGATTGTATTACGGGGACCACACCTTATGGTCGTCTTAGGGGGTGCAGCAGGGTGATCCCCTTGGTCCTCTACTTTTTTTCTTTGGTTTTACAGCCCCTGGTGTGTAAAATCAGAGACACTTTTGATGTATGTCTTCAGGCTTGGTATTTGGATGACGACACTATTATTGGTGACGCGTTGGTGGTGGGGAAGGTTCTGTAGTTGATTATGGAAAAAGGGCCTCGTTTTGGGTTACATCTTAATGTGGAAAAAACTGAAGTTTTTTGGCCTACAAAAGACCCTCGAAGCAGGCTTGTGGGTGTCTTTCCACCTAATATTGCTCAATCCTTGCATGGTGTTAAGTTGCTGGGTGGTCCCGCTAGTTCTGATTCCGGATTTGGAGGTGAGCTTGTGATCAGAGGGTGACCAAGACCATTGCGCTTATGGATATGGTTGCTAAGCTTGATGATCCTCAGTGCGAGCTGTTGTTGCTTAGGTCTTTTACCGGAGTTTCTAAACTCTACTTTGCTTTGCGTACTTGGTCCACCTAGTACTTTTGAGGTGGCTCAGCGCACATACGACGAGGCTCTTCGATCTTCTTTGGAGCGTATCGTTGTTGCTTCAGGGCCTGGGTTTAGCGATTTGCAGTGGAGGCTTGCCACCTTACCTTTTGCGCATGGCGGGCTTGGTGTTTATTCCGCAGGTGATGTTCGTCATTATGCTTTTCTTGCTTTGCGGTTACAGTCTCCTGGGTTGCAATCAAAGATTTTACGGCATGTTAGCATTGTTGGCCTTGGTCGAGCCTTTGAGGATGCGTTGAGCCTGTTCAATAGAATGGTGGAGTCTGACACTTTGAGTAATCATAGTGAGGTCGCTGCCCCTAAACTCATGAAGAAATTGACAGATATATATTTCACAAAGGTTACCCATTCTGCAGAATCCACCTTCTCTTTATCTCCTCGTCAATTAGCATTGTGGAAATCGCAGCAGGGAGATCACACCTCTGCTTGGCTTCAGGCGGTTCCTATTTTGGGGTTGGGTCAGACTATGAACGCAAAGACTTACCGATGTGTGTTGTGCTACTGCTTGGGTGTTCCAATGTTCTCTGTCTCGACGCCGTGCTCTGCTTGATTAAAAGTTTTTACTAGGGATTTTTTCGGTGATCATGTGGTGTCATGTGCTGGTGTAGTGGGTATTAAACATCGGCATAATGTTGTGTGGGATACCCTTGTTGATGTTTGTTATCGATTTGGGATTTCAGCTAGAAAAGAGGTTGACATTGGGTTGTCTGGAGGGAACGACGGGGCCCTCAGACCTGCAGTTGTTGATCATGAAATAAAAGATGGTAATTAAGTAAGCTTGCTAGGGGAATAATTGAGAGACAATATAAGGCAAGGTGATTCACGGTCATATATTTGCTAGATTTGAGTAGGAAGATTTAGGAAAATAGAAAGAATAAATTAAAATATTTGTCTACAAAAATCTAAACAATAATTATAATCTACTTAATTAGTCCTAATTGACCAAAATTTTCAAGCAAATAATGCCTTAGGATTTTCAGACCATTCAGTTACTTAATTAGATATCATTAAGTTTTGAAAAATCCAAAAACTACCTAGTTAATTTTGGTTTTAGCTAAAATATTAAAATATCCAATTACTTCTAATCTAATTAACTAGCAAAAATCAGTTTTTCCAAAACTTAGAAAAATTGAAATTTGCCAAGTTAATAGCTTGAATTTAGACCTTGTTTATTAAATCAGAAATAGATTTTTTATAATAATTAAAATATTTGAAATGTATCTAATATTCGGTTTTTGTTGAAATATTAAATGGATAATTAATTTTATCCAAAATCCAAAATAATAATTAAGTTTAAAAATATTTTTGGCGCCAAAATTCAAATATCATTTTGGCTCCAAAATTCAAATACTAAAATAAATTACTAAAATACTCTTTTTAGAAATTAATAAATAATTAATTAATTAGAAAATAGGTCTCTAATATACGGGTTATTACATTAAAGATTGATTATCCTACAAAAATTTATAATCAATTTCAAATTGCAAAATTTTATTATTTATATAATTCATTTAATTTCAAGCACAATTCATCAATTATTCTCTTAAGCTCATTTAAATATCACAAAATTGATCTACGTTTGGGGTACTTTACTGATTTTTCTCAATAACAAAAAATTCGAAAGATTTAAGCAATTGCAAAACACTTGTTCGTCACAATCATGGCAGCAAAGTAGTGACAAAATGAAAGCCTGAAAGTTATGAGCCATAATTTATCTCGTATGAATGTTAATTAAGTGATTTATATAAATAGTTTAAATAAAAAAATAATGCTAATTGTATACATGTACTGCTATTTGGTCATGATAGCAAAACATATGTTTGAGGTGTTGCCGTGTTGGAATAATTGAAATTGACTGTGGCTCTTGGAGAATAATTTGGTATAGGTGGTTTATCTACAATCTCCATCTTTTTTTAATTTTATTTCATCTTTTATAGCCTTAATTTATTTGATTAGCTTTGATAATATTGTTCTTGGTTTAATTTAATCCTTTAAAATAATGTTCCATTTTAAGAACTTGGTCATGTTCTCTTTGTAATAAAATTTTGTTTATATTCGAACTTATTTTAGAAGATCAGTTTTTCTAATATTAAGGGCCTCATTATTACGTTTAGCACCATGCATCCAATTTTATAGGGATGACCTAATTCTCAACAAAGTAACTTTTACACATAATATCTTTCATAGAATATATTAAATTAGTAAAAATTTTGTCAATTGCAGCCATTTAAAGCATATATTTGCCAATTGGAACCCTTTAAAACAAAATTGCAAATTACAACCCAAAAGTACTACTAACTTGTTATTTGACACTCAATCCTATTTTTCGGCCAAACTAATCCAAAAATAACGTCAGACGTTATCTCATCTAACCATAATTAAGTTAATACTAGAAGAAAATTAAACTAGAATCTCATACTACATTACATTTAAAGCAAGATGTTACTATGCTTAGTTTTGTCTACTTTTGTAGTGCAACTTCTAATTGAACTTGGGATATAATTCTTTTTTTTTTTAATTTAATGTTAGTAATGTTGAGAAAACCCAATTAATTAATTGATATCTAAATCTCATTTGAAAGCATGTACATTTTTAATACACAACATAGTATGACATCACCGTCTTAAATGGAATATATAACCAAAATAATGTACGTTTGATTACTATACCATACAAAAAATTACGTCATAGTAAACGAATTATCCCTTTTTATTTAAGATGAATTTAACTTAACTATAGTTCTCGGGTTTTTACTGGGGATATTTTCGGTGATCACGCGGTGTCGTGTGCTTGTATTGTGGGTATTAAACATCGCCATAATGTTGTCCGGGATACCCTTGTTGATATCTGCTACAGATTTGGGATTTCAGCAAGAAAGGAGGTTGACATAGGGTTGTCTGGAAGGAATGACGGGCCCCTCAGACCTGCTGATGTGTTACTTTATTCCTGAAATCGTGGTCGCGATGTTTGTGTGGACTTAATAGGGTCTTCTCCTTTGACACAGACAGGGCTATCTGACTTTGTTCCTGGACGGGTTGTGGCTGATGCGCCTCATCGGAAGCGGGTGAAGTATGAAGCTATTTGTCGTCTGATTGGATATGGTTTCATTCCCTTCTCCTTTTCTTTGCTTGGGGAATTAGAGAAGGAGGTTGTTGTGTTGCTGAAACGGGTTCAGTGGTTCTCGACAACGCAAGACATTGGGGCTCGTGCTGCAGCTCATATCTTCACTAGGGTAGGCTTTGCTATAGCTAGAGAAGTGGGGGCCCAGATTGTATCTCTGCTTCCCACTAATTTATTGTAGGTTGTATGACTTTGTCTGTTTTTGAGATATATATTTCACGAAGGTCACCGCATTTGCAGAATCCACTTTCTCCTTAGCTTCCCATCAGGTTGCCTTATGGAAGTTCCAGCAGGGAGATCACACTTCTACCTGGTTTTGAGTGGTCCCAATATCAGGTTTGGGCCAGACTATGAATGGTAAGTGAAAGGAATGGTGTCCTTTCAACAAGTGTATTATTCTGACAGAGGGTTCAGAATTATTACAGAACTAATTCTTCAGTAAGGTCAAGTGATCGGAATTCCTAGGCGGAGGCCGCTTCCGATCAGTATTATTAATGTACAATTAATATTACAGCTTAATCTTGACTGAACCCTTCGGGTCGAACCCAATCGAACAACCGATCCGAGACGACGAATCAATTTGAAGAATTAGATGAGACGTCGAAGTTTTACGAACATAGACGTCGGATATCGAGCCTAGGGCGTCGAGACCGAGCGTCGCAAAATCACAAGCAACAAGTTTGAGCGTAGCCGTAGCATCACATTGGTCTAGCCATGTGGACGCTAGGCTAGCTCGAGCTAGCATGCACTTTGCATGGCTAGGCACAAGCCTAGATGCACCATGTGTGCACTAGGTGCTTGCGTGTGTGCGTGCCTCGCATGGCAGCACCATCGCTAGCACTAGATGCTTGCATGTGTGTGCCTCGCATGGAAACACCATCGCTAGCACTAGATGCTTGCGTGTGTGTGCCTCGCATGGCAGCATCATGCGTGCTGGCTTGTGTGCGTGCCTTCGCATGGCAGCACCAAGCAGCAGCAGCACGTTGTGCTTGCTATGCGTGTGTGCGTGTGTGTGCATGCCATCGCAGCAAGCAGCGAGCAGCTAGCCAGCCTCGCCTAGCGCCCAACAACCAACAACATGCGTGGCTCGCTAGCAGCACGCATGTGCTGGGCCTGCTGGCTGGTGCGTGCTGGCCATGCTAGCTGCGCCCAGGCTGGCAGTGCTAGCTGTGCAGCAAGGTGGGCTGCCAGCTCACCCCTTGCAAGATGCCGGTTTTGAGGAGAGTGGGGACCAAGGCTTATAGCCATGCCTTGGGGAACAAGGCAATGGTCCCCCCATGGGATATGGTCCTCACCTAACCCATTCTCTCCTCTTGCCACTTGTTGCTTTGTGATTGCATTTGGCTTATAATTTGTTTTGGAATTAAATAATTTAGTGAAAATGCACAAAACTCCCACATTGACCAAGAGTGGGAGTTCAAGGGTTCATTTCCCTATAAATACCAAGGTTTTGGCATTTGGGAAGAACACTTGAGTGGAACTCAATGAGGCATATCCCATTAGGTGAGAAAACCTCTAAGTTCGTAAAACTCCAGTTTTTTATTGGTCGGGTCCCGACTAACCTTCGGGACTTGGACCGTTCGAGTCGGGGTTCGTGGGTACGAGCCGTCGGAGACCTTGCATTTGCGGGGTTCAAGTAAGAAATCTTTCGGTGAGCGAAGCACGCATCTAGGGTATAATTCTCTCTCCCTTTTCTCTTAATTATGTATTAATTATGTTTTGCTTGCTTTAATTGCTTTAGTTATTGGAGCGCGTCTTGGGGGGTTTCTTTCCACGTAGAGTGGGTCTCTACGAAACCCAACAGTAAGACTTACCGTTGTATTCTTTGCTACAGGTTGGGTGTTCATTTGTTCTCCGTTTCGACACCGTGTTTTGCTTATTCAAGGGTTTTTGATGGAGATACTTATGGTGATCATTTAGTTTCTTGTGCTGGGATGGTGGGTATTAAACATCGGCACAACGTTGTTCATGATACCCTTGTTGATATTTGTTTTCGCTCTGGTATTTATACAAGAAAGGAGGTTGACGTTGGGTTGACTGGAGGGAACGACGGGACTCTTCGACCAGCAGATGTGTTGCTTTATTCCTGGGACAGAGGCCTTGATGTATGTGGTGACTTGACATAGTCTTCTCCTTTGACAAAATCTGGGTTGTCTGACTTCGTTCCTGGTCGTGTTGTGTCGGCTGCGGCTCAGCGAAAGCGGGACAAGTATGGGGCGCGTTGCAGGGCTATTGGCGATAGTTTTCTTCCTTTCTCCTTTTCTTCATTGGGGGAATTAGAGAAGGATGTTGTAGCATTGTTGAAGTGGGTTCAGGTGTTCGCTAGACTTAGGATATTGGTGCTCGTGCAGCTGCTCACATCTTCAACAGGATCGGGTTCGCTATAGCTAGAGGGGTGGAGGCCCAGATTGTATATCGGCTCCCCACTAATTATTAATAACAACAACAACAACAACAACAACAACAACAACAACAACAACAATTGTACGAATCCATAATATTATAGATTCATCTTTTTTTTTTAATATTGTTATAAAATTATCTTATTTAAAATATATTAATCATTGTAATGTGCTCTTAAAAGATATGACATACAAAGTAACATTTGTAAGATACGAAGTAATATATATGCTGAATATTTTGTCACATAAATGGAAAATATATTAATCATTGTAATGTGCTCTTAATTATGTGTATTATATAGTAAGTAATTGATGAAAATGACTAAAAAAAAAGAAAAAAAAAGAAGGAAAAAAAAGTGGGGTTTTTGGAAGGAAAAAAACAAGGTGTGTGCTTAATATATATATATATATATTATATATATATATATATATATATATAATATATATATATATATATATAGTATGGATCATGTGAAAACAAATGTTAGGGTGAAAACTGAAAACGATTCATCCTAGCCGTAGATTATAATCTAGCGGATGACATCTAACGTTTATATACTAATTTTCTCTCTCCTCCCACGAAACAATTTCTCTCTCCTCCGTTATTTTCTTCCTCCTCTCCCTCCTCTCTCCTGCTTTCTCTCTCCTAATTTCTCGACATTTTTTTCCCCAATTTTCACGCTACTTTTTTCAAATTTAGCTTCAATTACTTTGATTTCAGCAATTTTTCAGCTCTACGATCTATTATCAGGTGAGTTCTTTGTGTTAATTTTGCTATTTTTTGCATGATTTGAGGTTTTAAGGTTTCTGAAATTTTCATCAATTTTGTTCGATTTTGTTTGATTTTGCGATTTTCTGTTCGATTTTGTTCAATTTAGTTCGATTTCCTGTTTTACTAATCGATTAACTTTAGTTTCTTCCTTAATTTCATTGATTTGTTCGGTTCAGTTGAGTTTTTCCACCATTGTTAACTAATTTGAAGTTCAACTTGTTGATTTGATTGATTTTTGCAGTGGAAGAAGAAGCGTATGAGGAGATTGAAGAGGAAGCGCCGATAGATGAGACGGAGATATAAGTAGAAGAAGATCTACAGCTTTCACGATTTTTCACTCGCATTGAGAATTAGCTTTCTGATATTTGTGACGGTATTTTGAAGCTTCTGGACACTAAGCTTATTCCTCCTGCTAGTAGTGGTGATTCTAAGGTCTTTTATTTGAAGATGATGGGAGATTATCATAGGTATTTGCGGCTGAGTTTAAGACTGGTGCTGAGAGGAAAGAAGCCGCTGAGAGTATTCTCACAGCCTACAAGGCTGCTCAGGTTTAATTAATTTTTTCCTTTTTTTTGTTTGGTAGATCTATTAATTAGGATTTGGATTTGGTTTTTGTTTGTGATTTTTGTGTTGATTTGCTATGATATTTGCATTTTGCTAGAATCATTGAGGAATATTCAAGAATTTGATAAGCTCTTTATGAGTTTCTACTTCAAGAACAACTCATCTTCTGTGAGTGGCTCTTGTTTTACCATCTTTATAGGCTCCTGGTGCTTCTGTTGTTGATTACAGGAGTTATTATCGCATTCCTCTTGGACATCTGCAGTGTAAAATGTGAAGGATTAGTATCTATTTCTTTTTGGTTAAAACATATAAATTAGTTTTGAAAATCTGTTTTTCTTGATCAGATATTAGGAAGATAATATTTGATGAACTATAGGATGTTTGATAAGCTTGTTTGTTTCTTTCTTTAACCAAGAGCATTGATGGTTGTTCTTGCAATTGTGGTTTAAATGGTGTTTGAACATGGTAATATATATGTGTAAGAATCAAATGGAAAAAAGAATATGGACAGGAAATGAATAGATTTGTTTGGATCAGAAACTCGTAGAGGATACATATCCTCTAGTCTCTGATGGTATATTCTTTTATTGGGGAATTGGAGTCTTTTTTTAAGAATTGCTCTTGAAAATTTTAGGCATGTAATTGCTTACCTTTTTCTGTTATCTGATGCATGATTTGTACTTCACCAGGTATCAATTTTTCCCTTTGATCTTCAATAACTGTTGATACTTTATTATCATCCTGAAACATGCAGGGTAAAGGACATGTTAGTTAAATGGTAGAAGTGTGTCTTTAGAAATTTATTTCTAGAACTCGAGTATGCTAGTTTGCGTTATTGCGAGCTCTATCATTCCTGATCTTACCTTGTCAGCTGGAGTTAGTGTAGTAACCTTCTTCAGCCTTTGTGAAGATTTATCTCTGATTGTATGATTTTTGGTGCCTGCCTGTTCAATATCTACATTTTGTCGGGATTCCTCATATACAGGTGGCTTGCTCGTATCATGATTTCCTGGTATGCTTTCATTTGCCTCTGCTTCTGTCCTTAAAACGTTGATCTTGTCAAGCTTGTTTTGCTTCAGTCTGTATGAAGTCTGTACGATGTTGGTCTGTGATGTTGATATGCTTTTATTGGCTGTTTTGGCATGTTGAAAGCCTATTAGCTCAATTGGTCGAGCACCGTGTAATCACGGGATGTAGGTTCGAATCCTACATGAACTTTTTTAATACTTATTTTTATATTTATTGACCTCTGGGTAAATGGTGTCAAATTGATATAATTACCCGAAGTTCATATATAGTTACCTTATTTTCGATATAATGACCTTAGAATTATGGAAATGCTTTAAATTTTGTTTCAGTCACCTTATTTTTATATATAGTGATCTTTATTTTTGTATATAGTGACCTTTATGTAAATGGTGTCAAAAACTCAGTCAATATAGTTACTTTATTTTTGTATATAGTGACCTTTATGTAAATGCTGTAAAAATTGTTATAGTTATCCTATTTTTGTATATAGTGACCTCTATGTAAATATGGTCAAAATTGAAATAGTTACCCTATTTTTGTATATAGTGACCTTAATGTAAATATTGTAAAAATTGATATAGCTACCCTATTTTTGTATATAGTTATGTTATTTTTATATATAGTGACTCTATGTAAATATCGTCAATTTAGATGAAGTTACCTTATTTTAAGCATGTAGTGACCTTTTAAACGGTTGAATTGATTATATGTAAGGTTGGAATGATCTTAGGGCTTTAGAACCGTCTGATCTTTTGTGCTAGTAATGAATGGCTAAGATTGCTTGTTTTTAGTTTTCACCATAAGCTCTGTTTTTAGCGGAACCTCCCCGTATATATATATATATATATATATATATAATACTAAAGCACATTGTGAAGGTTGTCTTTCAAATCAAAGGAAGGAAAGCCGAGAGGATGTGCTGCAAAAACTTTTTTACGATCTTAGGCTTGAAACGACTTCTCCGCAAAAGTTGCAGCAGATCGTTTAAATTCTGGACCATCTCTTATCGGAGGAGGCCCTTTGGTCGAAGACTTCCAGGCTTGATATATAACATTTCGCAAGGGTTAGGATCCGGTGAGAAGCATGCCTAAGGTGAGAAGTGTGAGAAGCCCATGTACATTGTAAATACACTGGATATACATTGATGGCATACTACAGATGGATTAGAAATACATTAAAAATACATCAATTCCCATTCTTTTTAAAAATGAATCTGGCAAATTAAATGTAGTCGACCTTTTTTCTAAATCAAAGTACACCATTTTTTTTTGTTATTTTATCAAATCAAACCTCCATTATTACAATTCTGCACACTACCTTAGCTCTACAATTACTAATACATTGAGAAACCAAGATAGATACATCAACTTAATACATTCAAATACATCAAGTTCTAATCATAGATACATTAATTAATAATTAAGATCAATTAAACAAAATTCAGATACACAAAAAAGTGATATCATCAACCTAAGCTAATATGTTAGTCCGTACAACAATCGAATAGTTGAAGAAAAACATAACAATCTAAGCTTGAAATTTGTTGTGTCGATCGATTATCGTCAATAATATCACAAAGATAAGTTTAATTGATGCCAGAGGAGAAGAAATAGATGAATTTACGAACGAATTTCCAACGATTAATTAATATGGAGGTGTCAATTTCATTGTCGCTGGTGAGTTTATGGTGGTAGTGAGAGCTTGATGTCGAGAACGAAGTAGAGCATGTTCAGATATGCTTGCTGGAGATAATAATTGAAGAAACAATAGAAGTAGAGATACTTTAATGTTGACTGTAGGATCTTATATCTAAGGGTCAATGTTACTTCTCACCAAGGATGCACGGACACGCCAAAAATCTGAAGAGTCCGAGTCGACACGCGTGTCGGACACGGACACGGATGAGACACGGGGCGACACGTGTCCGACACGCAGAAAACCGTGTCCGATTTTTTTTAACCGTTTTTGATTTTTGGACACGGGCCGTGTCTTGGGCTGACACGGGCCGCTTTGGTATGGACACGCGAAATACCTAAATTCCTATGCTTTGCCACTCTACCTCTTTCCAAGTTTCCAGTTCTCAAACTCTCAATCCTCTCATCCTCTCAAGTCTCAACTGAACCCCTTGCTGCTCACTTGCTCAGTCGCCGACTTGTAGGTCTCACCGTACCGCCGGCTTGCTGTCTCCGTCACCGCCACTCGCCTCCTTGCCGGTTGTCAGGGTTGCTGGCCTGGCCCTTGCTGCTCGTGGCCTTCATCTCTCATTGTTGCGGGGGTTGCTGGAGTTGCTGGCCTGGCCCTTGCTGTTCGCCTGCTCGTCCTCAGCCACCACCTATCACTCCACCGCCCACCTTGTCGCCCGTCGTCCGTGTCAGCCACCAGGTATGGTTCTTCTCTACTTTTTTTTTTTAAATTCAATTAAAGTTCTGAATATGCATCCTTGGATGTCGAGAAGTGAGAGAATGTCGGTGAGAATGGAGCCTGGGAGAGAACTTAATCGGTCTTCATTTTCTGAGTCTCCGCCATTGTTGTCTTTAATGGAGCTCAATTTCAGTCTTTTCGTGCTTATTTCTTGGTGTTCTGCCATTCAACAATTGAGCTCCATTGTTATCTTTACTGGAGCTCAATTTCTGCCATTCAACAATTGCTGTGATTCTGAAGTGAATTCGAGTAATGCTAATTTGGGGGATTTTTTAGGGTTTTAATCAGTGTAAGTGTGTAAGAACTTCTGATTTTCTGAAATTCAATTGCTTCAATAATTCAATTTGTTGTTCGTCGTCAGCCAGACAACCACCGCCCACCACCGTGTTTTGACAGTTTTGTTGATTACTTGATGAGATGTTTGATTTTGTCTTATGTTTCTAGTTTTGTTTGATTACTTGAAGAGTACTATTAAGACATGTCTGGTTTGATGGTTTCTTGATATGTATTCGACTATGTCCGTACACTTTGTTCATTTACTTGTTTAATTAAAATTGTGTGTTTTGAGGCTAATTATTTAGTGTTTTATTGAATTAGTTGTCAAATTCTCGTTTTTTTTAATATATTATATGCCTTGTTATACGCTGTACCCGTGTCCCCTATTTTAGGATTGCCGTTTTCCCGTGTCCGTATCGTGTCCGTGTCCGTGTCCGTATCCGTTTCCGTGCATCCTAGCTTCTCACCCTTCTCACATAAGTTGTACTTGTATATATGTACATATATATATGTATATATACATATATATATATATACATACATATATATATGTATATATATATATATATGTATGTATACATATATATAGGAACTAAGAACTATTATCAGCCATTAATCATGAATCATCTAACGGCCGAAATTTCACCCGCTTCATTAAAGGTAAAATAGTAAATCTGGGCTCCAAATGACTACCTCCAAATTTTCTGTTTTCTTTTTTTTTTCTCTTTCTCTCTCTTATTCACACTTTCTCTCTCTCCCTGTGATTTCTCTCAGCTGTGATTTTTTTTCTCTGCTCCTCTCTTATCAAATTCTTGATTTTGTTGTTCGATTTTCATTGCTAGTTATTTCTGGGCAAGTAAGCTGTTAAATTTTGTTTATATTTTCTCTTTTGTTCAATTGTGGTTTGTATTTTAGTGTTTTTGATTAATTCGAATTTGAAATTAGGGTTTTCGCTATATTTTGTTTGATTAATTTGTGTGTTATCATTTTTCAATCAAATTAATGAATTTGTCTTGTTGTGTTTGTTTTTATTATGATTTGAATTTTTTTATTAATTTGTTTAATTAAGGTATATTGTTTTATCTACTTGAATGAGAGTTTTGTTTTTAAATTGTTTGATTTCTATAAATTATTGTACTGTTTGATTCTCTAAATTAGTGTATTGTTGTTGATTTGATAGTCTTTGTAATTAAGCCAATTAGTGGTTAAAAATCCATAGAAGCCTTTTATTAGATGCTGCCTCACATTGCAATTCAAGTATCTGAGTTGATATGCTATGAACAATGTTTTCAAGCTCTTTTGTTTCTTGTTGTAGATATGACCGTGTTTGTTGATTTTTGAGGGGGAAATGTTAATGAATTTTGTATCATCCCTTTGAATATGCATGACTGTTTGTTTCATTTTAGGTAAAATTTACATTTGGCAATTCGAAGTAATAATTAGCAGGATTTTTGCTAATGAGTGTACATAAGTATATAGTTAATTTGATTTACTTTTGAGATTTATTTTATTTACATTTGATTATTTGTATTTACTTTTGTGTTATATATTGAAATGTATTAATGAGTTATTGATGTTAACTTAGGTTGAACTTTATTGATGTATGGGATTCATTGTACTTTCTGGTTCTGCATTGCGTCATGCTGCATTGCTGCTAGAAGAGGCACGGCTACAAATGCTAACACTGAAAATGGCTGGAGTAATTTTGTTAAATTGAGCCCTAAAATCATTTCTTTAAGGAAAAATATTTTACTAAATTATAAATTTTATGACAAAGTTGAAGAATAGATCAATGATTAACAAGTTATCTCTTTACTTTGTATAAGTAAATTTCAAATATTGGGGCCCTTTTATAGTATTTTCACTTAGGGGCCTTGTGCGATCGACCACCCTGCACATGCTCAGAACCACCCCTAGCTGCTCGTTATATAACACCATCTTACTAGCTCAATGTATGTGTATGTGTGCACTTGTGTGTTGTGTGTGTTTGTGTGCGACTATTAGGAATTTCAGATGAGGGTAGCACAATGGGGTGTTTTGGTTGTTTGGGTGAGTTGTGTTGGCTGATTTGCTGCAACATGGTCGGCACATTGTGTCATGAGTACTACAATAACAAGAAAATGGTTGAAGTTTGACTCAAAGTTGCAGATATTATCGAATGACATACATACTTGTGGTTTTTCAAGCTCTTTGGCTTGTTGTTTGACTCAAAGTTGCAGATATTTTCTGACAAGCTAGATTTTCCTGAGCCATCCTCTATCTTTGGCATTTCAAAGTTGTAATCAGCAGGATAGTTGCTAATGATTATACACATACTATATATATATGAGTAGTATATGTGTGCACTCGTGTGTGTGTGTGTGTTTGTGTGTAATTGTTGGGCATTGCAGATGAGGGTAGTAGAATGGTATGTTTTTGCTGTTTGGGCAACATTACTAGAAAACAAGCCATTTTCGACGGAAAAATTCTGTCGGAAACACCCTGAATTTCGTCGGAAAAACCGTTTCCGACGAAATTTCCGTCGAAATCGGTTGTCGGAAGAGGTTCTGTAGGAAAAATGACCTTTTCCGACGCAAATCCTGTCGGAAAAGTGTTTCCGACAGAAAATCCGTCGGAATTGTTTCGTCGGAAGAGGAATTCCGGCATTGGAAAAGTCCGTCGGAAATTTCTGACTGACACAAATCCGCCGGAAATTTCGACGGAAATTCCTTGGGAAACTGATTTAATGAAATTAAAAAAAAAAACACGTCGCGCCATCATCGGCACGGCGTATCACCACTTCAGAACTCCACCACCAAGCCCTAACCGAAAACTAACCCAGATCCACCAACCACCTTAACCCACCAGTTGCACCACCTTAACCTAAACCCACCCACCAAACCCGCCTAACCCTAACCCACCACCTTAATCCACCTAACCCGAACCCACCCACCACCTTAACCCCTATCCCGAACCCACCCACCAAACCCACCACCTTAATCTACCTTAACCCGAACCCACCCACCACCCTAACCCCTAACCTGAACCCACCCACCAGACCCACCACCTTAACCAATCTAACCCCAACCCACCCAACTAACCTAAATCTATCATCTAAACCCACCTAATTCGAACCCACCCACCTTAAACCACCCAATTAACCCAGATCTATCACCTAAACCCACCCAAACAAAACCCAGAACTACCATCCTAACCTTACTTATTCCGACTAACTACCCACCAAAAACCACCCACAACCGCCCAAAACCACAACCACAACCCAAACGAAACAATTTGTAAAAAAAAATTAAAAAAAAAAAAAAGAAAACATAACTTTAAAATCAAATTTTGCTTTGAATGTCACCTCAAATTTGGTTTAATATGGCCAAATTCGACCATGAAACCTCTAGATCTAGAGGTTTCATGGTCGAATTTGACCTGAATAACCATTACTTTCTAGAGAACACCGTGCCTCCGCGCGACATCGGTGAGAAAGAAGATCAAATTGGTGTCGTGACCCTACCCCTCGTCGGCGACAAAGAAAAGAGAAGAGAGAAAGGAAAGAAAAAGAGGAAAGAGAGAGAGAAAGAGAAGGAGAAGAGCAGCATAAACGAAGGAGAAGAGGAGAGAGAAAGAGAAGGAGAAGAGAGAAAGAAGAAGGAGAGGAACAGAGAACGAAGGAGAAAGAGGAGAAGAGGAGAAAAGAAAGAGAGGCGAAAAGGAAATAAAAGGGGGAACCGAGTTTTATTGAGTAGGGTTTGGTAAAAGGGTTTTAATTTTTTTTTTAATTATATTCCAATGGAATTTTCCGTCAGAAATTTCCAACTAAATCCGTCGGAAATTGTAAATTTTCCGTCGGAAAGCACATATATTCCGACGGAATTTATTTCTGTTGAAAATTTACGACGGATTTGTTGAATTCGTTGGAAATATCCAACGGAATATAAATCCGTCGGATATTTTGATTTTTCCGACGGAATTTTGTGTTCGTCGGAACAAGTCCGTCGGAATTTGCCTGTTTTCTAGTAGTGCAAGTTGTGTTGGCTGATTTGCTGTAACAAGCTCATCACATTTTGAGTTATTTTGTCTACTTTTGAGTTATGTTGTTGTACTTTAATGAATATACGAGAAATCGAGATTGTAATTTTTGAATTTCTTTCTGGTGGAATAGTATCTTATAGGTCTATTAATTTATCTATTTGAGCTGCTTGAAATGATATAGACTTCCTAACCCCTCATGAGTTTACTACGTATACTGTATATATTTTTTGATTTACTTTTGATATTTTTTGATTTACTTTTCTTTTTTTTCTTTTTTCGAATGTTAAATATATACTAGCCTACTAGCTCAATTGGTAAAGTGATGAGTTTATTTTATATATATATATTTATTCCCCGTCCCACGGTCATATTTGTGCTTATTTGAGCTCTGCGTAGCTATTTTTATTACTAATATACGTTTTCTAGTGTTTTTATAGAGTTGGTAATCTTGGTATTATTTTGTAGGAATTTGCAGATTTAATTTAATTCCCAAGCTTATTACGAAGATATTGGAGTTTGATTGTATTTTATGACCGTATATTTAAATCCCAAGGTCGAGCAAATTAAATTAGGTTCGGTAATTAAGGGCTCGATTAAGTGAAAGAGGTCCCAAAAATTCCCGCAAGAAATATGGATCAATAATTGAGAACCAAGTCGGGTTAACGAAGCCCAGCTTGCTGCGAAGTTGGTCGTGGGATGCAAGTGTAGAGATTGGGCTGCTGCAGTTTAGTTTGGGCCCGATTATTTCATTAGTTTGGTTTTGTTGGATTTTGATGTAAAAACTCAATCTGATGCTTTTCTTTAGTCGGTTAGTGAGTATAGTTTGCGAAGGATTTACCGATTTTATTTGGAGTCTTAGTGGGATTATTCTTCCTTAATTATAAAAGGGAGGTAGTAGTAGTTTTACGAAAGTTTTATTAGATTAGTTTTAGTTTGTTAATTTTCTTTTAGTTTAGCTTTTACGTAGTTTAGTTTTAGTTTCGTTTTGTTTTCTTTCCTACGTTTCTTTGTTCACATCAAGATTTATTATTTTGTTTACTTATTATTTTAATACTATTATTCTTTATTTTATTATTCTTTTTATTATGTTTTCTTTAATTGCTTTGGTTAGTTTAGATTTAATTATGTGTGAATAGTTTTATTACTAGGGTTCGTGGGGATCCATAAATAATATGAAGGGGTAATTTTTTATTGTTGATCGTCAATGCTTGATTGATTTCCTATTGATTGATTTAATGCTATGCAATTAGATTTGGCCAGGTTTAATTGTATGAGTTATGCAATATTGATTCGAGATTCGAGAGATGAGAATTGATGTTTAGGCTTAGTTTCAATAGGCAGGTTAATTTATAAATGGTTAAGTCAAGATTCGAGAGATGCAATTTAATACCGATGGATTAATTATTTGATTGTAATACGTAGCGAAAGCCCTTTATGATCTGATTAATTGATGCATTGATGATTGATTATTGTGTTTTACCCTGGAATATTATTTATTGGTCAACATATACCATAGGCTTTGATTTATTGATTTCTCCTTAGTTTAATTTGCTTTAGTTTATTTATTTTACTTAGTTTAATTCTCACAAAAATAATTTGCTACTTAATAGTTTAGATTATATTAATTATTTAGGAATAGAAAGACTTGTTTCCTTGTGGATTCGACCCTACTTCCCTATCTACTTTAGTTAGAGGACTTAGGTAATTCTTTTGATTAGGTGATACGACTTTAGCTTGTCAAAATTTGGCGTCGTTGCCGGGGAAACAATTTTATTTTTATTTCTAATTATTATTAGAGTCTAGGTTATTTTTTATTCCTTATGAGTTGAAAATATCCATGCTTACGCCACAACAAGAATTATATTCATCTTTGGCGGAACCTAACTACTGTTGTTGTCAACGTCGTTGTCATGAAAATCCTGAATGCCCTTATAGCGAGTTTTTCATGCGTGCTCCCGATGATTTTAGAGTGTTTCCTTATACATATGATCATATTCATAAACGAGTAGTTGCAAATGAGAGTTATTGGAAGGCTCTTGATGAAAAAGTTTATGGGTTTTATAATACGAATGCTATTGAGGATGAAGAACCCGTTATAAAGTTGGTGGTTGGAAAATCATTTGTTGACGAATTGGTGATTGAAAAATCATTAGTTGTTGAAACGGTGGTTAAAGACTTCTTTGTTGATGAGCTTTTTCATGAGGGTAAAATAGTTAAGTCATTATGGGGTGATGATAAAGAACAAGACTCCCTCCATGTTCATTCTATTAAGTCTAAATTTTTAGCGGAGGAAGTAGAAGGTTGTGGTGTATTTTCATCTCTTTCTTTTGATTTTTCCTTTTACCCTGAGTTCTCTTTATGTGCTCCTAATTTTTTCTATGTAAAGATATGTGTGCTTGCAATTAAGCCTTATCTAGTGCTTAATGAAATGTTTGCAGGAGCATTTGATAAGTTACTCAAGGCGTTGAATTCTTCCGATAGAAAAATAGTATGGTCGTACGGGACCTTTATAAACTAGCCCTTTGCGGGAGGCAACCGTATTTTATTGCTTTGTAGTTTAGCTTTTTTTTCTTTTTTTATTTTGTGTTTTTTTTTATTTGTTTTATTTTAGAGAGGTAAGGAGAGCATATCTTATGCTTGTGTTTATCTTTGTGCAGATATCCTATACAATATCACAAAATGTCCTTTTTGCTAACTGCCGTTTAGGGTATTTTAATAATTCACCATATACCCAGTTTTAAAAATTTATTTCACCATATACCCAAAAATTATAACGACTACTTTTTTAAACTGATATTGTGTCTCTATACTTTAAGGGGGTTGCATATAAGCTGACTTATGCAGACCACATCCATCCCATGGTTGATCCAACTCACTGGCCAGCACTTGATGTGCCAGAAATAGCTCCACCAACAGTCAAAAGAAGTGTAGGCAGACCAGTTAAGTAGAGAAGAAGAGGCCCTCTAGGAAAGGAAAAAGGCACAAGAACAACAAGTGCTGCACTAATCTTCTCTTGAGCTGCTTCATTTCTTGCTTCTACATGCTCTCATCTATATGAATTGTGTGTCAATGCCTTCCATACTTTGAAATTCATAACCCAAACCAACATTTTGCTCAGCATTTCCCTAATTACACCATCTGAATTTCTCACATGCATTATTCTTATAGTAAAACCTTTGTGGATTTTTTTGCCGAATTAGAGCTCTTTATTGCATGTGGATTTCTCACATGCATTACGCTTATAGTAGAACCTTTGTGGATTTTTTTGCCAAATCAGAGCTCCATATTGCAAATTTCCTCCCACATGAACAAGCTTTGTTTGGCACTCTTATGTATGCAGATTCGTAGGATGAGGAAGATGATTTCGAGTCTGTCGACATTTTTGCATTTGCTTTTAGAAGTATGAAAGGCTGCTTCAATCCCTCAAGGAAAATGTTTTTATACATAAACTAGCCATTACAAACGCCAACGACTAGTTTTTTTTTTTTTTTTTTTTTTTTTTTGGTACATGATGAAATAACTTTTAAAAATTAGGTATATGGTGAATTATTAAAATACGGCAAACTAACGGCAGTAAGCAAAGAGGGCATCTTGTGGTATTCTACAGGAACTGAGTGGTATATGGTGAAATTGAAAAGGTTTGATGGTATATGGTGAATAAAGTTAAATCTTAGGGGTATATAGCAAAAAAGACCGTTGACCAAAGCTAGATTAATTTAAAACAAAGAGGAGTTTTTTTTTTAAACACACCGCACACATGCATGCACGCAGTGAAGGGGCTGTTACCACCTTCCCCGCCGGTGGCTGCTGTTGTCAGTTGTTGCTGGTGGTGGTGGCCAGCTGGTGGGTGGCAGTGGGGGTGGTGGCTTGCCACCTTGGTGGTTGTGTGTGTGGTGTTTGTAAGGGAAAGGGGAATTGAAGGAGGAAAAATAAGAGGAAAGAGAGGGAGAGAGTTTACATCTTTGGAATTATCACCTTGGAAAAAAATCTGATTTTTTTGCCTTTGGGTGGGTATTTATACTCATCTCTAAAACCCTCTTTCCACTTGATTTTCCCTTTTTACCCTTAATGATTCCCACTTCCACTCAAATCTTTAATTAGAATTCTTTTGACTTTAAAACTCTATAAATTAAAGTAAGCCCCAAAGTTTACAAATATAAAAATAAAATATTTCCAAACCATATAAATAAATAATAAATAGGTTTTTAATTAAAATACACCTTTTTAAATATTAAAATACCATAAATAATTCATTTCAAATTATTTAAATACGTCGTAAAATAACACTTTAAATTTATAAACCGTATAAAAATACGGGACATTACATGTTCAATGGAGGAAGAAGAGTGTTTTTTTTTTTAATTGGAATATTGGGAACATAATCTTCCAATCAAGACATAATTTAGATGTCATGCACATTGAGAAGAATGTGTGTGACAATCTATTAGGAACTCTTTTAGATATGGAGAAAAGTAGAGATGATATGGAAGCTAAAAAGGCTTTTGAGAAACAAAACATAAAATCTCATCTTTGGTTACAATCTGATCCTAATCGAGCTAAAAAATATATGCCTCCAGCTGCATACACAATGTCTAATGAAAATAAAGAGCGATTTTTAAAAGTGTTAAAAAGACTTAGAGTTCTTGATTGATATGGGTCTAATTTACAAAGACGTGTCAATTTGAAGCAGCGAAAACTTATTAATTTGAAAAGCCACGACAACCACATCCTTATGCAAGATATCCTTCCGGTTGCTTTAAGAGTAGCGAATGCCACAAAAGTTATTGACTTGCTTGAGGATTTGTCTTACTTTTTCAAGAAGATTTGTTCACCCGCCGTTGATAGTAAAGACATCCTAACATGATACTAAGATGATACTAGGAATTAAAATAATATTCTAACATGATCACCCGCCGTTGATAATAAAGACATCCTAAGATGATACTAGGAATTAAAATAATATTCAACATGATACTAGAAGTCATAAAAACATCCTAACATGATACTAGAAATCATAAAAGCATCCTAACATGATACTAGAAATCATAAAAGCATCCTAACATGATACTAGAAATTAAAATAATATTCTAAGCATGATTTCTATATCAAGAGAATAATTAAACAATCGGATTACTCACTTTGATGCCTCGTACCTCTTTCTATCAAAACAATACACACGTTAGTAAACTTCAAGAAAGATTAAATCAAACAAATAAATCAAATAAGAATATAGATTTGGGACCAAACCCTCAGAACTATCAACCTTTCACGTTGAGGTCTAAGGCAACTACGAGTTTGGCTAGGAGTATTCAAGGCTCGTGAAGGAAGTATGGTGTTTGATTAGAAAAAGTATCAAAGGATGTGTGTTTAGGATATGTGTTGGATGTGTTTAGGCTAGGTTAGAAATCAAGAAAAGAGATAGAGAATAAGAATAAGCTTTAGCTTAGAGAGGGAGAAGAGATGATGATTGGTGGTGATCAAGCTTGTTGATGATTGAAAACGGGTAATACGACCTCTATTTATAAGGAAAAAAGAGGGTCGAAGGATTAGAAAAGAGTCAGAATCCGACTTGGAGTAAAATAGGCGCTATCGCGACGCGATATTTCTATCGCTCAGCAATAGTTTTAGAAAATAGAATCCGTACGGAATCCGACTTCCCATCAAATTTGGTTAATCGAATATCCTTACGTATTCTAATTTTATCAGAATTAAAATCATTGAAAAACAAGTGTTTTTATCTGATGTAAAATTCTTTAGTCTTTATCTTTAGGAAAACAGGATAAATTAGAACCTTTTAGAGGATTCTAGAAGCTAATAATAAATTTTAATGGATTTAGGATTGAAAAAAACCTTCTAGAGGATTCTAGAAGCTTGTAATAAATCCTAATTGGTTTAGGAATGGGGTTAAGGTTAATGGACCCTCCACATGGTCATTGGGTCGTAGGTAAGGTTCGATTTGGGTTCAGTTTAGTATTTTGGCCATAACTTCTTCGTTATAACTCGGATTTGGGCTTATAATATATCGTTGGAAAATAGGGATGTCAGTGGGGCGGGTCAAATAGGAAACTTGCCCCGTCTTAGTTTGGCAGGTAACGGGGCTAGGATGGGGATAAAAACCATACCCGCCATGAGTGATGGGGCGGGGTGGATTTTAGGTTGTACCCGCCCCATCCCCATCCGCCTCACTTCGTACCCGCCCCATCCCCACATTCATATATTTTTAAAAACTAAATTATATACTTTTATATTATGTAAAATAGTAAATATAATACTTTGTAATACACTTATATTATAAACAAAAAAAAAGTGTAATATTAACAATAATTTTTTCTTTTTGCAATCTTTATTAATTATGAAGGATTGTGTATTTGGGAGGCGGGGATTAGGCGGGTCTTAGGTGGGGGTGGATATCCAAGTATGGGGTGGGGCGGGGATGGTTTTGGAGCTGTACCCGCCGAGGAGGGGATGGGGATGGGGATTGGGATGGGTATGAAAAATTTAGGTGGTGATGGGGATGGGAAGGCCAACATCCGCCCCGCCCCGCCCCATTGACATCCCATTGGAAAGCTTTTTTCAAGCCTTAGCCAACTACATAATAAATGGACTCAGATTATGGACCAAAATAGACTGGTTTGGACTTTTTCATAAATTGGACACGAAATGAATGATTTTAAAGACACGAAATAAATGATTTTGGTTTAAAATATTTAGGGAAAGGTTAGAAATGGTCAAGGCTTAAGAGAAATTCACGAGACTCTTCAACTCTTCACCTAACTCGTTAATCAAAGACGTGAAAGGTACTCATCACTGGGTTTGGTTTTTGGGGAGACACAATTAGGTGTCTATAGAAGCCCATTAACTGAGTTTGGAGACACGTAAGTTTCGAAAACAAAAGTCAAAGTAGATCGATAGGGACGGAGAATGATTCAGAACGTTTAGCGATCCTAAATCATTCTTTTTAACGCCGATACCAACAAAAAACGTCAGTTCTACAAATAAAGGAATTAAGGGGAAAGAAACGCGTATCTTGCTTTGCCGAGCACACGTCTCTGGGTGACATCTTGTCGAATCAAATTTGTTTTGTTTGACAACCTCCTCATTCTCAGGGAGCGCCGTCGATTTGAAATATGTCCACGCGTCTCTGAACAAGAGCTTACTCAAGGAATGTTCACTCGTCTCTGAACAAGAGCTTACTTAAGGAATGTTCACTCGTCTCTAAACAATGGAGCTTTTGGATGAAATGTTCACTCGTCTCTGAACAAGGGAGCTTTGAAAGGGATTGTCCACGCGTCTCTAAACAAAAGATCGAGCTTGAAAGGAATGTCCACGCGTCTCTGAACAAAAGAGCTTGAGAGGAATGCCCACGCGTCTCTGAGCAAAAGAGCTTTGAAAAGGATGCACACGCATCTCTGAGAAAAAGAGCTTTGATTGAAATGTCCACGCGTCACTGAACAAAAGAGCTTTGAAAAGGATGTGAGAGTGTTCGATTGGCTGCGAACAAAAGCCTCGATGAATTGGTGAGAGTGTTTGATTGGCTGCAAACAGGAGCTTCAATGAATGGTGTGAGTGTTCAGTTGTCTATGAACAGGAGCTTCGACGAATGTTGAGATTGCTCGATTGACTCTGAGCAGAAGCTTCGATGATTTGTTGTATCCTGTAAAATCAAATATTGCCAATGGACTTTGCTAGTGGTTTTCTTAGGGTTGACCCAAGGTTTGGTGTACTCGACTCATTTAGTGACTCAATGTGTATGGTTGGCTTAAGGTTGACTTAAGGCTTGGTGTACTCAACTATTTGTGTGACTCAATGTACTCAACTTGACTCGATGTGATGATGTGGTGAAATAACATGACTCAATGTGCATGACTCGTGTGTGTAAACTCAACTTAATGTGGTGATTGTGTTGTGATTGTGCTTGTGCAACTCGAAAATGCAGAAAAGCAAAAAATTTCCGTCATTTTTGTGGAGGGTACCGACTTTCTCCCGAAAAGAAAGACGTGAAAATAGAAAAGAGGTAAAGTGTTTGTGAAAGATGAAGTATTTGAATTCCTCAAGATGAAAAGAATGAATCAAGTGACGTTGCATGTTGAATGAGCTTAATCAAGTGTATGCGTTGATGTTGTATCTCATGGTGCAAAGTTTGATGATTCGATAATGAAAGTATTTGGGTAACTTAGGCGCGGAGGCTAAGTACTTCGTACTTTGTGATGCAATGATGATTATGATAATGAGTGATTCTAAGATGACAAGGCGTGCTTTAAAGTTGTATCAGGATTTCATGACAAAGGGTTTCTAAGGGAAGGATTATTTGGCTATGTGTCTGTGATGTGTGTGAAAGTAACACTAAGGTTAGGCTACAAAAGCTAGGGGTGTGGAAAAATATATTGAGAAGAACCAAATGATGGTGGCTTTTAGACTGGATAGGCGAATAAAGTAGGGATCAAGCCCCCAAGTCTAGCTCTAAATGGATAAGGGATGAGCATTGGAGATCTCTTGATATGATCATGCATGAATGTAAATATGAATGTGAATGTATAATTATTACGGTCGCACCTTAATGTGAGGTTGCCTACGTATTCGTTAGGAATCAGGCCAAACGTAGCTCTAGCCGAACATTGCACAAGTGTGTGTATACCTCAAAAAGGTCTTTCAAGGGTTGTAACAGGGTTGGGCTAAAGGTTGAAGAAGAAAGGATAAAGGCTCAAGACCCAATAAGCCCCTAAGGTGTGCAAATTTGAATCTTAGTATTTGTATGCTTGAGGTTTCTCAATTTTGAACTCTTTTTTTTTTTTTTTTTATTTGAGATTTGTATTTAAAATTTTTTTTAGATAAGTGTGGGAAATCCCGATCATGCAGTCTATCACTCACTTGACATTCATGTTTCTCAGGCACGGTGCCGAGCACTCGATAAGAGACGCAATTTGAGACGTGTTCATATCAAAGACATGTTCATATCAAAGACATTGGAACACTTGCCCTTTTGCACACTTTTATTCTTATTGTTTGGACTTTTGAGATTTCTCAAGCTTTCATATTTGGAAATTGCATAAGTTGCACACCATCCCATCCCAGGGTTAGGTAGATGTGGGTTGAAAAAAAGAAAGGTCTATCGTTAGACGAAGCTCAAAGTAGTTTATCAAGAAAGGATCATGTAATTGAAGGAGGTAAAGGTGATATGATGTGGCTACAAGGGGTGCCTCAAATCATTGGTATACCTTATGCTTAGTCCAGCGATTTTTTTTAATGCAATGATCATATGCAAAGAAATAAATGCTCATGTTATTGAAGTAAAAAATTGAACTCATGAAATAAATCTAAGGAAGATGAAGGGTGTCTATGCTGGACTTATTAAGGGAAAGGGAAATCAAAAATAAGAAAAGAATCATGAATCTTGTCATTAGAGTCCGCCTCGTGCTTAATACTTGTCATCACTTAGTCTTCTTGCTTGCTGGAGGGAATGGAAGTTTGTTTGCATCGATGAGATCTTGAATAAGGTTTTGAAACATGTAACTTTCATCTGTGGTATGACCATTGCCTCAATGGTACTTGCAATACGAGTTGGGATTCTATCTTAAAGATCGCCTTTCTGGCGTTGGGTCTTCTATGGGGCCAATAGGCTTGATTAAACCTCGATTATAGAGACGATCGAAAGCAACATCATAGGACATTCCAATAGGTGTGAATTCCCTTTTGGGTTTCTTAGTCTTTGAATTATCTTTTTCAAGAGCCCAGATTTCATCGTCATCGATGTAATTGCTATTTTGATGGGAAGAAGCGGAAGAAGGATTGTCGTTCTTCCTGCTCTTTCCATTGTCGCCATTGTTATTAATCTTGGCTTTCTTGTTGCTCGGAGGAACATGAAGGCAATTTGAATCAATGAGGTCTTGAATGCGATCTTTAAGGGTGAAGCCCTTTTCGGTGGTGTGACCATCACCTCTATGATATTTGCAATAGGGATTTGGATCCCAATTAGGAGACCGTTTCTCAGGTACTGGATCTTAAATTGGACCAATGGGATGAATAAGACCTTGGCCACGGAGATAATCGAAAAGTTCATTATAAGTCATTCCTATTGGTGTATATTCATCAATGGTCCGTTAAGAATGAGGGTGGTCGTTCTTTTCATTCTTCCGATCCTGACGATGAGAGTTTTGTTCGATGACTAACATCCGATTGGCTAGGCCTTCCACCATACTCAAGAGCATGGCAATGACATCTTGAAGTTTATGAGCGTCTTCTTTTAGACTTGATGAGTTTTCCTTTGTAATATCTAAGAAGACTTCTTCATCTTCCTCAATCATGGCCACTTCGTTAATGGAAAGTATATAGACTTCTTTGATCATGGGCTCACCAACAGGTGTAATGAGGAGAAAAGGATAAAAAAATTATTTGATCTTCTGCGATGGCTAGAACCTCAGAAGTTTTATCATCATCAATCAAATCTTGGATAGCTTCTTTGAGTTTCCAACATTCCTTAGTATCGTGACCCCTTCCTTGGTGGTACTTGCAGTGTTTATTAGGATCCCACTTAGGTGGTCTGGCCTTCGGAACTAGGTCTTTGATAGATCCTATGGGCATGACCAGTCCTTTATGGTGTAGTTTATCAAAAGTTGTCTCGTAGCTCATACCAAGTGGAGTAAACACTCTTTTCGACCTTTGGATTCGTTGCTTAGAAGTGTTTGTAGCATGTACTTCATTAATAGGAGAGGAAGAAAAAGTATAGTTGTTCTTTTTTTCTTTCGCATTATTATTGTTAGCAGCTTTCAAAAGGTCATCTTTAATTTTGATACCTATATTGTATACAGCTTTGAAAGTGCTTAAAGGTTGATATTTCAGGTTCTTTTGGTATTCGTCTTGAAGATTTTTTATGAACATCCTCACGAATTCCTTTTCATTTGGGATGGTGATCATCTTGATAAAAACTTCCTTCCACCTAGCATAGAATTCGGTGAAGCCTTCATTGACCCTTTGCCTCAAGATTTCGAGCTCTCTATAGTCAATTTCAACTTGAATGTTACACTTGTATCTATCAATGAAGACATGCGTAATACTATCCAAAGTAGCTATTTTCTCAGAGTCCATGGAAAAGAACCATTGTTGACATAGTGGTTCCAAGGAAAGAGAGAAAAGTGAGGAGAAAGCTTTCTTATCAACCCCCTTGATTCCCATAATTGTCTCAATGGCTCTCAGGTGAAAATAAGGATTGTTTATGCCTTGAATTTAGGGATGTCATTGGCAGAGAACTTGTGTGGGAGAAGTTCCTTGTCCACTGAGACCCCTTTAGAACTTATCCCAAAATACTTGTAGTCATTGGAAATTTGACTCAAGCTGTCTTCCATACGCTTGATGGTTCCAATTGGTACTTGCTTGTTAGGGTCTTCAACTCGAGTAGTGAGTCCCTTGAGCATCTCGACCAGTCCATTCACGGTTTCTTGAAGTTTCTCGAATTCTTCTTGACTGACTGCCATTCTTATCTTTCTTTTCTTTCGAACCGGTCTATCGAAGAGGAGTACTTGTATAAAGGTATTGTCTTTGATTAAACGTCCTACTCTCCTTGACCAAGCGTTGTGGAAAGGGAAACCATGGACACTTAAACTCGATTCAACATGCATAGATGGGGAAAGATCATAGTGTATGATGTGAATGATATGTATGAGGAAAGCATGTAAGATGAGAGAATGTAGAAAGTGTTATAAGAAGGAAAGTGTAAGGTATGTAATGATGTAAAGGGAAAGAGTGTATCTGTGGAAAGATATAGAAAAATTTGGGAATAGAATGAACCCTCAACTCAAATGACGGAAAGGACGACTCATGCATGGACCTAAGACATGGTCATTGTGTGAAAAAGGTATGTACAAAGTGTGTGCAAGGACTCGTGAGTGAAAGTGATATGTTCAAGACTCGTGTGATGACCATGTGACTAGACATGAGAACGGTGTGAAAAAACGAAGGACTCAAGGACCAAATAGCCGGAAGACTAAAAGATAGAGAAACTAACTTGATTTATTTTGTCCAATTTTAATGTTTATGATATTTACTAGGTGAAATCAATCCATTGACAAACGTTAGTCATAAATAAGATTTAACCACAATCAAATTAAGATAAAGAAAACATGTTAAGGTTAGCACAATGATCACAAAATACTAGGAAGATGGACTAGAATTCTACAAAAGTTAGGACTCATGGGAATTGAAAAAATAATAATCTACAATCCTATTTTATACGAGTTGACACGGATTAGAGGACTAAGAAAAGTAGAAGATTGCCTAAGACTAGCTTGACACGAAAAGAAAAAAAAAAAGTTGGATGCTAAAAAGAACTCCTAAACAGGACAGACTGTAGTATTTCAATCATAACTTTTGATCTGTGACTCCGATTGGGATGAAACCAACTCCAAATGAAAGATAAAACTCTGGGCTACAGATCTATTTGTTTCAAGACAAGTAACTCTTTCTAGAACTCTGACTATGACCAAAAACAGTTTAAGCTTGTGCAAGATACGGGAAAAAATCCGGGTTGACTCAAAATAAAAAAAATAAAAAGAATTATGACTTGACTTAATAAAAAAGAAGAGGGTTAAATAAGATAAACAAGTCCTTGGTTAGTATTTTAAGACTTTATTTACAAAGACAAGTCAACACAAGAGGTTAGTTTATACAAGCATACAAGCAAGGTATGCACAAGTAAGGAATGCACAAGTAGTCAAATAGTCACAACATGATGCAATGAGTTTGCAACCTAACCATGGCTCTAGTTCTCAAAAGTTCAAGGATTATGGTAGTCAAAAGAGGGTCCATGGTTATTAATATAGATGCATCGCGCAGAAGCCTTACCTTTGGAAGGGTTGGCGCATATGGATGGGACCCCGCAAGTTAGACTTGCTTCCATGGTTTGGTGAATTCACAAACTCAGATGTACCCGTCATTGCATAGAGCGTTCGGTTGGGTAGATGGAGCGTGAATTCCTAAAGGCTAAAGCCATATGTAGAACACATATGGGTTCAGAAAAGAAGGAAAAACTCAATCAGGAAGTAGAATCGGCGAGACAGTACTAGAATCGGTCAAAACAAGAATGCAGATTCCTGGCTTGATGTAGAAAGAACTCGGCGCGAGAAAACATGGTTTATCGCGCAGCGATAACCCTATCGCGTCACGATAGAGATATCGCATGGCGATAGACACTGTTGTCTCGCGAAAGTTCTTGCGTGTCGCGACAGTTTTCAATGTTCTTTGAATTTTCCGATTTTCGTAGTATCTTTTCGATTCTAGTTGTGAAAGAAATTTCCGGCTTTTCTACGTGTAAAAATCCTATGTTTTTGACGCATTTCGGATGGTCTTTCAAATGCGGTCCTTTTTATGCTTATGCCACAATGTTAATCAAAATCACGCACAATGAATATCTAGAATTTTTTAAGTCTCATCCACTCATTCTAAAGTCAATTGCCAAAATAAATTTTAGGAATCAAAATTAGAAATCCTCCCTAGTGGAGTCACCAAAAACTGTAGGGAATTTTTCAAACATCAACTTTGAGCCCGCTGTGATCATGTATTTAAGCATGGTGGCGTCGAAAGGAAAAGAAGCTAGAGATAAAAGAGTCGCCAACAAGTTTTAGGAACTTGTAAACCGTTCACTGGTGTGAAGGTTACACCCCATTCACGATCACGGAGATCGCTAACTCCATAGTGTTCCGGAACCATGACTAGATATTCGGGAATGGTGGTACGAATCCAACCTAAAAGAGATTGAACCCACCCTAAATCGGCCTACTTAATTCTTATGATATTCATGTGCACTTTCCGATCAAAATTCATACATCAAATTAATCCTAAGCATATTTAATCTACGTTGGTTGATTTAATGCACAAATATATCTATTATTGGCAATCACTTGAATTAAAATCATATTAGCCTTAATCAAATTATTACTTATCTTATTAGGCGTGATTTAAAGTACAAATTTCCTTTAAAACTGCAAGAAAAGACGTGATAAAGCAATAACAATCAATCATGAATAATCAAGCAACATATAATTATTGACACAACAATCATCATCATAATAATATCATCAAAATCATAATTATCAAGATCCTAGGCATGACACTAAACAGATTAATAACAAATCCTAGCATGTCGCTAATAATAAAGATCAAAGCTTTATCCTAAACATGATACTAGAAATCATAAAGACATCCTAACATGATACTAGGAATTAAAATAATATTCTAACATGATACTAAAAGTCATAAAAACATCCTAACATGATACTAGAAATCATAAAAGCATCCTAACATGATACTAGAAATTAAAATAATATTCTAAGCATGACTTCTATATCAAGAGAATAATTAAACAATCGGATTACTCACTTTGATGCCTCGTACCTCTTTCTATCAAAACAATACACACGTTAGTAAACTTCAAGAAAGATTAAATCAAACAAATAAATCAAATAAGAATATTGATTTGGGACCAAACCCTCAGAACTATCAACCTTTCACGTCGAGGTCTAAGGCAACTACGAGTTTGGCCAGGAGTATTCAAGGCTTGTGAAGGAGGTATGGTGTTTGATTAGGAAAAGTATCAAAGGATGTGTGTTTAGGATGTGTTGGATGTGTTTAGGCTAGGCTAGAAATCAAGAAAAGAGATAGAGAATAAGAATAAGCTTTAGCTTAGAGAGGGAGAAGAGATGATGATTGGTGGTGATCAAGCTTGTTGATGATTGAAAACGGGTAATACGACATCTATTTATAAGGAAAAAAGAGGGTCGAAGGATTAGAAAAGAGTCAAAATCCGATTCGGAGTAAAACAGGCGCTATCGCGACGCGATATTTCTATCGCTCGGCGATATTTTTAGAAGATAGAATCCGTACAGAATCCGACTTCCAATCAAATTGGGTTAATCAAATATCCTTACGTATTATAATTTTATCATAATTAAAATCATTGAATAACAAGTGTTTTATCTGATGTAAAATTCTTTAGTCTTTATCTTTAAGAAAACAGGATAAATTAGAACTTTTTAGAGGATTCTAAAAGCTAATAATAAATCCTAATGGATTTAAGATTAAATATAACCTTCTAGAGGATTCTAGAAACTTGTAATAAATCCTATTTGGTTTAGGAATAGGGTTAAGGTTAATGGACCCTCCACATGGTCATTGAGTCGTAGGTAAGGCTCGATTTGGGCTCAGTTTAGTGTTTTGGCCATAACTTCTTCGTTATAATTCGGATTTGGCCTTATAATATATCGTTGGAAAGCTCTTTTCAATTCCAATCCAAATACACAATAATTGGATTCAGATTATGGCCTAAAATAGACTGGTTTGGATTTTCTTCTTATAAACTGGACATGAAACGAATGATTTTAAAGAAACAAAATAAATGATTTTGGTTTAAAACATTTAGGGAAAGGTTAGAAATGGTCAAGGCTTAAGGGAAATTCATGAGACTATTGAACTCTTCACCTAACTCGTTAATCATAGACGTGAAAGGTAGTCATCACTGGGTTTGGTTTTTGGGGAGACACTATGATCATTGCTAAAGTAACAAAAACCTTTTATATATATATATATATAGGGTTGGGATCCAATGCGAAGGATCTTAAAATGAGAAGGATCAAATGTGCATATATTTTATACTAAATGTGCATTTTATAAAATGAGAAAGATGTTGATTTGAGGATAGTTGTGAGCCTGACCTCTTGATTCAATTTTCGCATCTCACTCTTTTATTGACTCCAATGTTAACTCTTTTCCTATCCCACCTCAATCAATTGATGGCCATGATTCCCTAGTGAGAGAAAAGTCCTTGCCTTTGGTAATAAATGTTGGTGATGAGTTAGAAGAGAAATCTTTGGGTGAAGAAGTTTTTCATGAAAGAGCTGTTGTTATGAATTTTTGTGATTTGAATAAGAGTTTTTGCGAGGACATAGCCCCTGTTTGATCCACTCATGTCCCTTTTTCCAAGAGTTTTGATCTTGTTCCTTCTTTCCCTATTCCTCTTTCATATTATGTCACTTGTCCACCACTTGAGGATCCTCTTACCTATCATAACCCCCAAGATGCTCTTGTTGAATCCATAGAGACAAAGTTTTATAACAATAATGGTATTTCTTCCTTTTCTTCCTTTCCATCTTTTTATTATAATTTTGGTTTTGAGTTTAATTCTTTTGCTTATTTTCTTCATTTTTCTAATTCTATGCATTTTTCATCTAAGTCACTTGATGACCAGAATATGCTGCGCAACAGTAAAAATTGTATATTGTCACAAGACTCAAGACATCATGGAGAGTCCTCTAAAATCAAAGATCAAGCCATATGAAGCAACATTCAACCACTTGCTAACATTTAAATGACAACCCTTTATGTCAATTAATTGTTATGGTCCCATTTTCCACCTCCTTAGTGAAATTTCTATGGTACCTTCAAAAAATTTACAAACTTAGTTCTAAAAGAAAGAGGTAAAGCACACTGACTAACCATTACTTGTTCAAATCACCGTGAAACATGCAAAAGTGCAGGTCGACCTAGAAATCTAAAATTTTATTAAAAGACCTTTGAATTGAAATGACAATCCCTATAAGTTGTTACATCTACCACAACCAACCAAATTCCATGCCCTCCTTCATTTGTGTATGTTAGTTGATCTTTGTATTGTTCAATAAGTACCCAAATATAATCTACATCTAATGTCAACAATTTTATTTAGCAAAAAAATATACTAATACAAAGCATTTTGGTGGTTAAAATGTGGGTTTTTGGATCAATTTGGTTGTGTTGGTAGTGGAAAAATGGTGGTCTCCAGTGGTAAAGGTGGTTAGTGGTGGACTAGGGGGCAGACAATGATGACTAGTGGTTGGTGTTGGGCAGAATATTCTACTACATAGTTCAAAATTTGGACATGATATGGATCAAACAACATGAATAAATATAGGATCCATAGTATAATTAAACCAAACAATTTTAGATTGGATCGATATTACCATGATATGGATGTCCATACCATTTACTTTCAATTTAATGAAGTAAACGAACCTTAATATTGTCTTTCTCATCATGTTAGATTGTTAGATGCCCCTAGTTTTGCCCTTTAAAAATTACATCGTCTTTCACTAATCTTCGCACATGTTTCTTTGGATTTAAATTCATGGTAATTTAGTTTAGTTCAGATCAAATTTATTAATAATTATAAATAATAAATAATAATAATTGATAATTTACAATTAACAACATAGTAATTAAAAATTAAGACTATTAGTTATAAATAATCAATTATTTTTATTTGATTATTAATTAAAGTTTATTAATCAATTAAGTGCAAATAAGTTTAGTTCAATCCCAAGAGACGAAGCCTTTCTCATCATGTTAGTCGGGGCATGACCCGACTAAATAATAGCCCATTATCCAAACTCTATCATACTTCGTACAAGTATTATTGTCTTTAAAGGATAGGGGAGTAGCTCACTGAGTAGCACTCCCTCCCCCCCCCCCTTTGCCTTAGAGGTCACGAGTTCGATCCTTACCCCCTGCTTGTATCCTGAGATAGGTGTGAGGCCTAGGGATATAGATTGGACTTTGTCAAATTCAAATACAGTCTAAAAATTATTGGACTTGGAATTTTGAGTCCAAGTTCGGTCCAATATTTTCTTGAATCTGGTCCGATCCAATCCAACAAATTTTCTTAAGTCCGAATCCAATCCAATCCCATCTTGAATTTTTATTGGTGTTCTATATTCACCTTTTGGCCCAAATAAACCTTAGGTTTATTAATACAAAAATTAAATAGAAAAATCAATATATTTCATACTTCAAATAGACATCTTAAATTTAAGGAATTGTTTCGTGTACGCCTGAGTTGAAAATGCACCATGTACCTTTAAAAATTTTCAAATGCATTGTGTACCTGTAGATTTGTATAAAAATGCACCAAATGTCCTTCTCATCTAACAAATGCACATATCATTGACTTATCAAATTAAAATCACGCACACACACTGACTCCCTTTTACTCCCTCCGTCCCATAATAAATGTCACAATTGCTATTTCTGTCCGTCTCACAATAAATGTCACACTTCCTTTTATAGTATGAAGTCTCAATTAAAATATTGTTTCTCACTCTTCTATTGTCCCTACTCAAATTAAATTATTATTTCTCTCTCTTCCAACTAACCCACTTTTTACTTTTCCACACTAAAAAGTTAACCACTTTATCTTCTCTTATTAATAAATATTATAAAGTAATACATCTCATATCTCATTTCTTATTTCTCCTAAAACTACGTGCCCAAGCAAGTACGGCATTTATTATGGGACGGAGGGAGTAGTACTTTATATTTATGCAGTAATATAGCCTAAAAACATAAATTACATCACTCCTTCGATCATTCTAAATTATAAACTTTTGGGTGCTAGAATTTGATTTATTAATTAAGTTAACTTGAAAATTTAATGTTTTAGCATTGCAATAACATTACATGCATTGTAATAATTTAATATAATTAGATGCTTATGTCTCAATCTAAGAAAATCAACATTTGTTACGAGTCTAGGGGTATTTGGTGCATTTTTTACAAACCTTAGGGATACATTGTGCATTTGAAATTTTTTAGGGGTACACGATGCATTTTTCAAAACCTCTGGGTACACGGAACAAATTCCCTATTTTAATGCAAATTACACTTAAATATATTTTTCATACTATACTTAAAAAAGTTTCATTGTTTAAATTTGAGTCTAGGTTATCTGACTTTGTTCCTGGACGAGTTGTGGCTGATGCGGCTCATCGGAAGCAGGTCAAGTACGAATCCAGTTGTCGGGCAACTGGTTATGTCTTCCTCCCTTTCTCTTTCTCTACGCTTGGGGAATTAGAGAAGGAGGCAGTTGCATTGCTGAAGCCCGGATCCAAAAGTTTTCGAACTCAAGACATTAGAGCGGGTGTTGTAGCTCTTATCTTCACTAGGATAGGATTTGCTATAGTTAGAGGTGTGGGGGCCCATATTGTATCTCGGCTTCCCTCTAATTTTTTGTAGGTTGTATGACTTTGTTTGTTTTTGAGATATAATAATAATAATATGATACTTTGTCCCTCACAATTGTAAGATATTGTCTTTCTCATCATGTTTATGGTTTTCTACCTCCATAGCTAAGGAGAGTGAAATTTATAGTTAACCTATACCTTAAAATTTTCATATTTATCTCTCAGAAATCTATAACTCATCCCTTTTTCACAATCTCTACAATACAAATGACAATCTCTAGTTTGTACCCAAGATTAATTTCGGAGAATACTCATACAAAAACAACATGAGCTTAAATTATAGTACCTCCTATATAATGAGGAGGAATAAACCTAAACCTCAGTGCGTGGGTCTCAAGTTTGCTAGCTTCCATCAATCAGGTAATATGTAACTTTTACGATCTCTTCTCATTTCAACAACGATATCTTAGGGTTTTTGAAATCGATCAAATATCTTCATTTTCCCCCAATTTCGTATGATCTATTTGATTTTTTTTTTGCGAGTTTGTTCTTAAATTGTATGTGATTTCCTTTCATCTGAGGCTTGTGCGAATTTAAGTACGATTTGTTCAAATTTTTGGAACAAATATGCTATTTCTTCAGCTATAAATCTTTTCGTGCTATTCATTGTTGAACTTGTAATGATTTATCAAATTCAACCTTCGATTAAACTTAGGGTTTCTGTTTTGGCACTTTTTTTGTTATGATTTAGGTGTTTTGTCAACCAGGTAATTGTAGCGATTTTTTCTCATATCAACATGTTAGGGTTGGTGAGTGCACAGTAGAAGCGGAGATGTGTTTGATTGAGAAGTATAAATTGAATTGATAATTTGGCAAGATAATTAATATAAATGAACACACGATTTTATGTAACAACGAGCACTTTTATTCCACTATATGAAAAATAGGAGAGTACAAGAACCCTTGAGGGTGATTATTACAAGAGAACTCTCACTATAAGAAACTCACAAGGAGTATTATGATAGTAGTGGAAATTACAAGGAGGGAGGATATTTTGTAGAAAGGCTTGTATTTGGTATGGCTTCTTGTGTTGTGTTTTTGTGCTTTGTTGTTTTTTTTTATTGAATGCCCTTGACCTATATTTATAGGTGAAGATGGAGGTTTCTAGATTCTTATGGGAATTTCCCCATAATTATGGCTCTTATTCTAGTGGCTTCCACTTTTAATTATTATCTGGAATATTCTAGGAAATATTAAGGTTGTATATAACTCTAGAAAATCAAGTGCAATCTTCTCTTGATTTTCCAGGAAGCTTCTAGATTATACTCCATCTATATATAATGGGCTTATAAAATTTGGGTCATACCCAACACAACAATATCTTAGGGTTTTTGAAATCGATTGAGTATCTTCATTTTCCCCCAATTTCGTATGATCTGTTTGATTTTTTTTGCTTTTCAAGTTTGTTCTTCAATTGAATGCGATTTTCTTTCATCTGAGGTTTGTGTGAATTTAAGTACAAATTGTTCAAATGTTTGGAACAGATATGCTATTTCTTCTGCTATCAATTATCAAATTCAACCTCTGATTAAACTTAGGGTTTCTGTTTTGGCATTTTTTTGTTATGGTTTAGGTGTTTCATATGTTTGAACTTTTGTTCAAATTATGCAAATTCAGTTTCAAGGTTGAAATTCATTTAATATATGGTTGTAACTTGTATTTGATTGTGATTTTATGATGTAAAAATTAGTGTTTGTTGAAATGCGTGTTAGAGTTTAAACCTGGATAGGGACAACTTGTTTGAATTTTTCTGAAGTATATTTGCTATATCTTTCATTTTGTTATCATTTTTTGTGCAATTTCTTTTAAAAGTTGTAATAATTCATTAAAATCAAAATGTGTAGACCATGAAGATCTTTGGTCGGGTGCTTGGTGGACTGCGTCAGCTGCGTCGTTCGCCCAAATGGCAAGGGGTATGATTCAACTATTTATAGTGATATCCTCTAGTTATAACTTATAACTTTATAAGATAGTGTTGTTTTGTTTTCTTGCCTGATCAATTTACATTGCCTTCCTTTGTTGATGAAATTGAATTGAGAATGCTAATTAAATTGGTATGAATATGACATATACTTAAATTAAATTTCATTGTTAGTGAAAGTGATGCGTGGCTTTATGCAAATATGCCCATGTACTAGATTAGGATAGTCTGATTAATTCAATAAGGATAAATCCGCCATGAATTAATTGAAATAGCTGATTATTGATTTGTTTATAGGACCATTCTCCACCCACAAACCCTAATCAATTAATATTAAGTATACAGGATTGATTTCCACCCAACTTAATTGAAAATGGTTGAGTGTTTTTGGCTACACACAAGCCATTGAATGAATAATGTTCGAATACAAAACGTAGCTAAATATATTATAACAACCCAAAAGAGATAACAACTAAAACCTAGCTAAATATTATCTAAAAAGATAAGATAATATTTTACAACCTTATTAGACTAATAAACTCCTACTAGCTTATTAGACCTGATTGTGATTCAATAATGTCGCATGGACTAAAATTTAGTTTTATTTACTTTTAGAAATTTCAAATTGTAATTTGTAGCCCTTGAAATTATTTATTTATTTATTTATTTTTCTCTTGTTTAGTGATTTTTTTGTTTTGAAAATTTTCAGGATAGCTTGAAGAAGAGAGTTTTGAGTGTCCCGTGGTCGCTTGACACGACTGTTTGCGGCCTTTGTGGCCTAGAGCTTGGCACGTTTTATTCCATATATCAATTTTTTCTTTTTTTTTTAATGTTAGTTATAAACTTACTATTGATTAATAAACTAAATGATTAATAAGTACAACCCTAATAGATTGTTTCTGGAATTCTAAATTAGCTAGGAATTAATTGTTGACAACTAGTTTTTTCAATTGTGGCCTTATTATGTGAAAATTAATACGAAATATGAAGCTTACTTTGTCTTGTGTAATATAAGTTGCACTTTTTTTTGTCTAAATAGCTTTTTCCCTATAATAGAGACACTATTTTACTTGAATAGTACTTTATCTTTTAATATAAATTCTAATCTAATCGAAACTTAAAAATTATACTTAAAGTTGTCACCAACAATACATGGATTTTCATTTTTCATTTTTTATATTTAATGAGAATAAATAAATATATATAAATAATAATGAATATTTAAATACATTTATACATCTTTTTAACCTAAAATTAATATATGTAATTAAAATTGCAAATTTTAGTTTAGAAATATTTTTATTCAAAAGGAAAAGGAAATATTGTTTGAATCTCCGCTTATATTCTACTCATGTAATACGAATTAGGCACATGATTTAAAATCTTTTGGATAATTTAATAAGGTCTATGTAAACACGGTTATATATTTGATCACAAGCACTACTTGACAATTCTTTAATTCGGCTAAGTCCTTGATTTGCTTGATCTTTGGTGTGTTGATTTTGTTTGTGTCTATTCAATTTGCAAAAGTATCACAAAAAATGTATTATCTCCCTTGATGTCAATCATGTTATTTCATATACTTCCTCCGTTTTTTATTAGATGATACATTTTTATTTTCACGAACTTTGGTGGATGAGAGAGAAAAAAATTATAGGACCCATGTGATAAGAGAGAGATAGAGTGAAAAAATTGCCCAAAAAAGTAGTATATCATCTAATATTAAACTTCCTTAAATGGATTGAGTATCATCTAATAAAAATAGAGGAAGTATGTGAGTTAATCTAGATATATGTCAGCCAATACAATCGGAACATTATAAGGAATTATCGTGCGTTTGTCTCATTGAAAAACTAAAAAGTTTGGCGAAGTATCTTTAGTGCCAAAACATTATTGATATGGACTTTGACCAAGTTGTGTTATGGTCGTGTGTTCTTCTCATAGTTGCAATATAAGGGGCTGTTTGGTTTGAGATAAAGAAAGGAATGGAATGAAGAAAGAGAATGGAAAGGAAAGGAAAGAAAAACCCTCCAATTCCTCAATTTGTTTGATTAATCAAAACAAAGGGTTTCTAGACCCTCTAACTATGTTTGTTGCAAATCTAGTAGATTCACTCATTTGCTTTCTTCTTCACGCAAGCCTGCAACTCTTACATCAACCTCAACCCCATTATATTAACCTCAACTTCTTCCATAATTCATATATCTTCTCTCTACACCACCATTTTAACCATTTTCCCAATTCACAACCATAATTTGGCAACTCTCAATGCTTCGCTTATGCTTCACCAATTCTTAGTGGTAGAAATAGACCATCAAAGAGACCCATCCACCACGACCCACTCACTAGGAAAAATGCGTCGGCCGTCAAAAGCACATCCTACCCAACTTTTGCAAGATTTTTTCGTCATTATATGGTTCTTAATGATTCAATTTGACAATAAAAGTTTTAGATCTAAAGCTTTCATGGTCAAATTGAACCATAAAAAGCCTTTATTCATGTTCAGAGACTTGTGTTCTCCTTCAATTTTATGTTGGTATGGTGGTTTTTGAGAAGTATGGTGCTTTTGGGTTTGGTGGTATGGTTGCGGTGATGGCGGTGATAGTGTTAAGGTTGTGGATAGTTATAAGGCATTACATGTGATTGTTAAGTATGCTATAGGATTTGTGGGATGTATTTTTGTAGATTTGTAGTGGTGGCAGCCGCGGCATCAGCGTTGGTGATAATGGCGGTAGTGGTAGCTGTTAAAATGGTGGTGTATATAGTGGCAGTGAGAGTTGTAAGTGGTGGTGGAAACTGAAAAGTTGGTGGATGGGGTTGAAGGTGTAGAGGGATTTGGGGGGGTGGGAGGGAATTAGAAAAGAGTGAAATGGGGGAACTTGAAACTGACTTATGGGGTAAGGGATTTTCTGAAAACACTTGCCAAATGTATTCTAACGGAATCATGATTCCTAATTACCTTTCCCTTTCTTCATTACCCTATACCAAACAGGCCCTATGTAATCTTAGTTAGTTATCTCAATTTCTTCTAACTTTCCCATTCTATTGCATAAATACAACCACATTACTCATATCCTCAAATATATTCTTAGCACAAAGACTCAACAATAACTCAATTCACTTAATGCTGCTTCCATCTTCATATTTTCTATAAATTCATCTAGAACACTGAAGTGAAGGTGAAATACAAGCCAATTAAATTTTTTGAATGCAAGGGCAACACATAAAACCAGTGTTTGTATCCACAATAAGAAGTATAAGAGAGAATATAAGTATGAAATTTAGAAAAAGTGAAGGATAAAACCCCATATTGATTATTTGGAAGTATGGTAACACAACTAAGTTAAATGGAATAAGCTGGAAATTAAATATATCTTGCTTCTAAGAATCACTAATGTGTAAACATCATTGTTTATAAAAACAACTAAGTAATTGAAGTCATGTACAGATTATTAGACTATTAGTTTTGTTACTCCTTTGGCTCTGCTATTACTCTTTTTATTACTCTTTTTGTTTTCTTCCATTGATTGACCTACTTCACATATTCTCCCTCGTTATTACCATGCGGTCAATGAAAAAGAACAATAAAATCGTAATAAGATATAGCGTAATAATAAAATTTCAAAAAAAATAAATAAAAATTAACAATATAAGTTAACTAATCAATTCATTGAACATATAGCGTGTAAAAACCATCCACAAAATCAGAAACATAAATGTGTTGCGAGAAACATAAAGCCTAAAAAAGGAAGTTAATATTACTTTGTAATTGATTTTAGTATAACCCAATTGAAACCTATCAACAATTGTAAGGGAAAAAAATCTAACAATCACAAAACTAAAGATTTAACATGATGGAAAAGGTCCAAAAAAAAATGTCAAACCTTAATAGCCGAATAATGCTAATTTATCAACATTGAATAAAATCCCTCCAGTTGAGAGCCAAATTGATATAAAACGGGGAGGAGAAGCGATAACCTGTTTACTTTGTGAACATCTATGAATCACCTTCTTTTAAGTTTCTTTATTAGTTTATAAAATGCTATTAAACCAGCAAAATCAAATGGTGTATTATAAAAATGGAGTGAAACCAGAAAATTCATTTTATATATATATGTACACATACAATGAATTTGCTGGTTTCACTCCATTTACACACCCTTTTGAAGTAATGATAAAATGCTAAGGATATTTTACATGGTATCCAATTTTATTCAAAACATGTCCTATTACAAAGAACTGAAGTTATATATATATATATATATGTGTGTGTGTGTGTGTGTGTGTGTGTGTGTGTCTGTGTGTGTGTGTGTGTGTATATATATATATATATATGTATATGTATATGTATATATGTATATACATATATATGCAATGAATTTGCTGGTTTCACTCCATTTACACACCCTTTTGAAGTAATGATAAAATGCTAAGGATATTTTACATGGTATCCAATTTTATTCGCAACATGTCCTATTACAAAGAACTGAAGTTATGTTGGAAGGCGTGCCAATAGATTGCACAATATTAATTTTGAAAAATACAAAATTTGTACCTAAATGGATGAATGAAGAATTCATGCTCGAGATTGATTCTTTTTCTCCTTGTTGAATCTAATTGGACTTTGTATCATTGCAATATTTCTTCTAGGTTTGAGATAGAGATTGATGTTTTGATAATATCTTAGTAACCACAACATTGAACATCATTATATTCATATATTCGTGGCTTATAAAGTCACTTTCACCAAAATGTTAGCTTGGAGTCACAAAATCAGCAAATGGGTCAAAATTAACAAAAAAAATTGGTACATAAAATCAAAATTGGACCATGAGATAGATAGATGGAAGAAAAGAGTAAAAATTAGGAAATAGAAAAAATAAACAATAAGAATAAACCCAAAATTTTACAAAAGGAGAAGAAATATCAATAATTGGCATCTGAATAAGAAATGGAATCTAGAATGTTGAAAAAAATTAGAGATTTACCGGTAAGTAGCAAGTATAAAACAAACCCTATTAACTCAAGCAATTTGAATAAACCAAATATTTCCGAAAGAAATTACCATTGTCGAAAGAACTTACCATATAACCACCATCTTAATAGAATTCTAACAATAATTAAAAGAAGGAAAATAGATTTATTCAATTTCGCGATGAACAATTCGAATGACTTGTGGAGATGGAAAGACTAAAGTATAATTAGCTTGGTCATAGCTAGTAATAGCATGATTAACTATTGCTAGGAAAATGGATGGATGCATATAAAGAGGCAGGCGGCAAAAAGGGGTGAAAGAAAGGCAATAGACAAGCTCGGGTTAGATAATCAAGAAGGCATGGGAATGGAATAAACGTTGAGGTAAGCACACGTAGGATTTCAAGAAGCGATATGAGGATATGTGACATGTGGCATTTAGGGTTATCGTTTTTGTATACTAGGTATGGATCCGCTACACATTTGGCTATATCACAATTAAAATATGCTAATGCTAATTTCTTCCTAAACATTAACTTATAAGCTAATCCTATTTTCCTCCTAAACAAAGTTAATCCTAACTTTTATCCCTCACCTAACCGTATTAATCTACTAATGTCCAGCCTAATTTCACTTGGTTTTATTAGTATCAAGACGTAAGATAATAATAATCATAGCCTAAAAAAAATTAAACAAACTAATTTTATTGAAATTTTGCTTATTTTAACTTATTGATACCTTTGTTTGATGTTTAGCTCTGTTGCGCGACTACTGCCGCTTTCAAGTGGTATTCCAGTTCTGTTGTTTCTTCTGACCCAGGAGTGTACTGTGGACTTCAGTTGCTCTCTTACTGGTAATTTTATTTTGTATATCTGAATAACAATTTCATTTATCTTTTTTCAAATGTATATATATGCTAACACTTTTTTTTTAACAAATGTCACAGTGTTTCCAGTGGAATGAAGCTGTGTAGTCTGTATGGTTTGTGTCACATCTACAGACCACCACCTGACGTGTTTCACTGGCAGTTCAGCCGTACTAGTTTCTCTTATGGACTAGTCGGCTTGAGCTTGGTCGGGGGTGCAGCAATCATGTTTTCTTCTCATTTGACAAGTTTTGAGATGAGTTAATTTTTAAATAGTGCGTTGAATTTGTACTTTGTAAATATTTGGGAATTTTTATAGCCTACTGATTAACGTTTTTTAAGTTTTAATATCCATGTGGTACCCCTAATATAAAAAATTAATTCATAACTACAAAAGCTTACTGCCTTTAGGTTTTTGCTAGATGTGATTATGAAATTGCAACTTTGCCCCCACTTAATATCATCAAACTTACCTTGTTTATCTTTCCATTTGAAATAAATAAAATTATCAAACTTAATTAATTAATATTTTTAAGTGGGGGCAAATCTATAAATTTATCATTAAATCTAGGAAAAATTGCATCTTACTACCTGAAAGATGGCCCTAATTTTAAATTATCCTGTGAAATTTTTTTCTTTAATTACCACCCACCTTATGCAAATCTATAGAAACTCCCAACCTAACGGAATCTGTCAAGTTTACCGTTAGTGGAGCCCACAAATGAACTAATTAACTGCAATTAAACCCAAAATCACGAGTATTCACCCCCAAACCACATGATTAACCCCCCAAACCACGTTTAACCCAAAAATTGAAAAAATTCAACCCCTTAAACCTAAATTTATTGCAATTTTGGGCTTATGGGATCAAATTTCGGTGTTTAGAGGTTGAATTTGGGGTTTTGGAGTCGAATTTTGAGGTTTATTGGTCGAATGTTGGGCTGAGGGTTCGAAATTTAGGGTTTTGGAGTCTTATTTTGGTGTTTTGAAGTTGAAATTCGGGGTTTTGGGCGCGAATTAAGGGATGTAAGGGTCGAATTTTAGTAACTCAAATTTATTGGTTTTTTAGTAACTCAAATTTATTTTTATTGTTCAAATATATTGAACAAAATTGTTGTTTCCTTGTCTAAAGGGTAGCTACACCCACAACTCTGCTTCTTTCATCAGTGGCTTTTGGATTGTCACATGTTGAAGAATGAGTAAAAACAAAATCATTGATTCCAATAAAACACGCTAAAGGAAAACTGGCAATGGAGTTAAGAAACTAGATTTGCAGCAATACATATTGAAGAAATTTAAGCAACCTTATGTATAACTTATTTTTTGAGTGTTAATGATTACTGAAAAATCTAATTTGGTCCAGCAACTTGACCTTCATCTTTCTAAATCATTCAAAGTTAAATCGCAGAGAGGAAGTTGTGCTTAGTTTTTGGACTTCCTCACAGAAGATGTTCTTAGATTTACCAGCTTTTTCCCAAAAAATACAACTACTAAAAATATCATTTCCTTAAGCTACTAATTCGAGTAATAACCAAAAAATAGTGTACCAGCTTATTAAAAAAAACGCAACTAACCTGCTCATCAAAACCATTTGGGCACACTCGTTTGAATTCCAACTGCAAACAGAAAAAAACATTAAATTACTATTAAAAAATACTAGAAATAAAGAAAAGTAGGAAATCTATAAAATAATTACAAGAAAGTATACTAACATCGCTGAATTGTAAGCACTGTGCACCAGTTCTGGTGATCAAGTAATAACAATCGATCATGAATAACCAAGCAACATAATAAGAGGAATAAGACATATTAACAAATTATATATAAATTATTCGTAAATTAACAAATTACATAAAACTTTATATATCTTGACACAACTATCATCATCATCATCAAATTATCATAATATCATCAATAATATAATCTCATCAAAACGTGATTAATAGCAAGATTCTAGGCATGATACTAAACGAATTAATATCAAATGCTAGCATGTCACTAAATAAAAATGCATTTGTATTCAGTGTGGGGTTGTTGTAGTGGTTGTTAGTGGTGGGTTGAAGTTTGGTGGGACTTGAGTAAATTCAAGTGGTGGTTTTCAGTATTGATGGTAGTGGTGATTGATGTTATAGTGGGAGAAAAAGGTTGAAAAGGAAAAGGTAGATTAGAATTAATAACATTATTGAATTAACATACTTATTATTCTTCAGACTTGTTAAAAACAAACAGGTATTTAGGTTTGGCTATTAAATTATAATCAAAAGAATAAATTATTTCTGGCAAATTGTTTAAGGTTGAATTATTTTAAACCATTTTCCTATATTTTATATATTCATTTACATATATTTCAGGAATATGCTAGTGGTGATCGATTGTTATTGCTTGAAATTACTAATAGATATAAATTATTCGTAAATTAACAAATTTGTTTAGGAATCATTAATAATTGTTTAGGAAGGTTATACTTGAGATTACTTAAATTTCAACATCATGTATTTCAGCATATATAGATTCTTGAGTCCAATGCTAGTTTTTTCCCGTAACACTGTTGGTTCAGTTACATATTGTTGTTGGATTGTAATTAATGATTTTGTTTATTCATTCTTCACAGGATATGAAAATACCATTCAAACTAATGATGGATCTTGATATGGATGAGGTCGTGGTGAACATCGATAAGAACATTGGTGGAGAATGATATCGATGTGCTTATGGATCAGGTTTCAATGTTAATAACAGAAATATTTTGCTAGATTAGTAGTTATTTGGATCTGTTTTAGAAACTCTAGATTTGATGTAACAAGCTAAGGTTGGCGGTGAGCTTACATCTGCTAATCCAAGTCATTTCAAAACTGTGCATATGAGCTAGGAATTAGTGTGGTTAAAGACATTCTCTGTGAATCGATACTAATTAGGATTCGAATCCAAATATTACCGGTGACATTCAAGATATATCTCCAAATTTTTGCACTGGAAGTCAGTTGCAGAACTTTATTAGCTGGGAAGATAGCTGGGTACAGGGAGGAAAAGCGATACCAAAGAATTCTTAAGCAAGGATGCAACTTAACACAGTCGGTGAGCTGATTGACCATCATTCGAAGTCTTGGAAGCCAAACTTAATTTGGTCCAAATTCTAAGGGGACACAGCTAGGAAAATCCTCTCAACTCACTTACCCCAGCATCCCCAAAAAATATTGAGGATTCTATCTACTGGAAAGAGTGTAATACAGGGCAAGTCACATGTAAATCTGCTTATAGGCTTTTAGCATGTAAGGTAAATCATAACTTCATAAGTACAAAAACTCCATCATATGGAAAGCTCTTTGGAGTATGACAATTCCAATGAAATGGAAGTTACTTATGTGGAATATTATGTGGAGAGCTTGCTCTACCAAGGTTAATGTGCGAACGAGAGGGATTGAGATTGATCCTTTATGCCTATTATGGAAGGATGCACTCGAAAAGGAGCAGCATCTATTTAGGGATTGTAAATCCGCCAAGCATGTTTGGGTTGCCTCCATGCTCGGAATTAATGCACGGGTGCCAGGTCACAACACACTCAAAGTGTGGGTACCTGATTATGTGTTTTATTTCCAGCCAGAGGGATGGCAAAAACAACACAAGTCTAATGGAATTCATCTTATCATGTTATGCCATCTGGGGTCATAGGAATGAAGTTGTATATCAAGGAATTGAACCACACCCTCTCAAAATCATGAAGGAAATCTCATCATTGAAAGAGAAAGCTTGTAAATACCAAGAATTATGGCACGAGAGTCCATGAAGATATAGTACAAAAATTGCCAGCTTAGATGGGATCATCACGTGTACGTCATACAAACTGATGGAGCATGGAAGTGCACAAGAAGACAAAGTCGTTTGTGGATTTGTCATAAAGAGCGAGGAGGCGGTCATTACTCAGGGACAAACTAGTGTGTGAACTTCCTTAGCGCTACAAACTGAAGCAATGGCTTTACTTCTTGCGAACCGAATGTGCGTTGACATGGGAATATCACAAGGGATCTTCATTAGTGATAGCCTTACTTTAATTATATTAGTAGCGTGCAATAGTCTAGGATTTCCAAATATTATTAGCATTATGCAAGACATTTATTACTATAAGGAGAAGTTGTCATGGTCTAAGATTATAAAAGTCTCTAGGGAAGATGTTGTAGAAGCTCATAACCTTGTTGTTTATGCAAGGATTATGAGTTGATTTTCTTTCTTTCCTTTAACTCTCTTTCTGTCCAAAATAAAAATAAAAAAAAAATGAAAAAGATAGATGGTCAACAATTTATTAGGTTTTATATTTGTCATATGATCTAATTTAGAGTCGTATGTTTGTTTGGATGGACAGATATTACAAGTTTTACGAAGGCAAGCCTGCAATGTAACCTGACAATTGGCGGACTCTTATACCTCCAGAGTGCAATTTCGCGTATGAGTTGCTGGAACCTTGGCCTATGGTAGACAAGTTGCAAGCTTTCGTTTATGAGATGAAACAAAAGAAGAAGAATGATGATAGTGTCTTTCATCCGAAACCCAATAATCTTGAGCTTATGGAGATTTTCTGAGACTTGCTCTACTATACTAGTGTATCTAGTTGCTTGATGACATTTGAGAAGATCTTGTTAGCTAAATAAATATCTCTCTTGGCCGTTATCATTAGCGGTATTTGAAGTTTCAATTCAATTTGTTCTGCTGATTATTGTCATTAATTTCATTTTTGTCTACTCCCTTCGTTTGACAAAATGATGGACATCTGAATTTTTGTCGGTCCAACTCACAAGTTAAGAGAATCTTCTAAATAAATTTCAATATATAAAAAAAAATATATAGTCATGTAAGGGTTTATTTGATTCGTCTTATTAAGTACATTAAATTATTAATTTCAATCTTTTTTTTTTTTTGGTTTGTGTAATTTATATTGAAGACACAAAATTTACATTGGCAAATGTGAAAAGTGTAAATGTATCCTAATTTGTGGAATCCTGATAACTTGCTATTTTATGCGGTTTTAGGGCGTATTTGAACCTAGTTTACCTGAACAAATTTGTGTTTTGGTTCACTTTTACCCTATTATTATGCAATTTTTGTGTATCCTATGCTTCACGGGTTGTTAGTGTTTTTGTTGAGATTTTAGGTCCAAAGACGACCAAATGAAGCCCATGGTTACCAAACCGAGGTTAGAAGCAAGGAAATGATGGAAAGAATCCAAGTACAAGAGCATCGTAGAAGAAAACACGAAGAAAAGGGCCCAGAAGACCCTGCACGGCCGTGCAAGATGTTGCACGTCCGTGCAGGAGTGCAGACCTGAAGCCATCTTTCTGCCAAGGCCTGCACGGACGTGCCAAATATTGCACGTCCGTGCAGATGATGCAGCACGGACGTGCTTCCGTGATTATGAGGCAGCAATGCCGTGCAAGATGTTGCACGTCCGTGCAGGAGTGCAGACCTGAAGCCATCTTTCTGCCAAGGCCTGCACGGACGTGCCAAATATTGCACGTCCGTGCAGATGATGCAGCACGGACGTGCCAAAGGTGCACGCCCGTGCTGTAGCAGGTCGTCTTAAACTGAGTTTCTGCCTTGGTCTGCACGGACGTGCCAACTTCAGCACGTCCGTGCAGACCTACAGTTTACCCGTTTCTTGTTTTCACCGTCCTCTTATTTTAGGGGGTAATATAAATAGCCCCTTTGGACCATTTTAGAGGGGTTCCCAATTCTTTTCTAGATTTTCATACTCCTCTTAGTTTGAAACACAAAAATCCTCAAATTAGCATAGATTTTAGTTCTTGTTTTGAAGGTTTTCAATCCAATCATTGTAGAAGACAAGTTCCACCATTGTTAGTCAATTATTGAAGCTTCTAGTAATTTTTCTTACTCTTTCTTTCTCTCTTCTATCTTTAATTCTTGTTTTTTATTAATTGTTTGGTTGTTCTTTGCATGTTTGATTGTTAGATTCTACTTAATTCTTAGTTTTAATTTGTTCATGAATTCCTTGAAATCTTTAATTGCTTTAACTTCCATGGATTGTGAGTAGTCTAATTTCTAGGGTTTGGGTGAACCCTCAATGTAATCACCAACACTTGTTGCATGTACTAATTTGTTAATTGTGGGGTGTTAATTAGTTGAGCTTAAGAGGTTTCATTGTTAATTCTTGTAATTGGCCATTGCTTGAATTATTTATCTAGCTTCCTCAACGAAGGATCGAGAGATGAACTTGAGGAAGCTCCCTTATGCTTGATTGACTTGATTTGCCATGAGAATAGGAATTTCTAGTCAAGGGAATTTGCATGTTATCGTGAGGATGTTTTAACACTTGTTTCTTGCCCATAATCACGAGAGTAGGTTATGGTTTTGATGTCAAGTAATCCCTCTAGCTTGAGAGAGTAGTTGGGTGCATTTGATAACTTCCCCTAATTTATCCCCTAAATCACCATTTCTATGCATGCTACTTGTGGTCCGTGATGAAGTTGAGTGGTGTAACCCATGCCCTAGGCCTTCTTAATATTGTTAATCACCTCTTAGAATTAGTTGATTTGAATTAGAATAGTGTGACGTAATACCAACTTAAAACCCCCGACTTAATCTAGCTTGTTTAAACAATAACATTTGGTGGTTGATTCAACGCCTCTCATGGGTTCGACCCTTTCTTGCCCTTGCTACTAGTGTGCAGGAGTGCCAAAACTTGATAGGACGTCGTCCTACCAAGTTTTGGCGCCGTTGCCGGGGAGGCAAAGTCACATTGAATAAGTTATTGTTGAATGAGTCTAGATTTGTGTATATGTATATAATCTTCTTATTTTGTTTTTGTTTAAGCGTGTTTACTTTGTGATAGTCATTGCTAACGTTTTCCTTAGCTTTGTTTGACTGTGCATGACACGGAGGAGTAAGCAATCACCGCTTATCCCCGTAGATCCGGAGTTAAATAGAACTTTGAGGAACGTAAGAAGGCTCCTACAAGGCACGCCGGAATTTTCTCTAGCTTATACGGATTCCGAGTCGGAGGATAATCTTGACAACGAGCAAGAGATGGCCAACCCACCGCCTCCTCCACTTCTACAAGACTATGACCACCCCGATGCATTCCAACTTCGGAGTGGCATACTTCTTCCCACCACCAATGCAAACAACTATGAGTTCTCTCCTCAACTCATAAGGATGATCCAAAGTGAACAGTTCGGGGGGAGTGCAAATGAGTGCCCTCTAGCTCATTTAGACAACTTCCTTGAGTTGTGCACTACCATCAAGCAAAAAAACCTCACGGAGGAATTCATTTGGATGCATATGTTCCGGTTCTCTCTTAGGGACAAGGCTAAGTGTTGGTTGAGGTCCGTGAAAGAAGGATCCTTAACAACATGGGAAGAGGTTACCAAAGCATTTCTTGGGAAGTTTTGTCCGCCCGAAAAGACCGCGGAATTGAGAAGGAAGATTACAAGCTTCACTCAAGAGGATGATGAAACCTTAGGTGAAGCATGGGAAAGATTCAAGGATCTAAAGAGGAAGTGTCCACACCATGGGTTGCCTTTATGGATGATTATTCAAAGCTTCTACGACGGTCTCACTCCTACCTCAAGGGCCAATCTTGACAACGGAGCCGGTGGTAGTCTTAAAAAGCTACCGGTGGAAGAAGCCGAGAATATGATTGAAGAAGTTGCAAGGCATTACGCCTATAGATATGATAGAAGAGAAAGTCAACCGAAGAAGAAAGGTATGCATGAGTTGAGTGCAATAGATCTCATTGCCTCAAAGTTTGATATGCTAGCTCACAAGCTAGACCAAGCAACCTCCTCAAGCGGTACCTCCTCTTCACAACCACAACCACAATTCATGTCTTGTGAGACTTGTGGGGGTAATGATCACATGGCTTCATATTGCAATGCTACTAATGAGCAAGTTGCGGCCATGAACCAAAGAAATGAGCAACCTTTCAATCAAGGTTGGAGGCAACAAAACCAAGGGTGGAGACAACCCAATCAAAACCAACAATCCAACTACAACAACCCTCCTCAAAACATCTACAACCAAAATCAACAAAATCACCAAGCCCCATACCGCCATCCAAACCAACAAAGACAGCAATTCAACCAACAACCTCCTCCACCCCAAAAGACTTCCCTTGAGGCCGCTCTTGAGTCTTTCATAAATCAACAAGGGAAGAGCAATGCAGAAATGAGCTCCAACATCCAACAACTTCAAGCGCACAACAAAATAATTGAGAATCAACTAGCTCAAATTGCACAACAAGTTGGGAGTTCTACCTCCAATGCTAGTGGTCAATTTCCAAGCTCAACGGTTGTGAACCCGAAGGAGCATGTCAAGGCTATCACATTGAGGTCCGGGAGAGGGTATGAAGGTCCGGTAATGAGTGAAGATGTGCCACAAAAGAGAGATGAGGGTGTGGAGGTGAGAAGTGAGAATGATGTTGAAAATGAGGTGGTAGAAGTTGAGAGAAAAGAAAAAGAAAAGAGTGTTGAGGGAGACACAAAGAAAGGAGAGGGAGTTGAAGTTGAAGTGGAGAAACCCCCAATGAGAGTCTACAAGCCACCTATTCCTTTCCCTCATAGGTTGGTAGAGAAAAAATTGAATGAGAAGTTTTCAAAGTTCCTTGAGGTCATGAGAGGGCTCCAAGTGAACATTCCCTTTCTTCATGCTATGTCACAAATGCCTACATATGCGAAATTTTTAAAAGATCTCTTGTCCCACAGAAGTAGGCTTGAAGAGAGTGCAACCATCTCCCTTCCAATGGAGGTGAGCGCAATCATTCAAAACAAGCTTCCCCGAAAGCTTGGTGACCCGGGTAGCTATGCAATTCCGGTGAAGATTGGAGATATGGAAGCCATGGATGCTCTTTGTGATCTTGGGGCAAGTGTAAGCTTGATGCCCTTCTCAATTGCAAAAAATTTAAAAGTTGGTGAGATGAAGCCAACAAGAATCTCAATACAATTAGCCGATCGTTCGGTTAGATTACCAATGGGAATACTTGAAGATGTACCGGTACAAGTGGGAAGAGTTTTTGTACCTTGTGACTTTGTGGTGATGGAAATGGAGGAGGACAACAAGGTTCCTCTCATTTTGGGAAGGCCGTTCTTGAACACGGCGGGAGTGGTAATTGATATGAAACAAGGCAAGCTAACATTGAATGTGGGAGATGAGAAAATTTCTTTCTCATTCTCGCAAGCCATGAGGAAGCCTATGTATGAGGATATCAATAGAATCGATACTCTTGACCGAGAAGTGGAGGAATTGAAGATGATGAACAATAGCAAAGATACTCTACAAGCGATCCTCACGGAAAGTTTGTACAATGATGATGATGAAGCTAAGGGGTACAAGTTGTTGCTAGACCAACCCCTACATGGCAAGGCAAGGGAGTTTGAAGCACTTAAGGTGGAGGTAAAAGAGGAGAGGTCTACGCCTCCTCCTAAGGTTGAACTTAAACCCCTTCCCCCTTCACTTAAATACGTTTTTCTTGATGATAATGAGACTTATCCCGTTATTGTCAATACCAACCTTGATGACACTTCCCTTGAGAAACTCCTAGTTGTGTTGAGGGAGTATAGGAGTGTCATTGGGTATGCTATTGATGACATTAAGGGGATAAGTCCCACGATATGCATGCACAAGATTTTGCTTGATAATGATCATGACTCCTCAATTGAGCACCAAAGAAGGCTCAACCCCAACATGAAAGAAGTTGTTAAAAAAGAGGTTTTGAAACTTCTTGAAGCGGGCATAATCTACCCTATCTCCGATAGCAAGTGGGTTAGCCCGGTTCAAGTTGTTCCAAAAAAAGGGGGCATGACCATTATCAAGAACGATAAGGGTGAGACCATTTCTACAAGGTCGGTCACCGGGTGGAGAATGTGCATAGACTATCTAAAATTGAACAAATCCACTCGGAAGGACCACTTCCCTCTCCCCTTTATCGATCAAATCTTGGAAAGGTTGGCATCACATAGTCACTATTGCTTCTTGGATGGGTATTCGGGATTCCTCCAAATCCCTATCCTACCCGAGGATCAAGAGAAGACTACATTCACATGCCCTTTTGGCACCTTTGCTTATCGAAGGATGCCATTTGGATTATGTAATGCACCTTCTACATTTCAAAGGTGTATGATGTCTATCTTTTCCGACATGCTTGAATCATCAATCGAGGTATTTATGGATGACTTTTCTGTTTGCGGTTCATCTTTTGACACTTGCCTAAGTAATTTGATTAAAGTGTTAAAAAGATGTCAAGAGGTGAACCTTGTGCTTAATTGGGAAAAATGTCATTTCATGGTTGAAGAGGGTATTGTGTTGGGACATGTTGTTTCTAGTAGGGGCATTGAGGTTGATCGTGCCAAAATTGAGGTTATTGAGCGCCTCCCTCCCCCCACTAATGTGAAGGGTATAAGGAGTTTTCTTGGACACGCGGGTTTTTACCGCCGGTTCATTAAAGATTTTTCCAAAATCGCTAAGCCGCTCACTCAATTGTTGGTAAAGGATGCCCCTTTTGTGTTTTCTAATGATTGTTTGCTAGCCTTTGATAGGTTGAAGGAAGCTTTGATCACGTCTCCCATCATTCAACCACCGAATTGGGAGCTCCCTTTTGAACTCATGTGTGATGCTTCGGACTATGCCGTTGGATCTGTGCTTGGGCAAAGGAAGGATAAAAAGCTCCATGCCATCTATTACACTAGCAAAACTCTTGATGAAGCACAAAGAAACTACACAACGACTGAAAAATAGCTCCTAGCCATCGTCCATGCTATCGAAAAGTTTAGGTCTTACTTGGTGGGCACCAAAGTTATAGTCTTCACCGACCATGCGGCTTTGAAGTACTTGCTGTCCAAGAAGGACGCTAAACCAAGGTTGATTAGGTGGGTCTTGCTCTTACAAGACTACGATATAGAAATTCGGGACAAGAAGGGTGTCGAGAATGTAGTAGCCGATCATCTCTCACGGCTACCGATCGTAGAAGGTGAAATTGAAGCTTTGCCAATTGATGATTCATTCCCGGATGATCAATTATTCGCAATCATTCAAGCCCCGGCCCCATGGTTTGCGGATATTGCAAATTACTTGGCTTGCTCCATCCTTCCTCCCGACCTCACCTATCAACAAAAGCGGAAGTTCCTCCATGATGTCCGCCAATACTTTTGGGATGACCCCTTGCTCTTCAAACAAGGTGTTGATGGTCTTTTTAGAAGGTGTGTCCCCGGCGATGAAATTCATGAAGTTATCACAATGTGTCACTCCTCACCTTGTGGAGGACATATGAGTGCTAACAAGACATTGGCGAGAATATTGCAATGCAGTTTCTATTGGCCCTCTATGTTCAAGGACGTATGGGGAGTTGTTAAAGCTTGTGACCGGTGTCAAAGGACCGGTAATTTGTCAAGAAAGAATGAAATGCCTTTGAATAACATTTTAGAGCTGGAAATTTTCGATGTGTGGGGAATAGATTTTATGGGACCTTTCCCATCCTCTTTTGGGAACAAATACATTTTGGTGGCCGTCGACTGTGTATCAAAGTGGGTTGAAGCGGTTGCATCTCCTACAAATGATGCTAAGGTAGTGGTCAAGTTGTTCAAGAAAGTCATTTTCCCTAGGTTTGGTGTGCCACGTGTCGTAATAAGTGATGGAGGATCGCACTTTGCAAAACGATCTTTCAAGGCTCTCCTTGAAAAATACGGAGTGAGGCACAAGGTGTCATTGGCTTACCACCCTCAAACAAGTGGTCAAGCTGAAATTTCAAATAGGGAGATTAAGTTGATACTAGAGAAGACGGTGAATAGGTCAAGGAAGGATTGGTCATCAAGGTTGGATGATGCTCTATGGGCCTACCGCACCGCCTTCAAGACTCCTATTGGCACCACCCCTTACAAGCTCGTTTATGGGAAATCATGCCATCTACCGGTGGAACTGGAACATCGTGCGCACTGGGCTATCAAAACCTTGAATTTTGATATCCAATCCGCCGGAGAAAAGAGGATGCTTGACCTCCATGCCTTGGAAGAGTTGAGGTTAGATGCATATGAGAGTGCAAAGATCTACAAGGAGAAGACCAAAGCATGGCACGACAAGCACATCAACAAGAGAGAGTTCAAGGAGGGTGACAAGGTCTTGCTATTTAACTCCCGGTTGAAGTTGTTTCCGGGAAAGCTAAAATCAAGATGGAGTGGCCCTTTCACCATTACAAAGGTATTCCCATATGGCGCCATTGAGATTTCCAACGACAAAGGTGAACCATTCAAAGTTAATGGCCAAAGGTTGAAAGCATACTTCGATGGTTTCGTGCAAGAAGAAACAAAGGTAGTTCATTTAGATGAATTTGATATCCCTCGTGATTGAAAACGTAATATGGTCAAGCTAGTGACAATAAAGAAGCGCTTCCGGGAGGCAACCCGAGTATTTTAGTAATTTTTCTTATAAAAAAAATAAAAAAAAAAATAAAAAAAAAAGGAGAGTAAACGTGCCTGCCAATCAGCACGGACGTGCTGAAAATGGCACGTCCGTGTTTAGGAAGGCAGAAAGTTGAGAAGTATTCTGCCAAGTTAAGCACGTCCGTGCCAAAAGCAGCACGTCCGTGCCAAAAGCAGCACGTCCGTGCCGATAATGGCACGTCCGTGCTTTTACAGGCAGAAAGTTGAGAAGTATTCTGCCAAGTTAAGCACGTCCGTGCCAAAAGCAGCACGTCCGTGCCGATAATGGCACGTCCGTGCTTTTACAGGCAGAAAGTTAAGCACGTTCTGACTTGAGCTGCACGTCCGTGCCAATGCTGCACGTCCGTGCATACCAAGTATTTAAGGCCGAAACTGCTCGAAAAAAAAGAAAAAAAGCCACAATTTTTTGTTCTTCCTCTCAAACCCACGGTTCTCCTCCTTCTCTCTAACCTCTCTTACTCCTCCTCTCAACCCTCAAACACTCAAATTCTCACCCAAAATTCAACATTTCCCACCATAATCAACACTCCTTTTCAACAAAAACGCAAAATACTACTCCTTTCTCCAATCTTCAACCCAAAAATCACCCATTAACCGAAACCCTAAGAAGAAAAAAATCAATTTGGGGGTTTTCTTTTGGATTGAAATTTTAACAATTGGTTGAAGGAAAAGGTTCAAGCAAGGGAAAGGAAGGCTAGGAAGGTTCATTTGCGGGTTTTACACCCACGTTAAGCTCGGTATAATCGTTCCTTCCACTTACTATTTCCATACTTGAAACTTGTTGTTTTGTGCTTATTTTTGCTTGCAATCTTGGTTGAATTGATAGTTGTTGAGTATTTGTGCTTTTATGTAAAGCATTATGGGTTTAATTGAATATTGTGAGGATTAATTGTTTAGGTTTTGTGAGTTTTTGTGATTGTGTGGATTATTCTTTGTGGTGTCCTTTGGTGTGGCTAAGTCTTGGGTTGTTGACCTTAAAATTACTTGGTGAATTGGTTTAGTGTCTTGATCTCTTTGTGTGGCGGGTTTAGTCATTCTAAATAAAACAAAATAAAAACAACCATGCCAAGAAGAAACCAATCCCGAAACACCTCTTCCCTTAGATTTAGGAACCCATCGCCTCCTCCTCCCGTTGATCCACCGCAAGTGGACACAATGGGAATAGTTTTCGCTGACCAGGCCTTTTCGGCCAATTTCCTTAAAATCAGTAGGAGGCGGGTCAAGCCCACCAAATTCTATGATAGTGAGGTGGCGGACGCCTTAGGGGTAGGAGCTGACATCACAATGTTATTCGAGGGAGCCGACCTAGGTTCTTGGCTAGAGTTACATGCCTTAACCTATAGGAGACTGACCCTAGAATTCCTCTCCTCCCTTTGTGTGCACCGTGACACCACAAGATCCCCCCGTTACATGACCTTCCAGCTCATGAATGCCCAACATAGAATGTCCGTAGCGAGAGTTAACCAAGCTTTCGGGTGGCCTGTTTCTGGAACTATGGGGCCTAAGGATAGGCAACCCCGTAACTATATGGCGGGTGAATTTTGGAGAAGAATCACAGGGCTGTTTGGGTATAACCCTAGAACTGATAAGGCCACATCCATTATTCACCCTACCTTTAGGATCGCCCAGCGTACCATAGCGAACACAGTTTTTGCTAGGGGAGACAGTTCAGGGGTCGTGTCTACTCGAGAGCTTTACTTTCTATGGCATCTGAGTGAGGGTAGTACGAGTTTAAATGTGGGGTCTTGGTTTATGGACCACCTAGAAGATGTTGCCACATGATCAGGCAACATCACCATAGGTGGTATGATTACTATAATTGCTGCTGCTCTTAACCTTGATTTTGCAGAAGAGCAGGTTGTTCCAGGTCCAACACAGTTGGATATGCAGTCGCTGAGAGCCATGAAATGGCTCACGGATGTAGAGGGGAACCACCCCTATTTGTGGTTGGTGAGTAGGCGCCCCTATGCCTACTTACCCGACCCCGAGGCCACCGCCATCTACAACCAGGCGAACTGGATCTTTGAGAGGGACTTCCCTTGGGCTCCCGGTCAAGAGGGAGAGGAACAAGGGCAAGAGCAGCAAGAGCAACAACAACAGCATCAACAACAACAATTTCAGCAACAACCAGAATTTCACCAGCAGTACGAGTTCCAACAAGGGTACCAAGAGGGGTACCAAGGTCAGGGCATGGGTGAAGGCAACCCATTCCTCACCTTCGAGCAGCAGATGGCTAATATGAATGTGAACTTCGCCCGCATGACTTCCGAGTTTGAGACCATGAGGAAGTCAAATGAAGACTTGAGGACTTCTTTTGACGGAATGAGGTCAAGCTTTGAAGGTCTTCGAACGGAATTGGGCGACTTCCGCAATGAATATCACCATCTCTACCCCGGGGGTTCGAGCTCCCAAGGGGGCCCGAACCAATGAGTTAGTATCTCCTTCCCCTTCTCTTTGTGCTTATATTGTTTCAACATTGGGGACAATGTTTATGATAGCTTGGGGGGAGTATTTTCTCATTTACCATTGGTTCATGCTGTGTTCTCGTACGTATATGTTGATTTGCATGCCCCTATTCCCATTTCCCTAACATCCAAACCCTTTGAATCCAAATTGCTTCCTTTGAAATCCAAATCCCTTACATTGTGAATACTTCTCCTATCCCTTATTTAGATGTATAGTTATTTTATGCCTAAAAAAAAAAAAAAAAAAAAAAGAAAAAAGAGAGAAAAAAATGAAAAAAAAAATGATGAAAAAGTGCCCAAGGATGAAACTCATATGACGATTATATGTTTTGCTTGCTTGACTCTTGAGTGATGAGTAAAAGTTTTTTTTAGAAGAGTGTGTGCACGAGTTGGGGGTCATTAGAGGTCTATTAATCTTGATTGCATTGGAGTATATGAAATGAAAGCCAATGAATGCTCAATTGCACGCCTAGTATAAGATATTGTCTAATTTGCTCAAGTAGGATCTGTTTGAATAAATTTGTGGTCCCTTGTGCCCTTGATGTGTCCCCTTTCCTCCCCGAAATGAAACTCTATTAGGGAATTGGTTCTACTTGTATCATGTGTAATAAGTGGCGTAATAAGCCACACGTTCTCAATAAAGAAAGAGCCGCTCACAGTTAAAAGAGGCGAGGGCATTGAAAATTGAAAAAAAAAAAGAAGAGCATAAAAAAAGGGGAGAACAAAAACTACCCCAAAACTTCTAAAAAAAAAATTCTCTTCTTTAGAGGTCAACTCGTGGATGCCTCCCACACCTTGTTTGCATTGTTATTTCTTATGAAATTCCCGAGTTAGAGTGTAGTTAAGGGGCCTTGGGTGTGCATTTTGGGAGGTGGACTAGCATTTTGAGATTTTATAACCGAAAGAGGGCTTGTTACAACTTTGGAATATCTAGGTGTGCTCTAATGAAATAGTAAAAGGCCAAAGGAAGTATCCTAGTGCAACCTTGTTTAGTTCTCCTCTCTACCCCCAACTCATGTGAACATTTGTATGATTGGTAATTCTTGAAAGTTGTTCACTTGTCTTGCTTTTGAATCACATCCCGATGAGTTGACTTGGGCTATAAAAAAAAAAAAAATCGTGTGTTGTGTTTGTGGGAGTTGTGGGTGATTCTCTTTGGAAACCCTCACGAGAGATGGACTCGTCCTACTAGGCGACTTGTAGGTTTAAACGGCTTCTCACTTTTGCTAAAAGTGATCGTTCGGTTTATTGTGTATGCCTACCCTTTCTTGGTTTAACTTTTGCTTCAACCTTCTATAACAAGTTAGTTCCCTCTATTTGTTTTGTCATGACTAGTTTGCTCGAGGACGAGCAAAAGCTTAGCTTGGGGGAATTTGATAACTTGCTATTTTATGCGGTTTTAGGGCGTATTTGAACCTAGTTTACCTGAACAAATTTGTGTTTTGGTTCACTTTTACCCTATTATTATGCAATTTTTGTGTATCCTATGCTTCACGGGTTGTTAGTGTTTTTGTTGAGATTTTAGGTCCAAAGACGACCAAATGAAGCCCATGGTTACCAAACCGAGGTTAGAAGCAAGGAAATGATGGAAAGAATCCAAGTACAAGAGCATCGTAGAAGAAAACACGAAGAAAAGGGCCCAGAAGACCCTGCACGGCCGTGCAAGATGTTGCACGTCCGTGCAGGAGTGCAGACCTGAAGCCATCTTTCTGCCAAGGCCTGCACGGACGTGCCAAATATTGCACGTCCGTGCAGATGATGCAGCACGGACGTGCTTCCGTGATTATGAGGCAGCACGGCCGTGCAAGATGTTGCACGTCCGTGCAGGAGTGCAGACCTGAAGCCATCTTTCTGCCAAGGCCTGCACGGACGTGCCAAATATTGCACGTCCGTGCAGATGATGCAGCACGGACGTGCTTCCGTGATTATGAGGCAGCACGGCCGTGCAAGATGTTGCACGTCCGTGCAGGAGTGCAGACCTGAAGCCATCTTTCTGCCAAGGCCTGCACGGACGTGCCAAATATTGCACGTCCGTGCAGATGATGCAGCACGGACGTGCCAAAGGTGCACGCCCGTGCTGTAGCAGGTCGTCTTAAACTGAGTTTCTGCCTTGGTCTGCACGGACGTGCCAACTTCAGCACGTCCGTGCAGACCTACAGTTTACCCGTTTCTTGTTTTCACCGTCCTCTTATTTTAGGGGGTAATATAAATAGCCCCTTTGGACCATTTTAGAGGGGTTCCCAATTCTTTTCCAGATTTTCATACTCCTCTTAGTTTGAAACACAAAAATCCTCAAATTAGCATAGATTTTAGTTCTTGTTTTGAAGGTTTTCAATCCAATCATTGTAGAAGACAAGTTCCCCCATTGTTAGTCAATTATTGAAGCTTCTAGTAATTTTTCTTACTCTTTCTTTCTCTCTTCTATCTTTAATTCTTGTTTTTTATTAATTGTTTGGTTGTTCTTTGCATGTTTGATTGTTAGATTCTACTTAATTCTTAGTTTTAATTTGTTCATGAATTCCTTGAAATCTTTAATTGCTTTAACTTCCATGGATTGTGAGTAGTCTAATTTCTAGGGTTTGGGTGAACCCTCAATGTAATCACCAACACTTGTTGCATGTACTAATTTGTTAATTGTGGGGTGTTAATTAGTTGAGCTTAAGAGGTTTCATTGTTAATTCTTTTAATTGGCCATTGCTTGAATTATTTATCTAGCTTCCTCAACGAAGGATCGAGAGATGAACTTGAGGAAGCTCCCTTATGCTTGATTGACTTGATTTGCCATGAGAATAGGAATTTCTAGTCAAGGGAATTTGCATGTTATCGTGAGGATGTTTTAACACTTGTTTCTTGCCCATAATCACGAGAGTAGGTTATGGTTTTGATGTCAAGTAATCCCTCTAGCTTGAGAGAGTAGTTGGGTGCATTTGATAACTTCCCCTAATTTATCCCCTAAATCACCATTTCTATGCATGCTACTTGTGGTCCGTGATGAAGTTGAGTGGTGTAACCCATGCCCTAGGCCTTCTTAATATTGTTAATCACCTCTTAGAATTAGTTGATTTGAATTAGAATAGTGTGACGTAATACCAACTTAAAACCCCCGACTTAATCTAGCTTGTTTAAACAATAACATTTGGTGGTTGATTCAACGCCTCTCATGGGTTCGACCCTTTCTTGCCCTTGCTACTAGTTGAGTAGGATCGAGTTAGGTCTTATTTCTTGATAGGTTGACGACGTCCTATCAAATCCCTACATAGATATTCAAGGGGCGTCCGACAAAGAGAATTTTGGGGGGCCTTAAGAGGTTTGGACTTTGGACCACTTGAGGTTTGACAAGTCAAAACCTCTAAAGGTGGTGTTTGGTCAATGGAGTTTTTAACTAAGAGTTTTGGCCTCATAACTCTCTTTTCCAAAAAACTGAGTTGAGCAGCATTTTCATCAGAATTTTAGATTACTTAATGTCAATTGACAATTTTGTTCATTATGTACAATCCATAAACCTAGGGAAAAATATAAGACAAATGCCATAAATGTAAATTCACATGAACAAATAATTTTAACTTTAGCAATCAGTTATGAGTTTACCTCACACAAATTTATACTTCCTCCGTTTCAAATTAATCGCAACAAATGAATCTTTTATATCTCACAAATAATACCCATTTGTTACGATTAATTTGAAACAGATAAAGTATAAACCTTTTCAAACCAATAGTCAAACCCACTAAACAAAAAGTTAAAACTCTAATAATCCAAATGGATGACATTGCTTGTATCCAATCAATTCTTATTTCTTAGCAAAGCTTATGCAGGTGGGGAATGCTTCTTTATCCTCCAACAATGTCGCAACATCATAAAAAATAACAGTTGGGAAGTTGAGTTGGCTCATTGTTACAGAGAAGGCAATGCGGTAGCGGATTGCCTTGCTAATAGAGAAATATTCCAACATGAAAGTTTAGGACTCGTTCGATAACTATTTTTGTTTTCTGTTTTCACTTTTCAGTTTTTTTGAAAACTAAAAATAAAAAATCAGAAAAAGTGATTTTCACTGTAGTTTTCATTTTCAATATAGAATCGTAGGTAGAAAAAACCGATACACATAAGGATACAAATAAAATAAATATATAACTATAAATACAGCTGCTAAGTGCTAACTTGCTACCGTAAATACAACCCACATACGGCTACTGAAAATAAAAAAGAACAGCTACTGAAATTATGGTGTAAAATAAAGATACAATAAAAATACGGCTGTACACGTATTGAATAACCGACAATACAATACTTGTATATAAATACGATCACCCACAACAAGTCAACAATTTCCCTCCATTATTTATATTTATAAATAATAGATAATTTCTCCCAAATTTCCCTCCACATTCTAATTTCCCCCTTTCTTACTTTAATCAAATCAAAACTCCTAATTAAGAACCCTAATCCTAGTTTCCTTATTATCGATCATCCATTTCAGCATCAAATCACTTAATCGCTACGTAATTTCAGCATCAGATCACTTAATCGCTACGTAATTTCAGCTCGCGCACATCCAATTTTACTAAAGGTACGTAATTTTTACTAATGCGATTTTGGGGGGTTTTTAAGTTTGTAGTCTTACAATTAATTTTCGTGCTACATTGCTTGAATTTCTTATCTAACTCATTCGTTTAACATTGTAATATATATAACGAAATTGGTAATGTTTTAGATAATTGGGTTAATATATAGGCGGTTTCTAATTGCTTCATCCATTACAATTTCTCCCAATCCAACCCTAATTTGCTGCCAATTTTTTCCATCGAACCCTAATTTTAGTAAAAAGGTCGATTAACATTAACCCTAGTTTGCTGGCTGCATAATAATTGTGGTTCTACAGTGAATAATAAATTAATTGTTATTACGCGGTTTTGGGAATTTAGGGTTTTCTAGCGGTTTGTATTGTGTAAAATGCAATTGTTTGTAATCTTACAATTTTCGTGCTACATTGTTTGTATTCCTTTTCAATTTTGGGCTTTATTGTAGCAGTTTTATGTGTGAATTTCAGGTTGACTTATGCATCTCTGTTATCGGCCTTTTTTTTTTTTTTTTTTGGAAAAAAATTCTATGAATAATTAAGATTTTGAAAGTGAACATCATCATCTTTGTGATAGTTCATTTCCTCCTCCTCATCGTCATCATCATCATCTATCACAGAGATTTTGAACGTGATTATGCAATTTATTTATGAGATGGATGCCTTGTCTACCTTCTATATAAATTATCTTTAGTGAAATCATCAATCTAGTATGCTAATTTAGATTGAAATTCTTCCGTTTGTTTGCATTCTATACCCTTCTTAGTTATTCCCTATAATTCACAATTTTATTGAATTAATCATTTTTCATTTTGGTTTATTAATTGCTTCCTCTACCTCATAGAAAATAGAAAATATGGTCGATTCGATGTAAAAGTGAAAAATAAAATTTCACTGAAAAAGTTTGATATGTATAAGTTCTAAAGTGACTTATGCAGTTTATATTACATTTTTTATCAACCCTTTTTTTGATTATATGTGCATAAGCTTAAATGATAGTTAATTACAGTGGTAATTTGGCAATTTGATGTTGCTTTTTGAGAGGGAAACAACTGTATGAAGTGCACTATGATTCCGATGACTCCGAAAGTGTAGTGCTATGCATCACTCATCAGTATGTGGAAGTTGTGCTCTTGATTATCTGTCTTGATAATTTTACTTGATTTTTTCAGCATGGTTATTTTATCGATTTGAAAAGTTGAAGATTGCAATTATAGGAGAAGCTTGGAGAAGGATGATGATTGTCTTATTGAAAGGTATGCAATTTATTTTTTTACTTTTACTTTCAAATATGCGATTTTGGGGTTAATGCTTTATGTGACAATGTAAAAAGCAATTGCTTAATATTTATTCATGAATTATAACTTCAGGCTTTTGCTGTGATGGTTTATTCTTGAAAATTTTGCTAAAATTGCAATATAACTGAATTGGTATTAAGGGATTTAGAGGCTGTTTCAAATTGCTCAACTATGTGAGAATTCACGTTACCTGATGACTTTGTGACTTCTGAAGTGTCAGCGTTTAAACCCCCAACTTTAGCATGGTGCTCACTGCTCAGAATTCACATTATCTCTGCTCTTTGTAGTTGAGGCTGATTGGTTTTTGATGTTTATTTTGACTTTCCCCTGGTTTGCCACCTTGTCATTTTTCTGTGGTAGGCCTACTGTTGCTGCTGTTATTGATTTTATGAGTGGTATCAATATTGAAAAAGCAAGCTATGTACTGTCACTCTGTCAATGATAGTAGATTAGTGGACTCATCATAGTGAAGTTCTCATTGAAGGTGTTGATTTTGTTATTCTGCTTTTTTTTAAAGGTCTCTTTGGTAAGGAGAATTCCAGAATTTTGTTTTACTCAATCTTGAATATGGCACGTGCCCGAATAGTTCTTGTGATGGAGTATGAAACTAAGCTTGCTTCTTTGTCTCAAGATAATGTTCTTACTAATGTTGACGTCCACTTGAGCTTGCCCCTTACCTTACTATAATATTATGCTGTATTTCTTGCTCCCATACTTATGATATTGAGTTTTTTTAGCATAGGCATTTGTTGCGATAGTTTTTCTGAGAATTAGTGATGAAAGTCTTTCTCTGCAGCCCTTATAATCTAATATTAGGGCCTATGACAAGGTAAACCCAGTGGGGCAGTTCATTTGTGGGGGTACTCCACCTTTATGAATATGTTTTCTATGTTTCCTTCTGATATTATTCTTTGTGATTTTGTCTATATATATATGAATTTTTTTTTGGTGGTATGCTTCTTATGCTCTTGACTGGGACATTGCATTGTGGACGGTATGCTTCTTATGTTCTTGACTGGGACATTGCATTGTGGACTACTTTTTTCTTTTCCAGGAGGCCACCAGGCGGTTTACCACTGACTGCTGCATCAGTAAGGGCTTCTGTCCAAGCTCCAACAATGCAAAACTGTTTACAAATCTTCTCTTCTCCGAGCTATTTTTCATTGTTTCTCTCTTATTAATAGTATTTTATTTCAATTAAAAATCAAATTTTGGATGATTAATGATTATTTTTCGTGTTCTTAAAAGAATAAAATAAACTGGCTCTTGTGAGTGATTGGGTCAAAGGTACTTGTTTTTCTATTTCTGTGATGCAAATTAAACTGCAAATTTCAGTTTTGAATTTAATATTTTTTATGAATTGAGTTTGCAGTCTTTATTTTCAATTTTTTGATCATATCACTGATGTATTGTAGCTGGATTTTGAATTTATCTGATGCTTAGTTTTTTTCACATCATTGCGATTTCGATTAAGTGTTTGAAGTGTGAATTGTGATCTATATCAAATGGGTCTCTGAACCATATATGTGATCATTGCTGAAAGGGTCTCTCTGAGGGTTAATGAGGCAATCAATTAACTGAAGATATATTTATACAGACATGTTGAGGAGATGACTGAATCTGATGAGTTCAATGTACTATGATCCATCACTCGTATTTCTAAGGTGCTGAAAATAGAACTATAATTATTGCAGATCTAATTTTTGATTTATTAGGATTGCATGGACTGTATGTAGTTTGATTTAAAACATTATATATATATATATATATATATATATATATATATATATATATATATATATATATATATATATATATATATATATATATATATATATATATATAGGGTGAGGATCCCATGAGAACTCTCATAACATGAGAACCATGAGAACTCCTCAAATTTAGAACATATGCAATACTTTTTAGAACATAGAAACCTAAACAAATATACATGTTCTAAAATTTCAAGGTAATGTTTTCAATTATTGTGTTTAGAACATAACCTTCATAATTCAGAAAACAAAAAATTCAAAACATAACCTCAAAAATAAAGAACATAATTTTGATGTTTTAGAACATGACCTTGATATTTTAGAACGTGCATGTATGTGTAAGTTTTCATGTTCTAATAAAGGTAACATATGATCTAAATTTGAGGAGTTCTCATGGTTCTTATATAAAAATAGTTCTCATATATATATATATATACTTAAACAGAGTTTCACAGGGTTATCCAATGCAGGTTATGTAAACTGTGAAGTGTTCCACGGGAATCAAAATCACCTAATGATATCTTAGGAAGGTGTATTCCATCTAGTGTAAGCTTATTTAGGAAGGAGTACCTCATTAAAAGATTTTCAGCTTTGAATCTTAGCAAGTATGGTTACAGTGGTTCTAATGTTCTATTGTGCAATTTTTTTATTTAATTAACTTAAACTAATTAGATTTCAAGAGTGAAAATTGGACCAATAGCAAAAGGTAGAGAAGCCAAAGTTTTAAACATAAATAGTCAATAATTTGCCTGATTGATGTTGTTGTAGATTCTGTTTTGTTACAATTCAAAAGCGGGGTTTGATTGCAGTTAGTGCAAACTTATCAAGACTAGTATTGGTTCTTCATTGTGATTATTGGATTAATAACTTTCGGTTTTTCTATGTCTAGGCTTCTAATTGTGCAGCGGGATTATGTTTTGGTCTTAATTATCCAAACTACTATGGGCAGCTTAAAGAATGTCAACGGATAGCTGTTGCAACAATGTACTCGCGGAAGATGCTGAAACAATATGCAATAATGGTAATAGCGAGGCCAACTCTACGTTCATTTGTTGTTATGTGAAAATCTGAATTTGTGCTAGCCATTAAAATTGGATGTCTTCATATTTGTTATATTGTTTATGCTTTAAACTTTTGCATTTTGTACTTGTTAGCTAGCTCAATCATGTCTACATTAATATGAAATTTTGCCCAATCGGCTCACAAGAGAGTCATGTCTTGCCTTTTAACACTTGTTAGTAACTCAAAGTGACATGATACCATTAAATCATTAATTGCAAACGTAATCTCCTATTCGTAATGAATCCACTATATGAAGTCATAATTCAGCAGTACTATGCTGCACAGAAGAGAATTTCTACATATTTTAGTCTTTTACAACTTAAAATTACTTGGCCCTCATCAAATTTTAGAATTACCAAATTTTAAGAAAGCAAAAAATGATAAAAAAAAATAAATGGTGGCATCTTTTCCTGTATGACCGTTTTAAATACAACTCATGATTATCGTAGACTTCTGTGCTAGTTATTTAATTTTATCTTTTCTTAACCCTTTTTTGACAAGCCTACAGCTCAATTGGAAGAGCAGCGTGCAAATGGACACGGATGTGGGTTCGAATCCCTCGTAGGCTCTTCTATCTTTATATATTTCTGAAGATGAATAGCGTAGAATCGGATGATTTACACGATCAGATATAATCTGAATTCGTGAAGCATAGTTTTTTGAGGAACTTGAAAACTGTTGGTAATACAGCCTAGAAAAATGGAAGGAATATTATTGAGGAGATAGAGAAATAGTAATTTTGTAGCAAAGAATTGATTGGCATAATTAATATAGTATAACCAATTTAAACTGTAATGGAAGTGAAAATATATAACAAAATTTTACCTAAAACGCTAAACCATGTGCAAGACAAGTAGCATTTATAAAGAAATGAGATTATTTGGGTCTTTAAAGCTAGAACGGTGTCTTATAAAATAAGTTGCTCAGGTTATACGAGGCTTAGTAGCAGATTAGCATTGAAAGCTTTGTTAACTTATGTTATAAAAGTTCTTTGAAACTTTCAAATGTCATTATGCCAGAGCAAGTTACTAGTGGTAATGACAAGTTGTATGAGGCTCCGGAGATTTTTCCTGAAATTGACTGTATGAACCCTGAAGTGTCTGCTTTTAGACCCACAACTTTGGAAGGGTATGTGATCTGCTTGAAAACTCTTTTCAATTTACAACTGAAAACTTCCCTTTCTATTGTAAAACTGATAGGATGGTGAGTTACTATCCCTGTGCTTGGCAGCTGAGTCTAATTGGTTCATGATGTCCACTCTGACTTTCTTGAGGTTGCTGCAGGCGTTGGTGACACTTAGCACCCTATCATTTTCTGTCGATAGGCCTACAATTACTGCTGTTATGGATTTTATGTGTGGTATCAAATGTTGAAGAAGCAAGATATGAAACTGTCAGTGACAGTAAATCAATAGACACTCATCAACATGAAATTCCTGTTGACGGTGTTGATCCATCAACTTCTGTTGCACTGTCTGTTTGCCAAAGGTCTCTTAAGAAGGGGGTAGTTTAGAGTAATTTTGAGCTTGGTCTTGAATATGGCATGTGCACAAATAGTTCTTGTGATGGAGGATAAAACTAAGCTCACCACTTTGTCGCAAGATAATCTTCTTACTGATGTTGAGCTTCACCTGATCTTACCTCTTACTTTGATATTTAATTATGCTGTGTTTGTTGCTTTCATTCTTTTGAAATTGAGTTTAGCTGATCTGAAGTTGTTCTTCTTAGGTGTTTCCTTCTTCGTTGAGTGTCAAGGCTGCCATAGGTAATCTGAGTATACATGATGACAATATTTCTCTGGAGCTCCTATAATCTTAGGGCCTGTGTCATGAGAATCCTGGAGGAGTTCATTTGTAAAGGTACTTGACTTTGGTGAATATGTTTTCCTTGTTCCCTTCATTTTTTTCCCTGTGGTTTTGCCTTTATATCTATGAATGATTTTGGTGGTATACGTATACCTCTTATGATTATGGGTTACCATGTTTGTCATGGAGATTGGGTTATCATAGCTCGACCAGGTGGCTTTGGGTCTCTTCCAATGTCCACTGGTCAAGTTGCTTCTCTGACTGCCTCTCCAGGAGAAATTAGTGATAGACTTCCAATGTGCTCAGCTGGGACATTTCCTGGTGGACCATGTTATTCTTCTTCAGGAGGCCCACAACGGCCACCAGTTGGCCTTGTATCCACTTCTGCATCAGTAAGGGCTTCTGTCCAAGCTCCAACTATGCAAAATTGTCCTCCAAAATCTCCTTTCTCTGAGGCAGTCTTCTTTCTTTCTCTTTTATTAGTACCCCTTAATTCGATAATTGATATGAGAAAAAATTAAAATGTAATTTGCATCTTTTCAAATATCTGGTGCTTGTAATAATGCAAAGCTGTTTGACGAAGTGGATTCAGCGTGCAAGATTATGCGTGATTGGGACAAAGGTACTTGTTTATCTATTTTTGATACAAATTATAATTTGAATTTCAGTTGTTCTATACTGTCAAGTTTTGAATTGATTGAAATTTTTTGATATGTTGAGTTTTGTAGTATCTACTTATTTTTTACCGATCATATCTCTAGGTATTGTAGCTAGATTTTGAAATTAAAGTAATGTTAACATTTGTGACTGACTGTAGGTCAGTCACTATGAGGTGCTCAATAGATGTTAATGGATTGTGTAGCCTAAGAAGGAAGTTATGGTGGGCAGTTTAACATATTAAGATATGGTTAGAATAACATTGTCGTGTTGCTACTGTGCATGTTGAATTATTCTGTGTATGTGTTGTATCTAATGCAGTTGAAATAATGAGCTGGCAGCACAACATTCTGTCCCTAATGGATCTCAAATCATAGAACATCACCATGGCTAACATCTAGATCGTGGAAAGAACAGAGATAATAAGAAGAGCAAGGCATTAGCCTAGTTTTCTCACAGTGGCTCTTCAACATTGTAAGAACTCTTCTTTCCATATCTTTTCCCTATCCCACAACTTTGATATTATATACTGTGTTGAACAGAGTCAGTATGATTTATGTTTACTTAACATTCTCTTTTTGTTCCATTGTGTATTCATAAAAGTTATAAACGATATGCTGTTTCTATATTCATCATTGTTGGTAGCTTCTCAAATGGTTGTATTAAGGCATATCTTGTATGGCTTAGAGAGTTTGAGATAAGTTTCATATATCTGAATACTATATGATTGCTTCTTTTTTTTCTTTTTGGTATGTGTTCATGATGAAGTGTATTTTTATCTTGTTATTCCAAAGTCCGAACATAAGAAGAAAGTTTGTCCCGAGACTGCCTTCTAGGACTCAGTTACAAAGTTCTACTGGACATTGATGATGACTGTGAATTCCTCAGATAAGAATTATTTATCTGATGATATTCTAAAGATTTGTAAGCTTTATTTTATAACTAAATTTATTAGCACTACTTGTTAGCTTTGGCACCATTACTGTTCTTCTTTTCAGGTCTTTTGACTTCCCAAACTTCCAATTCAACTTATCAGATATTTTGTAGTTTGAGCTTGTATATCATTGTTCCTTTGTTTTTTCTGATTTTCGGTTTATATCAAAAGACTAACCAAGCTTAACTGATCCTGCTTAAGGCTGCAAACAGGTTTATCATATGTGATATACCACTATTATCTGCAGTTGACCGATGTGAAATTTTCCAATTTCTAAAACATAAGGTTGGTCTATAGCTCTTCCCCCTTCCCAAGACTGGTCTTGTTAACATGTTTGATGACTGACATCTTTGCTCATATATTCCCTTGATATTGGGTTGATGGAGTGGAGAAAAGTTCCAGGTTGCCTTTGCTTGTATGCAAGAGCAAGGTAGTGTGATAGTTTATTTTCAGTGTCGCGGTATAGTCATTCATTATGCTTGTCGGGGCCTGGGGTTAAAGTGGAATGATTGAGACGAGTTATCTGAGAATCTTTGTTTTAAGAGTCTGCTCATTTTAGTTGAAAAGAACTTAATTGATCGGAGCTGAGCTGAACTGAACTGAACTAAGCTGAAATGAATTGTTTATGAGAGAAGGATATTAGGAATTGAATTGAACTGATTGGAGCTGAACAGAACAGAGCTGAACTGATTGGGGCTGAATTGAACTGAACTCAACTGAACTGAAAATAAGTTGAAGTGAACAGGCCTTAAGATGCAATTTTTCCTTCAGTTTACCAAACGGAATTTACATCATTGTGGTATCATGCTATTGAACAGTCAGCTTTTATAAAGGTGACATAATATATATCTTACTTAGTGCATTATTTTCAAGATAAACTTCATCCGATTGCTGGAAAATGGAATTAGTGCATAATCCATTTGTTTCGGCCGGTGTAGAATGAAGACGTATCGCAAATTGTTTGAAATCCACTACAACCTTTAATAGACTGTTTTGAGTCAAGAAACTATCAACAACCATCTTTGGCCATGATATGAAAGCTTAAGCTACAGGACTATTTCACGCATGGTGCATGTTTATATCATGCTTGTATTATTTAAGTGCTAATTTTTAATGTCTCAGAATTTTTATGCTAATTGTCTTCCTTTTTGCATGATTATGTTCTTTATAGCCTAAATAACCTTTTGCATGATTATGTATCAAGACTTAGATTCCTTGCAAATTATAAGTCATATTAAGATTAGTAAGCTATTAACTTTATGTGCGTTAGCAATGATGAACTAATATAGAATTACCTCGTGTAGGTAAAATGGAATTCCACGGCTAATGTTCTGTTCTACTTCCTATTTAAGTAGTGTATTATGTTCTCTTTGTTTCTTGCCTTCTTTTCCATTCATTTATGTCATCCCTATATACTGCACATATATATCTATGCAATAATTCATTAAGATGTTTCATCTTTATGAATTCTCTTTCTTTCTTTCTCTGCTTTCATTTTTGTCCACTTGTAACTATTTCGTTACCATTCCTAAACTCCTCTTTTCAACTATGCCACCAGGATGAAAAGATTGAAAGGAATGGTGTCCTTCCAACAAGTGTATTATTCTGATAGAGAGTTCAGAATTATTACAGAACTAATTCTTCAGTAAGGTCAAGTGATCGGAATGCCTGGGTGGAGGCCGCTTCCGATCAGTAATATTAAGGTATAATTAATATTACAGCTTAATCTTAACTGAACCCTTCGGGTCGAACCCAATCGAACAACCGATCCGAGACGACGAATTAATCCGATAGATTTAATGAGTCATCGGAGTTTTACGAACACAGACGTCGGATGTCGAGCCCAGGGCTTCGAGTTCGAGCGTCGCAAAATCACAATCGACTAATACGAGCATAGCCGTACCATCACATTGGCCTAGCCATGTGAAATGCTAGGCTAGGCTAGCTCATCGCAAGCCTAGACGCACCATGTGTGTGCTAGGCGCACCATGGTGTGCTAGGCGAGGCATGAGTGCTAGGCGCACTAGGCTGCCCATCGTAGCACCATGTGCGTGTGTGTGCGTGCCTTCGCATGGCACAGCAGCACCACAACATGTGTGCCTGGGTGCCTAGGCGCCATAGCAGGCCACACGCACCAAGCACAGCCATCGCAGTGCTGGGCACTTGCGTATGTGCGTGTGCGTGTGTGTCTCGCACCATCGCAGCAGCAGCCTCGCACAGCAGCACCATGCCAGGCATCGCCCTGTGCGTGTGCGTGTGCGAGTGCTAGTGCATGCTAGCTATGCGAGAGAGTAGTGCATGCTTGCCAGCAAGCAGCAGCAGCGAAGGGAGCCTCGCCCAGCGCCCAGCAGCCCAGCAACATGCGTGGCTCGCTAGCGTGCTGGCTGGTGCGCATTGCGTGCTGGGCAGTGATGCTGTGTGTGCTAGTCATGCCAGCTGGTGCATGCTGGCGTGATAGGTGGCTGCCATCACAGCCATTGCTTGAGGCGGTTTGAGGTGAGTGGGACCAAAGGCTTGGAGCATGCCTTGGGGAGCAAGGCAATGGTCCCCCCCAAGGTTCATGGTCCTCACCTAGCTCTCTCTCCCCCCTTGACACTTGTTGCATTGTGATTGATTTGATTATTAATTTAATTTGGAATTAAATTAATTATCAAAATTACTCATTCTCCCACATTGGTTGGGGAATGAAAATCAAGGGTTCATTTCCCTATAAATACCAAGGCATGGGTATTTGGGAAAGAACACACTTGAGTTGAAAAGTAAAGGAAACTCCATTGTTGAGCATACCTTGAAATTCGTAAAACTCTAGTTTATTTTGTCCGGGCCTTGACTAACCTTCGAGGCTTAGGACGATCGGGTCGGGTTCGAGGGTACGATCCCGTCGGAGACCTCGCACTATCGGGGTTCAAGTAAGAGCTCATAGTTGAGCAAAGCACGCGTCAAAGGTGTAATCTTTTATCCTTTCTTATGCTTTAAATTATGTTTTGCTTGTTAATTGCATTTATTATGGGGGCGGGTCTTGGCGGGTTTCATTCCGCGTAGTGTGGGTCACTACGAAACCCTACAAAGATGGCTTTGCTTCAATTCATAAATGGCTTCACTATTCACCCTCATTTTTCCGAAATTTACGATTTTGGTTCATCTTATCCAAAGACAAAATCTTGGAAGGAAAATAGAGATTATTGCTTGTGGAATGGTGTCACTTGTGATTCCACTTCAGGTCACGTTAGTGGACTTGATCTTAGTTTTAGTCAACTTGGCGGGATTATCCACCACAACAATAACACTCTCTTTCACCTTACACATCTTTAGTACCTTAACCTTGCTTATAACGAATTTCACCCATCGCATATATCCCCAAAATTGGGACATTTTTCAAGACTGAAAGTTCTAAACCTCTCACACTCTAGTTTTACCGATGATGTTCCTATTGAAATCAGTCAACTTTCTCAACTTGTTTCCTTAGATCTCACTATTCAATTAATTGAGTGGGATAATCTCGTTGGGGATATCGCTACAAATGCTGACTATCCTTATACTTTTTCAAGAATTAAAATTCCGCATTTTGATAAAATTGTAAGAAATCTTACTAAGTTTAGACAACTCCATCTTAACGGAGGTGTAATTAATTCAGCCTTCCCCCAAACATTGGTCAACCTCTCTTTATCCTCTCTAGAGATGTATGATTGTGGCTTGCAAGGAGCCTTTCCCTCTAACATTTTGAGCTTACCACACTTGCGATCTCTCAAAGTCGGATAAAATCCTAATCTATATATTGATCCCTTAGTGTTCAACAACTTGAGTAGCTCACTGCAGGTGATACATTTCACCGACACTACTTTATCAATTAGGTTACCTGAAATTTCGAGTGAAAGGAAACTATCGCAATTGAGCCAATTTTCAGCATCCTATTACAACATTTCCGGAACTATTCCTACGTGGATTTGGAAGAAAACGGAAATGCTTTGGCTAGATAATAACCAATTAATCGGGGAATTACCCTCTCCATTTAACACAAAAGAGTTTTCACAATTAAGGTCCCTTAGTCTATCAAACAACTTGTTAAAGGGGTCCATACCGTCTTGGTTAATGAATCTTCCATCTCTAGTATAGTTGAATCTTGCTAGCAACCAATTTATTGGGAAAGTCAAGGGACGATTTCCAAAAGATAATTGTCTACTAGAAGATCTTGACCTCAGCTCTAAAAACTTAAACCTTCACCTCAATATTTCTCCTAGTGCAATAATGTTGTAAATATTAACCTATTAAGTATATCAAGGATTGAAGGGCTTGACTCTACATTTGCTTGGCCTAATTTATCCACTTTGTACTTGTCTTCTTCTAACATTACCGAATTTCCCAAAATCTTAAATTCCCAACAACCTATAAGAATTTTGGATCTCTCCAACAATAGATTCCAAGGTGAAATCTCAGCTGGGATGTACGATGTTAGAAAAGATTTATTGGAGGATTTAAATATTTCTCACAATAACTTTACAGGAGGTTTAAATCCTCCTTCTTACAAGAGCTTAGAATACATTGATCTTCGCTCTAACTCTTTACAAGGTTTGCTTCCTTTGCCACCACCCAACACCACTGTGTTTTTGGCTTCCAATAACAAATTTCATGGGGAGATAACCTCATCATTTTGTGACTTGACACAATTGAGCGATATTGACCTCTCTAACAACCACTTAATAATTCCACAAAATAGTAACAAGTGAATATGCACCCCCTTAAACATACTTACACACAAACTCTCAATAATTAGAATTGAAATTAGATTCTTAAATAAGAATGTACGCGGCCAGAAGCAAACACACACACTTATACATACACTCTTACATTCACTCACACACACACAACACACACACGCGCGCTCACACACACACACACACACACACAACAATTTCTGAAATCAGAACTGCAGGCAGAAAGATGAAGGGGCAGGGGGGATAGGTTTGCGCAGGGAAGTGGAAGAAGGGAGTGTGGTTGGTATGCAGACAGACCAAGAAGAAGGGGGTGCGGCTTGTGCACAGGCAAGCACACTAAGGAACTCAATGCTCATTTTTTTAAATAAACAAACAATTCTTTGATCTTTTGTCAAATGAGCAAATAATTAAATGCTCATTTGTCAAATGAGCAAATAATTCAATGCACATTTGTGAAATTAGCAACTAACTATTTGCTCATTTGACAAATGAGCAACTAATTATTTGCTCATTTGATAAATGAGCAACTAAATATTTGCTCATTAGCTACAGCTACCTCTTTCACTTTCACTACTTCTGCAACTCATGTTAATGAGCTGAATGCCACATCTCACCCTCTTCCTTACACCGTACAATCACCACCACCACCAAACTCTCTCTCCTTCCTCTGCCCTTGTCCCTACACCTTACCACCACTACTATCACCACCACAAACATGTCTCACTCTCACTCCCCCGCCGCCGCCCCTGTCCCTTGCACCCTACCACCACCATTACTAACTTATTTTGCTCATTTGCTCATTTTTATATTTGCTCTTTTTTTTTGTTTGCTCATTTTAATTATGTTTGCTCATTATATTTTTTTTATATTATTACAAATATTTAGGTTTGCTCATTTTCAATTCATTTGCTCATTTTAAATTTGATTGCAAATTTTCATTCTCTATCAAATTAATCAAACCTAAATTATTGATTTAATTCAAAAAATTTCAAAGAAGTAAATTCAATCAAATCAATAATTGATGCAATTAAACATGCAATTCAATGAGAATAGAACAAACCTTAAAAATCAAAAATTATCATGCAATTAACATGCAATTCAATAACTGGCGATTGATGCAATTAAACATGTAATTCAATGAGAACAGAACAAACCTCAAAATCGAAAATTATCATGCAATTAACATACAATTAACGAAATTAATTCAAACTGAACAATTTGAAATCCTCAAACACTAAGATTAACATGCAATTGAAAAACACTAACATGCAATTGAAAAATACTAACAATTTGAAATCCTCAAATTTGCGAGTTATATATTTTGTAAATTTTGATGCTAAGATCACTCATTGGTAAAATTTTAATGAAAATCCAACATTCAAACCATGAAATTCGAAAATACTAACAAAAATTAAGAAAAATACATTCGAAAAACACTAACACTTTTGTTGATTATTTACCTGTATAATCTATGAAGCTTGTTGATTCTTGTTGCTGCTGAAATCTGACAAAAATCAAACGGAATAATGTTCGAAATTCTTGAATCTCACTTAAATTGAAGCTCATAGTTCTTTGCTCTGTTTTCCTGAGTAGCAGCTATCGTTTGTTATGTTTGATATGAAAAGTTTGGATTTATTAGAGCCGTTGATATTGTTTATTCTAAGGCTTAGATTTGTTCTCATATATTAGGAGTGTCCTCACATAAGGGGCGGTTCTCACCGGATCCCGACCCTATATATATATATATATATATATATATATATATATATATATATATATATATATATATATATATATATATATATATATATCGATTATGAGGACACTTGCACAAAGGTCATTATATATAAAAATAAGGTAACTGTATGACATTTACACAAAGGTCATTATATACGAAAATAAGGTAACTATATATAAACTTCGGGTAATTATATAAGTCATTATAAATAAAAATAAGCTAATTAAATTCAATTTTACTACATTTTAAAAAGATCACTACATGTAAGCCTATATAGGATTCGAACCCACATCATGTGCAATGCAAGTGCACAATGCTCGACCAATTGAGCTATAGGCTTCCAGCACACAAAAACAATATACTCCATGGCTATTAACTCATATTATTGCACAAAATCAGGGGTCACTGTACATATTAATAAAAAGATAACTAGTAAAAAAAGAGTGACTAAACCACTAATGTTTCCTGGTACATTAAAACTACGGAGTAGAAAGCAAAGTAAAGGTTACTGCATAAAACGGAACTGCAGTATTAAAGCCAGCATTGAAGGACAGAGTAGAGCCTCGGAGGGACTCAGTTGCTGCGGGAGCCAAAAAATCGGTTTCCATCAATTATTGCCAAAGTATTGGCCAGTTCTTCATTGTCGACACAATGAATATAACACACAATATATACACAAACCTTCTCCAAACAAAATACAACATATTCTAGTCCGATTGACATCTACAATCCCAAAATTAAAATAAAAGAGAAGATGAGAAACTAGAAATCAAACTTTCATTCGGACCAAATTATTCACCAATCCTCGGTTTTGATATTTCCCTAGAATTTGAATACCAGGATTGATACTAACTACGCAACTACACATCCTAATGCATCAAAAGACGGCGAAAATTCCAAAGTCAAATCAAATTTTACTCCAAGTTCAGTCATAAAATTGTAAAATCTCCATAACATTTCTCCAAAACAACATTCAATGTAAACATTATGAAATTGACCTCACTAATTAAGACTTACAGCCTCGGTAACACATTGCAAGCGTGCTGAACAAGTTCGTAAAGATCAGAAACTGCAAGACCATGCCTGCTCTCATCCTTGAAGAACAATTTCAACTTCTTCAATTCGTCGAACGCCCTCATATCTTACAAAACACGATTAAAAAAATCAATAAAAATTATTTTAAAACACTAAAAATTCATGCAAATAATAAATTACTCACAAAGTTCAAAATACTTGTGAGGAGAAAGTTTAGAGGTTCGGAGCTCTGAAAGCATTTGAGCGGAGTACTTGAGAGCTTCTCTGAGATTATCGGAATCCTAAAAATTGAATTTACAACAAAAATTAAAAATGAAAATACAAAATATTTTGAATCTGATCCAGTAGAAAAAAGAAAATTGGATGAAATTTACCACAGCACGAAGCATGAAGTAGGCGTTCTGCTGCACGGCGACGATTCCTTCTGCTAGCCATTTAGAACAAGGATATTGAACAAAATCGAATAGGAAATCGCAAAATCAAACAAAATCGAACAAAATTGATGAAAAAAAGTCGAAATAATTGATGAGCAAAAGTCGCAAAATCGCACTGGAAATCGAACAAAATTGATGAACAAAACACGCAAAATCGCACAAGAAATCGAACAAAATCGCAGAAAAAAAATTTTAAAAAAAATATACAAATTAAGCTCAGAAACGCCATAAGAAGAAATTAAGTTGAATCTTAACATATTTACACTCATATGAAACTCGATTAAGCAAGAAAAAGCTCAAATAAGTGTAATTACTCCTACGAAACTCAAAAAAATCAAATCGAAAAATCAATTTGGTATTTCCAAAAACACATATAAAATACCAAATTAAACAAAAATCATAAACGAAAACTCACTTTTTTGAAGCTAATGACGAAATTGACGAAGATTGAACCAAATACCTCTATAATTTAATGATGTTCAGCGTTGATATTGAATTGGGAAGAAGAGAGAATGAAGAAGATGGAGAACGTGAGATGGATGAGAGAAAAAAATAGAGTAAAAAATAGGAGAGTGAATGGATTTTCAGAAATCAAGGAACAAATCCCACGGTCAAGAATAAACATCAAGCGGATATAATCTCATCCGTTAGATGAAAATTCAATGGTCTAGATCACCTGTTTTTAGTTTTCAGCCTTAGACTAGTTTTCAGATGATCCATTCCCTATATATATATATATAGAGAGAGAGAGTTTGGATCAGGTAAAAAACCAACCTTAAGTTAAAAACTGAAAATCTATTAAGTGTTGCTTGGATCTGATTAATGGAGGTTCTGACGACGTTCGGTGGGTTTGTGGGTGGTTTCAGTGATTTTTGGTGGGTTTGTTGGTGGTTTCGGTGATTTTCGGTGGGTTTATGGGTGGTTTCGCTGGGTTTGTGGGTGGATTCGGTATTTTTGGTAGGTGTCGGTGGTTGTGGTGGTCTGGGTTTGGGGGTTTTGGTGGTGTCGGTATTGTGGTGGTCTGGGTTTGGGGTTTCGGTGGTCTGGGTTTGGGGTTTCGGTGGTCGGGGTTTGGGGATTTCGGTGGTGGTGGTGGTCTAGGTTTGGGGGTTTGGTGGTGTTGATGGTTGTTGGTGGTTTCAGTGATTTTTGTCCCCCTCTCTCTTTGCTGGTGTTTGTGTGGCTGTTCAGATTAGAAAGCTTACACCAGATCGTTCAATTCTTTGCAGAATGTTCTCGATGTCAAGTAGGTGTTGTTTCTAATTTGAATGATTCTTTGGTTTCGTTGGATGTTTTGAGGTTTAAGGAATTTGTTTTGATTTTATTCAGGAATAATTTGGACATGAGAGAATTGGCAATTCATTTGGATGTGTTAGGATTATCCCTTTTGTGAAGAAGGGATTATAAATGTAAGTATATCTTTATTCTTTCCAGAAAAATGTTGTAAGCCTCTCTGTCTTGTCTTTCTTGTATTGCTCACTTGCATGATGAAAAAGGATTAGTTTTCTATGGTGGTTTATTGGTTAAGCTGGGAGATTTTGGTATTACGTGTAAGTATGATCCAGGAAGAAGGCTAGCCTGTGTTGGTACCGCATAAACTATGGCTTCGGATAGTTTTGACGCAATTATAATGAAAAGGTTGATATATTTGTTTGGGATGACCGTAGTACATATGGAAAAGCTGTACATATATGCTGTGTGGTTCGTTAAGCAAAATTTATGAGTTATTGGCTTTATTGTTTTTGTGTGCCGAAAGTCTATTAGCTCAATTGGTTGAGCATTGTGTACTTGTATTGTGCACATGATGTGGGTTCGAATCCTACATAGGCTTACATGTAGTGATCTTTTTAAAATGTAGTCAAAATTAATATATTAACCTGACCTCTGTATAAATGTTAAATTGATATTGTTACCTTATTTTTATATATAGTGACCTCTGGGTAAATGGTGTCAAATTGATATAATTACCCGAAGTATATATATATAGTTACCTTATTTTCGTATATAATGACTTAATATCATGGAAATGTTGTAAATGTTGTCAAAATTGATGTAGTTACCTTATTTTTACATATAGTGACCTTTATTTTTATATATAGTGACCTTTATGTAAATGGTGTCAAAAACTCAGTCGATATAGTTACCTTATTTTTGTATATAGTGACCTTAATGTAAATGTTGTAAAAATTGATATACTTACCCTTTTTTTGTATATAGTGATCTCTGTTTTAGTTTTCACCATAAGCCCTGTTTTCAGCGGAACCATATATATATATATATATATATATATATATATATATATATATATATATATATATATATATATATATATATATATATATATTTCGCCCATTTATACTACATAAATCTAAGTGCTTATCAAAATGTTTCATCTCTTTCAGTTTTCTTTCTTATTTCTCTGCTTTCTTTTCCATCCACTACTAACAATTTCGTTACAATTCCATATCTCTTCCATTCAGTTTTGCCGCCATGAAGAGAAGATTGCTTTGCTGCACTTCAAAAATGCCTCACCGTACACCCACATTCATCCGAAATGTACTATGATGTGCAAGATTATGGGTCGTCATATGCAAAGACAAAATCTTGGAAGGAGGATAGAGATTGCTGCCTGTGGGATGGTGTCACTTGTGACTCTATCTCAGGTCATTGGACTTGATCTTAGTTGTAGTCAACTTGGTGGGTCATCCACCACAATAGCACACTCTTTTACCTTTTGCATCTTCATTCCCTTAACCTTGCCTACAACAATTTTCACCCATCACTTAGTTTGTAACACCCCAATAATTCTCTCTAAAAGAAAACCTTAAAAACTTGTGATAACCTGTAAGACCTGTATAACCTGTAAGAGAATTATTGGAGTGCTACCGCCACGTGTTCAAACGTTAAGGCTAGTTTAAGAAATCAGCAACGGAAAACTAACTTGGTTTTAAAAAGAATATAAGTTTCAAAACTGGAAGTCAAAACTCAAAGTCTTACAAGTTGGAACCATAACGGCCCTTATTCAAAATCCAGTAAAATAGGAAGTAATGGAACCAACACCAAAATAAAATTCAATCTGTGTTATGAAATAAGCTAACTGGTTAACCAACTCTCCACTCAAATCCCATCACCCTGATGCAAGACAGTTTATGCAAAAACCTGTGATGAATCTGCTCCCCAATATCACAAGTGTAATAATTGGATCATTACAGGGTCATTGAAGGCGAAGGCCATGACCAAAGAAAAACACACAAAAGCACGCAATCAGCAACGCTGAGTACATACAAGTTACGAAATATAGTAAAGAGTTCTAGCATGATACTAACAAACATTCCATACACTTACAATATTATCATTGACTCGAACACATGACTCCATAGTTACTCATTACTAAGTTTTTATTTAAATAGCATTGATCAATTCATTAATTGATTGGATTAAGCAATAGACCGGGTTGTCCCCCCGTGCTCCATTCCGGAACAATAAATAAGAAAACCCTATGCCTCCTTTCGGAAGACATTAATAAACATCCAATGGCAGACGGGCGCGACTCCGTGGCCATAGCTAGTATGAGATCTCATCTAACTCATTATAGTTTTAAAAGAATTTAAAACAAGAGACTCGTAGATCAGACGGCCTCTGAAAAGTGCACGGCTAATACCCCGTGAACCCCAACCCATGTTTGTCATTACTCTAGATGTGCACAAATCCAGAGTTTTATTGCTCATCCTTCTTGCACTTTACGTGATTTACCGGTTTAAAATTTGGTGATGACTCATATGCAAACAACTCAACCAATCATACATCAATCAATCAAATCATTCAAGTTTCCAATTAAATTTTCAATTTATCAGTGACAAACAACATTTATTATTGCATCCTTTAACTACCTCGGTGTATAAACACCTTAAGTGCATAAGGCACCACAAATTCTCAACTTTGTCTTATAAGACTTTAATTCTTCCTTTACTCATTCCATTTCAATATAAACGAATAAGTAATCAAAATAATTCATTATATCTTTGCCTCTAAGCTCACTTTGAACATTATTGCATAAATACTGCTCATAAGGAAAAATCAATGCACATTCTCAAGCATGAATTAAACTAACTATCACATTCATCATCAAACAACTCATTACCAAACAATTCCAACCAATCTACAAGTTCCCTAGCATGATTCTAGGTTTTTTCAAGTCCCTAAACATGCTCCTAAAATCAAGGTTCCTCGTATTCTTGTACGTACCTTGAGTAAACAAATTGATTGGCCACCTTAAGGCTAGAAGTCACCTTCTACGAAGTCCTCTCCTAAACAAAACAACAGTAGTTCAATCAATCCCCAAGCAATATATTTTACAACAATACCAACTACTTTAAAATCCTTTAAATCATTGAAATAATGCTCTTAAATTATTCTCAATAGCCAAAGTTAATAATTAGTACTTGAACTATGAGTTTATATGCTAAAATCATAAAAGTATAGCTTATAGCATAAAATTTCAGCACTTTAAAGTAACATTATAAATCTGAAAATTTAGTTTAAAATTATAAAACAACCGCATAAACGTTTTCATTTGAAATCATCATTATATAGTACGTTAGTATGTTGAGAACTTGAAAACCCATCATAAAACCATGACTTAAAACTATTTAAAGTTAAGATTAAAATCTGAAATTTTAGTTTAATAGTAGAATATAGGACTACAACAATCTAAACTTGAAATATATAATCATAGTTTAATTAGTTTCATGAAAACTCAATTTAACCTTCGATAAAAAAAATCAAAAACCGCACGAAAACCATACTTAGAAGCTGAATTTGGCCACGAGAGAGTGGTGCTCATTACCATAGGTAGTGAGTTTTGATTAGAACATCATTTACACACGAAAAACATTATTTTTTTGCGAAAATCAGACGAGTTACAGTCAAAATGCGATTAAAACGTGATTAAGAAATTTTACGAACGGAAATTTAAAAAATTAGCTACGAAAAATTAAGAACTTGCTGTTGAATTAAAATCATCAAAGTCATAGCAAAAATCATAACAAAATTATGCTCAAATTAAATAACTTTAGCAACACGTTATTGAACCCTAAAATCATGAAAATCAACATTTATAACCCCAATTAACGCATAAATTAAATCTGAAATTTAATCCCACAATTCGAATAAAGTATAACCCATAAAGTTACAATCCTTTATAACTCATAACATAATCAAACCATGATAATTATAAATCATAAAGAAATTCGTATAAAAATAAAGCTTTAAAGTAATTTAAACAAGAAAAGAAAGGAAAATAGAAGAGGAGGGAAGTGAGGAAACCGGCTGGACAGCGGCGGCTGAGGGCAGTGGTGAGGGTCGCCGGCGGCGCTGCGGTGGTGAGTTCCGGCTGAGGCAGCAGCAGCGCAGCAAGGGAAGCAGCGAAAGTTTTTTTTTTTTTTCGTATGAGTGTCGTGAGTGGGGAATGGGGAAACAGTGAAGGAGGAGTAATAAGGGGAGAAGCAGTAGAGGAGTAATATACAAGGGTTTTGAGAATGGAAATAAGGAGTACATTTCCTTAATAAAGTGTGAATGAGGGAAATAAGGAGTCAATTACTTAATAAAAATGGAAGTATGGTTTTAAAAAAATTCTTGTTTTTATTTTTGTCAAATCTACCCAAAAGAAATTATTCATACAAGTATAGAATTATTATAAAATATTTATATATATAAAAATATAATTATTATTTATTAAGGAAAATATGGGGGGTTACATATTTCTCCAAAATTTGGCCATTTTTCAGAGTTAAAAGTTCTAAATCTCTCAGACTCTGGTTTTACTGGTGACATTCCTGTTGACTTGGACATTCTCTCCCAGCTTGTTTGCTTAGATCTCACTGCTCCTTGGATTGCGCATGAGTTTGCTTTTGGGTATGACTCTATATAGAATTTACCTTTTCTAGAACTTGAAATTTCCCATGTTGATAGAATCATAAGAAATTTTACTATTTTGAGACAACTTCACCTCAATGGGGTATTGATTAATTTAGCCCTCCCCCAAACATTAGCCAACCTTTCTTCATTTTGATGGGAACTGGTGTTGGAGCAATACTCGGGTTGATTGCTGGATGTCGTATGCTTTCAACAGGGAGACTTGCTTGGTTTTCGAAAAAAGCAGATAGGTTTGGATATGTAATGGTGCAGCGTTTCAAGAAGCATTCAAGAAGAAGGAAAAGGAGGACTTAAACCTGTTTAGCTTGTATGAATGTACTACTAAGACTAGTGTTGTGATCCATTCCATTTTGTGTCTCCTTTGTTTTCTTCGTGTTGTATTAGCTGTGAAGTTAGATAAGTTAAACCACATTTATATAATAACTGCTTTCTAATACTCCGCATCTTGTTTGGTCACACACACCCATAAAAAAATTTTGGGTTGATAACATGACACAACGTGTAATAGATCTTCAAAGAGTAAATAACTAGATAAATCTCCGAGCAAATGCTCGGAATTACAAGCTATCAAATATCAATAAATAAAGCATTTTTTATTTTCCAATGAGAAATTACATATTCTGTAAATATTAATTATATTGATATTTCACAATTATTAAATGAAGAATTTTTTAACTTTAAATGAGGAATTTCATACGGGATATTTTATAATATTAATAATATTGGTATTTCACAATTATTAATAACCATGGACATAAACAAACAAAAAATGATAAAACAATTAATATTATTCAATATTATATTTTTTACGGAGTCTTGAAAAATAAGGATTTTATAAAGGTAATACTAAAAAATTATGAAAAAATCAATAAATTCTCAATATCGAACTTTGTATGAAATACATAAGATATTTCTTTTAAGAAGAATGTATTTAATTTGGTTTATGTTTTTTAAAAAAAAAATCATCCAAGTTTCTTCAATGAATTGTTGAAAAGTTAAATAATTATAAAAAAAAATCCAATAAAAAGAAAAAAAAAAAAAAAAAAAAAAAAAGAGATTGGGAGGGAAAATGAATGGGTTTCGGGAGAAATTTTAAAGGGGTGGACATTGCGTATGCTTTAGTACATTATGATTATCATCATAATGCAATTGCGACCCGTTTCAATCTCTATGAGAACTGCACATTTGCACTAATTAATTCGAACTTAAATACAATATAGGATTAATTAATTAGTGTAACAATGCAGTTGTCATAGTGGTTGAAATTACTTGTATCTAAGGTTGCACTTTTTAACAACATATGATTGTTTATGTGCCATGTGGCACTTTCCTTAGGGTTTCATACAAATGCTTTTTTTTCTTGTTCCAACTTTTTAATTTAAAAAATAAACATTTGTAACTAATGGGTATTGAACATGCAACCTTTGACAAGAAGAGTTAGATTTAAACCACTAATCCATATTAATGTCATTGTTAAATGTTTCATTATAAATATGATAAGTTGCTATGTTTTTTAATATATATTTAAGTTCATAAGACGTTGGCAAATTTCTATATTTGAAAAGAAAGATATATATTTTTAATTCCTTTTCAGTTTTTCATTATCATGCAATTACCTACTACGCCATAACGTCAAATATTCAGTTTCTCACAAGACAATGCAAACACTTACATAAAATACAATAAAACAAATGACGAGTTTAATGAATACTAAAGCTTATTTCGATTGTAATATTAATCGTCATTGGGCATTGCTCTGGCCGAAACACATATACAATATATTATAAGGAGTTCCTTTTAAAGGAAATGTGCCATGTGACACTCAACATGCAATATACCACACGTGTGTTTAAGTAATAATACACCATGTCATCTAATTTTAGAAACTCAAATTGAAACAAGATTCGAACTCATATGTTTTGCTACTGATAATTTGATGATATCACTTATCATCTTAACCAATTATATATTATTGATGATTTAAATGTTCCCATTATCTTCAACGAGTAGACTAATGTCCTGTTAAAGTTTTGCATTGGTACTTTGATGGACAACATTCTTCCCAGCTATGGTTTTTTTTCGCACTCAAGACTCGATCTTGAGAACTCGGTTACTGAGATAGAGAACTAGCCTTATCCACTCTTGCCAACCACCCGTTGGTTTGTTACATTCAACTTTTAAATATTAAGGTTCCATTTTCATCTTTATAGTCTTTAAGTTGGCATCTTTTCATTTAATGTCGATTTTTTAGTATTGAATAATTTTTTTGTAGCATGATTTACCACCTTACAGTAATCTCCATTTTTCAATTTCTATATTATAAATATTTTTGAAAAAGATATCAATTATGATAATGAAATAATGAATAAAAATTAAATTTCAATATTAAAACGACTCGGATAACGCTCGGGTCAGAATACTAGTGAACATTTAAAATGTGAACATGCATGTCGTTTAATCTTTTTACGCAAGATAAGGGGACATCGCCTATGAATAAGTTCGTGGCATTAACATGTAAACCAGTTCACACAACTCAAAGCTTCAAGCTTTATGGAATCATCCTGCTGGCCCTAAAACTAGTAATTTTCTTCTCCCTCTTTCCATATTTATAAGATCAAAGTTTCAATCTTTGTATCCTTCTCATTGATTCTTTTGATTTGATACCCCCAAATTTACTTTTGTTGTTATTACTTTTTATTAATCAAATTTTGTTTGATGGTTCTTTGAATAATTTTGATGGGTTGAAATTGAAAGTATGATTTTGATGTAATTGGGGTTTGTCTGATTACCCTTTTTATCATATTGTTTGGTGTAATTGATGCCTTTAGAAGTTTTGCTGATGAAATTGCGCCAAAATTATATCTTGATGATGAATTTATGGTGTATATTGATATTTAATTATGTTTTCAGATGAATTGGGCAATTAGAATTAATTTCAATTAAAGTAACAGTACTTTTCAAAATACTGTATAAGTTGACCTTAACAATACTCGGTCAGGGGTTATTTGAGGGTTTACTCGATCAGGGGAAACTCGAGTTACCCAGTCAAGGGTTACTTGAGGGGTTTGATCAGGGGTTACTCAATTAGGGGTTACTTAAGAGGTTACTCGGTCAGGAGTAACTCGAGTAATCCCGGCCATACGATTACTCGGTCAGGAGTAACTCGAGTAATCACAGAAAAATCCCAATATGTACTTGATGTTCTATATTTTTAGTTTGCAATTGAGATTTTGAGTATTCTCTACCTTCTATGTATTGCATTTAAACAAAGGTTTGATTTCTTCAATTGGACACGAAATTGCTATAAAATACCGAAAAATACTAACTTGTAACCTGTTTCGGGGTTTTCTGTGTCCCTCGGGAGAGTTACAATTCCAAGACTGGATTCCGGGCGCCTGTACCTGCAAAACAACGGAGACTCCGGTTGGGTGGAGTTCCGCCTCCGAGTTCAAGTTAGAACGTGTTCGAATGATGTAAAAAGTGCGGAAAGTAGAGTATCTTCTCGGATTCCGAGATCAGAAGTATTCTCTCAGTGGAGAATTAAATATCTGCAATTAATGATTGCTCTGTTTTTTATGAATAATTCTGAATGTCCCCTTTGGTGGGAATATCTCCCTATTTATAGGGTCTTGGAATTAGCGCCACTCTCCTAGGTCATGGAAACCTAGGATTGATGGGCTGCCTCAGGAATTAGGCCTTAAAGGCCATCATTTTCCCTTGCTGACTGCGGGTGCCACGTGTCAACTGGGGGGAGGTTCGTTTTGAACCTCTATGAAGGTGACACATGTCACCATCTTATTGGGCCACGTGGCCTTGGGGTATTTTTACCCAAAACATTTGCCCCTCACAGGTGTGACGTGGAGTGCCACGTGGCGCCTGTGACACTTGTCACTTAGGCATTGGTGAATAGTTTTTAACCGTTTGCCTTCTGGAGTAAAGGTCAAGGGTGCCCCCTGAAATTCTTTACCCCCCCCCCATATGAGGGTATTTATCCCCTTCTTTCTCGCGTATTCACGAGAATTTTTCGGACAAAGAACATTGACTTTTAGAAAGAACTTGTCTGATTCTGAGAAAAGCTCCTGCCGCCTACAACCTGTCCGTCTGTTTCTACAACCGTCCCAGACTTTTTCAAGCGTCCACAGTACCTTCACACCAAAGGTAACCGCCTGCTTTTCTCTCTTATTTTAATTTTACTTCTTTTCTTTTTGAAAATGGTTTCCCAAAAGCACACGGCACGGCCTAGGTTAGTGATTAGCCGGTCACCGGAGACGGCTGAGTCTAGAACTAGGAGTATCGATTTTGCCCCTTCTTGGACTTCCCTTTGCGAACTTCCCCGAATCCGACTGTCTTTATGTCTGTGCAGAACAACATGGCCAGAATTAAACAAACATCCATGCAGCAAAATCTGGACGGCTCCTTTAAAGCGCCTGTTAGCGAACTCTCCGATGTGCCGCCTGGCACCCCAATGATTCAATTTTGCAAGAATCAGGGGAGGAGTTAGAGAGTGATATCTCTGGCTCTGTTCATCAGGCCCCCAGGCGGACATCAGGTCCGACAGCTCAGACAGTGAGTCTGAGCCGAGTACTTCTGGCAGAGTCTCTGAGGACTCTGATGAAAATCACTCTCGGCTGGAGACAACGAGAGAGTCCCTCTCTATAGAAAAGGGAGAGGGTTGGGCCGAGTCGTCTGCTAATCGCCGAGAGCAATTTGCTGCTTATTATCATCATGTTCCCGCGGGCAAGCGGAAGTCAATGGCTGACAAGGTGGGGTCATTCAGAGCTGACCATGTTATGGGATATGGCTTCATATTATGCAACCTGGATGCTAAGGACACCGTAGTCTGGCCAGAAGGGTCAAGCTACGGGGACGAATGCTTCGGCTGTTATGAGGCGGCCATTCAAGCTGGCCTTAGATTCCCCCTCCATCCAGCCTTGGAGAAAATTTTGGACGGGTACCAACTCGGTATCTGGCAACTTTCCCCCAACTCTTGGGTAAACATTTTCGGGTTTGTTGCCGCCTGTGAGATGTTGGAGGTAGAGTCGAGTTTTGAGGCTTTTGCCCAGATGCTCTACCTCAGCCAGAGCCCAAAAGCAAGCGAGTCCGGATGGTATACTATTTCCAGCCACAAAGGCTATATGATGACGGTTGGGAAGGAGTCTAAGTGGAAGGACTGGAGAAACAAGTTCTGTATCATCTCCTCCCCTGACCGGATGAAGAACAAAAAATACAACCGATGGAACCGGAACCTCCTCTACTCTCAGACGGAGCTGAACTGCCGCCTGTCACAAGAAAGGTCAAGGAGCAGATCTTGGATAAGGGTCTCTTCAAAGTGACCATTCGGTCCAATGAGGAGACGGGGGAGAAAGAGATCATTCCCCAAAGCTACATTCCCCGCCATGATTGGCTTTCTGATGGGAATTACCTGGCCGCCTGCGGTCTGAGTGTTGAGAGGCCGAGAGGTAGACGACCGAATGTACTTAGATTTTCAATAAGACTTGATTTTTTTTATTCATCTTACTTAACCATTTGCAACTTCCTATGTAGACAAAGCAATGTAAAAGCTCTCGTCCTCAAAGAAGTCGGCTGCCTACTACCACTCCCTTTTGGACAAGCGGAAGACCGAGGAAACGGATGCAGCAAAGACGCCCAAGGTGAGCCATACTCTTTAATGTGGATAGGTTGAACTTATTTTTTCCGCCTTCTCTTTACTCATTCTGGTTTATGTGCAGGGCGATTTATCCAAACCTTCTCCTTCTTCACATCCGGACCCGAAGCTTCAAAAGCAGACGGGCGGTGATGTGAGGACTCCTGGCAAGGCCAGGAAACATGTGGCCCAGAAACCTGGAAGTAGGCCTCCAAAGGACTGGGAGCAAGGCCACAAGGGAGAAGGCGGCCGCTGAAGGTATTACAAGTTTTAATTCCTTGCCCTACCCTTGTAGGGTCAAGTTCAATCAACAGTCGACCACCACCTCTGAAGGCAGCTGGTCTATTGGTCGTATTTACGTCAACTACTTACAAAGTGTTGAATGTGCAGAGGTTCCTCAAAGGCCGGATCTCCAGCAGCTGGCAAAGACCATGCCGAGGATCATCTCCCTCGAAGACAGGGAGTGTGTCAGAGGAGTCGGAACCCTCAACTTTTGATGTCATCCTTGCCCTCCTTGCTGAGGTACATTAACTTGTTATTTTTTCTCTTTTTTGCAACTCTTCGAGCCACTTGCTATTAATGTTTTACCCTTTTTGCTGGATGCAGGCTATGTTGTGGGTGAACGGACTTAAGAGGTTGTTCCATGAAAAGACCAAAGAGGTAAAAGCTGCGAATGCTCGGGCCGCCTCTTCTCTAGATACGGCCATGCTTGAGATTGCTCAAAATGAAATACTGACCACTGATATACTATATTCTAAGGCGGCAGCCAATCTGCAGGTCAAGCCCGATCTGGATGCGGCGAAGGGGTGGATCTCCGAGCTAGAGAAGGAGGTTAAGGACCTCAAGGCCAAGCTAGAGCCCCTCAAAGAGGCAGACGCTGAAGCAACCGGATTTCGCACCAGGGTTGAGAAACTTAAGGCAAAGCTGTAAAACCAGGAAGTCCAACTCGCCAAGAAGTATACTTCAAGGGCCGAGGAGGAGAAGGAGGCCCTGGTTAAGAAAATGGTCGATGATTGCGACGCCATCATGAAAATGACTTAGGGGTCTGTTTTCCCGGATACCAGCTGTAACGGCTGGAAAAATCAATTTGTCGCCGCCTCTCTTGAATACAATGATAAACTTTTGAACCAAGTTCAAGAGGGAGAGGAGGAGGAGGAGGAGGCGTTTGATTCTGCTGAGGGGTAATCCGGAGGGTCCGATCAGGAGGAGGAGCCGGAAGGTGAAAAATACCGTTAGCCGACTAGGGAGGAAAAGGATGCGGCTGTCAATACTGAGAAGCCCCCCTTGATGCTTAAGCTTTGCTGTTGTTTTTCTACGGCCAGATGGCCATGTATTAAATTCTTCGGCCTACGTGCCATGTATTTGTATCTTTACCGACTGTGGAGTCGGGTATCTTTGACAATTCTTGTCGGTTGTACTGGTTAACTCTCTTTTTTAGTTAACCATGGGGTCGGCTAAGTTTATTTATGAATCATCCGGCCATTTGGCCGATTTTGTCATTTTGCACTTGCTTTGAATTTTGAATTGCATAGATTTTAGCTAAGTATTTAACTTGCTTTTTTCTATGAATATTTCCATTTTTTCACTGTACCGGCTGTTGTAGCCCCTAGACGGATGTGCACTTGGTTTTAAAGGTAAAGTGACTGCCCAAACCAAGCGGACAGTCGACCATTGAGCAGGCGGGTTAGCGTTCAATATTATTCGGCCATTGGCCTCATCAAACTGTTCTAAATTGAACAATGTTAGCTGCTAAGTTTTTGGACTTAGCTTGTATTTCGTAATTTGCCGCCTGTATTGCCCCTGAGCAATAATAGGCGTTTAAACTCTAATGCATTTATCATCCGGCCATTGGCCTCATCATCCGGCCATTGGCCTCATCATCCGGCCATTGACCTCATTAGGTTGCTCTAAAAGGAACAACGCTTAGCTGCTTAGTTTTTGGACTTAGCTTATATCTACTCATGTTGGAGCAGATGATTTTAAATATCATCCGGCCATTGGCCTCATCAAATCAAATGGCTATGAGCATATCTTAATTCAGACAGTCAGTAGGGTCGTTTGTTTTATAGTTTATAGAGCAATGTACCACCCAGATGGGAGATGCTCTCTGCGACGATTTCACCCGGAGGAGCATCGCCGATTGTCTACTCATGTTGGAGCAAACGATAGTTTTTAATTTATCTGGCCGTTGGCCTCATCATCCGGCCATTGGCCTCAGTTTATAGAGCAATGTACCACCCGAATGAGAGATGCTCTCTGCGACAATTTCACCCGGATGGGCGTCGCCAGATGTCTGCTCATGTTGGAGCAGACGAGTAATTATTCAATATTATCCGGCCATTGGCCTCAGTTTATAGAGCAATGTACCACCCGGATGGGAGATGCTCTCTGCGACGATTTCACCCGGATGGGCGTCGTCGGATGTCTGCTCATGTTGGAGCAGACGAGTAATTATTCAATATTATCCGGCCATTGGCCTCATCATCTGGCCATTGGCCTCTTCATCCGGCCATTGGCCTCATCAAGTTGTTCTAAAAGGAACAACACTTAGCTGTTAAGTTTTTGGACTTAACTTATGTTTACTCATGTTGGAGCAGACGTGAGATTTTAATAAGGTCGTCTGCACATTGCACAGACGGTATTCCCATTGGGAGATGTACATAAAAGCAATAAAAAATGCAACTTTTCATTGATACTTTATTTACCAAAAATTACAGGTCTTAGAAGTAGTACTATTTTAAGTTATCTACATTTCAAGTTCTGGCTAGCTGCCTGCCATCGGGAGTTTTCTAGGCGGTAATTGTTGCCTCTTACTTCTTCATAGATTCGGTAGGGGCCTTCCGCCTCTAGTAGGCGTATACGGACCCAGAATGTCCATGCCCCATTTGGCGAATGGTACTGGGCTGTGAAAGGTCGTTAAATCAGTAGCCGGATGGTGCATGAGTTTGATTATTCGGCCAGATGACTCCATGGTTGTCATTGGCCGCTTGCTATTATGTAGATCGGCTCTTCGTCAGTGTCCGAACTACTGGTAGGTTGGGCTTTCTTTTTGGACGGCTGCCCATGGTTCATCTGCAGGGTTACCTTAGATCTCATCAATACGTAAGACTTCAGCACTCCTTTATCAGCCGGTCCAAAAGCTACTTGAGACTGTAGCAGTCGTTTGTGTCGTGGCCAATATCCTCATGGAAATGGCAGTACTCGTTTTTGTTCCGGTTTTTGATGGAACCTTTCATTGCAGCCGGCTTCTCAATGGTCACCCGGTCTTTGATCTCCATGAGGATAGAGTAACAATCTTTGTTAAACTCATACTTTGGGACGTACGGTTTAAACTCTTTCTTTTTCTTCTGGGACGACTGATGAGTCTATTTTATATATATTTTTATTCCCCATCCCACGGTCATATTTGTGCTTATTTGAGCTCTACGGAGCTATTTTATTACTAATATACATTTTCTAGTGTTTTTGTAGAGTTGATATTATTTTATAGGAATTTGAAAAATTATAATAATTTCCGAGCTTATTGAACCACTACGAAGACATTAGAGTCGGATCGTATTTTATGACCGTATATTTGAAGCCCAAGATTGAGCTAATTAAATTTGGTTCGGTGATTAAGCTCGGTTCGTTTGGAATACTAATTCTGTTGGTAGTCCAATACTTGAATATGGAGTAGAAGGAATCACGGCACAAAGGAGAAGAGCCCAACAATTAAATCAGCATTGAAGCCCAGCTCGTAGCTTCAGCTGACCGGGCCCGATCGGGCGAGGCGTGGCCCGGTCCGGGCGGATATCAGCGCCTATTCCAGCTATTTGAGCTTTGTTGTTTTGTGCTATCCAAATTCTTGGATAATGGCGGCAACAATTTTTATTTTAGCTTTTAAGATAGATTTTCCTTTAACTTTGGATTATTTTTAGTTTTATAGTACTTTGATTGTGAGGGGGAAGTGGGGCTCTTTGCCTCTTCCTATATAAGAAGAGTAGCAGTACGTTGGTTAGGGGTTTTTTTTCTTAGTTTAGTTTATGATTAGTAGTTTTAGATTAGTTATAGTTTTAGCTTTTGTTTTCTTTTCTTTTTATTATCAAGTTTTATTATTATTACTTAGTTTTAATATTATTTCTTTGTTTTCTCTTTGGTTTATTTATTTTCATATTAGTTTATAATTATTGTTTTAATCATGGTTTCTTTATATGCCTTGCTTAGTTTAGATTTAAATATGTGTGAGTAGTTTTATTTCTAGGGTTGTGGGGATCCATAAATAATATGAAGGGGTAATTTACTATTGTGGATTGTTAATGTTTTAGATTAATTTCCTACTGGTTTAAATGTATGAGTTACGCAATATTGATTCGAGATTCGAGAGATGAGAATTAATGTTTAGGCTTAGTTTCAATAGGCAGGTTAATTTATAAATGGTTAAGTCAAGATTCGAGAGATGCGATTTAATACCGGTAGATTAATTCTGTGATTGTAATACGTAGCGAAAGCCCTTTATGATCTGATTAATTGATGCATTGATGATTGATTATTGTGCTTTATCCTAGAATATTATATATTGGTAAATCTATGACCCTAGGATTTTTATTATTTATTATTCCCTTAGTTTAATTATAGCCTTTAGTATAATTCTCACAATTCTTACTTGTTTCGTGATAATTTAGATTATAATAATTTATTAGGAATAAAAGAACATTGTTTCCCTGTGGATTCGACCCTACTTCCCTATCTACTTTAGTTAGAGGACTTAGGTAATTCTTTTGATTAGGTGATACAAATTTAGCCTATCAATGGCTGTTCAGAGTCATCTACCGCCCAGATCTCTTTTATTTTCTTACTTTCTTCTTTAGCCGGCTGAGTTTGCCGACTCTCTTTTTTGTCAGACTTCTGGGAGTCCGACTGCCTGCTGATGGAGCAAAGTTTGGTTGCCTGTATATAGGCTTCCACCTCCATCAGAGCTTCTTGGAGGGTGGCGACCCTCTTTCTAACGAGGTCGAACTTAAAGGTTGACCCGTCCTTCAGACCTTTAAAGAAGTCTACATAAGCCACTTCGTCAGACAACCCTTGAATCTGAATTCTCATCAGATTGAACCGCCTGACATAGGACCTTAGCCCTTCTCTATCCCCCTGTTGTGTTGCACCCAAGTCAAGACGTGTTTTCTTAGCAGGGATGTTCATAGAGAAGTTAGAAGCTAACAAGTACGCAAGCGTCTTGAAGCTATTGATGCAACTAGCTGGCAGGTTGCCAAACCATTGTTGGACGATGCCCTTCAATGTAGCCGGGAAGCATCGGCACCAGGTGGTGTTCCGGGGTTTTCTGATGTCCCGCGGGAGAGTTACAATTCTGAGACTGGAACCGGACGCCTGTACCTGCAAAACAAACGGATGCTCTGGACGATTGGAGTTCCGCCTCCGACGGTCAAGTTAGTACTTGATTAAGGAGTAATTAATGCGGAAATAAAAGTAATTGGGTCTCTCTAGGTGAGAGTGTTAAATGTGCGTCATCTCCCTTAATGAGGATTAATGGGCATATTTATATGCCTTGGGATGCGTGCCAGTACTAGGTTTAGGTTAAACCTAAGGCTGACTGGGCCTCCCACAATGATTGGGCCTTGTTGGCCGGTTTTCCCATTTGGCATGGGTGGACACGTGTCACATTGCAATTGGTCCAAGGAGGACGAATCTCTTGATGACACGTGGCAGGCTCCTATTGGCCTACATGAAGGACACGTGGCGAAACCTGGCTGGCCCACGTGTCGGATGCTGATTGGTGGATAAAAATCCCCTAATCATTTGCCCCTCACAAGTGGCACGTGACTGGTCACGTGTTACCTGTGACAGGTGTCTCACCGTGACAGGCGACGGCCTGCTACAGGTGTCACTCGGTGAAAGGCCGAGAGATTCTCCCGCCCAAATTTTGAATTTTGGAAGTGACCCTTCGCCTTCTCACTTTGCCTATATAAGGGTGTGTTTACTTCAGTCATTTTCACACTTGAGAACTTTTTAGAGAGAACATTCGGACCCCTGAACTTGCTCTGACATTCCGGACTCTTTCTGCCTACCGCCTGCTCTGACAAGCCGGCTACTCAGGATTTTCAGAACTCCGTCAACTTCACTCGTTCAGGTAACTGTCGGTTCTCTTACTCTTAATTTTCTCTTTATTTTATTCTTTTTTGAAATGGCACCACGGAAGCACACGACACGACCTAGGTTAGTGATCAGCCGGTCACCGGGGACGGCTGAATCTAGGACTAGGAGTGCCGCCTGCCCTTTTCCGAACCCATCTTTGCCCTTTATACAAAGTCCGACTGTCTCTGTGTCTATGCAGAACATGATGGCCAGAACAAAAAGAACTGCTAGGATCTCGAACTCATACGGCTCCTCCCACAGGGTGCCGATTAGTGAAACATCTGACCAGGCGCCAGATGTGGAAGTGAACCAAGGCGGCTTGACAGCCGACAATTCTGAGGGAGGGGTCAAGGTGACCCCTTCCCATTTTATAGTTGACATGTCTACATTCTCTCCTACTCCTTTTGAAGGAGAGAAGGCGGGCCCCTCTGGGAGAGGGGAGGAGTCGTCCTCTTCGGACTCGTCAGAGGACGAATCCGAGTCTAGTTCTTCTGGTCATGCTTCTCTGGACACGGAAGAGAAAAACAACCGCCTACAAGAGGCGAGGCTTTCTCACGCAGTTGAGAAGGGGGACAATTGGGTGGAGCCATCCGCCTCTTACCGAGAGCAAAATACCCCTTACTACTGCACTGTCCCACGGGGCCGGATCACGGCCATGCAAGAGAGAGTGGGGAGCTTTATTGCGAACCACACAATTGGCCCCGGCTTTTTAGTTTTCGTGCCGGATCTAGAAGACACAGTCGTCTGGCCGGCTGGTACTAGTTATGATAGCGCCTGCTTTGGCTGCTACGAGGCGGCCATCAGGGCTGGGCTGCGCTTCCCACTACATCCGGGCACTCCAAGAACCTCTTCTTCCCAACAGCCGGACTCCAAGACCCGGAGGACGACTGTTGCGAGCTCTCCTGGTACTGCCAGGAAACATGCGGCGGCTGAGAAACAGCCGTCCACTCCTTCTAAAACTCCAATCAGGCCGCCTAGAAGTATGAAGTTGTCCTTGTGAATTTAGACTTGCTCCCTTCTTTACTAGGTCTAACCCGTTTGTTTATGCTTGATGCAGCCGGCCCTCAGGAGCCAGACTTGGTCGAGGTGGCCAAGTCTATGATCAAAGCCGTCCCTCCGGCTGAGAGGGAGGCGGTCAGGGGTGTCGGCACCCTTGACCTAGACGGGATTGCAGGGGTCCTTGCTGAGGTATACTTAGCATATTTTTGGTTATTTAAATTCCAGGACGCCTGTTTTTTGTTTGAAAACTGACGCATGTTCCCTTTTACTTAGGCCCTGCTCCGAGTGAACGGCCTTCGCAAGCCGCTTGAGAGGAAGAACAAAGAGGTAAAGGCTGCAAAAGTTATGGCCGCCTCTGACTATGATAAGGCAATGTTTCAAATTGCCCAAAATGAGATTTTGACAACTGATATTCTTTATTATCAGGCGTAGGCTACTTCTGCTATCCGGGCTCAGTTGGAGGCGGCCCAGAAGAAAAATAATGAGCTGGAGGCGACCATCAACAATCTCAAGGCCGAGCTGAGACCTCTTCGCCAAAAAATGTCCTCATACGACACCTTGGAGAAATCCTTGGCACACGTTAAGGAACGCCTGGTGACCCAGGAGAAGAGTCTTACTCAAGAGCTCTCGGCAAAGGCCGAGCAAGAAAAGAAGGAGCTGGTCCGAGAGATGATGGAAGACTCTGCTCAGATCCAGCGCCTGACCTGGGGCCGCCTCTTCCCCAATGCCGACTTTTCCTCATGGGAAAAAACGTACCGCCAGTGTTCTGATAGATATAATCAAGAGATCCTGGCGGCTGCTGAGGACGAGGCGTTGGAGGAGGAGGAGCCGGTAGTGGCGCTTGTGCCGCTTGGGGTGGATGCATCGAAGAAGGATGCAGCTGAAGCCGAGTCAAGCAAAAAGAGTGCTGACCAGGCGGCATATGCTATTATTGAAGATCTGCCCCCTTCTTAAGCTTTATGTCTTCTTTTTACGGCCTGCGTGCCGTTTTTTTCTGTTTACCCGGCCAGGGGGCCAGGGTTTTGAATATTTTGCCGGTATTAATGACCGGCTTCTTTTTGTATCTTTTACCCGGCCAAGGGGCCGGGGTATGAATATTTATGCCGGTCCTTCTGGCCGGCTGTTAATATAACTCAGGTGACCATTATTTTAGGTCGCCTTTTTGCCAAAATGTTTCGAATTTGTTTCGTTTCGAATTTGTTTCGACTTTGCTAAGTATCGAAACTCTGATATCCAATTGCATACTATACCGACTGTTTTGCATGGCCGATAGTTGCGGACAGGTACGAGGTAGTTAGTCACGCCACCTATGCCCCTGGACGACTGGTTGTCTGTTTCCAGGCTAAGCGATCAGTCGACCACTTTAAAGACTGGATCCCCTTCAACCAAGTAGGAAGGTGGTTTCCTACCTTCCTTGTTTGTTTTTTTTAGGCTAGAGACTCTAGTCGGTCCAGGCCGACTGTTCCCCGCCACATTTAATCTAGTGTGAACAGGCGCTGTATGAACACCTTTTTAGTTTCATACTAAATTTTTAAGGAGTGACCAAGTAAACATGATTGTTACCTAGTCGCCGAGTAGTAAAGGTTTCAAGCGGTGGGTACCGGTTGTTCCCCTTTATTCGCCAATGTTTGTTGGCTATTAACTCATAAGATACCGACTGTTCTTATCCCAAGTAGTTCAGTCGGTTGGTTGACACGGATGGTTGCTGCGAACACTTGTTTGACCTGATTAGTCAGTTAAGTGAGAGGTATCCTTTTCCGGGAAATGGCTACGTGGTTGTCTTGGTTAGACAGTCGTATAGGTGCCGTGTAATGATTTTATAGAACAATGTTCCACCCAAAAGGGAGCTGCTCTCTGCGACGAATTTCATCCGGATGGATGCCGTCGGACGCCTGCTTTAATGTTGGGACAGGTCGAATTAAACTTATATTTGGATCAGTTGCCTTGGCGCCTGGTCTGATCATTTCAGCCATGAGCCTTTGATAGTTCTTGGTGAACTGTGTTATGGGAGAGTAGCCGGTTGTGTGGAACAAGCGGCGTGCCCCTCTTAAGTAAGAATGAAAATTAAACATGGAGAATAGCCGACTGTTTGTCAGTAGGCATGCCCCTCTTAGTACAAAATTGAATGAAACAACAAACTTTTATTAAGTAGCCCTCGACTATTTACATCATTCAAAAGAAATATTTCTTAAGATTATCTACATTCCAGGTTCGAGGCAACGGTTGGCTGTCTGGTGTTTCCAGACGGTAGGTACCGTCCCTGACCTCTTCATAGATTCGGTAGGGTCCTTCCCAGTTGGGAGTTAATTTGCCAGACTCATTAGCCCTACCAACTGCTTCCATTTTTCTAAGTACAAAGTCCCCCACTTTGAGTGGACGCCTGTGTACTTTTTTGTTGTATGATCTGGTCATTCTCAGGCGGTAAATTTCATGGCGCAAGACAGCATTGCCCCTCCTTTCTGGGAGTGAGTCTAATGCCAGGCGCATGGCTTCCCAGTTTGCCTCTTCGTCATATAGCATTACTCGAAGAGTCGGCTCGTAGTGTTCAATTGGAAGAACAACTTCCGCACCATAAGTTAGGAGGAATGGAGTTTCTCCAGTCGCCCCTTTTTCAGTCGTCCTAATGGCCCAGAGAACATGTGGTAATTCATCCGCTCATAGGCCGCCTGCTCGTTCAATCTTTTTCTTGAGACCGTCTGAGATGATTTTATTAAAGGCTTCTACCTAGCCGTTTGCTTGTGGACGACCGACTGATGCAAAGTGGTGTGCAATTCCTTGGTCACCCAACCAGCTTTTGAGAACAGGCGTCTCAAATTGGGGACCATTATCAAAAACCATAGACATGGGAACCCCGAACCGAGTGATGACATTTTTCCAGATGAATGAAATTACATCCTTCGTCTTGATTCCCTTTACAGCCTCCGCCTCCACCCATTTAGTGAAGTAGTCGACTGCAACAAGTATGTACCTCCTTCCGCCAGTAGCAGGCGTATAGGGACCCAGAATATCCATGCCCCACTTAGCAAACGGTAGTGGGCTATGAATGGTAGTGAGGTCAGTAGCCGGACGGTGAATTAGTTTGCCAAACCTTTGGCACTTGTCACATTTTTTCACCATCTCCATTGCATCTGCTTCTAAAGTAGGCCAAAAGTAGCCCTGCCGCCTTGTTCGTTGAGCAAGCGACCTACCGCCAATATGGGAAGCGCACTAACCAGAGTGAAGATCGTCTAGTATCTATCGTCCCTTTTCTGGAGTAACACACTTTAAGTAGGGTTGAAGGTACCCTCTTTTGTGAAGTTCTCCCCTTATCATTTCAAAACTGGCTGCCCGTTTTTTCAGCGCAGCCGCCTGGTGATGATCATCCGGCAGGGTACCGTCTGTCAGATATGCCCTGATTGGATCCATCCAGGTTGAGCTTCTGTCTAGGATTCCAATAGGGTCTTCCTCGATGCTTCTCTTCTCCATTACTTCCCAAAAAACAGTTCGAGGAGTATCACAAGAGGCGGATGATGCTAATTTTGAAAGTGCATCCGCCTGGTTGTTTTCTGATCTCGGCACTTGAGTCAGATGAAAATCTTCAAGGGATCCGACTTCTTGTCGTACCGCCTGTAAATACTTGATCATGGCCGGATGGGTTGCTTCGTATTTTCCACTATACTGACTCACTATCAATTGTGAATCGGAACAGGCGTCTATCTTTCGTGCCCCTGCCGCCTTGCACATGCGGATTCCGGCTAGTAAAGCTTCATATTCTGCCTCATTATTTGAGGCCTGAAAAATGAAGCGTAGAGCATACTCGTACCTGTCGCCCTCTGGCGACTGACATATGACGCCTGCTCCACAACCATTTGAAGTAGAGCTTCCGTCCACATATACCTTCCAGACTTGGTCTGGATCTCGAGAATCAGGGGGACGAGTCATCTCAACAATAAAGTCAGCAAAAGCTTGCCCCTTCACTGCTTTTCTAGGCTCGAAAGTAACTTCGAGGCTCTGTATTTCTATGGCCCATTTGATCATCCGGCCTGACGACTCCATGGTGGTCAGTGGCCGCTTGATAGGTTGATCTGTATACACGACAACTACATGTGCCAAAAAGTAGGGCTTCAATTTTTTAACAGCCATGAAGAGTGCAAGACCAAATTTCTCCTCTAAGGGATACCTCAACTCGGCATTTTTCAATACATGACTGACAAAGTAGATCGGGAGCTGACAGCCGTCTCTTTCAGCAAGAAGAACAGCGCTTAACGCATGATCAGAGACAGCCAGGTACATGTAGAGTACTTCTTTGGGCAAAGGGCTGACCAGCCTCGGCAAGGAATGCAAGTGAACTTTCAATTTCTGGAAGGCCGCCTCAGCATCCGGCCCCCATTCAAACCTTGTCTTCTTCTTAATGGCCTGGAAGAAGTATAAGTATTTGTCGCCTGATCGGCTTAGAAATCTTCCCAAGGCCGCCAGACAACCTGTTAACTTCTGAACCTCTCGGACGGTACGAGGCGACTGCAGGTCGATGACCGCCTGCACCTTCTCAGGGTTCGCCTCTATTCCTCTCTGATTGATAAGGAATCCGAGAAATTTCCCAGACTCAACTCCAAATACACATTTCTTAGGATTGAGCATGACATGGTGCCGCCTGAGTGTGGCGAAAGTTTCTCGGAGGTCCGACAGATGATCTATCTTAAGCTTAGACTTGACAATCATATCATCAATGTATGCCTCAACGTTTCTCCCAATCTAATCAAAGAACACAGTGTTTATCATTCGCTGGAAGGTGGCCGGGGCATTCTTAAGACCAAACGGCATGACCGTGTAACAGTATAACCCTTGATCAGTGACGAAGGGCGTCTTCTCCTGATCTTTCTTCCATAAAGGAATTTGATGGAAACCAGAGTAGGCGTCCATAAAGCTCATCAAAGCACGGCCGGCTGTTGAGTCGACCAGGTTATCAATTTTAGGCAGAGGGTAACTGTCTTTGGGGCACGCCTTGTTTAAGTCTGTGTAGTCTACACACATTCGCCAGGTGTCATTCGGCTTTTTAACAAGCACCACATTTGCAACCCAGTCTGGGAAGTAACATTGCCGAATGAACCCTGCATCAAGTAATTTTTTAACTTCGGCGGCTGCCGCCTGACTTCTTTCTTCGCCATGGTTCCGCTTCTTCTGCCTTACCGGCTTCTTTTTCGGATCCACAGCCAGTTTATGTACCGCCAGGTCAGGACTAATGCCTGGCATTTCATGGACTTCGAATGCAAAGATGTCCTTGTATTCTTTCAATAGTTTGTGAAAGTCGTCACCCAGGACTCTCAGAGCAGTCGTTCCAACTTTGACTGTTCGGTCAGGACGCGAGTCGTCTAAGATCAGGTCCGTATGCTCACCAGCCGGCTGAGGGCGGAATTCATCCGACCACTCCTCTGCCAATGATTGCTATTTTCTGTCTTTTCATGCGGCCCCCGTCTGGGTTGCCTTTCTTTTCTTGCCGCCTGCTTCTTGAACAGGCGCACTCTCCTTGACATTGTCAAGGTCTGTTTTTCCACCACTTGACCCAGCGGCCATAACAGTGGGCTTGATATCCGAGAGATAGCACTCTCGGGCCATCCTCTGATCTCCCCTTAGGGACCCGACTGTTCCATCATCCCTCTCAAACTTGAGCAACATAAGAGATGGGATTATAACAGCCTTGGAATTATTCAGGGTTGGTCGTCCCAGAATCATGTTGTAGGCCGAGAGTTCTTCTACTACCATGAACCGGACTACCATGTGTCGTCCTTCCCCTTTTTCACCCAGGCGGATGGGTAAATCCACTCGTCCCACTGGGTGGACAACTCCTCCTCCAAACCCTACTAAAGGGTGGGATGCCGGATGTATGCAATCAGTCTGATATTTGAGTTTTGACAGACATTTGCTACTGATAAGATCTGAGGAGCTTCCGGTATCTATAAGGATTCGGCCAACTCTCTGGTTGGCCACTTTACATTCAATAACGATAGGGTCGTCATGCGGCCCCCTTACCCCTCCTAGATCTTCTTCAGTGATGACAATCTCAGGAAATGAATATTTGGAGGGCCGTTCTTGGTGAACGGAATTTACGTCTAGCCGCCTGATATTGTCTTTGTTGCCCCTAATAGTGGGGCCGCCTCCTGAGAAGCCGCCTGCAATGGTGTAGACGACTGCATCATCTGTATCAGAGTTGTCGGCTTGTTGACTCTTTTTGGCCGACTGCTTTTTCGAGGAAGCGTTCCCCGTAGATTTCTTGACATAAGAGTCAAGATCGCCTTGCTCAGCCAGGCGGTCCAGATACCGCGTGAGACTGATGTATTCGTTTGCGTGATGACCAACATCTTCATGATAATCACAGAATTTTTCTTGGGTCCGGTTGCTTGCAGAACCTTTTATGGGGGCTGCCTTCTCAATTGAGATTCGTCCCTTGATTTCCTTTAGGATAGCTTGGCTATCCTTGTTAAACGCATACTTTGGGGAGTATGGTTTGAATTCTTTCCTCTTCTTCTGGGCCGGTTGTTTAGAGGAATCAGCCGCCCAGACCTCTTTTCTCTTCTTCTCATCTTTGTTCGACGACTGTTTCTGTCGTCCTTCTCTTTTGTCGAACCTTTTCCCGTCCGACTGTTTTCCCGTACTACAAAGATCAGTCGCCTGTATATAGGCTTCCGCTTCAATCAAGGCCTCTTGAAGAGTCGCCACCCTCTTTCGAACCAAATCAAATTTGAATGTCGACCCGTCTTTGAGGCCTCTGAAAAAGTTAGTATAGGCTACCTCATCCGGTAACCCTTGAATCTGTATTCTCATCAGGTTAAACCGCCTGATGTAAGAACGAAGCCCCTCCTTCTCGCCCTGCTGAATCGTTCCTAAATCAAGGGTCGTCTTCTTCGCAGGTATGTTCATGGCAAAGTTGGAGGTGAATAAGTAAGCAAGCGTCCTGAAGTTATTCACACAACCAGTCGGCAGGTTGCCGAACCATTGTTGTGCGATTCCTTTGAGAGTCGCTGGAAAACACTTGCACCAAGTGGGATCATCCAACCCTTGAAGGTACATCAGGTTGGTGAATGCCATCAAATGGTCTTCTGGGTCAGTAGTGCCGTCATAGGCGCCTACTAATACATTTTTCACTTTGGCCGGCTGAGCGGCTTCAGTAATTTCCTTGGAGAAGGCCGACGGCTGTTCCCCAAGTCTAAGCAACCGTAGCTGCCAGTCCATAGGTTGGACATTCTTTGCTGCATGCCCTCCAAACAGAGGTGGCTGCAAAAAATATTGTTGTTGCGGTACAAATGGTAAGTTTGGTACCGCCTGGCCACTATGAAAGCCAGAATGACGGGAGGTACCGCCTGACTGACTCTCATGATGCGACTGGGGGTATACCTCATCGAGGTATTGCGTAGACTATCTTGGAAGTCTGAAGTAGAGGCCGAATCTGACAATCGGTCATTCTTCTTCTGCTCTAGCAATAGCCGAGCATCTGTGTATGTTTTCTTCGACCCGTCCGCCTGAATATGACGAACAGGTTTCCTCTTTCCTGGAGTAGGAAAGCGGTACTTTGTGAAATCAAGGACAGGCGGCTCCCACTTCCTAGAGTTAGGATGAGGGGTCGCCTCTCGCCCTTGAACAGGCTTCCTCTTCCCTGAAGAGGAAGGTTTCTTAGCCGACTGCTCCTTGGCCAGAGCAGGTGGCTTCTTGTTGAGCAACTCTTGAATCTCTCCCTTGAAGCCCCTCATGAAGGTCATGAGTTCATTTCTTGTAATGGGAGCAGACCCATCAGCCGGCTGCTGCTGAACAGGCGGTGCGCCGGCTGGATCACTGAGTCCAGTTTGAAGATCTTCCCGTTCTCTCCTTTCGGTATGACGGGTGCGTCGGGCCCTTAGGGTCCCGTCTGAAGCTGTGTGAGCTTCAACTTCAAATTCTTCCTCAGTATCATGGTCCGACTGAACTTGAGGGTCGTCCAGGGGACGCCTCTCTTCAGGATTCGGTACAGACGTGGATGCCATCTCAGAAGTACTCTCCCCACAGACGGCGCCAAAATGTTCCGGGGTTTTCTGATGTCCTGCGGGAGAGTTACAATTCTGAGACTGGAACCGGACGCCTGTACCTGCAAAACAAACGGATGCTCCGGACGATTGGAGATCCGCCTCCGACGGTCAAGTTAGTACTAGATTAAGGAGTAATTAATGCGGAAATAAAAGTAATTGGGTCTCTAGGTGAGAGTGTTAAATGTGCGTCATCTCCCTTAATGAGGATTAATGGGCATATTTATATGCCTTGGGATGTGTGCCAGTACTAGGTTTAGGTTAAACCTAAGGCTGACTAGGCCTCCCACAATGATTGGGCCTTGTTGGCCGGTTTTCCCATTTGGCATGGGTGGACACGTGTCACATTGCAATTGGTCCAAGGAGGACGAATCTCTTGATGACACGTGGCAGGCTCCTATTGGCCTACATGAAGGACACGTGGCGAAACCTGGCTGGCCCACGTGTCGGATGCTGATTGGTGGATAAAAATCCCCTAATCAGGTGGCATCATCCAACCCTTGTAAGTACATGAGGTTGGTGTAAGCCATGAGGTGGTCTTTAGGGTTGGTGGTACCATCATAAGTGCCTACCAACATTTCTTAACCTAGGCCAACTGTGCCGCCTCGGTTATCTCCTTGGAGAACGCAGAAGGTTGTTTCCCAAGTTTGAGCAAATGAAGCTGCCAGTCCAATGGTTGGACATGTTGTGCCGTTTGACCCCCAAAGAGGGCCAGCTGCATGTATGGTTTTCCATACGGCATGTATGGCTGCTGAGGCACATACGGAGCCGAATGGATTATCTGAGGGCGAGTGTGGACGGACAAGCCGCCTGACTGACTCTCTCGGTTTGATTGTGAATACCTCATTAAAGTATTCTCGAAGTTGTCTGGGTAAGTCGACGTTGAAGCCGACCCAGACAGTTGTTAACTTTTCTTCTACTGGATTGTCATCCGGGCATCTGAATAAGTCTTCTTTGATCCATCTGGCTAAACATGCTGGATGGCCTTCCTCTTCCCTGTTTCAGGGAATTGGATCTTGGACAGATTAATCAAGGGTCGGTTCCCCTCCTTTGGTTTAGGATGCGGAGTAGGCACACGGTCCTTGACATGCTTTTTCTTCCCTGAGAGAGAAGGTTTCTTGGCCGAATGACCCCTGATGGAGCCAACCATCTTCTTGTTGATTAGGTCCTTGATTTCCCCTTTGAAACTTGTCATGAATTTCATGAGTTCGTCTCTAGTAACTGGGGCTACGCCTTCTGCCGCCTGGGGTTGTCCAGACGGATGTCCGGTTGTCTCACTTGGACCAACTTTCTCTTTGCCCCGTTCCTTTGTTTCCATGGGACGGGTGCGTCTGGTTTTGAGTGACCCGTCTGGGACCACATAGGTTTCGATATCAAAGTCGTCACCACTGTCTTGGTTTGAATAGACCTTAACTTCGGCCGTAGGCCGTTTCTCATTAGCAGGCGGTATAGACTCATATGAAGCCATCTTAGAAGTAATTTACCCACAAACGGCGCCAAATGTTTCGGGGTTTTCTGTGTCCCTCGGGATAGTTACAATTCCAAGACTGGATTCCGGGCGCCTGTACCTGCAAAACAACGGAGACTCCAGTTGGGTGGAGTTCCGCCTCCGACGATCAAGTTAGAACGTGTTCGGATGATGTAAAAAGTACGAAAGTAGAGTATCTTCTCGGATTCCAAGATCAGGAGTATTCTCTCAGTGGAGAATTAAATATCTGCAATTAATGATTGCTCTGTTTTTTGTGAATAATTCTGAATGTCCCCTTTGGTGGGAATATCTCCCTATTTATAGGGTCTTGGAATTAGCGCCACTATCCTAGGTCACGGAAACCTAGGATTGATGGGCTGCCTTAGGAATTGGGCCTTAAAGGCCATCATTTTCCCTTGAGGACTACGGGTGCCACTTGTCAATTGGGGAGAGGTTCGTTTTGAACCTCTCTAAAGGTGACACGTGTCACCATCTTATTGGGCCACGTGACCTTGGGGTATTTTTACCCAAAACATAACTAGTGACCTTTTGAGTTCTAATTAATTTTCTCTCCTACTTCCTGTAAAAAATAATAATAATAAAGAGCCACTTAGGATGAAACTAGATGAAGCCCGTGCGATGCACGATTTGTTTGTATTTTTTTCAAATAAAATATTTTACTAAATATATATTTATCTAATAAACTTTGTAATATTCGCGCTTGCCTTGAATTTTTTTATTATATAATGAATTATTAACTTTGTTTCTCATATTTAGATAAAATTCGTAATATAAAAAGATAATATTTTATTTTAGAAAGTTACATATGTGGCTGGTCACATTGTGTGGTTGGGATTACAAGGTTACTCAATCGATTAGGGGTTACTCGGTCAGTATTTGGATTTGTCTCAACCGGCCACACGATATGGCCAGCCACACAAAAAATGCGCTGATTTTATTTTTATAATTAATATAAATTTTTTTTATCTAAAATAAATTGCAATTCCTTTTTTTTTTTCATTAGCTAAAATATAAGATATTTCTATGTGACGCTCTAAAATTAATATTACGTGCCATAATCCTATTGTTTCATTTTAAAATTATTAATCCTATACGACGCTTTTTTATTATAATCCTCATCGTGCTATAAAAAAACTAATCTTATGTGGCATTAGCCGATTGTAGCGTTTTAAAAATATTAATTTTAAGTGGCGCTATAATAATTTTTTAAAAAATAAAATCCTAAGTGGCGCTCTAAAAACTCAGGAAAAAATTCCCCTTTATATATATACTAGTTTTGTGCCCGGACGATGCCCAGGTTGATAAAATTTTAAGATAACATTTTTACTTGAATGTTAAATACGGTCAAATAATTCGTTTTGATAATGTAGGGTATTTAGATATAAGATATCATATGGCTTATATATTTATATAATAGTGGTTGTTTTGACATACGATATCATATGGCTTATATATCTATGTAGTAGTGGTAATTGTGTTTGTAAATAGATATCTATGTTATTATTAACTTTAAATTATATTTATTGAACTTCAATTATTTTCACCAAACTAAAATTATTTTTTTACTGATTAAACTTATTTTTATTGATTCCCTAAATTTTCTTAAACAAGTCAAATAACAATGCATTTTGTATGCGGCTAGCCACACCATCTGGCCGAATAAAGTAATACCTATAAAACTGACCGAATAATCCCTGCAATACTAACTGAGTAACCTCTAACACTAACTAAGTACCCCTATCGATAATACTGATTGAGTAACCACTATAACACCGACCAAGTAACCTTTATAGAACTAACGAAGTAACTTTAATTTTGTAATAGTTGGTGACACAGTTTGACCAGCTACGTGTAAAAGTTTGTGATTAAATATATATTATAAATAGATCTTATTTTAAAAAAAAATTTAAAACGAATTTGATGATGGAAATAAAACAAAGTTATAGGATATTTTATTAAAAGTTAGGATTAATTTTGTATATGTAAAATATTAAAATTCTATCGATAATAAAACACTATACAGCAATTTTATCTTATAAATCTATCCAAAAATCGCTTACTTAGCATCATATGTATCACAATAATACCTATTTTTTTGCCTACATGGCGCGACACTTGGTGAAAAACTAGAATGTCAAGTGTCATTATCTCGTGGCCTGGCTGCGAGACCGGCATTATATATTAGTGACTAGTTTTGTGCCCGGGTGATGCTGAGATGGTTGATAAAATTTTAAGATAACATTTTTACTTGAATGTTAAATACGGTCAAATAATTCGATCTGATAATGTAGGATATCTAGACATACAATATCATATGGAGTGTAATTTGTATAGTTTTGTTTGTGAATAGATATCTATGTTAATATTGACTTGAAATTATTTTTATTGAACTTAAATTTTTTCACTGAACTGAAAGTATTTTTACCAAACTAAAATTATTTTTACTGATTAAACTTATTTTACTGACTTTCTAATATTTTTTTAAATGAATTAAATAACAATGCATTTTGTATGCGACTAACCACACCATCTGGCTGGACAAAGTAACCCCTATAAAGCTGATCAAGTAACCCCTGTAATACTAACTGAATAATCTCTTAACACGGACTAAATTACCCTTATGTATAACACTGATTGAGTAACCACTATAACACTGGCTAAGTAACCCCTATAGCACTAATGAAGTAACTCTGATCTTGTAATAGTTGGTGACACGGTTTGGCTAGCTACGTATAAAAGTTTGTGATTAAATATATTATAAATGGATCTTATTTTATAGAATTTTTTAAAATGAATTTGATAATGAAAATAGAATTGAGTTATAGGATTTGTTAAAAATTATTATTAATTTTTTACATAAGAAATATAAGAATTTTATCGATAATAAAACTCTATGCAACAATTTTATCTTCAAAAATCTATCCAAAAATCGCTGATTTAGCATCATATGTGTCACAATAATACCTATTTATCTCATACGTGTCGCGACACTTGGCAAAAACCGGAATGTCAAGTGTCGCTTCCTCGTGGCCTGACTGCGAGTCCAGCTTTATTTATTAGTTTTTTTTTTTTTTTTTTTTTTGATGCTAGCTTTATTTATTAGTGATATGATATGATATTAGATTTTCTTAACGCGCCATGTAGGATTATAAATTTTAGTGATAGCCAATCAAATAAGAGATTTGTAAATTCTTTTAAAGTTAAATAATTCAAATGCCACATAAACAAAATTAAGAATGATATTTTAAAGTTGAAATTAATTAAATATAATATATTATCTTTTAAAATTAGGAGTTTTATCTAAATATATAACCAATGAGAGAAAATTCACAATTTATTTTAAAATAAAAATATTAAATAATATACAACGTACAACGAATAAAATAATAAAATTTGACACATAATACAAAAATTATTTGGTTTAAAAAAAAAAAAAAGTGCATCCCACGAGCTTCATCTAGTGAGGTATAAAGCTTGGATAATTGCTGAATAGTCAAAAGGTTAGCTTATTAAAATAAGATCGTGCAAAGATTGAATTATTTTATGTAAAAAGATATTAAATGTAATTAAAGGGGAGGGTACTAGATCTTTCCAACTCCACCGGACACCAGATCCAAAACCGAGCCGAGCGAGCCTGCTGGCAGCACCATCATCTCTCATTCTCCTCTCGGACATTCAACTTACAATTACGTCTACGACAGTACGACGCCACCACTTTTTGGCGCAAACACTCTTTTTCAAGTTTTAACTAAAGGAATAAAATAAACCTCACTCTTATTTTTTGACCGTTACGCTAATCAATTTTGTGGCTCTCACTCTCTCACCTCCATTGTCAGCCATGACTGCTGCTTCCTTACACCTCCGTTTCCTTCACTATCCATTTTCTCTCTCCTCCAAACTCCAACGCAATCGATCGATCACAGTTTCTAAACTTCCTCGATTTCAACTTCAACCTCTTTTTCCCTCTACTAAAATTAGGGTTTTTGGCTCCGATTTTGGGAATTTTAGAGCGCGAAATTGCACTCTGTATTGTTCTTGCAAATCGAATTTGCACGTTGACAAGGTCGAGATTGTGGAGGAAATAGAGCGTCCTGCGTTTGATATTAATCTTGCGGTCATATTAGCCGGTTTCGCTTTCGAAGCTTATACTTCTCCTCCTGTAATTTTCTTCCATTAATATCATTATATTTGTTTGTTGCATCAATTTTGATTAGGAATTTTGCAGTTATACGAAGTACAATATTTGTTAAGTTGAGTAATTTTGATTAGGTAGTTTTGGATAAGATGCATTTGAAATTCTAGTTTCGGAGAGAATGTTTAATTTGATTGAACATTTTTATGTTGTGTAGGATAATGTTGGACGACGAGAAACCGATGCTGCTGGTTGTACGACGGTTTATCTTTCCGAGTGCGTGATCATTTTCTCGAGTTTATTACTGTGTGATGGTTTTTTAAGGGATTAATTGCTTGAATGATTACTCATATTAGTCAATTGTCAACTACATTCTCAAGAAGATGATATTTCCGGTTGTTTTAATGTTAATTTAGGCCCAGTTTTCTTCGCCTTATTTTTTTGCTAAAGTGAAATGACTTTTGTTGAAGTTAAATTATTTTTAGTGAATTGAAATTAATTTTACTGATTGCCTATTATATTTGCTCTTTGAAGTTACTGACTTTTGTTGATTAAAATATATTATTATTTTTATTGAATATTTATTTTTTTTTAAAGTGAAGAGAGCAGGGCCTTAGACTAGTCCACTGCTCTCTTTGTTTTACTTATGGTCTTACTGTTGGTGTCATTCATATTGTTATTGTTGTTATCGTTGCCATTTCTTGATCTCTCTTGTGAATTTGGCATCTGTTTCATTCATTTATTGTTGTTATTGTTTCATTCATTTATCTTACTAATTCATGATTGTTGCATAGTGGCTTCATTCTCAACTTTCGTAGAATTTCTAGTTGTTTTAGCAAGGTTTTGGTGTTCAGAAACTAATGTTGTTGATGGAACTTAATGTTTTTTTTTTTAAATAAAAAAAAAATAAATTGAAGTACTATTGTGTTGCCGTTGAGAATGGCTTAAATATTATGAACTGAAGGCACAAATAGACTTGTTGAGTGAGGAAGTATATTGGTGCATAGGCATTCAATTTTAATAATTACAAGTCAGTGTAGTGCTTTTCTAATTACTTAAAAGCAATTTTCTCCAAGTTACCAATTTGTTTTGTGGTTTAGTACTGTAATATGGGTTCAAACTGCATATGAAAGAGCCAATTAACTTAACTTTCTTTAGGATAATACCCTTGCAACAATTTATGTATTATAAACGAACAACTCACAAGAAATAGGAAAAAGATTTACTTTGGTCAAAAAATTGAAATGTGCTTAAGAAATTTCATATTTGCAGATCATTTGTTCGAGAAATATATGATGGACAGTTGTTCATAAAGTTGAAGGAAGGCTATAATTTACCAGCCATGGATCCATGGGTTTGTAATCTTCTGGTCACTTCTGCTTTAATTTATGAATTTGTCTTATCTGTGACTTATAAATATGTATTATGAATTCCATGTTTAATGTTTTTTTTAATGCACTATGTGCCTTTTCCTTTAGCTTTATGTTTCTTTTTCGGTTTTTGGATAATATTTTCTGCATACTTCATTCCCCACCTCTCTCAACACATTTGTTTTATGTCAGGGAACTAGCGATCCATATGTTGTCATGGAATTTGATGGTCAAGTGCTCAAGAGCAAAACAAAATGGGGGTAGTTCATTTTCTTTCCAAATTATCTCTTTTATTCTGCAGCGCAAATTTCTAATAGCCTCATCTTTTCAGATATGGGAGTTGGTGAACTGTTGCTATTGATTTTTCGCTTCTTTTAGAATGCAACACCTGGATTGATATGCATGAAAGAACATATACCACTAATACTACAAATATTAACGATTAATGGCCTTTATATACGACTACTTGTTTGAGAACTTTCATGTTTTTCTGCTTTTTGATGTTTTCAGCACAAAAGATCCAACATGGAACGAAGAATTTGTTGTGAATATCAAGCTTTCATCCAATGCATTTCTTCAGGTAAAAGTAAACTGAAGATCAGTTTACTAGTTTACTGTGTTTCTGGCATTGAAATAAATGTAATTTTATTATACAAGATATGTGAAACTGCCTTAATAAAAATATGTAGGGATAATGTTGAACAACCTTGCCGGAATCATTGCATTCTGGCTCAATAATTGATATTTGACTAAAGCTTTAGGAAAATTTGTCAAAAATAAGTCAACCTTTACCTGATTTGCTCAAAATAAGTCAAACTTTTGATTAACTAAAAATAAGTCGACCTTTGAATGTGTTTTTTTACCGGTAACCTGCTACTAAAAGAGCTAGAAGGTTACCACCTTCTTTAACACCATAACTCACCCCAACCAAACTAACAACCAAACCAACCACCAGTACACCACCAAACCCCGCTGCCCTTCCCTGCCACTATTTCAACTGCCGCCATCACCAAAACCAACCACTACCTCTTCATTCTTCAATCATGAATTCTACCCAATCATCCTCTTAGTAGCTTCATCCTTCCCCACTTTCAGTGGATCTTGGATTCTTCATTATTTTGGAGCTTGAAAGCAAATAAATCAGGTGCTTCTCAATTGACGAGTTATAGCTGTGACGTTTTCTTTGATCTTTGGCCAAACAATTTTCTCCTCCCCCTCTCTAATTATTGCCCTTCACCTTCTTTGATTCAACAATCTGGGTTTTTCAAAAACCCAAAATAATCACACATTCATCAAAATTGGTTAGGGAGGAGGAGAGATAAAAGGGTGGTGAGGGGAAGGAGGAAGAGAGAAAGGGGTCGGGGTGGGGGACGAGAATTTGGACAATGATCACAGAGGAAGGCCAGGGGGCGGTGGCAGGGGGAAGAAGAGGAAGATATGGGCCGCAATTGGGGGGGGGGTCGGCGGTGGGAGAGTGGTGAAGGTTGCCGGCAGGCTGGTATGGTTTAGGGGGTAGTGGTCGGCCGGCGGGAGGTGGTGGTTGTTCTGTGGTGGGGAGTGGGTTAATAAAAAAAAGGTTTTTTTTTTTTTTTTTTTTTTTTAAATAATTGAAATAATTAATTTTTATTTAAAGTTTAAAACAGGCCAACCACTTTTTGACACGTGGCATTATTTTACCCATATAACAGGTTACCACTTATCCTAAAAGGTTTTGACTTATTTTGAGTTAATTAAAAACTTGACTTATTTTGAGAAGACCGACTAAAGGTTGACTTATTCCCGACAAATTTTCCAAAGTTTTAAGATATTTATAGATAAATGTTATCTACTTGAGTTCTTTTGCTGCTTGCACCTCTTGCTCCAGCAGAATGCAGCAAACTTTTGATAGTTGGTAATAGTTTACAAATTTGTCTACTTTAACCCGTGTGGGTCATTCCTTTAGCTTCTTCTCATATAGCGTTACATCCTGTCAACTTTACTCTCTTCTCATGGAAATGAATAAGTTCTATGATGATCAATGGATATCACCTGGTTGTTAGCCTGTGAAGTATCTGAGTTGTATGAGGGACTAGTTTAGTTCATAAGCTGGTAGATCGTTTAAGTGGCTGCATGGGTCTCTTAGAAACATATATCTATTATCTATAAATTCCCCAACACACCAAACAAGGGATAGCCTTTATTTTTATGAATTCCAAATTTAATCTCCATCCTACTCTCTAACCCCGAAGTACCATTCCCACATTCCAAACACCATTATTTTGGATTCTGAGCAGTGAGCACCAAATTAAATAAAACAATAAATAAGATTTAGAAAGCTGTGCAGGTTTGAGGAAAGCGTTATTATAATTTACTTACTTGTCTGTAACATTTGTTGTGAACTCTCTAGGTGGCAGCTTGGGATGCAAATCTTGTCACTCCACACAAGCGTATGGGAAATGCAGGCGTTGATCTAGAAGCTTTATGTGATGGTACGAACTCTAATTTCTTGTTCTTCTTTCCACAAGTTGGCTGTTATCATGAATTTGTTTAAACTTCAGTCTTGTTTGGCTCTGCTTAAACTATACATTGATTAGCATCATAGATTGTGATATCTTTCAAAAGAAAATGTATCTGGCCGTAATATGCTATGTTTTGTTTGTTTGAAATTGCTTTTGTTTAAGTATAAAAAAAATGTTTGGGATTAAGGCTTTGTTGTTGAAAAATTTGTCCATTTAGATTTGTCCCCATTCCTAATGAAAATTTAAGCGTTAAAGGAATAACTCTGTCTTCTTTTCAACTACCAATATGAAGTATCTGGGTAATTTTAAGGTAATATTGGAGGCAAGTCTTTTTAATAGAAGAGACAATTTAAGAGTAAAGGATTGAGAATTACTTCATTCAGTGATGAGATGATAACAGTATATTTTGATAGGAAATTCACATGAGTTGCTGTTGGAATTGGAAGGCATGGGAGGTGGTGGAAAGATACAATTAGAGGTAAGTTTTAATTTTAGGAAGCAATTTAAACAATGTGGTTATAGAAAAAAATTTACAACAGCGACTAATTTATTTTGGCCACTGACATAAAAAGATTTACACCTTTTATTCAGTGTTTTAGTCACCATATATATGTTCAACAATTCCAATCTTTTTCTACTACTATCGCTGCTGTTAAACTATATATGAGGTTTAAATAATCCTGTGCTGATGTAGAGAAATTCTATACTCAATTGAATAGGAAAATGTCATATAGAAAAAGCCTTAAAAATTGGACCTGATATCAAGAGCTTCTTTATTGCACGTGTGTACTATGTTTTGCGTCATTTGCAAATTCAATGTATTGTAGGTGCCCTCTTTTATCAGATATTGAATTATATACGGCTATACGCTGGTCTCAGTATACCCGTGCCTTAGATTGGAAAGCAATGAAGTAGATGGCTTTGGTGAAAACAAATATGAACTTTCTCTGTGTTTCTTAGTTGTAATCTTGTCGTATAGATTTAGTTGCTAATACAATTAAAGACTTCGACACTGAAATTATTTCATGTCTAGGATTTTCTGATCTCCATTGCTTTGATTTTAATGCTCATTGTTACGGATCACTTTAGGATAATCTTAACATATTTGGTTTCCATGAAATTTCTTGTCTGTTAAAGTAGCTCTTGTAAAGTTTTATTAGTTAATCAATTTAGGAGAGTAACTAGGAATGATGTCTAAAGGGAAGAACAGACATACTATGGGAAGAAGAAATAAATTTTTTAATATTGAAAATCTTTTAAAATGAAAGATTATTATTTCTGAAGCTTTAGTTTTTGGGTGTAATTAATTTTATGAAGGGATAACCTTTGTCTACTGTTTTGCATGATTGTATAAATTATTTCACCAACTCTTTCCATAAGAGTCATATATAGACAAGATTTGAGTAGGATCAGTCCATTCAAGAACTTATTTTCACATGTCATTCTTTTCAGGTCAAATATAGGAGTTTTGGTGAAATTGATGAAGATAAAAAGTGGTGGCAGATACCTTTTGTTTCTGAATTTCTTAGTCAAAAGGGTGTTGATTCAGCTATAAAAATGCTTGCTGGATCTGAAAGTGTGCCAGTACGCCAGTTTGTACAATTTGCTTTTGGTCAGTTAAAATCATTGAATGATTCATACTTGCATCAAGATTGGTTATCAAGTATTGTTAAGCATGAGGCAGCTGAAGGGTCAAGTGAATCTTCTGGTGAGTCTGATGCACCACCATCATCAAACAACCTCTCTGAAGGATCCTTGGAAAGTCCAAAATCCAGTGATGCAGACTATGCGGAGGATTTTTCATCAAATGATACTAGTGATACTACACAATCAAACATAGATTTTTGGAGAAGTTTTGCTGATGTTATTAATCAAATTGTGATTCAGAAAGTAGGGATCCCTATTCCTGATAAAATGAAATGGGATGGTTTTGACTTAATAAAAAATATTGGCTTTCAGTCACAGCAAGTGGCAGAAGCGGGCTATATTGAATCTGGGCTTGCAACTCCAGAAAAGGACTCTAGTAATGATACTGGTGCGGATTTTAGCCCACTTAACATTGGCAAGATCCAGTCTTCACTTCCTGATATTAGGAAGGCAACTGAGGACATATTGAAGCAAACTGATTCTATTTTCAGTGCACTTATGATTTTGTCTGCTGCTAGCCCTCAATTAAAGAAGGAATCGCTGAATGGGGAGCATTCTGAAGATAAAAAAGACGGTTTATCAAAACAGAATGATGATATCTTAGCTTCTTTGAAGAATGACGGGCTTGCGGGTTTGGATGAAAAGAGAGCTGAAGAGACAAGGGCCCTTTTTTCAACTGCTGAAAGTGCCATGGAAGCTTGGGCTATGCTCGCCACTGCATTAGGCAAGCCAAGTTTAATTAAATCAGATTTTGAGAAGCTCTGTTTTTTGGACAATTCAACTACAGATACACAGGTAATTTTCTGGCTCATGCTTGCCAAGTAAATAGCTTAGCATTCAGTATTGTATGATTTCCTGTGGATTTATAAAGTTAAAAGGCTGCAGGTAGCAATTTGGCGTGATTGTATGAGGAAAAGATTAGTTGTTGCATTCAGGGGTACTGAACAAGTAGGTTGTTTACTAAAAAATGCTCATGTTGAAGTGCATTGTGTTTCTTGATGGAAATAATCTAACTGCTGAACTTTTAGGCAAGATGGAAGGACTTGCGGACTGATCTAATGCTAGCTCCTGCTGGGTAAAGTTTTTGATTAACATATTAGTGCCATTCTTCAAAGCAGTGCTGTTAAGAGGGGTTTTGTGTATGTATCTGTGTGATATTGAGCTGTTCGTGTCCTCTCATCTTGTGATTTGTGAATTGATGGTGTTTTGTCATGGGGCATTTGTGAATATCAGTATGAATGCATTTGAGATGAATAATTTCAAAATGCTGTTCTTACAGGTTAAATCCTGAAAGAATTGGTGGAGATTTCAAGGAAGAAGTTCAGGTATGACTCATTTTTAATTTGTTGTTGTTAGATAGTTGCCTGTCTTATGATCATTCCATATTTTGCCAATTGGAATGGTTATTTCAGGTTCATAGCGGATTTCTGAGTGCATATGATTCTGTTAGAACCAGAATTATGGCTCTTATCAAGAAAGCTGTTGGTATCATGTAAGTCATTCAATCATTTCTTCATCTTAATGTCTAATTGCTAAAAGGGGATTAAAATTATTTATTCATCTTATTAGTCAGTTGCTTGTTGCTGTCTGTGGTATACATGCAATTCATAGCTATGTATGCAATATTGCAGTGTTGTATCTCAGGTTTATAGGTTTATTCAATGTGATGCAGGGATGATGATGAACAACCACAACATAAATGGCATATTTATTGCACTGGTCATAGTCTTGGTGGTGCTTTAGCAACTTTACTTTCTCTCGAGCTTAGTTCAACTCAATTAGCAAAGTGAGTTCACTCATTTTATGCTACATGCTTTGTGAAGGTCATATATCCATGCTATCATAACTGTCGGTATTTCACAAGGTGGCATGCTTGAAGATCTTTATTGAATTTGATGATAGATCATACGGTGTTTGAGTGCTTTGTTAATACATTATGGCAATTCTGATCACCGGATATTAACTAGTAGTAAATTATGGATATAAGAACATAGAAATGTCTCAATTTTCGTGGACACATTATTCTTGTTAATTTTGATGGTGCTTCTAACTGAACAACTATTATAGAGGATAACCATCTTTTTCATTTGGATGCTAGCTTGTATTCTATAGAGGATGTTGAAGTGCTCTTGCTGCTATGTCACTTGAAATCTTGAGTAATAGCTCCTTTCAAATAATTGCCATGGATAACTAGCATTTTACTTATTGAATATTGTCATAGTCTAGTATTTAAATCACTATTATTTGTTTGCTCTAGAAACGGGGCTATAACTGTTACTATGTACAACTTTGGATCTCCTAGAGTCGGAAATAAAAGATTTGCAGAAGCTTACAATGAGGTATTCTTTTTTGTTTCTTCCCCTTTGTTCACTATAATATTCATATATTATTTACTTTCATGTTTGGCCGTTCTAATATGATTTTTCTTTAATACCTTTCATTGTTATTAAAATCGCAATTCGGATATCTTGAATCACCTAAACGATTTAAATTGTAGCCCAAATCGTTTATTGGTAGAATCGCTGGTAAAATCAGTAGAATCGGACCGATTATACAATTCTACACCCATTCTACTCTTGCAAAAAAGTTTGATTTTCTGAAACCCATAACTTTTGATTCCGGAGTTGAAATTGAATTATAATATATCGTTGGAGGCTCTTAAAGTCTACTTTCTAACCCCAATTAGAATCAGATCATTATTTTTTATAGACTTTAAATATAGCCGGAAAAGTGCTAGGGTGTCAGTTTTGGATTCGATTTAGTATTTTGTTCAAATTGGAGGCGCCCGACCGGGCCCGCCTTCGGTTGGTGCCTCTCTGTCGCTCACCCAGCAGGCCCAAGGGCGAGGGCACTCCCCGGTCGGGCGAGCATCCGAGCAAGATGGATTTCTCAATTGGGCTCCTTCTTGGCCCAATCCGGGTTTCCTCCTTGGGTCTTTATGACTCGGTCTATTGCCCGATCTCTTCTTCTTCGCCGAGCCCTTAATCACCGGTTTGATTACTCCAACGCGGTCTTGGGCTACGGAAAATGGTCATATGAATGCGATCCTAATCCAATGCTCGTAGTGGTCCAAATAAGTCCGAGAAAATGCTCCAAATCTGCAATTTCCTATAAAACAATACCAAAGCTACGAAAACACTCGAAAACGCATATTAGTAATAAAAAATAGTTTTGTAGAGCCAAAAATACTCCTAAATATGACCAAGGGACGGGTAAATCATTATATAAAATGGACGGGGGTAAATCACTATATAAAATGGACATATCACTTACAAAATAAAATTTATAAATCTTTTAAAATGCTATCTAACCATTTGAATTTCATGGACAAAATCATAAATTCATGAGTCATATGACCTTAGATTTGGGCATAAAAAATAAAAACTTTGTAACATGAGTTTATTGTTGTTGTTGTTGTCATTCTTTAGTTATCTAGTTGAACTAAACTAATTTGCACCTAGTATTCCATTATCACCTAGTATATGTCATGGGATACAACTTTTTCATAATTTCAAGACATATCGAAAGATGTTCCATAGACGGAGAGGTTATCATAAAAATTCCATTGAATTTTCAATAAGACCTGGCCATAGCATTTTGTAGTCCAAATGGCATTCTTCGATAAGCGAAAGTGCCATAGGGACATTAAAATTAGTACTCCCTTCGGTTTTTTTTTTTTTTTTTTTTTTTTTTTAAATGCATCACTTCCCTTTTATGGGTGTTTTTTCTAAATGCATCACTTCTATATTTGGTAACTTCATACTATATTTTATCATTTCTCTCTCTTACTTTAAACCTCACTTAAATTATTTTATTATTTCTCTCTTCCATGGTCCTCACTTAAATAATAAAAATATCTACTCTCTCTCACACTTTCTTTTTCATGGTCCCCATCTTACTTTAACTATAATAAATTATTCACTCACTCACAATATTATATTACTCTCCTAAAACTCGGCGCATCACCAAGTGATGCATTTAGAATAACGGAGGGAGTATTTTCTTAATTGCATGGACGAATGTGAATTTGAAGGAAGCCAAAGTATCCATCTAAGTAACAAAAAAGGAATGCTTAGCCAACCATTTTAGCATTTGATCAACTAAGGGAAGAGGAAAGTGATCCTTCCGGGTGGCTTTATTTAATCTTCTATAATCTATACACATACGCCACCATGTTACAGTTCTAGTGGGGACCGCCTCACCCTTGCCATTCTCGGCAACGGTGATACCTCTTTTCTTTAGGACTACTTGTATAGGGCTCACCCACATACTATCCGAGATAGGGTAGATAATATCTGCAACAAGCAATTTTAGAACCTCTTTATAACTACTTCCAATCCTCCATCATATTTGGATTTAGTCGTCGTTAAGGTTCTATGGAGGAGGTATGATGGTCCTCAAGAATGATTTTATGCATACAAAATGAAGGGTTAATACCCTTAATATCATGAATGGTGTAACCGATAACTTTTTTTATTTTTTCGTAAAATGGCAAGCAATTGCTCAAGTTTTATTCATCAAGTTCAGCATTAACAATAACATTAACAGGTTATGTATTAGTACTATTATTAGGACTTAATTTGCATATTTCAGGGAAGAGGGAAGGGGCTCAATTCTACCGGGGGAGGCATATTACTCTCCCTAACATTTAATGAGTTAAAATCCTCCTTATTGGAACGATGACTAGGTTGATCTTTGCTTCCTCAAGTAGACACTTGTATACCATAGCCTCCTAATCTTCCTCGTCAGCACTCCCCATCAACAGTGTTTCAAGTGCATCATCTGAATTAGCCAATGCTACTTGCTCTTGTGGTAACTTATCAAGAACATAAGGAAATTAAACTACTTAAAATCGCCTCTACTCGACTAGGTATGGGCGTGTTGCACAAGGCACGTCCGTGCCACTATTAAATAATCAAAACAAGAACTTTATCTTCAAAACTTTTAATTAGACATCGACGTGTCTCTTTCTATGGCTCACGATATATCAACATCACTCGTCAATGCACGACCGTGCCTCATTTTGGCATAGGCGTGACTTGCTAGGCGTATCTTTACTCCATGGGCATGCCCGCCTTCAACATGGTCGTGACTTCCTTAGAATGTAGCACCTGGTATGGAACACTCGACACACACGGGCATGCCCCAAGTATGCATGGGCGTGCCTCATTCTAGACTTCAAATTACAAGTTTACTTCTCTAAAACACACTCATTGTGTAGCTGGAGCTTGGCATCTCAAGCTTTGCTTATCTTCACTTTGACCTTAAACATCATTAGCCTCGTGAATCCTGAAATACATCAAAAACAACGAAATCACCCACAAGCATCATATGATCTCAGCTAAACCAAATCAAGCTAAAATAATCTATGATCAACTAATCTAGAATAGAAAACTACCTAAAAGGACTCTAAAAACACGCACAACACATGACTTATCAAACTCCCCTAAGCTAGACCAATGAGTCAACTATGAAACACAAAGGAAGCAAGAGAACCCCTTAAGCAAGAATACATGTGCTAACGAATCAAAACAAGTGGAAAACAAGAAATGCGCGTCATCGATTATAAAACCACCATAAATTTCAAGCATTCAGAATCATCTTATCTTACCACACATCTCTCTAAACCAACTCATTCATATATGAATAGCATCTCGCTTTAGTTGTGCAAAATAAAATAAATAAGCTACTCGTGTTTACAAGGGTTAGAATAAGAAATTACTCATCCTAATTGCAATTATGCACGTCGACTTCACGCAATTGTCCTCTTTAGATTTGCTAATTAACTTTCTCCACTTGTTGAATGATGATACGAACATGGAAGTCATGAATTCCTAAATAAGAGTAGACTTGGTTAAACAGGGTTAGAAGATTTCATTTGGGAATGTGGTAGTCCCACCCCATAATCAAATGACGGGTTCAATCCAACTTTATATCCTCCAAACACCCACACAAGCTAAGAACCTCCTTGATTGGAGTGATGACTGACCTTTGCTTCCTTAAGTAGATGCTTGTACTCCCTAGTCTCCCAATCTTCCTCAACACTTCCCTCGACACTGTTTCGAGTGCATGATCTGATCTAGCCAATGCTACTTGCTCTTGTTGCAACTCATTAAGAACATCAACTTTAAACATGGTTTCCCCCATAGAAGAAGTCCCCATAGAGTTGACGAGTGAATACTCCATTTTCTCATCACCCATGTCAAAAATAATCTAGCCATTTTTCATTCAATAATTGCACTTGCGGTGGCTAGGAATGGCTTACCTAGGATAATAGGCACTTAGTGCATCTTTCTCCATCTCCATAACAAAAAAGTCGCATGGGATAAAGAATTTTCCCCGCTAAGAGGAACATTGTCAAGTATGTCGAAAGGAAACTTCACCACTCTATCAGCAAGTTGTAGAGAGATGCGTGTGGGCTTTTGTTTACCCATTTGAAGCTTCTTGCTGATAGACTAAGGCATGAGACTCACACTTGCACCAAGATCGCAAAGAGACTTTTTAATCTCTATTTCCCCAAGCTTCACTGAAATGGAGTTTTGTAATAGTGCACTACACTCAGCGACCAAAAGCGAGCATTCGCTTTGAGCTTCTTCTAGTTAGAGAACATATCCTTAAAAAACTTAGCATAACAAGACATTTATTGTATTAAGGAACAGGATATTTATGTGGAGCTTCTTCAATATGTCAAGATATTTCCCGTAGTTCTTCTTTAACTTGGCTTAGCCAATCACTGCGAAAAGGGAACTTGTGTGACATCCTAGATCACATCCTTGTCGCCCACCTCTTCATTGGTGATTGCCTTTTCAACAACCTTGCTTGATGGCTCCTTTGTAGGAGGATTTTCCAATTGGTTTGCAATGCTAGAGATGCCCCTTGGAAAAGCACCCGGAATCTTAGTATATGGCCAACTTGATAAGCTAGTTGGCATATATGGCTTTTTATGAGCTTTGTATATATTGGATGGATTATTGGTTGTGGCTATGAAGTTCTCCATCATTTGCTCAAGACTAGATCTTTTAGGAGTGGGTAGTTAATTTTTTTTTTTTTTTTATGCAAACAGGTTGTTAATCGAGTGGTGGTCTTGGTTCCAGGTGGTGCATTTTAGTGTTGCGCCGTCCTCCAATACGATAATTGTCATTATCTTCCATCGTCTCGATTAACTCCTTTGTATTGGTTGGGTTCTTAGTTATGATGGAACCCCTGAATGCAGCATCAATTGCGGAACTCATGAGTCATACCATTATATAATGTATCCACTCTGGGATACCATGACGAGGACATTGTGTAATCACTATCTTGCCCCAAGAATTTGACTAAAAAGCCCTTGTCTAGCTTCTCCCACATATCAAAGGAACCAATACTTTGATTACTTTCATCTCGTATCCACTATTTTGCCTTGTCACGTAGTGAGAAAGGAAAAAGGCGAAGTCTAATAGCATCATCAGTGACACGGTTGGGCTTCATAGTGTCACACTTCTCCATAAAATTTGTCTACACAAGTGAGAGGGCAATCATTCGGTGAACCTGCAAAAGAATCATCGAAGATAAACTGTTTGAATTTAGGCTTCAATTCGCGGTGATATGTGCTCTTACATTACTAGAGAGGAGTCCAGTTAATGGAAAAAAACACGGTCGCGGTTGCGTTAGCGTTAACGGTCGCGTTGTCGCAGAAACGACTCGTAATGGTTAAATAGAATGGATCGCGGATTTCGCGGCGTGAATTTTAAAAAAAAACAACACAAGTAGAATTTTTAGCTTGTTAATTCACGTGCTTTGTATTTATACCATATTTTCCCCAAAACTATTACAAACATTAAATTTCAATTCGGAGTAGAAAGCCCCAAGACTATTTTATAAAAAAGGGGTAAAGAGGGGTAGCTAATGGGTCACAGCTCACCATAAAGGTAAAATAAATAAATGGGTAAAAAAGGTGATGGAACAAAGCTGTCACAACTGCTATAAAAATGTTGAAAACAGACAAAAAGTGGAGCAGCATGTCACTCTTTGACTCAGCAAATGTAACAGTTTCACAACGACGTTCTACTGCTACGGAACGACCAACTCGCCGATTTGGGTGTGAATTTCAACTCGGCGTTTTATAACGGCCTTTTTCAGAACGGCAAGTCGGAAACCCGTTACAAAGCGGGCGTTACATAACGGAACGGTCGAGTTTTTTTTCAATGGTCCAGTTATTGTATCTGGTTTACCATGCTCCTTAAGAGATTTATTGGGAGGTTCCTTGACCATGTTTCTTGTATTTTGATTTCTTCTCCTTCTACCTCTTTGTCTCCTTCACTAGCATCGATACAAAATCAAATGGTTTTAGATTGTATGACCCTGAACATCAAGTTTGCATGCAACAAAAAACTAAAAACAGAGTATAAAAAACACAAGAGACAATAGTCGAAGCAACAAATAGCTTAATAAACTCCAAGATAGCAAACCCAATAGCACTCGGTGCAGCCATTCAAGCCACATCCTTCCCCAAGTTCAAATCAGCTCTACTAAGTGACATCACAAGCATCCAACTAGGAGCTAGAAAAGTAAAGAGAAATTAATAAAGGAGGAGGAACACTAAAGTACTCAACCATCTCATTGCAAACCATCCTCACCATATGCCTGGAAAGTGACTCGCTCCAATGACAAAGGCTAAAAACCATTTGCAAATCATGATGGCTTTTGAGTTTGTAATGAGGCTTAAGATACGACATAATTCAGAAAGTTGTGGTCAAAACCTATTTTAGTGGAGCAATTTCATAACAATAAGATATTTCATTTACTTCATCCTTTCCATTATTCAACAAAAGATTATGAAAATGAACCACCAAACTTCCAACTTTTAAGAAGCTTTTATTTTCCTCTTTTTCTTTCGAGAAAATACAAGTTAATATCCTATATCAACAAAAATTGTTAATATCAAAGGTAATTTTGTATTTTTTTCGCTAAACGCCCTTTCTCTTCTCTATCTACACTATTAACCCATCACCGTCACCATCACACAACCATACGCACCACCCACTACACCACTACACGACCACTAGCACCACCGCCACTGTACGTCCGTTAACACCATCGCGCGACCACCGCACGAGCAAATTCCTTTCCCTAAAGGGTTAGTATGGGTCCACTTTACATGCTTTGCAACTAGGGTATCTTTTGTTTGGCCATGGTGGTTTGCAAAGGAGAGATAAGGAATTGCTTTTGGGGGGAGGAGAGAGAAGGAATTGCTTTGGGAGGAGAGGAGATAGAAGGATATTAACATATTTTGTTAATATGTGATATTAACTAGTTTGACTACCTTTTTTTTTCCTTTCTTTTTGCTATTTTTTTCTTTTTCATTTTCATTTTTTAAAATAATATATACAAATGTTGTTTCCATTTGACATCAATGGGAAACATACTTTATTAGCCTACAAGGGTCAAAATATTAATACATTTAAAGGCTTTGGCTTGTAATGCGCTTGTAACGCGAAGAAGGGAAAAGGTTACAAATAGAGGGTAGCAAAAGGGGGCAAATGCCAAACCCCTTAACAACAAACTTATATACAAAAAGAAAACCATCTCCTATGAAGATAAAATGATAAATTACCTCAATCATCTTTAAATAACTGTTTGAGTCACTTTCTTAAGATTCATAATGCCAATTCTTGATCTAGATGGCTTCAATGAGGGATAGAAAACCACACATGAAATGTTCAGAGGCCAAATAATGGAGGCTTCAATTAGTAGACGTCAGTACATCACTTGGGAAAGCTACTCCATCCTACCCGAACCCTCTAACCCAAGATTATGCGTTTTCTAAGAGGTTTTCCTTTACTAGCTGCAATAAATTGACTTCTAAGCTTAACCGAAGACATCCAATTCATGCATAAACTTTCATAGTTAAGAAATAAAATTAAATCTAATCATCAATTCATTAGTATCAGTTCACTAGAGGTTCTAAAACAAAGAACAATACTTACAAAAACTAGATTTAAAGAAATTTTTTTATACATTTTAAAGATTTTATCATTTAGAATTTGGATTTAGGGCTTTAGATTTCAAAGAAAGCAAAATAGGTTTTTGGGGTATGGGTTAAAAGGGAGCATAATTCATCAAATCATCAACCAATCAAACTCATCAACATCATCAAATTAAACAATAAACCAAATCAAATCAATGCACACAAGGAAACTCAATCAACCAAAGCAAACTCAATCAACCAAGCCATGCGGAAAAATAGTTGCTCTGATGTACATGTATAAGGGAGAGAAGTTAGGTTGTCCACATTGTAATGCAATAGTTTTAGGCCAAGTAGGCCATAAAGTCATAAAAAGACCAAACACCAACCTAAAGTAGGCATACTTTAGCTAGAACAAAAGACAAATAAAAACCACAATAATAAATAAGAGTCATCAAAGCCTTTCATATCCAACGTTCCTCATCCAATCACAACAAAACTCATGAAACACCAGGAAAAGGAGTAAAACAATGAACCACAAATATATTACGAGGCACACGTAATAATGTATGAAAATTAAAGTTATTCGAGGTTAGAGAATGCTAGTGAGACTGAAATGAGCTTTCTAGACACTTTGTGCGACTTGTGGAACCATCATTTTGTTATTTGTAAGATAAATAAAAAAAATCTTTGACCATTGTCTAAGTACCCCAATCCTAACATGTAATGCAATCCGGGGAATAGATCTCTAATCAGTTATAAAGACGACAAAAATTATAATTTTTCAATAAGTAAAATGTATGAGCAAAAGGTGCAAGGAAAAACCTTGTCAAAGACTCTTTCTTGTGCATTTCCACTTTTAGAATACCATTGCTTATTCTTATTACCATGTGATATTATGTTTCCTCACAAAAGCAAGAATATCGAATTACTATTTTATTGATTAGTTATTTCTTTCATATTCTCAAAGTCAATCAGTAAAGAGAAAAGAGACATCCAATGTTTTTATATTATTTGAGGATACATGCTTCTCTTAATTTATAACACGTCAAAACTCAATATTATCAAAGGACACTAAGTTGTACGGAGGACATTCTATCACTAAAAGGATAAAAGCAAGGTCCATAAAATAAACTTTATAATCAATATATGTTTTAGGCAAAAATTTGACCTTCTTTTCCACTTTTATTGGCCACATCTCTATTTGGGCTATCCCAAATAATAGGATTAATTTTGTATCGAGTATGATAAATTATGATTTGATTCGTAGAATCTTAACTAGGGACTTTTGGTCAACATTTCTATAAATTATAAATGGTGATTATTATTATTATTATTGTTTTATTTTATTTTATTTTTTTTGAGCAAAGTGCTTAAAATGACTGCTAACTTGATGTGGCATATAAGAGGACATCAAATATGTTTTTAACGGTATCAATTTGACTGGATAGAAGTTCAGACTATAAATCGCTCTATCTTGCACTATAAAGGCATTGTATGCTTACATAACTAGCCTATTAACTTTTTTATTCAAGCAGGCCTATGTATCTTATTAATACTTGCTGATGATGAACTCATGGTGATTATTAGTTAGCGCCCTTAGCGGCATCCTCTCATTTTCTAATCTGTTCCTTTTCTCTACTCTGAAACTCCTGGTGTCTGCTAACAAAATTTTGACTTTAGTTTCTTTATGTTGTAATGGAATTAAGTGGATTGTTAAAAAAAAAAAAAAAAAAAAAAGAGAAAAAAGTGAACACAATTCATACAAGTTTTTTCAATACTATAAAATTTTAGATTTTTACATTATAAACTGTTAGTCTGCTGCCATCTGAATTCTGACTGATGTTTTTTTGTACGTTGTTGACAAAATCTTTGTAGAGAGTGAAAGATAGCTGGAGGGTGGTGAACCACAGAGACATTATACCAACTGTCCCTCGCTTGATGGGTTATTGTCATGTGGCTCAGCCTATAAATTTGACTGCTGGAAATCAGGAGAATGCTCCAGTACGTTCATATACTTTTCATGTTCTTTATAGATTTTTTTGTAGGCAGGAGATGCTTTCCCTTTACATACTTAAACACCGTAATACGTGTAAAATATGACTGCTAGCATTCAGGCATCATTATTGGTTATATGATTGTTCATATGTATGCAATATTTCAGGAACATGTCAAGCTTTCTGGTGATGGTTATCAAGGAGATGTGATTGGGGAAGCAACACCTGATGTTTTAGTCAGGGAATTTGTATGTTCTGGTTTATCTCTCGTTTTTACTTATGTTTTACTTTTTCAAATTTTGTTTGTTTAGTTGCACTTACTAGATTAAAAAAATTCAATGCATAGGGTAATACTGTAATAAATTGTAGAATAATCAATCATACTTAACTTAGAATTAGGCTTAAGTGTGAAACCAAAGGGTTTTTTGTTCATTTTCCCAATTTTTGCTTATTTGGAGATCCTGAAGGGGGGAAGGCCAAAAAAAAAAAAAAAAAAAAAAAAAAAAAAAAAAAAAAAAAAATGCCCTGCTAAGTAGAAGTTATCAAATGAGCAAGAAAAAAAACCTCAGGTACATTTAAATCTTTCATGATATAATTAGCTTCTTCGTAATCCTCTAAAAATTTGTAGATTGTATAAAGTATATAAAAAAAAGTGGCTCTTATATTTATTTTTGAGCTGTCAATGGTATGAAGATTGTAAATTTTCAAATTATGTAGAAAAATTTATACTTGGTTTACGGTGATATAATCCATGTTATTCATTTATGCAAAAACTGGAAAAACTATTTGGTTTACCGTGATATACTCTATGTTATTCATCTATGGAAAAACTTTCTAAACTCTTCATATATTTATATCTGATTAATGTCTACAAAATTTTATTTCCCAAAAACTCTATGTGTCCCTTTTTTTTTTTTTTTTTTTCTTGATGCTCTTAATAAGCATTTAGGATGGTTCAAAGATAAGGTTTATGCAGCAATCGCGGTGTTGCAGGAAAGGAAGTGATGTGTCAATCACAAAACATGCCACGATGCAAATTTGATTTTAATAAAGTCATTTAGGATGTATAATAGTTATATGTTATTAGAGTAGTTAGAGTAGACTATAAGAAGCTTAGGTCGTGTATCTTTGTATAGCAATTAACTTTTAAGTGAAACACGGGATGTAATGTTCAGTTGGGGTTGGAATGTAACTTGGATGAGGTCTCTTTTTTTTTTTTTTTATTTACTACCTCTGTTGCATATTATTACATATTATGTGCAACTTTTGAATTTTTTATATCTCACAAATAATACCCAAAAGTTGCATATAATAACGGAGGTAGTATTTTTATACACATGAACCAGATAATTTTGGGTTTGTCGATTTATAATACTTTACAAAACAACCTATTTGAAACAATTTGGTCACATCTTTGCACTTGAGTCTTAGTCTTATGCGACACTCTCAATGCTCTCAAAAATAAACCTCCTTACATTACCTCCATTCCTATATTTTCTTAACACTTTCCCCCAATTTATCACGGGATTCTACTTTGGATTGGAAGATGGGGGGGTAGGATGGAGTCGTGAAATCGGATCGTAGGATCGACCGATCCTACAAAAATTGCAAAAAAAAAAAAAAAAGTTACTAAACTGTATCAAATATTTTTTCATATTTAAACTAAATTAAGTATATAAAATAATTTTTTATAAAGTTATTTTTTTAAATAGATGATATGACGATAGTGTATACATACACAATCTAAATTTATAATAGTACTTGTTAATTTTATATTCTAATTCTAATAAAAAAAAATACATTATATATATATATATATTAAAAACATCATTTTTGCCATTAAAATATCTTATATTGCAATAATACGTTCACAAAAAGTAAATTATGGCCAAGTATGAATTATGTTACTAGGTCTACCACAACCAACATCATTTTTTCTCCTATTTTTAATATATATATATTTATTTTTTTACCGAGGTTGAACTAGAGCTTGACCTGTTTATAAAATTCAAAGAAATTAACTTCACTCGCTAAAGATTATTAAAAAATTTATATACACTTTACATACTTGCACTGAAATCAGATAATTCGAGTAATATTCGAGTGTAACATAATCAGCTACATCAAGTGAAATTCGAGCGAAATCAGGCAGGGTTGGATCCACGGAATCTACCAACCAAGAACTATAGTAGGCCCGCAAATTAGCTTATTTTAAACAAAAATAAATAAATAAATAAAAATTAAGGGGAAAAAATAAAGATAAAAAATAAATTGGAAAGAAACCAGATGAGCAAGCCCATGCTTAGGTCCACTAAGATAAAAATGTTCCTTTTAAGCTTATTTTGTAGAATCGGTAGAATCGGCCATACGATCTTAGAATCGATATCGCTTCTACCGATCCTATGGCCGATTCTACTGATCCTATGGCCGATTCTACCGTAGACCGATTATATGGACGATCCAGATTGACGGGGTGTATTAGGATCTTAGAATCGCACGATTCTACGATTTGGATCGCGATTTTGATAACATTGCTTTTCCCATTAGTCCGTTCCTTAAAGCTCTTTATGCTATTTCTTTTATCTGTTTTTTGCTAGCCCCATTGACTACCTTATTTGCCTTTACACTTTTCCACTCACTCTCTCTTTTCACCCACCCACCTTTTTTTTCTCTTACTTTATCCACTTTTTTTTTCCCCACCCATTCACCACGTTAACCACATTCTCTCCAATTTCCTAAATTCTTGTGAGAATAGTAAATGTCAAAAACAAATAGGAATTGAGGTAGTACATATTAGAATTTTTTGGTGTTCGTATGAAATATGTTGAACTATATATGGTACTATTTTTCATAAGAATGATGACAAGTGCAGAAATCAGAATTTGAGTAGTAAAGTTTCTAAAAGCTAAAAAAGAAATTAAAAGTTGAAGGATAAAAGAAGAAAAAGAGGCAAGTTGTAGAAGCCTATTAATGTTTAGAATGCATCTCTGTCCTTTCTTTGCAAATATTTGGTGAATGTGAAGTTTTATAGAAGCTAAGCTGCTCCCTTTAAGTCTTCATTAGATTCTGGATCTGTATTGATTCCCAGGGCTGCAGTGCTTACTCTCATTTCCCCCCTTTGAAGCATCAGGTCACGGGTGGAAACTAGCAATAATCGTCATCTTGCGATAGTCATAAAAGTTATGGTGTCACCCAACAACTGGCAGATTAGGGTGGGGTGAACTTGGTCTGTTTCCTAGTTTTATGATAGTAATAACTTGGGGATGAAACAAACACATGACAATGATCAGATCAGACTTCAGATTTAGCCTACTCTACAATATTAATCCGGTAAAGATTTGTGAATATGCAGAGTGGCTTGTGTGATGGTTATTTAAATCTACATACGACAAGGTTGTATTATGGGTACAAATTCCATTTCCTCTGGTAATCTGGCATGGAATTGAAACTAGTTGTAGATATTACACAACAGAAATCAAAGTCTTTGGTTCCAGCTCTCCTAGAGCACAGAATTGAACTATTTAGTGATTAGAATCAGAAGCAAGGAGCCCAATGGGTTACTTGAAATATTTTATTTTTTATTTTTTCAACTGATTTATCTTTTCGTCCATTCTCCACACCCGAATGGCTCTCGGTTCTTGAGAATGGTTGGGAGATGAAGCAATAGTTTAAAGTGCTTCTTGAAACTTTTTAAGCATCCCAAAAAGGCAATGAGAGGGAATTTGGAGCTGAGGGAAAGGAAATTCAGGGAGAATAAGGGGTCTATTTTATTTCCTGTTTGGCTATGGAATGGGCAGAGATTAGGGTAGAAAGTCTGAAGTATCAATTTTCCTTTTGCTTTTAATTAATCATGTCCTTCGATTCTTGGAAAGATTTGTAAGTGAAAATACAAATTCTCCCCTTCCCTTCCTTCACCTCACTTACTCTTCCCCTCCCCTTTACCATAACTGCTATCCAAACATGCCATTAGTTAAGACATGGAGATAAGGTATACGATTATGTTTATGCTGTTCAAAATTTCTCAAAAAATGCATGCCTAAACATTCAATGTTTTTTTCTGAAAAAAATGCATCTAACATAACATGACAATGAATGCCCAATTCCGCAGTGATTGCTCCAAAAGCTTGCTTAGGTCATTCAATAGGTTCTGTACCAGTCTTGTGGCATCTTTTGTTCTACTTATTAAAATCAGAACACTTTGTAACTAGAGTAGGAACCTACAAAAGTTAGAATCAGCTGTTTTGGTTCTGCAAGCTATTATTACTGCACTCAATTTTTTGCATTGCTTCTGTGTATGCCAGCATATGCCCTGTACCCTTCACAACTGGGTTCTATGTGTATTAACTTAAAAACCATTCTTTTATTTCATTGTTGACTTTAGATTGTAAACATTTGTACAGTGCTATAGGTACATCTCAGATAGTTCTAGTATATTGGTATGATTTATGTAGATCAGCACAAGCAGATTGGCAAGTTGCCAAGTATCTTGTATGTTAGCAACATAAAACCTGAACTTATATTTAATTTATTATTCTTCAGCAATTTAGTAAACATCTCTCTGATTTGTATAGCATTTATTTCATTTATTTTTATGTTTTTACAGAATATTTGATTGCTGTTACTCGTATTGTGCGTGTGGTGAAAGTGTACTATTAACTTATATACACAAACTGTAAAGGAAATTAAAAAAAAAAAAAAAAAAGATATCTGCTTAGGAAAACAAAATTACAAAATCCATTTTAACCCAATATTCTTTTGTTTGTATATTGATCAATTTTTTCCCCTTATTTTTTTTTTTTTTGCATATTATGCAGATGAAAGGTGAGAAAGAATTAGTAGACAGAATACTGCAGACTGAGATAAATATATTCCGGGCCATTAGAGATGGAAGCGCATTGATGCAACATATGGAGGATTTCTATTATATCTCATTGCTGGAGGTAGTTTATTTGCCGAGCACTTTAATTGTTGTAGATTAGTCTACTATGGATCTATGCTTGAGTTGTGTCACTTGTGTGAGTTCAGTTGAAATCGAGGTTATGTTTGGTGTGTGTAATGTTTTAGTTGCTTAGAGGTTTCGATTGTTCAAAGCTGAAGAGCTAGAGTAAAGAAAAAACCTTAGCTGAAAGCTAAAACATGTATAGCTTAATGGTTAAGGTTGATAATTCATAGATATTAAACAGCTAATCATATTTATTGTGAACGATATAATCAGGAGTTAACCTTTTTTTTGTAAATATTAGGAGTTGACCAAGGTGAAACCTGTTACATGGTAATAAAGGATGTCTTTAATTATGTTTTATATAAGAATCTTTATGACTTGTTGAATGCAAGTAACCTGTAATATTAGTAAAATATAAATTTTAATAATCAGTAATTTTAAGATAAAGAAGTTCTTTTTCAAGTAATCAGATTGAAAGATGGAAGGCAGTACTTGGATGTAAGTAAGTACAAACATGCATCAAATATTTTTATTCTTTTGGCCCTACATTAGATAATTCTTAAATTTCCTCGATAGATATACATGTATTCGTGTTAGTAACTATGTAAAATACAAATGGTCCTTAATTTGCTTGTGCAACTAATAAGCCAAAATTAAAATACTTTCTGAAAATGTATGCAATTAACAAGCCAAATTATATAATTTCTGAATTTTTTGTTATGGATATAGTCAAGTGTTGATTGTTGCTCTTGTTAAAATTCTTTAGTAGAAGGAAATTATTTTACGTCCATGACTAAAATAATGTGCAAAATGAGAAGTAGAAACTAATTTAAGACATTGCTTGATCATAAATCATATTGCTCATAGACAGGGCCATGAAACGAGTTGTCCATAAAGGGAAAATTCTGGATAAAGATAAAAGGTGGAACGCACTCCCTCCTCCCCCCCCCCCCCCCCCCCCCCCCCCCCTTCCCCGAGCTGTTATCTTTATCAGTTTCAATGTAGCTAGATTACTCGAGTACTAAATTATGTATCCTGTCAATTGTGGCTTCCACCCATGTTTTATGCTTTTATTTATATGAATTGGCTTTTAGCAGTCCTAATTGTATGACTATAGACTACTATTTTCCCCCGACAGTTATTTAATTGTATTACATTTTCGAAAATGATCCAATCTCCCCCTTGGCAAAAAGCTCAAGAAAGCCCCTAAACCCTATGACTAACAGCCACTTCCATAAGAAGGCTAAAATTGGGCTATAAACCAAAGCTCTTAGGAAATCGCCAACAAATGGGTGGCACAAGCCCAGTGAAAATGTTTATAAACTGCTACAAAAAGCTCAATTCAATATTGTACCTAACAAACTCCCTTCAAGTGTAACCAATGAACTTCCACTTAAGTGGAATGAAGAGATTAAATTTATTGATTGAAAGGTAATTCGTGTGAACTAAAGCTATGAGGAAATTGTCAATAGATAGGCTTTAATTGCACAAGCCCATTAATACTAGAGGCTATCCATGCATGGTTCGAAATTACCATTAGCTATAATATTTGAGTTATATGTGTCGGTAATGTTCGTATGAACTGAAATTCAAGCTTATAAGAGGAAACTATTAGAGTTAGAATGATTAAAGGGGAGGCAATTGTTCCGTTATTCCATGTCTTTCTATCTAATCCATCATTGATGGTTTAATAGCATGAACTAGTACAACTATTATCAATCTTGATCTTATTTTTGCTTGTTTGAATAATCAGATAAAATAAAATCCTTCTCCTTTTACTATTTTGTTCTACTTGCTTTCATTTTTGTCCCTATTTTTTTTGTTCTACTCACATTGTTTTATAATATTTTAGGCATGCCTCATTTTCCATCATTTCCCTCTTATTATACAATAAATAAATCTTTCCGCACAACCTTTTATTCACTTTTTCTTACAACCAGCCATCTATTATTACATTATTTTACTTTATCTTACACGCAATCACCTTTTATATGAAATTTTCTTAATTGAAATATCTACAATTGTGTTAAACATAAAAGAATAGATTGAGTACTATACTATTGAATTACAATTTCAGTACCCAGATGATGTTATGGTGTCTATTAAATAGTTTAGATTTTAGGATTTAACTAACCATGCGAGCTCTAGGTTCTATTTTTACCTGTGCTCCTTTCAGTCCTCAGATCATGTACTATTGTGATGCTCTTTTCTCAAATTATATTCTTTGAGATATATCCTCCCTGCCTGTTCCCACTTATTGCTTATTGGAGCAGGGTTTCTTAAGAGTTATTAAAAGCCTCCCAGGATCATGCCAATAGTGGGATCCATTCTGGATCATTTTTTCTGGTCTTTTTCATCATTGTTGCTGTGGTGGTAACGGTTGTGAAATATAATGCTTGTGTTTAATTCCTTATATGTGGCAGAGTGTAAAGTCAAATTATCAGACTGCTACTGTGGCTGTGAAGAAGAAAGGAGACGATTTATCTGTCAGCTGAAACATGGTTGGTTGTTAACTCTCAAGTTTCATATTAGCTAACTTTCATGAATCATCATATCAAGTACTCCAAAACTATGGTGTCTGCAGAAATCTCATAAATTGACATTGGATTTTCCACTTTGCTATCTAGAATATTGGTATTTAGAATTTATTCTAAAATACACCGGAGCAGGAAGAGCAAGAGGGGTCATATCTATGCGATTTTATAAAAGAACAAAAGAAGTTGTGTATATGTGCTGTTTGGCTGTACATGGTTCTTGGCTATCCAAATATCAGAATATGGTCCTGTTAGCAGCAGCTACCCAGTAAATGCTTTTTTACTGGAGCTGCTCTCCTACAATCTTTGTGTGGATGTTGTTCCTCCTTTGTCTCACATCTCAACTTTCTCTAGCATTTGACATTCAGTACTGTCCGTCTATCCTCCTTATTTCTGCTCTGTAAATATACTTCTTGATGTATAATTGCTCAACTTAAGATTTTTGTATATATGTCTTGTAAATATCATGTTTCTTTAAAATGGGACGTTTTTTTTTTTTATTGTGAAAAAATTATGTCTCTGTCTTTGCTCTCAACTCTTTGAGCCAACTTCTTTCGAGGTGTCTATCCTTATATATTGCTTACTATGCCGCATTGTTCCTTCTGCTGTTGGTCTATATTCTGAATGTAAAATTGCAGGATTTGCAGCTCAGATGCTTTGCCACACTTGAAAGAATTAGTTTAAGCAACTTATTTCAGAAGGAAGGTGGCTACTACTTCAGCCTCCATGATACAAATGATGTTATTCTTTGAAGTTTGAACACTATTTCCATTCAGTATTCCTCTTTTCTTAGTGTATACTAGTTTTTCTTTTGATGGATCATTCAATTTCATTCATCTTAAAAATATGTTACTCAAATTCTTCATTATTTTAAGTATGGATTCTTGACATTCGGACATGAATAGGACATTTGATCCTTTATTTTATTTTTTTACCAACATTACCAAATGGCCGAGTTGAAAACATATCCGACAGTGTTAGATAGGATAACCGACCAAGTCCGAGCAACAGAGTCTAAAAGTGAATATCACCTTGACATTAAGTGGTTTGTCATTTAGTATCCTCCTCCAATAATAGTAGTAACAAATAAAGCAAGGGACATAAATAGATTAATAAATAAATAAACCAGCATAATATAAGGTAAGAAAGATATGAGTTGCTTTCGGCTCTACATTGTTTCAGTGGTATTCTGAGCTGCACTTCCTAGTGTTCATATAACCTCAGTGAATGTTCATCTGGCATAGAAATAGTTAAGACCAAAAATAGGTGCTTTTCATATTATTCTCTTTTTTAAAGGCCTTGTACTTTTTTACTTGCACATTATTTTTTCTTCAGTTCGAGTAAGCAAATCTGTCACCTTGTTCATTCCCACTATTATTTGTTTTTTTCTTAGTCTCTCTCCGGCTTTTCAATTTATCGTACCCGTAATTGTTCATCGACACTTTAACATGGCAACAAATACTTGAACTTTCATAATTTGTTTAGAAATAATTGCACCATTTTTGACTTTCACATTACAGTATGACCATTAATTTTCCAGATACTGTACTTTATTTCAATTTAGGAGTCTGAAAGGTAGCTAAGCAAACAGCAACAAAGATTTGCAGATCAAACAACCGAAAATGAGTAAAATTTAGTATTAACAGAAACATTATCGCTTTGATTGGATACAATCTAAGATATTCCATTCCAAAATTCATATAATGTTCTAGTTTACAAACGCTAGCTTAGTAAAACGGATTGAAGACTTAGAGAGGTTTTTAACATGTGCAGAAGTTGCAACCTTATTATTACTATTGGTGCTCATTATTCTTAAACTTTGTCTCAGAATGTCCACTTCCCTTTTCCTCTTATATTCTTCATCTTCCATTGAAGCTAATTGTGCTTTTAACACTTGAATCGTTTCGTCCCTCGCTTTCAACTCCCGTTGAAGATCTTCCATCAATTCTTCTTCATCTGCTCTCCAGTTTAGTGTCCCTGGTTCACAATTTTAGAACTGTCAATTTACTGGTCTGATATAACCAAAATAAATTGTAACTTCTGGTTTGCAAATTACTCATTTGTTACTGCATCAATAACTGTATGCCCCACTCATTGCAGTTCTATTGAAGCTTTGCTACAAGTTGGACATGATCTTTATCATTTATTAACAAACAAAACAATTCATTGAAACAATTAAAATTTTATCATCGCAGTAGATGATGTTAGTGGTAAAGTCTTGCGAGTTGATACTCAAAACCCGAAATCAAACCTCATCATAGTCACCCCCTTTGTAGCTCTCTATATAATAAATAGAAAATGATTGAGAGGGCTCATACTTTTTTCTCAAATTAGGCTAATTTATTACTACTAATTCTGTTTTCAAGAAGCCAACATTAACTAGGCTGCTGAATTTCACAGAATATGATGAGAAAGAATGCTTAATTAAGGCGAAAAGTGTACCTTCATGTGTCCTTTGAATCAGATCATCAAGCTCATGCTTAATAGCAAGATACAACATCTTCCATTTTTCAACAGCCTCATCTCTTCTTGCTCTTTCTTCCCTCATCTGTTCCATCAGCGACAAGCTCGTAGCAGCAGCCGCAGCAGCAATATTACTACTATTACGACAATCTGTTGCCATTCCATCTGATGAAATTTCGCTCTTTCTTGCAATACCAATACCCCCCTCGGCCTCCTCTTCCATCTGTCTGATCCTCTCTTCGCGCTCTTCCAAGCTCTTCTTTAGCCCTTTTACCTCTTCCCTGAGCTTCTTTCGCTCTTTCTTCCACTCCGCTTCCCTGAACGCAAACACCATCAGTTCTTTCTCGTAAACCTCGGTCTCTTCCTCCCTCTGCTTCAATATTGCATTGATCTCCTGCTGCAGTAGCCTCATTTTCTGTATAAACATCCTTGGATCATTCTCCCATGCATAGTTCCCTCTTTTCGGCCTGCTCGAACACACCCCCATTTCGTCGAATTTCAGCCTCCTTTCTTTTATCTTCTGTTAGTAAGGTCTCCTTGTTTTCGGGTTTTTCAGGCTTTTGGGATCGGTGTCTGTCTGACAACTGCGCGCTGCGCGCTCTGAGTCTACGGTAGAGGCCTCTAGCACATAAATATTGTCAACATGTGCAGCCCATGGTGGAGGATGGAGAGAGTAAGAGTGAGATATGTGGTTGAGTTATAGTTGGGTTTTGGATGAGCAAAGACAAAGGGGGGTTTAAATGACATAAATTCTTAGCAGGAGAAAAGGGGGGCTTCTGTCACTGAATGAAAACAGTCTCCATATACTTTGTCCGATTCGTTTTCGGTTCTTTTTTCGGATTCACGTAAAATTTTGTTAAATTCACTCCAAAGGAGTTATACAGTTTTACAAATTTTTTTTATTAATCTACATATATAATAAAATTAAATTAAACATGATTATTATACGGCCTATAATAACATTAACTACTAATATGGTTTAAACTTTACAATTTAAATCACTTTCAAAATAAAATTAAATAAAAGGGATTTGATCATAACAGTCAAGCATAAGAATATAAATTGGTCTAGTATACTTCCAATAATTACACTCAAGTCCAAAAACTAAAACCAGTTATTATAAAATATAAATGAATAGTGACATTGTACGAACCCTTAATTGTAAGATTTCATTGTGTTAAAATTAAGATGGATCTCAACAGTGTATTTTGGTAGTTAGTGAGTTAAATTAATGGGTGTGCAATTATTACATAATAGAAGGCCCGTGAAAGAGGAGTGTCCCATGTTTAGAGAATTTTGTCAAATAATATTGGATGGAAGGATTTGTCACATGCATTTCAACATGTACACTTATTGATATAATGTAGTATTCACGGTAGTACGTCGTGTATTTGATGCCAAATGTTCTACTTTTTTTTTTTTTTTTTTTTTCATTATAATTTTTGGTTTATTTTGCATCATTGAACTAGACTATTGTATATTTGACTAACACTAGAGTAGGCTAATAAATAATTATGCAGATGCAACTATTAGGGAGTAATGAGTGGAGGCGTGGAGCTACAACATACGGAGTAATTCCTAAGAGATTTCATTAAGTTTAGGTATTATTTATTTATACTGTGGGGTATTGTGTGATTGTTTTCTCATACTTGTGGGGTTAAGGAGAAAATCCAAGTTATTCAATTTGAGCAACAATCGAAGATATTCAAAGGACACGCTGGTCATTTTACTACGTAGTGTCAGGGTAAATTTGTTAAGTTAGGTAAAAGTGAAAAAAACAGTGTTAACGAAAAGGCTTTAATGGAGATAAATCAGAAGATTTTCAAAGTGTGGAGAAAATTTAGAAGATTTTTCAAAGTCTTTAATGGAGAAAATTCAGAAGATTTTCAAAGTCTTCAATGGAGAAATCAAATTTTGCGATCAGCTTCAATAGAGGAGGACAACACCAGTGGCGGACCCAGGAATTTCCGACTGGTGGGTCACAATCGATAATCAAGTATGTAAAAAAAAAAAATTACCGAACAACCAAATAATAGTACTAAAAAATTTCATCAAAAAGACAAAAACCCAACAATGTTAACAAAAGGTTCAAAGTTTACCAAACAAACAACAACAAAATCAACCAAAGTTTAATAGAATTAACTAATTAGACTGAAATAAATTGAAGATTAGAATTTTAAACTAAAAATTAGAAATCAACTTACTAGCAAAATGAGAATAGGAGATTAGACTTTAGAAGAAGCGACGAAGAGAAGAGCGGTGAGCACAGAGGACAGAACACAGAGCACTGGAGCAGTGGAGCAGGGCAGCAAGCGAGCAGCAGCCGCCCAGCAGGCCAGCAGCACAGCCAGCACTGGAGGCGTGAGCAAGCTAGCGAAGAGCACTGTCAAAGTGTCAAACATTTCACAAATTCACAATTCAGAATTTCAGATAATGCAAAATTCTCTGAAATTGAGTTGATTATTGAACAATTAGGGATTTAGGGTTCAAATTTAGTAATACTAATTCATAACTAACAAGTAATATCAACAATTAAATAAATAAATAAAAAAAAAGCCGAAAGATGAGTAGATGAAGATGACTAACCTGAAATTATGCGAAGAGGAAGACGACGCGAACTAGCGAAGAGGAACTGGGGATGAGGCGATTCAGGCGAAGAGGAAGAATGGAAGATGCGAACTTGCGAAGAGGAAGAGGCGAACTGGAGTGGAGAACTGGAGTTGGAGATGATTGATGAAGGATTGAAGGGAAGAGGCGAATTGGCGAAGAGAAGAACTGAAGAAGGCTAGGGCTTGAAGTCTTGAACTGAATTCGTGATTTGGTCATTTGGGGAAAACTGATTTTAGTTTTTTTTTTTTTTAAAAAAAAAAATAACTTAAAATTTTTTTTTGGGCCTGGTGAGTCACTTGACCCACCAGATCTAAACCCAAGTCCGCCACTGGACAACACTCATACCTTTGGGGTTAACCATGCTATTCTTTCCTCCATTTTTCATAAGGTTTTCGTTTGATTTGGCGGTGAAGCCGCCGAAAAGAAAACTGTGTAAATGGTGGTGCAAGAGAGAGTAAAGCTTGAGCTGCTTCAATAGTGTACCGATAGTGAAATTGAAAACGGTGTGAAGAGGAGGAAGAAAGAAGGGAAAAATGGAGTGGAGGTGGGTTGGGGTTTTGGATTTGAAGATGATGGAGGTAGAGCTCCGTCAATTTAGGACTACTCTAGCGCAAATATCAAGGCAAGTATTTACAGGAATGTCACTTAAGTAGTAACACAATATATTACTCAAGATGAGTAATATGGGTAAGCTCATGGGGATAGGATCCCTTCCTTTCTCCCTCTTACCTTAAAATTTACAGTCTTTATAGTTTATCAGCATGTTTCCTATCCAACTATCTTAACCTCAAAACTATGAATCTAACACAAATTCTTGAATAATACACACTTTCATTAATTTATTGTAAGAAGAATTAAATTCACCATGAAGTATAATTTAAAGACAGTTAGACAACCCTTATATATTATAAAAGTTATAATTTTTTTAAATATAAATTTACCCTTAAAAAACACTCAAAATGTATTAGATTAATCATAATATCCTTTATACTTCGTAATATTTATCTATTAGAAATATACACATTAAAATACAATCAAACTCATTACAAATTAAAAGTTAAAACTAAATGGATTGAAGTTACTGAAGTATAAAAATTGGTAAATTAAACTTACCATCAAATTAACCGTATTTCAATATAATTAACCAAAGTCCGCCTTATACAAGACTTACTTTATGAGAGAAGGAAAGAAAAAAAAAATTAATTATGTATCTCTATTTTTTGGTTGAAGAAGAGGAATTGAATGCAATCTTTTTTTTTTTTTTTGAAACCATCCAATGTTTCATTAATTATGTAAAATCGATCAAAAAGCCAAAAAGTACCTTTTATAGTTAATTCTTTTTGAAAAAAAGACATTATAAAAAAATAATTTATTAAAAAAAAAAAGGTGGCTTAGAAAGACCTTATCAGTTATAAGTGACTTTTGCTATAAAGATGTAATAATCCGTATTTTCATACGTATATTAATTTAAAGTATTATTATATGACGTATTTAAATAATTTAAATGAATTATTTATGGTATTTTAACAATTTAAAAAGTTTGTTTTAAATAAAAACTCATTTCTATTTATTTATTTGGTTTTGAAAATATTTTATTTTATTATTTAGAAACTTTGGGGCATATACAATCTATAAAATATTTTTAAAGTCAATAGAATTTTAAAGAGAGTCAAATAACTATTTTGAATAGGAGTGGAAATCATTAAGGGTAAAAAGGGAAAGTTAAGCTATGAGGGTTTTCAGATGGGGTATAAATACCCATCTATGAGCAAATTGAGACTTTGCTGAGAATACCCAAAGTTAAACTTTATCTCTCTCTCCTCTTATTTTTCTTTCCCCTTAATTTTTCCCTAACCCTCTTGTTTTTCTCACCTTCACGCCACCCACACACACACCACACACCACACGTGGCTGGCCACCACCACCACAACCACCCACCAGCTGGCTACCGTCACCAGCAAGGACCGACAATAGCAGCCACCGACAGGAGGCACGGGCAACAGCCCCCGTGCGTGTGTGCGTGCGCAAGCAAAAAAAAATTTGTTCTTCCTATTTTAAATTTAATTCAACTTGGTTTAATTATTGTTTTCGGTATGTGTTGTGATGTTTTATTAATAATTAATATACATAAATTTTTCAGATTTGATGTTGAATGAAAAAGTCCCAAATTGATAAACCCTAGGTTTCTAAATTGATGCTTATTGAAGGAATTTAATAGTGGTTGATTAAAACTATTGATATTAATATTTTTGAACTAAATTACAGCAAGTTTAAAAAAATTTATATTGCTGAAATTTTTATGTAGAGGCTAGAATAAAGTTTTCTTGAAGGGATTTTAATTACCCATTGATTGGGAATAAAAGTATGTGGTTTTAATTAATTTTCAGCATGTTTTAGAAGGTTTAAAAATGTTTTAAAGAGTGTATATATTGCTAGAAATTTAATATGAATAGGTATTAATAATGTCTCTTTGTAATTTTGGGTTGTAGGACTTCCAAGTGAGTGATTTCGTGTAGTCGTGGTGATTTTGAAATCATATTCGAGGTACGTTCGCATACTTGGTATTTATTAAAGCGTGTAGAAATATACTAGGACTTGTATAATTAATTTCAAGTTAGTATTATGCTATGAATTGGTGAATTTGATTATTGATTGATTTGGAATGGTTTTGGTGAAATAATAGTGAAGCATGATTGGTTGAAATAATTTATTTATTGGAATTGGTGATTATGAAATATTGTTATTGAACCATACTTTTATTATTGGCATGATTGAGAGCATGTTTAGTTAAACTAATTGTTTAATTTGGTTGAGAATATAAAGAAAGGGAATTTTATTATGCTTCATATAACTTTTATTGATGTTATAAACATGGGAAATGAGCTATTTAAGTGTCTATGTACATGAGGATAAATTTATATCTTGGTGCCTAAGTGCACTTAAGGTGTTCTAAACACCGAGGGATAGGATTTGTAGTGCATTATGCGCTTAAGGTGTTATTTAACGCCGAGGTAGTTTAAAAATGATTCAACAATTTAATTATTTGTGATCACAAATCATTCTAGAGTTAAATTGAAATGTTTGATTACTTGAATGAATTATATGGATTGATTGTGTTGTGGATTAATAGTCATCACCAAGTCTAAAATATGTAAACGTAAAGTGAAAGAGATTACACACCAAAACTTTTGGAACGTATATACCTCGAGTATGAACATATGAGGGGAGTTATGTGACTTTATATTTGATCATAACTTCTACTGGGATTACATGACACTGTATTTTCTTTTTTTATTATGCGCAGGAATTCCGCCACTTACGAGTGGTTCTTTTATACTGGCATGGTTAGTTCCCGTATTAGTACCCCATTGGGGCAGGTTAGGGGGGAAATCCGTTCAATGCGTAATCAAATTAAATAAGCAATTATATTGTCTATTGAATGAAATGTGCGTTGTATGATTGTAAATAGGTGTAACAAGGTAAGTTGTGTGATGCTAGGTTATATGCATGTTAGTGTGAATCATTTACGCGTATGTACCCATCATTATTGATTGTGTGTTTGTATGTTTCTTTGGCCTTATCTTTATCTTGGCCTTACAACAACCCATTTCTAATGGCGAGTAGTGGGGACAAAGTAAAGAGAAGTTTTTCAGGTGATGAAGTATATTCATGACAGGCATGAGTGAAGAGCAAATCTTGTTTAGTTCTTATGAGGATATGATGTGTTTATTTGCTTTGATTATTGTATATATTTGCTTGTGAGACTAACACAATAGTTTTAATTATTTGCTGGGTTTTAAAAGGGCCTACAATGGTTCCAAGTTGTAGGCTGACTTCGTTTGACTTTACTTTCGTTTGGTTGACTTTTGAAGTTAGTTTTATTGTGAATGGTTTTTAAAACAAGTCTTCCGCTATGTGCCTTTGATAATTGCCTTAGCCGTTATCATGGTGGCAGTAATGTCTTTCCTATTCCGTATTTTAAAAAAGGCAAAACAGGTATTTTTAAGGAGAGCCATTTCTAGAGTGTTACAAAAGAGGGACCTTGTGGTTAGAAAGTTGAGAGTTGATTATTGGAATCCGACATTAACTTACATGTGAGTGGCATGTGATGTTCCAATTATAAAAATTCTCGATTTTTGAGCCAAAGATTGCTCAATTAAGGTTTTGGGGTCATTTCAAGTTTTCAACTCATAAAGGTCCAATTTGAAGTCTAATAAATTGGAAAAAAAATTACTAGAAATGTCTTGTTTTGCATGCCAATCGGTTAGCATGCCGTTATTTTCAAGCCAAAAAATTGTTTATTTATGGCTTTGTAGACATTTTGGCACATATGTCGAAACCTTAGCCGATTTTTTTTTTTCAACTTGAAAACAACACGGAAATTGAGGCGTTTCTTGGCAAACAAAATGTGATATTTCTAGTAACTTTTTGTGAATTTAGACTTCAAATTGGATTCTTTAAAGACCATAATGATCCCTAAAACCTTAATCGCGCAGTTTTTTCGTCTTGAAAATAATGGAACGAAAATTGAAGCTTTTCTTGACACGCAAAACAGGACAGTTCTAGTTTTTTTTTTTTTTTTGGTCAATTTAGACTTCAAATTGAATCTTTAATGGACAAAATGAACCCTGAAACCTTAACTTGACAATTTTAACGCCTAAAAATAATGGATATGAAAATCTAAGTGTTTCTTCACAATCGTAATTGCTTTCTATATCTTTCTATTCGAATTAAATTTAGGCCATGATTTTTCACCAAAACAATACGAAGGCCTTATTCACTTCACCTTATTTTTGATGTACTGAAATTAATTTTACTGATTCGAAATTATTTTTACTGATCTTAAATTATTCTTGCTGAACTGAAATTATTTTACTGAAGTGAAATTATATTAAAGTGAAGTGAACAGAGCTGAAGTACATCTTTTATTTTTTCCTTGCTATCTAAAAAAGACAATCTTTATAAACAGGAGATTTCCAAAAATTCTTGTATATGAATAATTAAAGATTCTTCATCATCAGAAATTCATGTGAAAGTTCATTTCTTGTCTTTCCTGTATCATACCCTACTCCCCTTTCACTTCGAAGTGACTGAGAAAATACGACTTATTAGAGAAAGAAAACAACTCAGAACTAAAATTATTGGTTGTATTATTGAATGTATTATTGTTTAGCTTGTAGACTAGATTATCAAGTCTTTTTCTTCACAATGTCCTTTTGTTCAATAAATATTATTGCTTGTAGAATAGATTATCAAGTATGGAGCGTTTTACTCGGATTTAATTTTCAAGGACCTCTCATTTATAAATGAATTCATGATTCTAATTAGATTAAGGGTCTATCCTATTGTGCCAAGTATGGGACTAGCCATATAGGTATACTCCGGAATGATAGCTAATATTTTAATTATTGATAAGTATAGTATGTGAGAATGTGAGATAATCTAGTTATATTCGTCTTGAAATCTTAATATACATTATATTAAATTAGTCAAAAAATTAATTCAATAATGAGAGACGGCGTAAGATGAGAGGGTGAGCTGGTGTATTAATTAACTACAATTGAGCTAACTTTCCACAGTTCCACACTCGCCCACTTTCCATAAATAAAAGTCCTTAGGATTCCTTCACGAAAATGACTTGTATGTTATTATTGGACGTTGCCAAGAAAAATATGACTTCTCTGAATTTAATGCTCCCTTGTTGAAATATTGCTACCAAAATTAGAGGATATATCTGTATTTCCACAGTTAGATGAGAATAAAAGTGTGACCCATACTAACAAAACAAAATTAAACCCAAAAAAGTTTTGAGAAAAGAAAGAAAATAGACATAAGTTTCTAACACAGCTTTATCTACTGGTATTGTGGATTACTGTCAAATGCATCACCAACCAGCTAAACTCCCGTGCCACGCACGAATTTTACAAAAATTTGTAATGAATTGTTTATTCAACCATACGGAGTAATAATTTACCAAAAGAAAAATATATTTTAAATAAAAAAAAAACCTTAGAATTTGAAATTATATTTTAGTTAAATATTTATGGTACATATATTATGGATAAATGGAAAGAAAATATTATTATAATATTTTAAATATTCTTTCCCATTTGATCAAGTAAACAAAAATAAAATAAAATAAAAGAAAAATAAAAAAATAAAAATAAAAGGATTTGTAGGAAAAATAACAGAACCAAGAAATAACACGTATCATTTCCGGTGTTATTGATTACAGTGATAAGCTGACTTAATTTGTTTTCTTTCACTTGCAACAGAGTATTGTGACATGCATTTTGAATGATATTTTATACTTGCTATGTTTCAAAAAAATTGTAGTATTTAAACTAGGCACATATGCTAATATAAAACTTTAACTAATAATATCTTTAATTATCAATAAATATAAGAAAATATAGATGATTACAGAAGAAAAAGAATGTTGTAGAGTTGGAAGAAAGGACTAGACATAGAGACCATATTGTCATAGAGGAGCGAGAAAATGTCTACAAATATTACGAAGCGAATGTAAAAGTATCCCAAAAGAGATCATATATCACCTTGATACGTTAGTAGCTTTTTTTTTTCTCCAACGAAGTTTTTCTCTTTATAAAGTAACCCTTTATAAGTATATTTAGTAATTGGTGACCATATTGCCCTTCAAAAATTTTACTTTATAAAAGAGCCTATTCTGTACATCCGGGGTACAGTACACCCGGGTGTATATAACAAATTCTACTTCCTAATGGACAAAGATAATCAATAAAAGTTAAGTCGCCCCAAAACTAGTAAGTTAACCCATAATATAAAGGAATTGCGCAGAAAATTTATTGTACATTCAGAGCACAAAAAAAGTTTGCTCCAAACAAAAATGTGCAATTCCTTGAAAATACAGGCTATACAGCTACATGGACAAAGCATCTTCCTAGGCAATATTCTAAAATTCAACCAAACAAGCACTTAAGTTGCTACAAAACACTTTATTGACATAGGTTAGAATGACGATTAAGAATGTAAGTTTTATCTAGGGGATGTTACGGTGTTACCTGATTCAAATTTCTGCAACTATTCAATCCAATATCAAAATTGATAAAATCGAAATCTGACCAACACAACTCCACAAATTCTATAACCAAAAATTTTCATAATTTACCGCCTGTGCCAACAAATTTTGAAACTACTACCCATATACCTGCTTCTATCTGAAAATAATTACCATTCAGAACTATCGTCACCTCATTTGAAACGATATAAGGTTAAAGAGTATATAGGCATTATCGTACAGCTTCATCAATCAAATTCCAAACAGCAATTACTTGTCCATGTCAACAGACATTCTCACCAACTTCTCGTACAGTATACGGTCATCCCGTCCTGTGTTGCTTTCCAATAAAGCACTTTGCACAAGTTCCTACAAGATAAGACAATCAGCAGACATGATCCTCAATTACAAATTACAGAGTAACATCGGGAGACGAAACAAAATAATGTCTGCATATTCTAACCTTCACATCCCGGTGGGAGAAAAATTTTCCAAGATTGTGGATTAGCAGCCTCAGATCTTCCACCTGAAAACAGGAACACATTTCCAAGTCAATGATTAAGTTAACCTTACACAGGTATGGTAGACGGACAATAAGTTTACATGCTTACCCTGAGGTAGCCAACTCTATTTCGATCAAAGAACCTAAACGCCTGATAATATGAACCACTACTATCAGCAAAAATGATGTGAACTATTCAAAAGAGAACTCAAATCTAAATTGTTGTAAAGTTACCTGTAATAGTTCTTTGTCCACTGGTGCTTTCTCAGCTGAAGCTTTCATTGAAATCTCAGCTCTCGCTTCCTTTGGTTTACTGGCCTCTGCATCACCGCCAGCTTTTTTCTCACCAAATGAGGCATTATCTTCTGCAACTTGCCTTTTTGCATCTTGTTCATCATCCTGTTTCTGATCCTGCTCAGCATCAATACTTCCCGACTCAATATTCTACATCAGAAAACACATGAGAAGTCAATGGCGAAAGCAAGTGAGCAAATAATTTTACAAAGCTCCTAAACTGAATTTCAGATTAAATTCTAAAACATTATATGTAAAAGTATAATAAACATTTACCTCCTTGGGGGAGTCTTTCTGAAGGCTTGCATCATGCATATCTTCATCATCTTCATCATCTTCCTCAGGATCTTCCTCTGGATCCTCCTCTTCTATCATTTCTTCATCATCTTCTACTATATCCTTTGCAGCATCATCAGTTTTTTCTAATTCATCACCCTTTACAACCTTGTCATCCTCCTCAGGCATCAGCTTCTCATCACTAGAAATAGTTTCGTCTTTCTGCTGGGGTTTACTGGACTTCTCTTCAGTAGGAATATCTTCAGTTTTCAAACGCTTTGTTGATGCCTTCTCCTTTCTCTTTCTCTCATCATTTTGCTCCCTCTCTCTTTTCCGTCTATTTCTTTTGGTGACAAATTTAACACGCAATTTCTGTAAAAGTAGCCATGTAAGCATAATGTACTAACTAGAAAGACAAAATCCAGTAGAAACTAAACATCCATACCTGTAGAAATGTTAATACACGACAACTCATCTGATATTGAAGCATTTCATAGAAAGACTCCGCGAATACTGAGAGCTGTGAGCATGAAAAAACCATCATAAAAAAACTAGTAGATTAGGCTGATACAACATACACAAGTTGAAGACAGCACAGGCAAAGCTTGTTTGAAGAAGGGGGGCAGGGTCAGGAGAATTAAACAGACCTCAAATGTCTCTTCTTCAACGTCATTGTCAGAATAATCCAGCAATGAGTCCAAAGAAAGTGACAATGATCGCAGCTGCAGTAATTTTCCATAATCAGGCAATGGCATATTAGATACGCAATATTAATATAATACAGAAATGAAAAAACAAACACGAACTTTGGTCTCCTTGCCACTTTTTGTTTGCAAAATGAGCCCAGGATGCTGAGGAGGTTCATCTGATTTTTTTCGATCCAAATCTTTGCTTGATTTGCTTCTTAATTCATCTTTTTTATCCTTTTCCTTCCTCTCCTTCCCATCCACTACCTTTGCCTTAACCTTTGATGTTTCCTTGCAGTCAGCTTGAATATCTTTCACAGGATCATTTTTAGTATCAGAAACTTTCTTCTCATCAAGAATATCTTCTTCCTTTACTTTGACCTGGTCAGCAATCTTCCCAACTTTACTAGATGACACCGCATCATCATGCTTTTGAGAGCTCTCTACTCCAGGTTGTGTTGTAGAAGCAAATTTTACCAAGTTTCCACCCTCACTTGTCTTGTCTCCATCTACCTTAGCATCACCTACATTATCACTTTTTCCAGCATCCTGGCTAGTCACAGTCTTGGCTTCTACACCAGTGGCCTTCTTTTTTGGCACTCTCTTGATGATTTTCCTTTTCACTACTCTTTTTACAGGACCATCCCGCACCACAGTGATACCAGTTGCATCTGTCTTCTCCTCTGATTTATTTACAGAAGAAACTGATTTCATTTCACTTTTTAAACCAGATTCTTTGTCCACTTCTTTCACGACAGCATCAGCTTCTGATAGCTTCTTTGCTACTTTCTTTCTTGTAAAAGTTTTAACACCAGTGGCATTTGCAGGCGATGTGTCCTGCTGACCAGTTTCTGAGTTTATACCCATAGGTTCAACAAGCTTATCCTCCAACTTACTATTATCATTACCTCCATTTTCACCAGTGACTACTTTATCAGTAACCTTCTGCTTGACAATTTTCCTAACAATTTTTTTCTTAGCAGGCTTCACACCCTTCTGAGCACTAGTGTTAGCCCCTGTCCCTTTCTTTTCTACATTGTTAGCTTCTTTAGTCAGTTCATCCACTTTTTTCTTCTCAGCACTTTCGATACTTTTCTCTCCATCTTTATCAGTCATGCTAGCCTTCTTTAAGTCTCCATCTTTTTCTTTATGAGAATTGGATGCCTGTTCTGTGTTCACAACTTCCTTCTTTTTCTCGGCTTTTTTAGAATCCCGTGGAGAGCTGCTTTCTGCTACAAAATGAAAATTAGATTTACTGCATATAATAAGAAAATAACTACTGTGCATCACATTACAAAGTCCAGTACCTTTAGAAGGATCTCTTTTGTCCTTTGGTTTCTGCATCGAATAATGCGAATAGCATCAATAAACAGAAAGCTTTCAGGAATTAATATAATGCAAGTAATACAAGCATAACCTTGACAATCACATGTTTATAGATTTATCTTATAGGTTGCAGAGTTGCAGCGTAATAAGCAACATACAATAATGTCCAGAACGCACCACGATCAATTGGAGAAACCAAAGGGATACTTATGAGAGACCGAGGAGAAAGGGGCAATTCCTTTTATTTTATTATTTTGCTTTCTACAGTAAACTTTTAGGTATACAAGTTACTCCTATCAATTTTATAATGAAAAATCAATAGAGCTAATAAATTAAATACAAGTAAAATAAATATATAACATTAAAAATTGAATATAAAAGTATATTAATAAGATTTTAATAGATAATACCCGAGGCTCCGTGTCCTTTTTTTATATTTACACTTGTTACCTAGGTCCTTGAGTCTTCATATAAAAAAAAAATCCCATGTCTGAATCTTGTATCCATAGCCGAGTCAAGCACTCACCCATAAGTCCAAGCATTATAAAATAAAGTGCTTTCAACAAAATTGGCATACGAAAGATAGAGCATTGAGACAAAATAGATAATTTTGCTCACAAGACAAACCTCTTTTCCTAAAGAGAGTTGCTTCTCACGCTCCGCAACAGCTTTCTTGTGTGCCAACCACTGCTCTCGCCATATATTTATTGAAGGAAGACAGTCTGAAAGATCTGGAACAAAAAGTACAGTAATCTCTCTATGACTAAATAGCCCATCCTTGCCAACTCTGTCATAGTGTATCTGCAGACCAGAGAACCATTGAAGACTTTAGCGAATTAGTGAAAGAGTACCTCTTCTCATTGGTACAATTTACAAAGACCTTACTAGCTAAGCTAAGCTGACATATTGCTGAAGTGCTAACGATGTCAGTTGAAATCCAGCAGAATTAAGGTACTAATACATCCATTACTTTCTGTTTGTTAATAAGCTTCCCAATAAGTCTGTTCCTTTTATTTCTTGACACTTCTACTTTATCTATATTTGACAATAATGTATAACACTTTTACCCCCTTACCCCACACAAAATGATACTCCGTATATCTTTGCCCATATACTGGCTTTTTCCACTAGCAAGTTCCAATCCCACTTTTTCACTCTTGTTTTATTAAATCTTGTGCAAGTAATAAGCATCAAGAACATTAATGAACGGGGGTACAGATATAGTAAAATCAGATGTCAGCAAAAGGCCAAAGGTATTTAAAAATAGTACAAAAGTCATTACTGACAAATGACGTAAGTCACATAATGATGCAGCCTCAATATAGTACAGGTAGGCAAACAGAAGAATGCATAACAAGGATCCTAATCCAGTAAGGTTTGTTTGATTTAATACACTACATACAAATAATATGAAATGAAGGTTTTGTTTGTATAACAAAAGAGTCTTGCAATCAACCTTAAGTCCTTAAGAATGATGTACAAAAACATCTCATGTTTCTATATTCAATTATTCAGTAATTCAGATCATTCTTTTCCCCTCTACTTGTCTGGTAACCAAAGAGGAATAGAGAATGTTCTATAATATAATCCAAATACTATTTACTAGTTAAAGGGCATCCATATCTATTTATCCATACAATTTTTTTATTTTTTTTTTTTTAAATATCATCAGCCTAACTTGAATAATGGTCGAAAATTTAATATTATGATTTCTTCAACATCTATGGATAACAAAACTTCATCTCCTAAATTATTGCTTAATGTAGCCACTGCACCAAAGTAAAAAGGAATATCAAAATTAACAATTAATAAACAAACTAATTAGTAAGCCAGCGCACACATCTATAAATTATTATGAACCATAGTTACAACTGACTACATTAATTAAGGAAATTAGCAAGTTGGGGATTAAAGGGTGACATAACAAATGTGAATCATAGGTTAAATTGACAAAAATGCTTTTTAAGTCATAATGTATTTAAGTCATAATGCATAGTAAAAAGATTATAAATATTCGTATAGAAACCAACTAAACCCAACTATAACCCCAGTTCACACAGTAATGATGCATAGCAATACCAAAGTCAAAAATTCCCCATTTACAATATTCAAAACAATCTACCTAGAAACTGTAGACAAACATTCCACAGGCTTTACCTCAAGGAAACGATTCCAATGCTGACAATTCTGCAGATCAAGATGGCTCAAATCTTTTGCATATCTACAAGAAAGAAAAGGTTATATCCTTCACATTATGTGAACATCACACAATATTCCACCAACAGGTCCAACACATACGGCACACAAAATCTCACAAACCTGTGGATTGTATGAATTAATGATGATTCATCAAGTGATGGATCTCCACCATCAACAGCATCCCAAGGGCCTCCAATTGCCATCAAGGAACGATCTTTTTTCAACACAGCAAACCTAAGTAAATTGCAAATATGTGGTATGCGATCATCTGAAAGCTTTTCAGAGCAGAGGTCTTCTGTAGCACCCCTGCTAAGCCCACTCATCAAAATCATCTGTAACAGAGTTAAACAAATAAAACTCTTAAACTTCATCCTGGTTCTGTATCTTGTCATAAATAGAGCAAAAAAAAAATTATACGCCAAATTGATTAACCTATTCAAAGGTTAACAAGTTAGAACATTCAGTGGTTGCATTGCCTCTTGCTATTTCACCATACAAAACAAAACTTTGTTTAATAGAGAATGTATTTAAAGGCGTTAAGTTACAACTTGTCTCCATTCTCCAGTACTATAAAAGTGAAATTGTAACAATCCGATGCTGTAATCACCACCACCTCACTAAATATATTGTGGCCCACACAGTAACATTTTTAGAATTTCTAACAGGCAGCATTATTTTAGTCCAAGCTGCAACTCCTACCACTCCTGCAACTTTAAGGAACTGATGAGACTCCTCAAAGCCCAAATCAATTTGGGACTAAGGCTTTGTTGTTGATGAGACTCCTCAGAGGCAGCATACAGCCAGAATACAAGACAACATGGAGCAAAAAATGGTTTGGTTTCAAAGTGAAAATTCTATGTATTAAGATAGATTCAGCATTTTGCTCAAAACACACACTACAGAGCCTCATGGTCTAAATAATATCAGCCAAGTAGTACAAAAGCTATAACAAGAGCCAGAAAGATGAGGCTATATTCTCAAAAGTTAAGAAAACTCGGAAACGTTGAAGATAAAAAATATTATAATATAGCTTATTACTCATTAGACATTTGTTAAATATTCAATATCTTTATACTCCCTCCTTTCACAAATAACTACTCATTGTAGACACAATTTTTTGCAAGAGAGAGTAGTGAGTGAAAAATTGGGCCACACGATTTTCTTTCTAGTGCAATAGTATTTATAAAGGAGAGATTTTAAGGAAGAGAGAACACGGGGGAGAGAGAAAGAGAGAGTGGCCAAGTACAAGTTATATTATACTTCACATATCCTACGCCAAAATAAGAATAAAGTAAAGTTATTAGTTGTTTAGGAAATGAACTAAAATGGAAAGTGAGTGGCTCCTTGTGAATAAAGGGTATATTGTGTGTCGGCATGACATATGTTTATGTTATAGGTAACAGATATTTTCTTAAGCAACCAAGGTTTTAATGCCTATAGCCTCTTCAAACTACTAGGTCAATTTCTCAAATAACTTATACAATTGCCCTTACAGCCTCACTTATCTAGTTCAGCTGCTAATCTGATTTCTCCTTTCAATGGATTTTAAAAAGCCTTGACTGTTTAAAAATAAACTAAGAAAAAATGCTCTTCTTGGCTCTACGCCTCTACTCCAAAGCCCTCACACAAAGAACTAAACAAGTCATGAGGATGGCAGGCACAAACATCTAATTAATCATGAAAAGCCTTTTCTTATAGGAAAAATTAACAACAAAGGTTCCAACTATGGGTGGTCTTCTCTAAAAGGTCTCATCTTTTGAATAACTCAGGGTAGACCCAACTATAATGATTTTTTCTCTAAAACAGTCCCGTGAAACTTGTTACCAATTGAACCGGTAATTATTTTTAATTAAAAAAAATATACTCAATTTCTCTCCTTTCACGCCATAACCACCACAAAGTCCACAATTCCTCTCTCCCACATGCACCATAACCACCAATCCACCAACACCATTCTTCTTCTACCTCCCATCCTTTCATACTCTCTAGCACTAAACAAGAGAATGAAAAAGAAGAAGTTAATTCTGATTTTTCATACCCATCTTTCATCATATATCAAAGTATATATATAAAGCAAAACAGAGCACAATATAACCGTCAAACCAACGCAGCACCAACCCAGAAAATAAATCGGGCCCGATCGCGCAAAGTTAATCCCAGAAACTGGGCGTTCGCGCGCCCGATTGCTCGATCGGGCTATTAACAGCATTAAATCAATCAGCCTTATGCGCCCGATCGGGCGGTAAAACAGCGAGATGAAACTTCCATGGCTCGATCGAGCGAGCTTTGCAGTTGCTTCGTTGCATTGTTCTTGCTCTATTTCTTATTAATTAATTTGCAACACCTTATCTTAATCAAACACCATGAAATTGGTTATCAATACTCTAATTTATTCAACAGTAATTGGGTTAGATGGGTGGTGGTTTTGTGGTGCAGGTGGTTGGCGGTTATGTGGCGGGGTGGGTTAGACCAGTGGTTATGTGGTGGTGGGGTGGCAGTGGGTGTTAGTTTTGGTAAGGTATGGGAGGAGAGATAAAGGGGGAAGGAGGAGCAGTGAAGATTTTACAAAAAAATAAAATTAAAGAAAGAAATAGAACCAATGAAACAATGCCACGTGGTCTATTTAACTGGTTTGGCAGGTAAATTCAGGTCACGGACCGTTTAAAGAAAATATGTACAATAGTTGGGACTGCCCTTAGTTATTCAAAAGTTGGAACCTTTTAAAGAAGGTCGTCCATGGTTGGGACCTTTGTTATTAATTTTTCCTTTTTTATATAAGGCATAAATTTGCAAGTGCCTAATAACCCAGCAACATGACATCCTTTGTTTTCCTACATGAGCAGTTGATTATGCCAGACAACTAACACACGAAGTTTTTAAAATTAATTTAAATTTCTCCATAAACTCCATCAGCTATGGAGTGTGGGCCGCTTTCATCCACATCATCCACACTCTGTTTGAGACAAGATTTCAACTTACAGACTTGTAAGGAAAAATCCACATGTATATCCTTTATACTTAGATATTTTATAAGCAGTTAGGGGGAAAGGGGGTAAATGATTCACCTTTGCATTCCACACAGTGCCCCTACGCTCTGGATTAGCAGTATTTGTATCTGAATGCTTTGTAGAAAGCTCTTTCTGAACTGCACCACTCGCATCCTCCACAAAATCATGCTCAAAACTGTTTCCAAAAATTATTTGGGAAACAAAATAGAAAATTTTTACTTACAAAGGATATACAAAACAAAGCAAAACATAAACAAAAAAGGGCAATAACAAAATACCAGATTCATCCACCTAAATAACTATCACCAAAACCTGCTGTATTATATACCTTAGCTATTATAAGTAGACAAATTCCACATAATTGATATATTTAGGTACTACGCTGCACATCTAGCAGTGGAAAATTGAATGGATGACATTCAACATTTGTACTTGACTAAATGCATACAATAACAACAACAAAGCCTTAGTCCCAAAATGATTTGGGGTCGGCAAACATGAATCTTCATAAGGAATCGTATGATATAAAGAAACAGACATAACAAAACATTCATTTAAAATAGTTTGAAAAATAGTTTGGGGTCGGCTAACTTGACTAAATGCATGCATGGCATAAGTTGGCAATACAAACTCTCAGCTATTTGTACTTTTTCTAATAATTACTTGTTATAAGGTATTGTTTCATATTTATAAAATCCTAGAAGTATGCAATAGAAGGGGGGGAGGGAGAGGAGGGAGTGGAGAGAAGATGCTAGATAGTACAGATACCTGACAGGAGTGTGCATCGGAAGTTTCAAATTCACCCTTGGCCAATTGACCACCACCTTGGAACACAGAGTTGGGAACGGGATTCAATCAAATTAAGGAATAAGAATTTCAATAAGCAACCCTGGAATATACAATTTTTTTTTTATTTGCATCATGACAAACCTTTGAGAAATCTGGTGATATATAAAGCCTTGGGTAACGCTTATCTAGTGATAGATAATCCCTCTCCACATCTACCAAAGAAGATGTGTAAACCTGATGACAAAAGATAATTATAAAACAGAGTCAGGCAGAAGCTAATTAGTTGTGCCCAGCCAGCTACGGTGTGAGCCTAGGTAGATGTTACAATACATCCGAGGCATGCCCAATAAAAAGAACACCAGTGGCAGACCATTTCATTCCTCATATATAAGCTAACTTTAAAGATCAAATTGCTACAAATAAAATAATAATCTGAGATATCAACTCCTACAGATAACTCATGCTAATCATGTATGAATACATGTTCTTACAACTCTAGCGGGTATTCCATAACCATCCAAAGGCACTCAAAAACCACAAATACTCAAAAACCAGAATATATTAATGCACACAGACATTGGAAGAGAGTTGTGAAATCTGCAGATGTGGAAAAGAAGAAGAGCAAGCCAGGTGACTAGGTGAGGTGAAGAAGGTGCATGATTTTAGAAGGAAAGAAAATAAAAAGATGAGCATAATCTGTCAGGCTCAAAAGGAAGTATCCAGACTGTAAGATCTCATTCGAGAAAGTACCAAGAAGATGATCAAGAAAAACGTTGGTGAAGGCAAGAGTCAAGAAGATTTGCCAGAAAGTAAGGAAACAGCTCTGTAGAAGGAGTAGAAGGAGCCATGTGATTAGAAACTAAGCAGCATCCAATTTCAGATACCCATAAAGAGAGGCAAGATGATACAATTCTAATACAGAGAGGGTAGGCTCTTTTGATATATCTTTACCTTGCAAGTATATTCCTTCCTTTTTTCTCTAACAGGCGAATGAATCCTTCAGCGTAATAGAACAACAAGTTAGTAAAGAACCTTCAGGATATGCGAGAAACGATATACAGAGAACTACAGCATGATAAATTCAAACTATCATCATCCACCTATGAAGAGCTTCACGGCGAGGAGAGTCCCGTCTTGAGGGTTTTCCGTCCTTCGTCGATGAGGAACCACGGCGATCCTTAGATGATTTTGGTGGAGTTCGATCACGTCTACTTTCAAGAGCTCGTTTGCGCTCACGATCACGATCGCGTTCACGTTCACGCTCCTTTTCTCGAAGCTCTAGAAGGCGCTTTCTTTCACGCTCCTTTTCTCGGTCACGTTCACGTTCCCGTTCTCGATCCCTATCTCTTTCTCGTTCTTTATCACGCAATTGCTCTCTCCGACGCTCATCTTCCCTTACATCAAGTACCCGAGGATATCTTTCATCTTTTAAATCATCCACTCTTGAAAGTCCACCACGTGATGAAAGGCTACCGGGAAAGTCGGAATCGAGAGTAGTTCCATGCAGCCCTTTCCCCATGCCATAGTCCCTACCCGGAGGAAGGCTCACTCCATAACCAGGATTTGATGAAGTTTGAGCATACACAAGATCATCAACATTCCTCTGAGGAGCAGCTCCCAAGATAGAAGGAGCTGGTTGTCCACCATATGGTGAATTCCCAACAGCTGATACACGAGGATCAGCCTCAAGTCTTCCTCCATAAGACACAAGCTCTTGGGCTAGATGACGAAATGTACCACTTCTTACAGCAAGATAATCAGCTTGTCTGCCAGAAAGTGTTGCTATTTAGTGTAAAGAGGAATATAAATAGTGATTGCTAATGCTGCATACAAGCAGCACAATATCATAATCATGGAGGTGGTTTGACAACCAGAGCAATATTTATTGATAATTAGAAAATACTATTCATGCAGAAAATCTCAGAGCAACAGCTTATAGGATGCTATCCACAAAACAAAACTTCAAGGAGTCTGCATACTCAGTAAAGTTAGACATCAATCAAAAGTACCTGGAAGCCTCATGAGAAGCAGATTGCAGTGACTGAGATTTCAACATATGCTCTTGTCGAAGAATTGAAGCCTGATCCAGACGATCATACATCTCAGACTGTTGAAGAAACAAAATTGATTAAAAACTGGTTGCAAGACATGAACCAGAAACGTTGAACAACAGGGACCACAACAGGCCCCTTAATCAAGCAAATTCTATAGTCTAGAGAGAACAATATATACTGTAGGCCTGTCAAAGTAGATAGCAATCTCCAACAGGGGTACTAAAGAGAGGTAATCTGAGGAAATAACATAGTAACAGCTGGTCTATATCATTAGTCATTACAGACATGAAGCTGAAATGAGTTGTGACAACTGACAATATCACTGACAGCCGATATCAATTTTAATACTCCCTCAGTATTATTGTAAGTGTTACACTTTGACCGGCACATAATTTAAGGAAATCAAATTGACTTTAATATGATAAAAGGTAAGTGGGGTAGCTGGGATATAGAATAAGATAGTGAAGTTGATATTTTATTGAAAAGTAAAGGATGTGAGGAGAAAAAAATAATAGTAAAAAAAAAAAGTAGTAGTAAGTTTGAGTGGGAACCGTGGGAAGAGATATAAAAATAAAATGTACTCCCTCCGTTTCATATTAATCACAACACTCCTTTTTCATTCGTTTCATATTAATTGCAACACTTCTATATTTGGAAAGGACCCACCATTATTTTATAATTTCTCTCTACCACTAACCCCACTTTCACAATTATTTTATTACTTCTCTTTCTTACCAACCCCACTTACACTACTTTTTTTTATTAATTTTCTCTCCTAATAACAATACTTTATATTATAAAAAAATCCTCTTTTAGGCCCCACCCTATAAATTTTCTTAAATTTTGTGAACACCCTAGTGTTGTGATTAATACGAAACGGAGGGAGTAGTTATTTAACGGCCGCATTTGGCAAGTGTAACACTTGAATAAAAAATCGGAGGGAGAACCTCAAAAAAAAAAAAAAAAAAAAAAAAAAAAAAAAAAATCAACAAACCACTAAACACACAACATAAAAAAATTGGCAATAACCATCTTCAGACTCTGCAATGAACTTAACATAGAAGTAAGAAGGTAGAATCAGATCACTTTTGGTTCAACAGGCACTTAAATTGACATTTATCTCCCTAACGACTGCAATAGCACTCAAGTTACCAGCTCTTAAATCAACTCAATGGTATTAATGAATAAGGAGAGAGATCAATACAAATAACATGCTTGGCTTGTGCGTGAAAAAAAATAGTTACAATTACAGACTACTTAATATATGTAGGGAAAAATTGTCAAAAATAATACAAACTTTGAGCCGTCCGCCAAAAACAAGTCAATCTTTTGATTATTTATGAATAATACAAACTTTTTGGGGCATCCGTTTTAAACAAGTTATGACCTATTGTTGACTTGATTAATAAGTATACGGGACACGTGTCAATGTTTGATTGGGTTAAAAATTTTAATTTGATTTTTTATTTAATATTTTAATTTTTAATAGGTAATAATATTAACTATTATTATTTTTTTTGTAAAAAAAAATAAATAAATAACCCCCCTCCCCCACCAGCCACCCCTTCCCCTCCCTGCGAAGGCTGCTGGCACCTCTTCCCGGTCGTCTGGCCCTCCGGCGACCACCTGCCGGCACCGCAACCTCCTCCTCACGCCGGAAAAGCTAACCCCAGCATCCCACCTCCTCCTATTACCCACCCGACTCCCACAACCCCATGAAAATCGCAATATACTCCCTCTCCCACCACCAAACCCCAATAAATCGCCCTCTCCTCACCCTTGAAAACCTCGCGGCTAGGGTTTTCGAGGGTGGAGGGAAGGGTGGTTGGGGTTTCAGAGGTGAGGGAGGGAGTTTTTAGGGAGTTTCGTGGGGAGGGAGGGGTTTTGGAAAAGTTGTTTCGGGGGGAAGGGGAGGAGCGACGGCCGGCAACAGGAGTGGGGGGAAGGGCGTCGGTCCGGCAAGGGAAGGGATGGGCGCCGCCGGGATTGGGGTTGGGAGGGAGTTCGGTGGTTTTGTGGGGAAGAGGGAGTTCGGTGGTTTGCAGGGGATGAGGGAGTTCGGTGGTTTGCAGGGGATGAGGGAGTTCGGTGGTTTGCAGGGGATGAGGGAGTTCGGTGGTTTGCAGGGGATGAGGGAGTTCGGTGGTTTGCAGGGGATGAGGGAGTTCGGTGGTTTGCAGGGGATGAGGGAGTTCGGTGGTTTGCAGGGGATGAGGGAGTTCGGTGGTTTGCAGGGGATGAGGGAGTTCGGTGGTTTGCAGGGGATGAGGGAGTTCGGTGGTTTGCAGGGGATGAGGGAGTTCGGTGGTTTGCAGGGGATGAGGGAGTTCGGTGGTTTGCAGGGGATGAGGGAGTTCGGTGGTTTGCAGGGGATGAGGGAGTTCGGTGGTTTGCAGGGGATGAGGGAGTTCGGTGGTTTGCAGGGGATGAGGGAGTTCGGTGGTTTGCAGGGGATGAGGGAGTTCGGTGGTTTGCAGGGGATGAGGGAGTTCGGTGGTTTGCAGGGGATGAGGGAGTTCGGTGGTTTGCAGGGGATGAGGGAGTTCGGTGGTTTGCAGGGGATGAGGGAGTTCGGTGGTTTGCAGGGGATGAGGGAGTTCGGTGGTTTGCAGGGGATGAGGGAGTTCGGTGGTTTGCAGGGGATGAGGGAGTTCGGTGGTTTGCAGGGGATGAGGGAGTTCGGTGGTTTGCAGGGGATGAGGGAGTTCGGTGGTTTGCAGGGGATGAGGGAGTTCGGTGGTTTGCAGGGGATGAGGGAGTTCGGTGGTTTGCAGGGGATGAGGGAGTTCGGTGGTTTGCAGGGGATGAGGGAGTTCGGTGGTTTGCAGGGGATGAGGGAGTTCGGTGGTTTGCAGGGGATGAGGGAGTTCGGTGGTTTGCAGGGGATGAGGGAGTTCGGTGGTTTGCAGGGGATGAGGGAGTTCGGTGGTTTGCAGGGGATGAGGGAGTTCGGTGGTTTGCAGGGGATGAGGGAGTTCGGTGGTTTGCAGGGGATGAGGGAGTTCGGTGGTTTGCAGGGGATGAGGGAGTTCGGTGGTTTGCAGGGGATGAGGGAGTTCGGTGGTTTGCAGGGGATGAGGGAGTTCGGTGGTTTGCAGGGGATGAGGGAGTTCGGTGGTTTGCAGGGGATGAGGGAGTTCGGTGGTTTGCAGGGGATGAGGGAGTTCGGTGGTTTGCAGGGGATGAGGGAGTTCGGTGGTTTGCAGGGGATGAGGGAGTTCGGTGGTTTGCAGGGGATGAGGGAGTTCGGTGGTTTGCAGGGGATGAGGGAGTTCGGTGGTTTGCAGGGGATGAGGGAGTTCGGTGGTTTGCAGGGGATGAGGGAGTTCGGTGGTTTGCAGGGGATGAGGGAGTTCGGTGGTTTGCAGGGGATGAGGGAGTTCGGTGGTTTGCAGGGGATGAGGGAGTTCGGTGGTTTGCAGGGGATGAGGGAGTTCGGTGGTTTGCAGGGGATGAGGGAGTTCGGTGGTTTGCAGGGGATGAGGGAGTTCGGTGGTTTGCAGGGGATGAGGGAGTTCGGTGGTTTGCAGGGGATGAGGGAGTTCGGTGGTTTGCAGGGGATGAGGGAGTTCGGTGGTTTGCAGGGGATGAGGGAGTTCGGTGGTTTGCAGGGGATGAGGGAGTTCGGTGGTTTGCAGGGGATGAGGGAGTTCGGTGGTTTGCAGGGGATGAGGGAGTTCGGTGGTTTGCAGGGGATGAGGGAGTTCGGTGGTTTGCAGGGGATGAGGGAGTTCGGTGGTTTGCAGGGGATGAGGGAGTTCGGTGGTTTGCAGGGGATGAGGGAGTTCGGTGGTTTGCAGGGGATGAGGGAGTTCGGTGGTTTGCAGGGGATGAGGGAGTTCGGTGGTTTGCAGGGGATGAGGGAGTTCGGTGGTTTGCAGGGGATGAGGGAGTTCGGTGGTTTGCAGGGGATGAGGGAGTTCGGTGGTTTGCAGGGGATGAGGGAGTTCGGTGGTTTGCAGGGGATGAGGGAGTTCGGTGGTTTGCAGGGGATGAGGGAGTTCGGTGGTTGGGGGGGGGGGTGGGCAGGGGATGAGGGAGTTCGGTGGTTTGCAGGGGATGAGGGAGTTCGGTGGTTTGCAGGGGATGAGGGAGTTCGGTGGTTTGCAGGGGATGAGGGAGTTCGGTGGTTTGCAGGGATGAGGGAGTTCGGTGGTTTGCAGGGATGAGGGAGTTCGGTGGTTTGCAGGGATGAGGGAGTTCGGTGGTTTGCAGGGATGAGGGAGTTCGGTGGTTTGCAGGGATGAGGGAGTTCGGTGGTTTGCAGGGATGAGAAAAGGGAAGGGGTGACGTGCAGTTTGGGGGAGGGGAGGCCAGCGCCGACACTGGGAGTGGAATTTGGCGCAGCCGGCACCCGGGAGGGAGCTGACGCTGGTGGTGGCTGGTGGAGTGGCGGGGGAGATGGTTTTTTTTTAATATTTTATTTTTGACGAAAATTTTTAAAAATATTTTAATAGTTTTTTTTAAAGAGAAATATTTTAATTGTTAATTAATAATCATTAAAGTTGTTATTAAGAGTTAATTACATTATTAAACGAAGTTATTAAAAAAAAAAAAAAATTAACCGGTCATTGGTTGCAGGTTAAATAACTTGTTTAAAGCGGACACCCCCTAAAGTTTATATTATTTAGAAATAATCAAAAGTTTGACTTGTTTTTAGCGGACCGATCAAAGTTTGTATTATTTTTGATAATTTTTCCTATATGTAATGCCAATTAAGTGAACCTCAACAAATTTGCTTAAATAGATCTTTAAGTATGCTAAAAAATCCACCAACAGAGGACACAGTAAACAAATACTGTAAAATTATACCAATTTTTTCAAAAAAAAAAAAAAGGTTTAAATGGTATTATAAGCAAGCAAAAGCTCAAATGAAAAAAAAAAAAAAAAAAAAAAAAAAAGGTAAGAATCACAAAAATAAACCAGCATACAGAACAACAAAACCAACCCCCCCACCCCCCTCTCTATCCAATATCCACCTCCAAATCAAAAGGAAAAAATAAAGAAGATAACAAAAAGAGCAAGCATATAAAATTCAAAGAAAGAGGGGGGCAAAAAAAAAATACCTTATGAGCATAGCCAACAGAATCAGCATACCTTCCACCAGCCTCAACTGGCAGATCTCTTCCCACATAAACCCCCTGCCTTTCAGCAAATTGCCTTCTCTCAAGTGATACATAATCAGCCATCTTATCAGGAATTAAGAGCTCAGATTTGTGGCCATACCCATGGCTAGCAGCAGCCACATAGTCCTTAGCGGTATACTTTGGGGAATCTGCTCTCCCTGAACCATAACCAGTACGTACTTCCATAGTAGATGGCCCAGATCCCTTAACACTTACAGAATTGCCCTTCAAAAAAAAAAAAAAAAAAAAAAAAAGACTTGTCATAATTAAAGAACAAAAACTACTAACTAAACATGGGTAAGCAATTTTAAAACTAGACAAGCAACTGCAATGTCGATTAATGATTGATAAGGTTTAAAATACGAGGCTTAATAGCAATCATAATTCAGAGGAAAACAATTGAGTTGCATTACTCAAATGAAGTAATGCTGCAATAAATTCGCAAATGCCCAAAAAAAAAAAAAAAAAAAAAAAGATTACGTTGTGATTAAAGGAGAATGAAAAAGTAGTTCACAGAGAGTAAAAACTGATAACCCCATTTTCCAAAGCTGGTTGTTCAGAAATCTCATCAGATAATAGAACAAGGAAAGAAACAAATAAAAATAACCCTCAGTCCCCCCCACCCCCCAAGCACACCAACTTATATATTCTTTCCCTCCATGAAATCATCAACCACCATATCATTTCTGCCGTCATTTTCAACTAGTTGGGTGAGCTATACCAGGTTTTTAGATAAAATCATTAAAAGTCGTAAAAATAACTGAAATGGACAAGAAATTTAAAGAGGAAAGGAAGACAAGAATATTGATGGTGAGGAAGAACCAGCCACACAGAAGGGTCTAGAATGAGAGGAAGTAGAGAAAGAGATAGCATGGGTACAACGGAAGGGCGAAAAGCCAAAGATCAAAAGACAGAGGAATGGTAAAATGGCTGTGAGGGAAATTGATGAAAAAATATCGCTCAGCAATAAGCTTCTTGTAATGCTTCCCATTTATAAAGTAATCAAATTAAAGCCCCACAGCATGTTTTGAGATCGAGGGCCTACAAACCCTGAACTCTAGGTCCTGGTGATTTGGGTGTGGTTTGTTTGCCCATGACTCGACACGTTATCCTGGATGAAACGAATATCATTCCACCTCATCAATTATTTCAATATCTTTAAGACCAGCTTTTCACTGACCTGCTGACCAGCACTCAGTGAAGATTGGCCATATAAAGAACCATATTGTCCTCCATACTGTGCTGCTGCAGGATGAGCTCTAAATCCACCAAGTTCTGATTCATGAGGACCACCCAAAATTGAAGGATGCCGAGACCCCATGGTCAACTGAGAACTACTAGCCGGTCCGCCAGCAGAACTTCCAGGATATGCAGATGAAGGCTGCACAAAAAACGAAAGGCAGATATGAGCTTCAGATTCAAAACCCCATTAAAAGGATATATAATGCCTTAAATATGGATAAGCAAAAAGAGAAATATCAGAGTGTAAGCTCAATAATATTTACATTTTGCCCATATGATGATTGCGCAGAATAGGACTGCTGCCCATATGAATCACTTCCTCTGGAAGAATACATCCCTGCAAAATTAATGACAAATAAATCAGGTCCATGTATATATACATACGAGATAAACAATGCGCGTCTAGCCAATAAGGTCGGCATTAAATGGTGACTTGAATATTACAATTCCAGGCACATCCCTGAGCCAGGGCTAAAGGGGCGGCTGCCAAGGAAGGTGTAGCAGCCGCCCTGAGCCGGGGCAAGAGGGGTGGCCGCCCTGAGCCCAGGGAGAAAAGTTCCATTTTTATACTTCCATCCTAACATTGAAGGGTTATAAACAAAACCCTGCAACAAATTAGCAACCAAATTTGATTCAATTATCAAATCAGGCTCCAAAAATCACATAAAATTCTTCTCGCTTTAGATTATCAATTTATAGAGCACATAACAAAATTCTAACAACAAAATCAATGGTTATAATCTTTCGTAACATCAATAATCATAACCAATAGGTCAATAATCTATGTAAGAAGAACCCTAAAACGACTACTGAAAATTACATTAGCGATAGTGTGAAAATAAACCCTAGATTGTGAAATTGATATTCGATTATTAAAGGAAAATAAAATACATGTTACCTCAAAAGGAGCTGCAATTGAGGAGTGATAACCTCAGAAGCCGTTTCAATGGAGAAATCAGAGTTCGCTTCAATGGAGGAGAGGAAGAGAGGGGATTCACAGCATAAGTTAAAGCTTCAAAGGAGAAAAATGGTGGGTTGGGGTTGGTCTATGTTATGTGGTGTTAGGTTTTTTTTATAACGCAAAATAGGAAATATATATAGACAGTCCTACGAGGACTTAATTAAACAACCACAGCAAGTTTTAAGTTTGAGCAAAAGAGGTTATGGTAGAAGCAAAATACACATCCCACACGGCTAATAAAACAATCACAACCACTAGAACTTGTTTTGGGGTTTTTTGATGCACAAACTATTGGGCGCAGCAGTTCGCACCCAATGTTTTGTGCGGCATGCATACTCATTCCTCCTTTCTCCATTTTCTTCTCTCTAAAAATCAGAAAAGTTGCCGACCTTTTCTCTTTCCTCTTTCTTCTTTCTTCCACCTGAAATCTCCATGTTCATTTCTTCCACTTGAAAAAATTTCTCCGGTTATCGTATTCTAGGGTTTCAATTTCAGATGAGAACCAACAGATTTGCGATTTGGTGGTGCGATTTGCGATTGAATCTAAGGCTGTTATTGCAGGTCGCAATTGCAGGGGTGGAATTCGCAATTGCCGGTCGCAGGGGTAAAGTTCGCAAATGCAGGTTGGAGTTTGTAATCGCAAGGATAGAGTTCGTAGTTGCAGGTCGCATGGGAGGTGCAATTGCAGGTCGCAACTGTTGTGGACGGTGGTTGTGACGAATGAGTGCGAGAAGGAAGGGAAGAAGTGGGTTGTTGTTAGTGCGGTGATAGGGAGCAGCAGCAGAGCCTGTATGTGTGTGCTGTTGCGGTGTTGGGTCGCGACTCTTCCAACTAAACGCTCCCCCATTTAGACAGACTATGTACCCTGACTGCGACTTGGAGTCATCTCTGTCATTCTGGAAGCTTGCGTCAGTATAACCTTCAACAACCAAATCATTACTTCCACCATAAACCAAAAATTTATCCTTATTCCTTTTCAGGTACTTTTTGATATTCTTGGTCACAGTCCAATGCGCCTCTCCTGGGTCTGATTGGTGTCGGCTCGTAGCACTCGGGCATATGATACATCCGGCCTAGTACATATCATGACATACATGATCGATCCAATAAGCGAATCATATGGAATTTGATTTATCCTCTCTCGCTCATTAGGTGTCTGTGGACACTGCTTCTTGCTGAGAGTTATACCATGTGACATGGGTAGGTGCCCTCTCTTAGCCCCTTCCATGTTGAATCGTCCCAGTACCTTATCAATATAAGTACTTTGGCTCAATCCAATCATCCTTTTAGATCTGTCTCGATAGATCTTGATGCCGAATATGTACTATGCCTCTCCCAAGTCTTTCATTGAAAAGCACTTTCCAAGCCAAGTCTTTACAGACTCCAACATTGGACTGCTATTTCCAATGAGCAATATGTCATCGACATATAAGACGAGGAATGCGATGTCACTCCCACTGACCTTCTTGTAAACACAAGACTCATCTGGATTCTTGATAAAACCAAACTTACTAATGGCTTCATCGAATCACAGATTCCAACTTCTGTTTGCCTGCTTTAATCCATAAATGGACTTCTTAAGCTTGCATACCTTCCTAGCATTGCTAGGATCAACAAAACCTTCCGGCTGTGTCATATACACAGTTTCTTCCAAAATCCCATTAAGGAAGGCAGTTTTGACATCCATTTGCCATATTTCATAATCATAATATGCGGCAATTGCTAGGATAATCCGGACGGAATTAAGCATGGCGACTGGCGAAAAGGTTTCATCATAATCATAATCAACGCCGTGAATTTGCATGTAACCTTTTGCCACCAATCTAGCTTTATATATAGATACATTTCCATATTTGTCGGTTTTCAACTTGAAAATCCATTTGCAACCGATAGGTGTGTAACCTTCGGGAAAATCAACCAAGTCCCAGACTTGATTTTCAAACCTGGAGTCCATCTCGGATTTCATGGCCTCTTGCCATTTTGCGGAGTCGGGGCTCGTCATAGCTTGTTTGTACATCGCTGGCTCATCTCCATCCATAATTAGGATGTCTTGATATTCGGTTAAGACAACACCGAGGTATCTGTCTGGTTGAGATCTTGGCCTTTGCGACCTACGCAGGGTAATAGGTTGAGCGTTTGCGTTGTCGATTTGACTCTGATCAATGTCAACAACTGCTTCTAAAGCACTTTGATTGTCAGTTTTGTCAAGTTGACTTTGTTGCTCATCCTCTCGAACTTCATCGAGTTTGATTTTCCTAGCACTTGTCATTTTAGAAAGGTGTTCCTTCTCCAAAAAGACACCATCATGAGCAACAAACACTTTGTTCTCGGATTTTTTGTAGAAGTAATACCCCATAGTTTCTTTTGGGTATCCCACAAAGAAACACTTGTCTGATTTTGGGTGAAGTTTGTCAGAAATTAATTTCTTGACATATGCTTTGCAACCCCAAATCTTAAGAAAAGACAACCGCGGAGGTTTCTTCGTCCATAATTCATATGGAGTCTTTTCGACAGCTTTTGACGGAGCTCGGTTCAGTGTTAGTGCCGCGGTTAGAAGTGCATGTCCCCAGAAAGAGATAGGAAGATCGCTAAGACCCATCATTGATTGGAGCATGTCTAACAAGGTTCGATTCCTCCTCTCGGACACTCCGTTCCATTGTGGAGTTCCGAGAGGTGTCAATTATGAGAGAATACCATTTTCTTTCAGATGATCGTCGAATTCGTGGCTCAAATACTCGCCACCTCGATCCGATCGAAGCGCTTTGATTTTCTTGCCAAGCTAATTTTCCACTTCACTCTGAAACTCTATGAATTTCTCAAAAGATTCAGATTTGTTCGACATAAGGTAGATATATCCATATCTACTATAGTCGTCCATGAAGGTGATGAAATAGCGATAAACATTCCTTGCGGGTGTGCTCATTGGTCCACATACATCCGTGTGTATAAGACCGAATAAGTCACTAGCCCTTTCTCCCAACTTGGAGAATGGTTGCTTTATCATCTTGCCTAAACATTCTTCGCAATTTTCAAACGACTCTAAGTCGAATGAGTCAAGAATGCCTTCATGAAGATGTTTCTTGATGTGTTTGATGTTAATGTGGCCAAGACGACAATGCCACAAGTAGGTTTGATTCGACTCAATGGTCTTAGCTCTTTTGGCGGTATTATTAACATTATAAACTTGTTTGTCTAGTCACATATAAAATGTGTAATCTCATAGAACATATAAGCAAGACATTCAATAACAACCATTGTTATAGTCTTGTGATAAAATATCCCGGCGTCCAACGACATAGATTAAAATATGTTCAAAAGCATGATAAACAAGAATTAGTTCATTACAAGCCAAAGACAGATAATGTGCCTATAAGCACGACGGAAAGACCATTTTCATTGTCCGCTCGTAGTTGCGCATCCACTTGTGAAGCCCTATCACTTGGTCCTTGAAAATGGGATCATAAAGTGAGTTAAACATGGTATCCAATACCTATGAATAGCTTTATACACAAGTGTTAATGAAGATACTCGAGGTAGATGAAACATTCCTCTCTTCCTCATCTCTTTGGAAGATCTTGCATTCCCTCTTGTAGTGGCCATGCCCATCACAATAGAAGCATCACATCTTCGCTTTGTTCTTGAACTCCTTCTTCTTTGCTTTCAAGGGCCTTTTGGTTGCTCCATAGGAGGTGGCTGAGCGTAGTAGTTGCACCACATCTCTTAAAGAGTGTGTCTCCTTTCCCGCAGCTATATGCATCCTAAGTGTATCATAGCCCGAATGGAGTGAAGCAAGCAAGATATGACCCGCCATCTCATCCTTCAAGAGCCTAGTCATTCCAAGCACATGAGGTCGGAGGGGCATATCGGGTCTCAATTTGGTATTGTAGACTCCTAAGCCGGTACCTCTCCTTAGCAAGGCAACCCTCTTCTGGTGGCTTTATCTTCATGTTTGAGAGTGACCTAGTCATATCAAACACGAGTCCATCATAGTTGCCATTGAGACTCTTGGTGACTCTCACATTGACAATGTCCTCAAGTGCTTTGAGGAACATGTCCGAAAAATAGGAAGAGAACTTTTCCTTCCATTCTTCTGGGATGGAATTAGCTATTAGTCGTGAGATTTTCTTGTAATCGGAAGACCATTCATTATGAGCTTCATCACTCATGATTCCCTTAGAGAAGAAGCTTGGAATGGGAGTGTCAAGAATGAACTCCATGGAACAATTCCGAAGAGTTTTCCGGAGTTCCTCTTCCCATTCCTTGAAGTTGACCAAGTTTAAGCTAAAAGCCGACTTGTTGGGGAGTTCCGGGCACATTAAGTTGTTGTTGTTGTTAGATGCAGACATGATTCTACAATTGAAAAAATTTGAAATGAAAAACCATTCATACAACCAATAAGTTTGAAATTCAAAGCATACATGAAAATTAACTTTTCAATCTTATTGAGCGTTTTATCCACGCATTAAAATTTTGTCCCTTTTAGGCGAGAATAAAACGATTCCAAGATCCCGAAAATCAAAAAGTGATTAAGCATGCTTTAGTTGGTCTTAACACGTAATATTTTAAGGTAAGCAATCCAATTGCTAATAGCTCTAAGCTACTCTTGGTTCGATAAAACGTCGCATCTAATGCTTTCTTGACGTTTTATCTCCATTGCCACGATATCTAAGGACTCCTTACTGATATCGTTGAGCTTAACCAAGATCAACTTGTATACCTAGTATACCTTACGCTCCTAGGGAGATAGTGATGTCTTACTTTAGCATAGCCCATCACTATGCGCATTAGTTTGGCAAGTGTTGTTCTTGGAATGGCAAATTTGGTTGAATTTTATAGGGACCTAGGGTTTCTATGTCGGTTGATTTAAGTGAACTTAATTAATCATCGCAACATTCGAAATCCAACTTAAAATACATCACGGGTCGCAGTCCGTATTTACTATCCTAATCAGGCCCCACTAGTTGCCATTTTCACAAAACCTGTGATAGAACATACACTCCATTCATCCATTCACTATATGTGAATGGCCCATGCATTTTACAACGTAAAACAAGTAACAATGCACAACACGCCCAAACTAGTAACTAACTTAGGTGGTTAATCCAATTAACGCGCCTAATTAAAACTAGTCAAAGTTGATAACCAATTATGTGATTAAAGCGCAATAAAATTAGCTCAAGTAATTAACGAAGCTCCCACTAAATTCCGCATCCAACTTAATTAATCCAATTAATTAAGTCAGTTAACCTAAATTTTGCCAAATTATTTTGCAAGCGTCGGAAAAACCGAGGCCTAGCCTCGATAAAATAGTTAACTGGCAAAATTGCAAAACACATAGCCCAACGATGCCCAAGTGCCTAGCACCAAGCCCTGAGGCTTGGTGTGCTAGGTACCAAGGCACGGTTTCCATGCGTGGCTGCTGCCCTCGCACACCCCCTTGCTGCGCCAAGCACGTGGGAGTGGCTGACAGCATCGCTTGCGCGTTATGCTAGCCACATCAGCGTGCTTGCGTGCAAGCAAGACTAGGCCTCAAAGGCCCTAAGCTGTGCGGGGTTGTGCTAGCCATTGTTGTACACTGCAGCACCCCACGCATTGCACCGAGCTTGCACCAAGCGTGCACGTAGCTCACATACACCACACAACAACGCACCATCGTAGCACCAGCAGCACCGCACACCTCGGCAGCCACATGTGGGCTGCGCAAGCAGGCTGACTGGCCGAGGGAGTGCTTGCACCAAGCGTGCACGTAGCTCGCATACACCACACAACAGCGCACCATCGTAGCACTAGCAGCACCACACACCTCGACAGATACATGTGGGCTGCGCAAGCAGCCCGACTGGCCGAGGGAGTGCTTGGGCATTATGTGCCTCGATATGTGTGCTCTTACCTCGGGATTTAACCCCGATTTTTTGTGTGATATTAAAATTAATTCTAAATTAATTTAGAATTAATATTGAGCAAAAATTAAAATAAATCAAGTCCAACTTATAAAAAATTCAATTTTAGTGCACGAACAAAAATTAATTCAAGAACCATTCTTTAAATTATTTGTGGTTCATCTTAATGCTACAAAATTCAAGGGCTATACTCACAATTAATTTAATCAAACATAAATTAATAATGAGATTTGACAAAATTAAAGGGGTTGGAAAAATGAACACACTCATCCAGTGAAAAAATTTCCAACACTCACTTGTGTAAACTTGAAAAAATTACATCTTCAATATGAAGATTAATTAAATTTCAATCACAAGTTTTGAACTTTTAAGACTTTAATCAACTCAAACATGATTAAATCCAAAAATTAGTTCAACATGGAATTTAGAAAGTAAAGTTCCAACCAAATAAACAATTAAAGATTGGACATTTTTAGGGGCTTCAAAATTACAAATTCACCATAAACATTCACACTTGAAGCAATTGATTTGCAAAATGTGAAATTTCAAGTTTATGTGAAAAATGAATTCACCAAATCAATCACCAAATATAACTTCATAAGCTTGCTTAATAAGGTTTATTATTGCAGTAGATTAATGATGTAACCATACACATAAACTAACATTAACATGCCATAATTAATCAAGGTTTAAAGATTTAAAATTTTTCGTCAAAAACGAAAAACCCCTCGAAAAACATGTTTATGGGTGGATTTTGGCTTCTGGACAGCCCTAAAAAAGGGTCAAAACTAATTTAGAACATTAATTTCACCCAAAATTTACTATTTTTGGGTCGAAATCTGGGTTCTTGAGCCAAAATTAGTATAAATACGAGATTAAAACTAATTGAAACGAGCTTCTAATCTAATTAGAAAGCAAAACCAGAAATTTAAATTCATTTAAATCATCTTAATTTATTATTAGTTACAATTAATGTAACTAAACATGCATATTAATTAATTATTAAGCTCCGATATCGCTTTTGGGTTTCGTAGTGTCCGACACTACGCGGAATGGAACTCTCCCAAAACCCGTACACAAATTAATGTAACTAAACATGCATATTAATTAATTAACAATCACATAATTAATTAAAAAGGAGAGAGAAAGAAGAAGAGACGATCTTACCCTTGACGCGTGCTTCGCTCTCTCTAGGAGCTCTTACTTGAAAGCGTATAGCTCCGCAAATGTGCAAGCCTCCGACGCTCTCACCCTCGAGACCCTACTCGAACGGCCCCTACCCCGAAGCTTAGCCAGGGCTAGACCAAGAAAACTTAGAGTTTAGAATTAAGGTATTCTCTTCTTGGAGATGCCTTAATATTCACAACTCAAGTGTCCCTTCCCAATCCTAATGATTAGTATTTATAGGGAAGGGAGCCCTGAATTCCAATCTCCCATCAATGTGGGAGAGTTGGTAAAATGCACTTTATTCAATTTATTTTTAATTCAAAAATCAAATTGTAATGCAAGTGAATCAATAAACGCCAAGTGTCAAGAGGTGAGCAATGGGGTTAGGTGAGGACCACAAGGGGGGACCAACCTCCCCTAGCTCCCCAAGAAACCTACCAAAAAACCGGGCTCCCACGCATGTACTGGCACTCGCATGAGCTGGCTGGCAGCCTGCCTTGGCTGCCTCGCTGGCGCCTAGCACCATGGCTGGGCCTGCCAGCCATCCCGCATATGCATACGCACAGCCAGCAGGCCAGGCACGCTATGCGGGCTGCTGCAGCTATTGCGTTGCTTATACTGGGCAGTGCCTAGCTGCTGCTTATGCTGCTCCAGCACGCAAGTACGCACAGCCTACAGCACTCGCATGCATAGCACGCTGTTGTTGCTGATGCGATGCTCGTGCTAGGCGCTGCGTTGCTGTTGCTATGCTTGCGGCTGAGTGCGAGGCCCAGCACACTAGCACGCTAACACGCATGGTGCGCCAGCTGCTAGCATGCGTGCGACCAGGTGCACTAGCCCCGCAAGCATGGTCGGCCAGCAAGCCTAGCACGCACATGCATGCTTGGCTTGCGGCACAGCCATGCGATGTAGTTGGTGCCCTATGCTAGCCTAGCCTTTGCATGGCTAGGCCAATGCGAAGCTACGACTTAACTTGAACTTGTCGTTTGCTTGATTTCTCGTCTCGTCAAATTCCTTACGACGCTCGGTTTTGACGCTCTAAGCTCGATATCCGACATATTTGTTCGTAATACTCAAATTCGTCGTTTCGGATCGGTTACTCGATTGGGGTGTGACCCGAAGGGTTTAGTTAAGATTAAGCTGTAATATTAATTATACATTAATATTACTGATCGAAAGCGGCCTCCAGCTAGGCATTCTGATCACTTGACCTCACTGAATAATTAACTTTCTAATAATTCCGAACCCTTTATCGGAATAATACACTTGTTCGAAGGACACCATTCTTTTCATCAAGGATCTGCCTATGGGTTTCGAACCTCTCAGTTCGGGCCTGCTCTTGGAACATGTTCTGAAGTTCAGAAATGATCTCAAAAGTCGTCTCCTTCTCGAAGAAAGTCTTTTGGAGTTCTTGAGACATCGTGGCCAACATGATGCACTTGACATCCCGATTGGCAGTTTGCCATCGGTTTAGGGCAGCGTGATTGGAGCGTCGGGCATTTCCTCATCAAGGACGTATTCCTTTTGCTCTTGCATGAGAACTATATGCAAGTTCCTTTAATTTGCTAATCAAGAAAATTTGGCCCACTCAAATTCTCCTTGTCGAGAGTTGAGCGTAACGAAAATTGGTTTTTTAAGTTATTCGTAGACATGTTTCTACAATTGAAAGAATTTGAAATGAAAAACCATTCATAAAACCAATAAGTTTGAAATTTAAAGCATACATGCAAATTTTCAATCTTATTGAGCGTTTTATACACACATTAATTTTGTCCCTTTTAGGCGAGGATAAAACGATTCCAAGATCCCAAAAATCAAAAAGTGATTAAGCATGCTTTGACTTGTCTTAACACTTAATATTTTTAGGTAAACAATCTAATTGCTAATAGTTCTAAGCTATTCTTGGTTCGATAAAACGTCGCATCTAATGCTTTCGTGACGTTTATTTCCATTGCCACGACATCTAAGGACTCCTTACTGATATCGTTGAGTTTAACCAAAATCAAGTTGTATACCTAGTATACCTTACGTTCCTAGGGGGATAGTGATGCCTTGTTTTGGCATAGCCCATCACTATTCACATTAGTTCGGTAAGTGTTATCTTAGAATGACAAATTTGACTCAATTTTATAAGGACCTAGGGTTTCTATGTTGGTTGATTTAAGTGAACTTAATTAATCATTGCAACATTCGAAATCCTAAACATGCATCTAACATATCAATCATTTATAAGCATAATTATACATAGAAAACATAAGTAAAAGATGCATTTGGCAACTAGCATGACCCCTTGAGTCTTCAAGTCTTCAAGGGTCTTCATCACATCATCTTGGCCTCGTCTTCTAAGAATCGCCATCTTCGAGATATCGCCATTAATAATGCAACTACTAGTAATTATGACTAGGACTAATCTAAATATTAAGATACAAAAATACGCAACGGTGCGTAGACCGTATTTAGATTTACAAAAATACATTATGGATCGCAGTCCGTATTTATTATCTTAATCGGGCCCCACTAGTTGCCATTTTCGTAAAACCTGTGATAGAATATTTATTCTATTTATCCATTCACTATATGTAAATGGCCAATGCATATTATAATGTAAAACAAGCAACAATGCAGAATACGCGCAAACTAGTAACTAACTTAGGTGGTTAATCTAATTAACGCGCCTAATTAAAACTAGTCAAAGTTGTTAACCGATTATGTGATTAAATGCAATAAAATTAGCTCAAGTAATTAATGAAGCTCCCACTAAATTCCGCATCCAACTTAATTAATCCAATTAATTAAGCCGGTTAACCCAAATTTTGCCAAAATTATTTTGCAAGTGCCAGGAAAAACCAAGGCCTAGCCTCGTTTTAATAATTAAATAAAAAATTAAAACGGCAAAATCGCAATATTGCATAGCCCTACGATGTCCAAGTGCCTAGTACCAAGGCTTGGTGTGCCTTGCGTGGCTGCTGCTTGCACAACCGCTTGGTGCGCTAAGCACATGGGAGTGGGTTACGATGTCGCTTACACGTTACACCGACCACATCAGCGCACTTGCACGCACACAAGTCACGACCTCAAAGGCCTTAGCTGCATGACCTTGTGTTGGTCGTAGCCATACATCGCAGCCCACGCGCCGCACCACGCTACACTAAGAAGCACACCATGCCGCACCAAGCAACGCACCATGCTCGCATACACGCACCACGAGCCGCGCATCGATGCACCAGCAGCCCCGCACACCTCGGCAGCCACATGTGGGTTGCACAAGTAGCCCAGCTGGTCGAGGAAGTGCTCGGGGCTTGTGTGCTCGATTTTCGTGCTTGTGCCTTCGGGATTTTATCCCGATTTGTGTATGTGATATTAAAATTAATTCTAAATTATTTTTAAAACCAACATTTGAGCAGAATGAAAATAAAACAAGTCCAATTTAAATAAATTCAATTTTTTAGTGGACAAACCAAAATAAATTCAAGAAACATTCTTTAAATTATTTTTGGCTCAACTTGATGCTACAAAAATTGAGGGCTATTCTCACAATTAATTTAACCAAACATAAATTAATAATGAGATTTGACAAAATTAAAGGGAGTTGGAAAAATAAACGCAATCATCCAATGAAAATTTTCCAACACTAACTTGTGTAAACTTAAAAAATTACATCCTTCCAATATGAAGAGTAATCAAATTTCAATCACAAGTTTGAACTTTTAAGACTTTAATCAACTCAAAAATGATTAAATAAAAAATTAGTTCAACATGGAATCTAGATAATAAAGTTCCAACCAAATAAACAATTAAAGATTGGATCTTTAACACTTTAGGGGCTTCAAAATTACAAATTCACCATAAAAATTAACACTTGAAGCAATTAATTTGCAAAAATGTGAAAAGCAAGTTTATGTGAAAAATGAACTCACCAAATTAAGCACCAAATATGACTTCATAAACATGATTTATAAGGGTTATTATTAAAGTAGATTAATGATGTAACCATACACATAATTTAACATAACATTAACATGCGATAATTAATCAAGGTTTAAAGATTTAAATATTTTTTCGTCAAAAAGGAAAAACCCCTCGAAAAACATGTTTCTTGGTGGATTTTGGCTTTTGGACAATCATCGAAGAAGGTCAAAACTAATTTAGAACATCACTTCCACTCAAAATTTTCTACTTTTGGGTCGAAATATGGGTTCTTTAGCCAAAATTAGCTTTAAAACGAGATTAAAACTAATTAAAATGAGCTTCTAATCTAACTAGAAAGCAAAATCAGAAATTTAAATCCATTTAAATCACCTTAATTAATTATTAGTTACAATAATTAAATGAGCGCGGCTTCGATATCGTTGTTGGGTTTCATAGAGTCCGACACTACGCGGAATGAAAACCTCCCAAAATCCGCACACAAATTAAAGTAACTAAATATGCATATTAATTAACAATCACATAATTAATTAACAAAGAGAGAGAAAGAAGAAAAGATGATCATACCCTTGATGCGTGCTTCGCTCTTTCTTAGAGCTCGTACTTGAAAGCGTAGAGCTTCGCAAATGCACAAGCCTCCAATGGCTCTCACCCTCGATACCGACCCGAACGACCTCTACCCCGAAGTTAGTCGGGGCTAGACTAAAAGTATTTAGAGTATTAGAACGAAAGTGTTCTCGCTTATGGAGATCCTTCCAAGTTCACAACTCAAGTGTCCTTTCCCAATGCCAAATGATTGGTATTTATAGGGAAAGGAGCACTTAAATTCCAATCTCCCATCAATGCGGGAAAGTTGGTAAAAAGGCATTTATTTAATTTAATTCAATTCTAAAATCAAATTAAAATGAAAATGAATCAACAAACAACAAGTGTCAAGTGGAGAGCAAGGGGTTAGGTGAGGACCACAAGGGGGGACCACCCTCCCCTTGCTCCCCAAGCAAACCACACAAACCGGCTCCCACACACGCCCTTCCCCCCCACCTGGCTCCCAGCCTTGGGCACCAAGGCGCGCCATGCTGGTGCTAGCTAGGCCTGCTAGTGAGGCGCTGTGCTTGCGCGCAGCCCAGCTCGCAAGCCACGCATGCATGCGGGCTGCTGCTGGGTACTGTGATGCGCTAGCACAGCCTAGCAAGTTGTGCTTGCTTGCGGGCTGCTGTGTGCGAGGCACTAGCATGCTAGCACGCCTAGTGCGCCAGCGATGCTGGCCATGCCGCACCAGCCACCTAGCCAGCGCTGCTAGCTTGCGATGCTAACATGCATGCACTGCTATTGCTAGCGAGTTCGCACACTCGCTGCGACCATTTGCGAGGCCCAGCGAGCACTTGCGTGCTGCTAGCCTTGCGATGGTGCGAATGGTGCTGCTAGCTCGCTTAGCATATGCGGCCAGCCATGATGGCCTTGCAATGCGCGCAAGGTATGCTCAGCTAGCATGCTTGGCCCATGCTAGGCATGCTGAGCTTGCGGCTGAGCTTTGCCTTGCGGCAGTGGCCTTGGCTAGCTATATTGCCCTTGGATTGCTCGGGGCATTCCGAGGCTAGGGGTACATTTATAACTTGTTATTTGCTTGATTTCTCGTCTCGTCAATTCCTAAATTCAATTCGACTTACGATGCTCGGTTCTTACGCTCTAAGCTCGAAATCTAACGTCTATGTTTGTAATACTCTAATGACTCATTTAATCCTTCGGATTAATTCGTTGTTTTGATTCGGTTACTCGATTGGGTGTGACCCGTAGGGTTCAGTCAAGATTAAGTTGTAATATTAATTATGCATTACTATTACTGATCGGAAGCGGCCTCCAGCTAGGCATTCCGATTACTTGACCTCACTGAATAATTAGCTTTCTAATAATTCCGAACCCTCTATTGGAATAATACACTTGTTCGAAGGACATCATTCCTTTCACTATGTATATGAGAATCTTGACAATTATCTTTGCATCTGGGCTGAGTTAACTATTTTTGCTGAATCAAATCGATTTCTTTACTTGTAGCAGCATAAAATGTATGATGATCTTGCAGGCCTTGCTATCAACTTTCTTTGCTAGAATTTGCAGCAATTAGGCCTGAACTCTACCCATTCTCCCCCAAAACGTGCTATAACACATTTGTTTCGAGAGAGAATGGAACCAGAAGAAGACGGCCAACATTGCTATAAACACAATCAGGTCCTTGATGACTTGATCTGATCCTTGAGCCCTTGATATAAGACCACACCATACTTCACGGTTGCTCGAAATACTATGAATTTTTACAGTCACATTCTGAATTTGCTAGAGAGTAAACCCTAAGGGTAGTGCTATTGTTGCTAGTGGCCAACCTCTTCTTGAGTGACCTACCTTGTTGCGAATTAGAGCTCTTATAATGCTACATAGAGCCTTTTAGCAAGCTGTGAGTGTGTATCTTTATTTTCGGGGGTTGTTAAATATCACCCTCGAATCTTCGACTAACGCCCGCAAATAAAATTTATTTTACAAATTTACCCTTATATAAAATAAAAGAATTTACCCCCCAAACACAATTTACCTCCCAAAACCTTCACTCCCTCTTCTCCCTCTTAAAAACAATCCTCTCTCTACACCAACACCACCACCACATCCTTTTACCACCCACCACTACCACCACCTCCTCTTTTAACCACCCACCACCAACTCCACTTTTAACCACCTACCACCATGTCCTTTTACCATCCACCACTACCACCACCACGTCCCGCCCACCACCACTACCACCACCACATCCCACCCACCACCACGTCTCAATCTACAAAGTAAGCTGCGAAAATGACGAGGAAGGACAAGGGGAAGGCCGTCGTCGAAAGAGTCGCCGGAGACAAGGTCAGTTTTTTTTTTTATTATTATTTTTTTTCTGGAATTGGCGGAAACGCCCAATTTTTTCGCCAGATCTGGGCTGGAACGCCTAGAATTTTCGGTCACCCATACGGTTATTCGAAAAATCTAGGCGTTTTAGCCTAGATCTAACGAAAAAATTGGGCGTTTCTGCCTTTTTTTTTAAAAAAAAAAAAAAATTTCGTATGAAGTTCATCTTCGATTTCATCTAGGCTGATTTCGTATGAAGAACTCCTAGTAACGGGGGTTTTTGCTATATTAATTTAGGCTACTCTAAATGTTTATTATTGTTGTTGTTGCTTTTTATTGTTGCTGTTTATTATTGTTGTTGTTGCTTTTTATTATTACTGTTGTTGTTGTTTATTATTGTTGTTGTTGTCGTTTATTATTGTTGTTCGTTGTTGCTTTTTATTATTGTTGTTGTTGTTGTTGTTTATTGTTGCTGTGTTTGTGTAAAACCTCTACAATTCTGATGTACTAGGCTACAACTACTGTATTTTTTACTGAAGCTCAGGAGTCAAAAATTTGGAAGAAGCCTTACACGTTTTTACTGTAGCTCAGGAGTCAGAAATTTGGAAAGTGTTTGCTGTTTCTTTGCTACTTGGAGATGTTGGAGTAGTGACACTGTGTCTTTATGGAACGATGTTGGAGATGTTGAGTATTGATTTTAGTTGTCCTTTGGTTGAATATAAATCTTCTAATACGGAGTAACATATGTGTCTAATGCTATAATCAAATATTACGAGTAAAAATAAAAGTTGTAGTACTCCTTTGGTTTTTTTAAGTGTCATATTTACCAAATATGATTGTCATTTTAAGTGTCATATTTTTGGCAGATAACTACATGTAAATATGGAGTATTATACTATGTATTCGTCATTCTCTCTTCTCTCGTTGTCCCATTCAAATCCACTACTATTTTATTATTACGAAGTATTATTTATATTTTTTTCTTACATCGTTTTCTTTTTAATAAAATATTAACGGCTCGATTTTATTATTCTGTAATTTTTTAATGCTCCAGTTACTTACTTCTTTACATTTATGCAATTCTACATACAAACATCTATATCTCATGATTTTCAAGTCACCAAAGCTTTTTAATTAATCACTCTAAATTTTACTACATAATTTACTGTACCAAAACTTTCAATTAAACACTCTACATTTACTCCTTATTTTATTGTTGTTATAAGCATCATTTAGACATTACGTCACATTACATATTTCATTAATTGGTAACTTCCAAATTTAGATATTCAAGGGATAGTTAGGAGACTATTTAATAATGTTTTTAATTAGGGGGACATTTAAAGTGTAAAAAGATAGAGTTATTATTGTTGTTGTTGTTGTTAATTATTATTGTTTAATACTCGTAATGATTTTATTAAAATGATACATAGAACACATTATAGGTTTTCTTTTGTTTGCATCACCTATTTTGTTTTTATTATAATATTATAATTTATTTTAAATTTAGAATGTAGTTGAGGGTTCTGGTCCACGACATGCTAGATCACGCGGTATTAATGCGTCAATTAGGAGAGATAGGGGGATTAGTATACGGGAAGGTAGTTCGGAGCGCGACAGGGTAGTGGATGATTATGGGACTCCGGGTTCGGGTTCGAGTTCGAGGTACGAGGATGATGGACCTGAGGATGATGTAGATGAGGGTGAGGCTGATGGTTGAGGAGCAGCCGCCTGTCGTGACGAGAGGTCCTGATGGGAGATTTACTAGTTCCCGACCACCTCGATCTGCAGCGACTTGGCTTGTTCAGGGGCCGATGGACGGTGGGCCCGAGGATGGGAGCGTTATTCCTAGTTTCGGGGCCCATGTTGCTCGGTATATTTGGGATGGGGAAGATCGACAGTTTTTGCGGTGTCATACTAGAGCTGGTGTGTGTAGAGACTTGACTGACTGGCTAGAGCGATTTACGACTGCCACTACTACGCGGATACGACAGACTGGGTTGTCGCACCTGCCTAGCATTATGCACGACCACCTTGATTTTCCGCTGATTTCTGCTTTTGTTAAGAGATGGCAGCCAGACACGAACACATTCCACCTACCTTTTGGTGAGATGACCATCATGTTGCACGATGTACACCACATACTTGGTATTCGGGTTGATGGGGATATGGTTATCGGTGATCTCCCTATTGACCAGTATAGGACATTGGTAGGTGGGTTGTTACAGTTGACTCTGGAGGAGCTACAGGTCAAGACTCAGAATGCCATCTACAAGAACGGTGGCGTCCATACTGACCAGATTATTGCTAGGTGTCGTAGTGAGGAGCAGCCGGAGGCGGTTCAGGCCATTGGTTACATGTGGGTCCTTTTGGGTAACACGCTCTTTACTGACAAGAGCGGTACCCGTACTCACCCTTCTTTTCACAGTGAGTTGTGTATCGAGGATAACCTGGAGAGGTTGACGAGATACTCCTGGGGTTTAGCCACACTAGCGTACTTGTATCGTCAGCTCGGGCATGCCACCCGAAATGGATGTGATTCTATCGCGGGTTGTCTAACTCTTCTACAGGCTTGGATATACGAGTACTTTCCATGTTTTCAGCCTCACTAGGGTGTGTTGACACGGGACGTCCCTCATGCTCATGCAGGGTTATAGGATGTTGGTATGACGTGGAAGCATCAACAGCGTCTCGTGTCCTTTCGTACTCGACTTAACCACCTGGCTAACTATGAGGTATAAATAGATACGTAATTACTATTTGTCTTGTATTGATTTTATTTACAATTGATTTATAGGTATAACTAATTTGCAGGTATGTTGGTTGCCATACGGTGCTTTTCCTGCACAACAGGTGCCTAGGACTATGTTTACTGGATGTATTCGCTATCGAGGCATCATAGAACCATATATGCCCGATCGAGTTGTTCGACAGTTGGGGTTTATATAGGAGATTCCCGGTGACATGATTAGGCCTGATGATGCTCAGAGACCACTTAGTGTGAAGTCTTATAGGGTCAGTTTTTCAGCTCAGATGACTACTCTCATGTGGGATAGATTTGTCCCCGGTGCTGCGTTCAGTATTCTGCTTGGTGGATATACTAGAGTTCCACGTGGCGGACATACTTGTGCCCCTAACTACCTACCATGGTTTGGGAGAGTTAGCCATCCTATCGTCACTCCTAATGTTGAAGATGATGTCAGTCTTCCTAAGAGGACCAACGTTGATCACATAAGTTTTTTGTTAGTTTTTTAAAAATGAATCATTTTTTTCCTATTATTTCTATTAATACACAATTATAATGGTTTGTGCAGCGGGTAGGGCGATTCATGGTTACAGTGCAGCGATCACTTAGTGAGTACCCTACGCTATCAAGGGATACTAAAGTAATGTTGTAGCAGGTGATTGATGATTGGAATAAAATAAATGGACTTAGAGATTAGTTGTAATATGTATTCTAGCTTTGACTTTGTTGTTTTATTAGACTATGTTTTGGATGTTGTTAATTGACATTTATGTTTTATCACATTTGTTGAGAATTATCAAGTTAACATTTATATATTATTATTTATTCTCTAATTACGTAGTACTTACTCAGTAAATTTTAAAAAGAATTGCTTAAATAAAATTAAAAAATAATCATGTTTATTAATAAAGTTATATAAAGTTTAATAAAAATCCATAACAGTACTCGACAATACTCAAGAGCTAACTAATGTCTGCCATAATTGAAGCCTTCTCTCGAACCTTGCCTCCCATTCGTGTACACTTGCATGTCGAGCGTTAAACCAAATTGGTGAAATTGGAGGAAGTGGGTGGTCTTGATCCATATGCAAACGAATGAAATGCGATCCACCAACAGTTCCAATCACGAACTCTACACTAGGCCGGCCTGTCTAAGCGTCCACGATTGTTCAACAATAAAAAATGGTAGATGGATAGTAGCATGATGGTCTATTTCCTACTCCATAACAAATCACTACCATATTCCATATTGTGGCAATAGCAAACAAATCCTGCTGTGCTACCATCCAATGCTCCTATCCATACGCATCACCATCCCATCTGATCCAGTCTATCTCCCTTTGCAGTCCTGAACTAACCTATTGATCCCATATGTCGTAGTAAATCATGTTGTACAACATGAGAACCAACCTCATTTGTAATATGATGTCGAACTAATCGCTATTCCTCCTGATCTCCGTAACAAAAATCTGCTACGCAATGAAATACGCAATTCCCATCTCCAACTACGTCCTTAACACCTACGACGTAAGGCCAAATGATGTTGGGAATCGCGTAGCTGTATCTACATTGTCGCATGTCGAACCTAGTACCTACAAAATAAAAAACATAATATGAAATATAATTAAGTTATTACACAAAATAAATTAAAATATACGATGTATGAAAACATTATTTAATTATATCGATAATCACCTGTATCAGATGGGGGTGGTCTACTTCTGGATCGATTATCTCGCCCATTACGTTGAACATGCTCAAAAAACGAATGATCTCGCCTGTTCCTTCTCTCGGGAGGTCGTCCCCTTACTCGAGGGTTGACTCGAGGCTCCTGAAGGTCATCGTAGTTAGGATCCATCTCACCCTCAATCACTCGAGACACGTGCCTAAGCATCACAGGGTCGCTGGCAATAACCTGATCAACAAGGGTGCGGAAATGAGCTCGATCCTCATCATTTTCATCAACTATATCAGGAATGTCGACACCCTCTCCAATGACAAGGGTCCTCCAATATGGATGAATGTCCTTCGTGTACAACCCCTTCCCTGCAGTAATCGAGTCATATATTTGGCACGCACAAGGTAACCCGTGGGTAGTACGTAGAGCACACCCACAACGTCGATGGACATCCGTACTCAACCCCCGCATCCTGTTCGTCTCACCGAGAAGAATAGACAGACAATAGTGGGATACCTTTCCGTTCAGCTGATGCAAAGGCTTCTGCTTGTACTTCTGACCATGAGTTGCTCTACATGCCTCCAACCCATTACGAATGGCTATGATCTGGTTCTCAATCGAGCAATGCACCTGAGCCCAAACTGTGTCTAAAGAACCTGTAGAACTGTCAATCCAACATTTCAATGTCGAATGCTGGCTCTCAACCCTGCAGTTGTTAACATTGCCGAAGTGCAGTAACTGGTTCGTCCAAAACATCACAAACTTCTCCTTGTGTATGAGCCAAGTGTCCACAACATAGTCAATCACTTTCGGCCATCGACCCCACTTGGTTTTCAGCTCTACAAGCTCTCTTTCATATGCCTCTTCAGATGTAGCATTAATCACATGCCTCCACCTCCCATTTTTGAACTTGACACCAATCTCCTTCTTTTTTTCAAACATGGAAGTAACCTTCGCCTCAACATCTTTGTTAATATGCCACACACACAACATGTGTCTTGTGTTGGGAAACACGCTCTTCAACGCTGCACAAAGGCTAAGCTCCCTATCTGTCAGTAGTACCGACGACTCTCTATGATGACCGATCAACAACCTCAAGCATTGAAGCACCCACCGATAACTTTCTTCGGACTCCTACCTCATGAATGCGTATGCAACAAGAAAGTTCTGATTTATCGGTGTAACCCCAACAATCTCAAAGAATGGCATGCCGTATCGGTTCGTCTTGTAAGTGAAATCCATACCTATCACGTACGGGTATGTGCGTAGCAAATTTGTCATGATCGGGTGTGCCATGAAAGCATGTTGCAACACATTGTTGGTATTAGTCATAACCCAAGTAAGGTATTTGCTCTGTCTGGCACCTGGTGAACCACCTCTCCTCCCTCGAATCGCTCCATTCTGATATTACTTCTGCAGTTGTAGACATGCCTGATGTTTGGATGGTCTCCGGGAAACTTTTCTACAAGAGTTCTCATGATATGCCGAGGTGGCGCCTGTGCCTGAGTCATGTCACGTACTACCTGCTTGGCAGCAAGACTAAGACCGCTGATTTGTCGATGTCCCTCGGGATACACAACCAAAGAATGATTGTGAGTGTCGTTCAAGCAACTGAGCTTCCAACCACTTACTACTCTGACATACTCAAACTTGAGTTTGAAGGGACAACTGTTTGCCTTGCTTTTCGTGTCTTTGCGTATCGTGTTCATCATGTCTCTTATCATGCTCTTTTATCCACGATCACAACTCACATATCGATACGGCCGACCACTCCGATCGGTCTTGTAAGAAGCCTTCACTAACATAAATCCGAGCGGGCGACAAACATTTTGTGCCTACAGAATAACATCCTCAAAACTCGGAAACACAGTGTCTGTCAAAAAATGTCCGCTATAGTCCACACCATCACCATCCTCGGACTCAGAATCATATATAATATTAATAACAATAAAAACAAATATTAATAAAAGTTGAGAAACAACAAAAACACAACTAATAATAATAATCTAACAACGTACAACTAATAATAATAATAATAATAATAATAATAATAATAATAATAATTCTAACAATACACAAATAATTATAATAACAACTAAAAGGTGTGATCCCTCACTTATAAACGATTGAGAATTTTATAACTATAGAAATTAATTAAGTAGAGTAATTCAAAACGACCCTCCTAAACAAATTCGTAGTATATAACTATAATTTTTTGAACAACATACTTATGAACAATACAAACAATAACATCTTAAGATTGATAGAACAATACGACCCTCCTAAACAAATTCGATGCCTTATGAACAATTCATCCAAATATAAACAACATACTTTACAAATGATCTTGGTAATCTTTCAAAGTAAAACAATCGGAATTGATAGAAAATATCAGTTGTCAACGTGTTTTTTTAAGAATTAAATTTCAAAATTGATAGAAAATTCGAAATTTTCAGGCAAACGCCCAGAAATTTCGAAAACAGAAAATTAGATAATCGGAATTTCGAAAAAAAAAGTAAATAATCGTACCGATTCCGTACGGTCCGACGAGCCTCCGGCGACCAACGTAGGTGGTGTTTTCGGCCTTTCGTTGTCTTCCATGGGATCCAACGAATTAGGTTTTGCAAAATTTAAATTATTTGTTTGATTTTGAAAATTACAGTGGTTGGTGGTTTAACGCGATCGTTGGTGGCCGGTGTGAGCACTAGAGAGAATGGTAAAAAAATTTATGTAGGATAAAAGTGTTAAGTTTATGTAAAAATTAATATTTTATAATATTTTTATAACAAGGCTACGTACGTCATTTTAGGTTATTTTACGGGCGTTAGTTAGAGATTCAAGGGCGACGTTTAGCGGTCCATTTATTTTCTGACCATTAGCTACACGGGGTAGGATAGTATACTCCTACTCCCCCCTTTTTTCCTGCCTTCCTTGCCACGGCTATTGGATGCCTCTCTTTAGCATTTAGGGTCTTGCTATGCCATTGCGTCTGTCATAACCGTCTGCTACAATTTCTCTTAATTAAATTCAGAACAAGCTGAGAAAAGATTTAATTTAATTTTTCTTGGCGGAAGAAATGTCGTAGGCGATTCATCGTTTGTTTCATTGTCTAGAATAGTCTGTCTTTTTTATCGTTTATCTCACCTTGCTGCTGCTGTTGTATGCCTTCGCTAACACCTACTCTAAAGAAAATTGCAATTTGGGTATCAACAAACTTGACTAATCGCGGTGTCGCCTGAGAGATTAGTAGTTATCCTGCCCATTCTCCCCCAAATAAAATGCTCTGGGATATTTAGGGAGAATGTAAGTAGAAGCAGATGATCATTCCTCAATCAGAGCTGAGTATATAGTGTACTCTTACCCCCACCTTTTTTTTTTGTAATCTGAGTTGATGAAGCACTTCGCAAGGTTTATGTTCTTTCTCGCAGCTCAACAGGTTGCCCATTATTCTTGGTTGTCATACTTCAGTGTTTGCTGGTGTCACATACAGCCTTTTACTTGGAAATGAGCTGATGCCGAATCAAAACAAAAGTCTCTCTCTGCAATTTACTGCTTCAAAACTGCTGTTGTGCTCTAAAATACTCTACTTAGTGAGCAGCTGCGCTGTGGCTTTTTTCTTCCCATCATCCTGGCTATCTAGAGGGCCAAATATCGCTTCAAACTTTCGCCAAACATTACTATATTCTCCCTGCGGAATTGCTATTATCAATTGCTTCAACTTGCGCTTGCAGCTGCTTTGTCATCATTAATTTAATATAATGTCGCAATTTTGCTTTTATGGCAGCAATCTCGTATCGTAATATAGCTGCAACTGGTCTGTTATTGCCTCCGTATCTACCATGTACACCTCGATAAATTATCATTTGCTTTATTATCATGGCTAATGTCCTTTGCTTTAATAAGATATAGCAAGCACCACCATTGGAACATATGGCGAGCACCACAATCAGACAAGCAACTGAACTAAAGAGCTTTATCTGCCAATCTTCAGAGTCTGCAAACCTGATTAACCACTCTTTGCTACTGCTGCTGCTCGTGTGTGCTACTCTTCTTTGACAGCATCATCAATAGCCTTCAACATTGTGGAACAAGAACAATTATCTATAGCACAGGCCTTGTAAACTGCCAGCCTAGCAGATGGTAAGCCACCTCTTGCCGTGCCTTCTGCTAGTCCAAAATAACAAGCGTTCATAACTTGTACTCCTGCTGCAGTTGCTGATGTGCGAATCCTGTAGCTGGCATGGTCCATTCTCTCTCAAAATTGCTTTAAAATGCTTATTTGAGAGAGAATGCGACTGAAAAAAGACGTTGAGATGGATTTCGAGATTTAGCTAAGTTGAAACTCTCTATTCATGAGCTGGAGTTTGCTCAATTTATGCTTGCTTGCGCTTACAAGATGATCAGGTAGCCTGTGGTACTGGTTTGCAGTGGAGTTTCCCAATAGGACATCTTCGGAGCATTTGTGAGCTTCAACTTTTTGGCCGTTTGTTGAACACAATATAACAGTATACTCCTACTTCCCCCTTTGACACTTTAGTCTGATTTTCATGCATAATCAACGAGGCTTTCTCTTATCAAAGTTCATGAGGTAAACAAACAATCTGAGCTTTTCCCCTCTGAACTGGGCAACTTAATCAACCAAACAACTGCACAAAGGACCTATGACTGCAGATTTCTATATTCTAGAGTTTCATCTATCACTCCATGTCGCTGCTGTCTGTATGCTTTTTTACGTTTCTTTTATTTGCCACCTTTGCTAGAATTTGCAGCAATTCAATGTGAGCTTACTAATATTCATATAAGTAGTAATGTTGTTCATTCTTCTTCAAAAATGGTCTGGGATGTTCATTCTAAGTAAGAATGTAACTGGAAGAGGGTGACCAATATCGCTGAAGCAGATTTATAGGTTGTCAAATATATCCTCCAGCTATTTGTGAAGGTTCCAGCAACATATATCAAATGATTCAAATGCCCCATATGATTTTTCTTTTGTATTCTTTACTTCATCCCTTGGACAAGATCAACAAGTAGAGTGTGGTACTGATCCACGACTGTCCTAGTATTCTGATTCTTCTCACCTTTTTCACCAGACATTTAACGTGCAAGTTGAGACAAAAACAAAGCCACTTTGATACTATTTCTCGCAGAAGTATGAGTTATGGGTATATCATTGCATCATTACCAATCCTCTCACACTAAAACATACCGACTACATTGAAGGTACGTTCAAGCTTTTGTACGGGTGGTTTACGGACTCTCTTTGTGCTACAGCACAAGCATCACATTCAAGTTCACATAATTTATTAAGCTCGCAATTAGGTTCTAGGATCAACTTCTAACACCCAGCTTTAAGAATTTTCTCTTGGGCATTTTATCAAACATTAACCGTGCATATCCCTTTCTTCAAGCTTTTTGTACTTCTTGCTTATCATTTACTCGAGTTTACAAGTTATAATATGCCCACAAAATATTTGTCTATACTCCAAAAGGTCACAACAAACCAAATGCAATAGGGAAAGGCAAAATCATCATGCCTGAAGTTATTTCATGCAATCTCGCCATATGTAAATCTCAATCATACAATTCCACATATATTCCATGATTCTTATAAATCAAATGTAGCAGGCATGGGCAAATTTGTTTATCAACAATTCATTCCGCATATATTCCACAATTCTCATAAAATAAGTAATCGAAATTGTAATTATATATTAAGATGAGGAATGTTGCCTGTTTTTACGGAGCAGAAGTCAATTGTAGGATGTGAAGTAACTTGACGAACGACGAAAATAGAGCAGTTCTTCATGCTTGTAGAAGTTGATGAACTTCAGAGCTAGTAGGAGGCTTGAGAGCTCCTTCACCCTTCCTCTTCTTGTATTTTTTTTTTTTTTTTTTTTTTAATTTATGAAAAATAATTTTATTAATTATTCCATCACATTTGAGTAAATATTGGGTTGAAATATGTGATTTGTTTTGCCTAATCACTATATTGGTTGTAATCTTTAGCTTTGGAAGTTGGTTGATCTACTCTTTTTGGTTGTGGGTTGGTATTTTTTAAACTAGATCTAGATCAAAACTGGAATGAACTTTTGATCTATTTTCCGGCCACCACCTTGGTTGGCAGCGGGTTAAGCTTCTCCTTAGTTCTCTCACTTACTAGCCCTTAATTCTCAACCGACTAGAGCTTCAAGGTCATTTTGGTTCGACCCCTCCTTCTAGCGCCAATTGTTTCGGGTGTGGTTCCGGTGAGGGTCGCCGATCCACTGACGGCATGGCTAGGTCTTGGGCTGCCTTGCTAAGGTCTCGAGCTAGTAACTGGAACCTCCGGCCAACACCGGCTGACAAACTGCAAGAGAGAGAACGTAAACTGCCCTCGGGGGTGGCTTCGAGGGACCCCCCTCCGGTGGCTTAAGTAAGTGTTTGTCTTTTGAGGGAATAATAAGCTTAATATAATTTTTAGAGAGAGAGAGAGAGATTATTCAACCACCTTTTTCTTATGGTGAGTCTAGGGGCATTTATAATGTATCATAACCCTAGCCTAGGCGGTCAACCTATGGTCGACTTATCGTGCTTCTGCCCAGAGCCTCTGACCTGAGTTAGAGCCCAGAGATCTGGGCTGGGATGAGAGCGCACCCCTTGGGCAACGCTAAGGGCATAGGGCAGCTCAGCAGGATCTACCCTATATAGATTATATGTTTCTGCCAGAGCAAGCAGGGAGAAGTAATGATTGTTGCAATAAGGCAAACCCAGTATGAGCTAAGTAAAGCAGAAAAAAAACGTATTCGCCTCATTAAAGCCTCGCTACAATAAAGCGAAGGTAGACCCTGTTCATAGAAACAGTGGCATAACAATTTAACAGCACTAAAATAAAGTGGCGGCACAAAAACCCCAAGCCCTGCCCAAGTGGCAAGGGACGGGCAAGAAAACGCAAACAAGAAGGCCACAATCTTGCGTTGAAAGTGTCTTTAGTCCTGGAAGGATATTCTAAAGTAACAGTTTACCTAAATAAACCAAGGTTGAGAACGCTAGTAAGTAAAGGTAGCTAGCATAGCAGTCAAGGGGGGCAGCAGTGTCAGCCAGGAAGAGGGAGAACTCCAAATAGCAAAAAAGAGGAGTGCCCTCTCCTTCTGATAACTAAACCCAACGCACATCAAGCAGAAATATACAATAAAGAATGCGCAACCAAAAGAAAAGAAAGAAGCCAAAAGTTAAAGCAAGTACAACAAAGCAAATTACAAAGTCTGTGCTAGACAACCCCTGGCACTGAGTAAAAACCAAAGTACGAATTCCAAAGGCACAAAAGTATTGTCTTAACAAACCAAGAAAAGATAAATAGTTTTGGAAAATAGCCAAGGCAAGTACAAGCCTCAAAAACCTACATAACCACAAGCGGCCAGACACCCCAATGGGAGAAAGCAGAAAACATTAGCTTACTATAGAGCGGGGAGAGGGGTACTCAGATGAGCCACTGGAAGAAGAGGGAGTTGGCCGCCAAAACCTTTATTAGTTGGCAGGAAGGGCCTCCACGCCAATGGCAGCAGTAAGGTCAGGGGACTCAGCAGGGACCTTGTTGAGAACAGCATGATTTGGGATACCACAGGCAGCTACGCGAGATACACATAGGCATCTTGGTTCCCAGCCTGATCAACCTTGCTCCAAAACTGCTCAAACTTCACTTGCTGCTCCTCACTTGTGCCAAACACATGGTTAGCACTTCTGCGTGCAGCCTCCCAACCTTCATCATGCTTATTGGTAAGAAAATTCGCAAAAGTTTGAGAGGAGACAAACTCCACCAAGGAATCCCTGCGAGCGGCATTAAGCTCTGCAGTACGATCTTCCTCCAAGCGAGCTACGGTCGCTTCCAAATTTTGCACTTGGGCTTGAACCCTTTTCAGCTCATCTTCGCGCTCAGCCAGCTTCTGAGCAGCAGGAAGGAACTCAGCTAATTGGAGTTGAGCAGCACGTAGCGCGTCATCCTTCTCTCCCAATCCGCGTTCCAGCTCCGCCTTCTCATTCTGAACTCGCTCTAGACGAGCGACCTTTTCATTTAAACTCAAACTCTGAGATTGGTACCCTTTCTCAACTATGAGTAGGGCATTAGCCAGATCACCAACAGAGCGAGTGAGCTAGGCAGCCACCAAAGAAGGAAATAAAAGCAATAAGAGTTAAGGAATAACGAAAAGAAAACAAATAAGTAAAAACTTCGTAAAATAAAGAAAGGCAAGGAGCAAGTAAAACAATACCTTTTGCAGATCATGGTAGGCAACAACAGCAGGCACGTTGACATACTCATTCCCAAGATCAGCAAGGAGTCGGATGCCTTGGTCAGCCTATACCCTAGAGTACGTCCCTGAAGAGGACCGTCAAGGAAAATATACTCGTCAGCCCTAACATTCAAGGAAGAGCAGAAAGGCTCATCAGCAACCTAAGAGGGACACGGAGCAGGCCTAAGAGCCGCGTTAATATGCACTTCAGAAAACTCTAAAGGGCTAGCTGCCCTGAAAACCCCACATGCGAATGTAGAAGAAACAGAGAAGGGATGAGTTTAAGTCTCCCTAAAATATTAATTCACGCAGCGATTAAGTTCACTGGAAGCAGGAGCGGCCCCACCTTGAGAGTTCAGCGTGGTGACAGGCTCAGAAAGACCAAAAGCTGAAGCAAACAGCTCGTCCATAGTGGGAACTCTAGCCCTTTTGGGAGAGGGCTCACGTGGAGGAGTGATAGGCTCCAAATCAATATTAGGGGTAGGGCCCTCTCTGCCAGAAGTGCTAGGCGTGTGCCCGTTGTGACGACGGGTGCGCAGACGATCATGGAAAGACCTTATCTAAGAAGTAGGGCAGTGAGTTACAACAGCGCCAGAGAATACAGAGGTAGAAGCAGGAAGCTCAACAGTCAAACCTGCAGTAGTAGAAGTTTCGAGTAGAACATGCTCGCAGAAGTAGAGGAAGGGAGAGGTCGACTATTTGAAATAGGAAGTGAAGCTTCATTAGTGGAGGGCAGAACATGCCCAATTGAAATAGAACCCTGGGGTTCAAGCCCAGAGGATGCATCAACTTGCATAGTCTGAGCTGTCCATCGACCGGAGTCCGCAGCCGAAGCACTCGGTGCCATCAACGACCCAGACTTTTAGGGGGACTCACTATTCCCCCTAACATGTTCACTACCAGCAGTAGAAATTTCCGACTCGGTCTCTGCCGGAACAGTGGGAGTACAGCTGGCAGAGGCTCCAGCAGTAGTAGAGCCATGTCTAAACTCAGCAGGGAGTGGGCACGACTCACCCAGGCGGGCAGCAATATAAACCTCTAACACCTCAAGGGGGAAGGAGTGTTATCATGGAGTCCGGACAAGGGGCTTCCAAGTATCATCCACACCCAGCAATGCCTTATCCAATTTGTCATAGCCTAAAGAGAAAGAAAAAAAGGCCAGCCATAGAATCACAGGGAGAAAAGCAAAAGGGAGGAGAAATAATTGTGAGGCAAAAGGAATCTTACCGGACTCATGGGTCGAGCATAAACGTATGGTAGAGAGCTGAGCATTCCCTATAACATATAACCCATTGGGAAGCCATGTTTTGGGAGAATAGGACTCACCCTCAAAATGATCAAAGCCTTGAGCTTCTTTGGTAGCATCGGCTGCTTGCAGAGTGATGCCACCCATATTGGATCTAACACAGCAAAAAGAGCGAGGGCACCCAAAGTCAGCCGGAATACGCAGCCAAAAGAATTTCCCCTACTAATCCCTAAAGCGGCCCAGTTTGGGGTAAGATATGACTCTTTTGGGTTTTGGTGCAAGATAGGATTAGCCAGAGTCAGCGCCTGAAGCACTCCTTTTAAAGCTAAACAACTGATAAAATAGATAGAGAGACTCTAGAAAGCGTTTGAAATGCACCGTCCAAAGCAAATGTAGCAGGGTATGCAGAGACGTAGGCAGAATCAAGGAAAGAGGAATGTTGAAGGCACGCAACAGCTTGTCTAAAGTTGGATCCAAAGGAAATATTAGTCCCACATCCAGCTAGGAAGCAAAAACGGCAATGTGACACGTTGGACGGCTGGTGAGGCTAGACCCATCTTTGAGCAACACCAACTCATAACCTTGTCCCATCCCGTAGAAGGTGTTGCCGCACTCTGCCAACTTCAAGCGGGCAGCCAGCATCCGCTGCTCAGAATTTAAGGACCAAAGACGGGGACCATCAGCTTTGTCGTCCAAATAAAAAGTAGAATTACCTGGAGGGACCACCTCATCTACGTAATAGGGCTGACAAGCGTTCAAGGCAGCGTCTCCAGGAGATTAGGGTTGAGAAGCAGCCATTGAGATATCAGCAGGAGTGGAGCTACGCTCTACATAATGGTCAAAACGGTGCACATCAGATATATCATCTAACCAAGCAAATTCACGCACAAGAGGTGTACATCAGGAAATGGGCTCCTAGGGGCATCAGCAGGAGGGTTAGCCTTGACCTCAACTGCCAGTCGTGCATGGCAAGCAGCATGCAGCCGCAGACGCAACAAGTGAGGCAGCGCAACCCCCTTGGTCATTAGGACCCTCTCACAATAAGGGTCGAAAGTATCGCTGCGCACCCTACCACGAAGGTAAGGATGCAATGCACTAGGATCAGAGCGTCCGCCGCTGGGCTCCGCAACGCGAGTAGAAGTGCCAGTGACTGGCACATTCCCCAACGAAACATTGCGGGGAGGAGGAAGCACAATTTGAAGAGGGGATTAAGAAGGAGTAGAAGAAAAAGAGACAAATGGCCTAGAAGGCTCACCTGGGCGAGTCGAATCGAAAGAAGAAGCAGACTCAAACTCACCTTCGCCGTTATAAGAGCGGACGAAATCATTTTGACTATCAGAAACGTCCGACATGGCAAAAAAGATCGAGGCTTGGAAAAAAGAAAAAAGAACACAAATTTCCAATAAGGGAGCGAAACAAGAAGAAAAGAAAAAGGGAAAAGGGGCGACAGAAGAACCAATCAAAGAATGAACAGTTCAAGTACAACGGCGACAAGAAATTACTACAACAACAAGGCAAGAATTGATCTTTGAACAAAAAAGAAGTATACAAGGGCAAATTAGCAACACAATAAAAGGAAAAAAGGGCAATCTTTGGGAAAAAAATATATACTTAATTCAACAAGGGAAGTACAAAAATGGCGGAAGATGGTTAAAAGATGATACCTTTTGATGAACGAGCAACAAATATGGGGTAACCAAAGCGTAATTCACGGCGAACTTGCGGCGGGTGGCACCCAAACAAATTGCAGAACTACGAGCGAAGGAGATGGAGAAAAAGAGGAGTTGGAAGTTGGAGCAAGAAGAAAGTAATTGTGAAATGACAAGTGAGTAAAGGAAAAGAGAGAGAGGAAGAGAAATTTCGAAAGTAAAATGGGATTAGTAGAAATGCGAAAGACGAAAAGAAAAGAAGGAAAATTGAATGCCGGGCATTAAATGACATTTACCTACCCAAAAAGGGAGGTGACCACCTACTAAGCATAGCCACGTCGTAAAAAAAAAAAAAAAATTAAAATTCACCGGGAGTAATCAAAGCTCCTCGCTCAGCCTCAGCTCGTCGCTTTGAAATAACTTCAGCGGGAGTAATCAAAGCTCCTCGCTCAGCCTTAGCTCGTAGCTTTGAAATAACTTCAGCAGGAGTAATCAAAGCTCCTCGCTCAGCCTCAGCTCCTCACTTTGAAATAACTCCAGCGGGAGTAATCAAAGCTCCTCGCTCAGCCTCAGCTCGTCGCTTTGAAGTAACTTTAGGGGGAGTAATCAAAGCTCGTCGCTTTGAAATAACTTCAAGTGGAGTAATCAAGGCTCCTCACCTTGACAATCTAGCATGACGCACCTTACTGGCAGAGCTCTCTGAGCCTCAATTCAGCTAATTGCAGATATAAGACTCAGGGGGGCTAGTTGTATGGGGAAGATTTCGGTCAGCAAATCCAGCTATGTAATGACCCAGCAAAAGTCAGACACTTGGAAGAACTGGCATGAATCCATCGTACCACCTTTTGGGGGGCTAGTTGTATGGGATAGCTCCAGCAGAGCTCGTCCCATGCTCCTAATGTCAGAGCAGAAAAGCATCTCCAGTCAGCAAGAGCTGGCCTGAGTGCCTCAGACCACCTCTTGAGGGGCTACTTGTATAGGGTAGCTCCCACTTGGCTGACTCATGCTCCGAGCACCACTTGAGAGTTGCGCACTTGTGCCAGTCCAATTTGAGGCCAGGGAAAACCTCCCAGGGGCCCAACTTCATGGCTGACCCCAGCAGGCTCCACCTCGGAGGCAGGATCGATCTCTCAGGGGCTCAGCCTCATGGCTAACCTCAGCAGGCCTCAGCCTGCAACACCAAGAATAGTACAACTATAAATATCAATACAAGTACAACGGAAAAGAGGTCAGACACATACATTTCATCACTTATCCATTATTATTCACCTAAAACCTTACTAACTTAAGCATCGGAGGGGGGTTCCTCGAAGCCACCCCCGAGGGCATAACCACCGTTCATTGTGCAGGTAATCCCAGCCAACACCCAGATCCAGCCACCAATTAGGCTCCGGAACAATTATTACTACTATTATTAATATTATTAGTTCATCATCATCATCATCATCATCATCATCATCATCATCATCATCATCATCATCATCATCATCATCATCATTATTATTATTATTATTATTATTTTTATAACATTAGAAAATGTGTTAAATAATATAAAATATTAATTATTACCGTTAAATATTAGTTATTATCATCAATTAATAATATATATTAATTCTTATTACTATTATTATAAATATTAAATATTAATAATTATTATATATAAATATTAGTTATTATTAATAAATATTAATAACTTTTATTTTTATTTTTATTAAATTTTAGTTTTAAGTAGAGCAGAGCAGAGTAAGATAGGATAGGGAAAAGTAGAGCAAATTTCAGCAGAGCATAGCAGAGCAGGGCACGGCGGAGTAGAGTAGACCAGAGCAGATTTCAGTAGAGTAGATAGATTTCAGGAGAGCAGAGTAGAGTAGAGAAGGGCAGAGGAGAGTAGCTCTAAAGAACAGGGCCTTAGAGAGAAGATTGACTTTCTTGCCGTATAATATTGCCATTTGCTAGTAACCGGTCACCACATGTTACATACTTCTTAATTTACCAATTTTCTGAGGTAACTGTCTCTCTATACTTTTCTTTTTATCATTCTTTATTGTGCATTTGTGCTGCTTGTTTTTGCAAAATTATCATGGATTTACAATCACACATGGCACAGCCTAGGATAGGTTTCAGCGGGTCTCCTAGTACGGCTGAATCTAGGACTACGGGTGTCGTCTCCCCTCTTTTGGACTCTCTCACTTGCTCGTCCACGAATCCGACCATCTATCTGTCTGTGCTAGACACTATGGCTCAGACTAAAAAGATGGCCCTAGGCCCTATTGATGAAGGAGACTGATGAGTGACATTTATGTCACTCTTAGGGGTAGCATTTAGGTCTTTTTCCTCTTATTTTTCTTAGTTTTTTCCACCTCATTTATCCTTTTATGGCTTCTTTATGTATTGATGAAAAGTAATGCTTATTTGCGCTTATTTTGATAATCTTTATGCATTATTTTATCATCCCCATGCTCTCGTGAACTTTGGTATCTTCTGCAGGTTCCATGACGGTCCTATGCACGGTGGGAGGCCCCTTGGCCAAGTATGGAAGCCATGGACAAAGGCAAGAGGAGTAAAAGGGAAGGAGAGGAAGCAAGAAAAGGAAGTGCAAGAGGAGGTGTGGCCGAATCTCTGAAAGGTCCGGTCGAACCTAGGTGTGGTCAAACTTTTGAAAAGTTTGACCGAACCTCCTGGGTGCAGTGAAGGCAGTGTCAAACCAGTTTTCAACAATTTTGCAGGAGAGGTCGAACCTCAAAAGTTCGACCAAACAAGGATCAGGGAGGTTCGACCGAACCTACACAGAGTTCGACCGAACCTACCCTGAGTCCGACCGAACCTACCCAGAGTTCGGTCGGACCTTTTCCCGATCTCAGCCAATTTTGTACGGACTATTTAAGGTCCTTTTGAGATCGTTTTTTCGGGAGGAGAGAAGAAAAACAGTAGCCTAGTTTTCAGAAACCTCTCTTAGTTTGAAACATTCCTTAGGATTAATTTAGCTTAGTTTTCATCAAATCAAATCATTGTATTAGTGAAATTCAAGAATTATTCTCAAAGTTTGGCAATTTGTATTCAACATTTGAAGCTTCAATTAGTAATTTCTCCAACCTTCTTCCTTTTAATTTCAGATTTTATTTGGTATTTGCATGTTATTTAAATCTTCTTAGTTCTTGGTAATTTGTTATTGGATGATAGTTATTTCAATTGTTAACCACTTTTACCCAATTATTGAAGTATTTAGAACCCTAATTCTTGATTGCATGTTGATAAACATGAGTTGTGAGTAGTCTTCTTGCTAGGGGTTGGGTGAAGCTCGACCTTTTGGGTTAACTATGCAAATGTGGGAGAAGCATTGATGTTTGTATTGCAATTAAATTGATTATATGAGATTGCTTGTTAGTTCCTCATGATAGGTTTAGCTACCCTTGACTAAGGAGCTTGATAGTATGATATGCCTAATTTGGCATGGAAGTGTAAATTGAGTACGTCATTACTTATTGTAATTTTATTATGTATCATCTATTGCTAAACTAATGAGGAATCTAAGTTTAGTAGTGTGAGTTGTTTTCTAATTGCATGAGGTTGATTTTACATATAGTCCTTGCTATATCTTGTCTACTTTACTCCCCGTTTGCCTATTTGCCTTGGTTGAGTGGATCTCATTCCCTAGTATCTTTAATTCATTGATTTAGAACCATAGTTTGTTTGTCTTCTTGACGAACCCCAATTCACCAATTGACTTCAAGTTAGCTTAAGTGTAAAGATCTTTGGCAATCATATCCCGTTCCTTGTGGACCGAACTCTTACTTGTCATTATGCTTGGTTTGTAAGGTGTTTGTTAATAAATGTGTTTGATTGAGTGTGGAATGTACGACCGTTCTAACGCCCATCAGAGACGACACAATTAGGGTGCTTCTCAGTGACGTATTTGATCACCCCCTAGTCATCCAAGTATGTCGAGTGACTTCAGTACAGGGTAGCTCCCGCTGAGCTAACCCACGTCCCAGCACCACTTGAGTGGTGCGCGCTCACGCTAGTCCAGCCCAAAGCCAGGGATAATCTCCTAGTGGCTCAGCCTCATGGCTAACCCCAGCGGCTTCCAGACCGCTGCACAAGGAATAGTACAACTATAAATAGCTAGCCAAGTACAACGAAAAGAGGTTAGATAACACATTTCATCACTTAACCATTACCATTCACCTAAAGCAATACTAAATTAAGCATCGGAGGGGGGTTCCTCGAAACCACCCCCAAGGGCAGTAACCACCGCTCATTGTGCAGCTAGTTCCAACTAAAGTCCAGATCTGACCACCGACCTAGCTCCGAAACTACACCCGGAATAATTAGCGCTAGAAGGAGAGCGTAGTTCCGACGCTTTAGCTCAGCTGGTTAGCTTATCTGAAGTTGGGAAAACCACCATGATAGGGGAAAAACCATATACGACGAACACAACACCCATAATCGATAACACTCAAACACCACAAAACAAACCCGATCCTGAAAAATCCGTTGCAAAATCAACTCTGACCAGTACCTAGTACCTAAATCCTACTGGAGCTTCTTCGGGTATCACCAAAAACACCATTGGAGCTCATAGACCAATAGGACCAGCTTAAATAGTCCGATTCGGAATGCGATTCACAAACCAAAACAATGAGGTATACTCAAACACCACCCGGAAAATTCTAGGCAGTGTAGATACTGGATGTGCTGCGAAATCTGTCTCAGTGCAGTAAGGATCAGCTAGCTACTATGACAGCTGTGTTGAACTCATTTGGAAAAAGGTCAAGCTTCACTCGTCTGCTGGCACCTGTCGGCCATGCATCTACTAGGTCGCCTGAACTCAATCTGACCCCAGAGCTGAAAGAGCTGCCAGCCCTGCTTAAGAGGATAAAGGAGCTGGAGGCCAGGAATTTGAACAAGGAATGGAGTATGGAGGAATCGGGAGAGGTGCTAGCTGGGAACGTCCATAGCAGATCTCCAACGCACAGTCGATCTTTGAGTCCTGAGCTGACAAAGAAGGCAAAGCTTATGGTGATCCCTGAGGACTCATCCATCTGTAAGGAAATCTTAGAGGAGCCGATGGAAAAAATTAAGATGCCCTCGTGCAAGTATAACGGCACAACGACTCCAAAGAACCATCTGTTTGCCTTTGAGAGCCATGTGGTCTTATATACATGAACTGATTTAGTATAGTGTAAAGCCTTCCCTCCTACCCTAGAAGGGCTGGCAGCAGAATGGTACCGCTTGCTTGAGAAATGGTTAGTCTACTCTTGTAATAGTTTGAAGAAACTGTTCATGGACCACTTTGTTACGCTAGTGGATCGCACCAAATGATAACAGAGCTAATGTCACTGGAGTAGAGAGAGACAGAATCACTCAGGGACTTCATCACTCAATTCAACAAGGAGGCAACCTCAATCCTTAATATGAATGAGGAAGTGGCCCTGTTGGCGATGTAGAGTAGCTTGTTGCCAGGGTCAACATTTAGGGAGTACATGGGCAAAAAGAACTTGAAAACCTTAGTCAAAGCCCTAGGAAAAGCCATGCTGGCTAGAAAGTCGATCTCTTCCAAATCAGGAAGAAAGGCAGAGCCGAGTGGCGCAAAAGCAGTAGGTAGAGTGGATACGAACTCTGGCGGAGTCGGAAGGGTGGACCAGCAGAGAAGAGATAATGACAGGGGCGCAGGTCAGAGGAGAGCGGGGCTGGGCAGAGGGCGTCTGCAAGGCAGATATGAACAATACACGCCTTTGACCCATAGCTGGTTACACATCTTCAATGTGAATAAGTATGACGACAAGTGGCAGAAACCTCCAAGAATGACCACGCAAGACTTGGACCCAAAGAAGTGGTGTGACTTTCATAGAGACAAGGGTCATATAATTAAGGAATGCACCCACCTCAAAGACAACATTGAAGATATCATCAAGAGAGGATAACTGAATAAGTTCAAGCAATACTCTGACTAGGACAGGGCTCGGGGTCACGTGAGACCTAGAAACGAGCGATGGAAGGACAATAGAAATGACAAAGACAGACGTGAGAAGAAAGACAGAGACAAAAAAAATGCCAGGCTAAGCGCGTGTGATCAGTGGTGGGCCTGTATATGGCGGAACAATTGGTCGAGCAAGGGCCGACCTCAGAGATTTGGTTCACCAAGTGAACTATAATGAACGTAGAAAATGGCCACCTCCACTACCCCAGCCAAGAGTAGTGTTTGATGAACAGGACTAGCAAGGCATCCTTTATCCTCGTGATGACCCCCTAGTGGTTTCCATGATAATTGCAAACTGGAAAGTCTAGAGGGTCCTAGTGGATGGGGGGAGTTTAGCCAACATCATGTTCATAGAAGCTTTCCGCAAGAAGCATCTAGATGATAGAGACCTCAAGAGAGTAAACTATGAGGTCACTGGATTTGATGGCTCAAGAATAATTCCCGAGGGTATTATAGAATTGTCAGTTTAAATTAGAGAGGGAGCTCAAACCATATTTGTGAGGGCAGAGTTTCTGGTCATCAACTCTCCATCTCCCTACAACGTGATAATGGGCAACCCCTTATTCACAAGATTAGTGGAGTGGTGTCCACATTGCATCTAGCAATAGCATACGCCAACAACAGAGGCTGCTTAACCAAGCTGAGAGGTTGCCAAAAAACAGCTCGACAGTGCTACATTACCGCCCTGTGAAACCCAGTAAAATATGGTTCTCTGCCTAAGGTACCAGAGGAAGTACTCCGGGAAGAAAAAAATCTCGAGAAAAAGGAAGCGACAAGAGTACAGAAAAGAGAAAGAAAAGCAAAAGCTAGCCATGGAAAATTTTGAGCTCGAGAAGGAAGACGTAGCTCGCCTAACCCTAGAGGGGGAGCACGAGGTAGTTGAGTTGGTCGAGGGGGATGAGTCCCGGACAGTAAAGATTGGGAAAGACATCGAGACTAATGTTAGAGTAAACTTAATAGCTCTACTTAGGAATAACGCAGACATATTCGCATTTCAGCAGACGAAATGCTTGGCATATATCCAGAGGTTATGGAACACCGTTTGAATGTCAAGGTAGAGTCAAGGCTGGTGAAGCAGAAGCTAAGAAACTTCTCAGCTAAGAAAAACAAGGCCATCCAGGAAGAAGTGGACAAGCTCCTAGCAACCAAGTTCATTGAGCCCTGTGACTATCCAGAAAACCAATGGGCAATGGAGAATGTGAGTGGATTTTACAGACTTGAACCGTGCCTGCCCAAAAGATTGTTACCCCCTGCCCAGAATAGATCAAATGGTAGACTCAACAAGCGGGTACAACTTTTGAGTTTCATGGATGCCTTTTCAGGTTACCATCAAATCAGCCTGTATGAGCCAGACAGAAAGAAAGCAGCCTTCATCACCGATTGGGGAGTGTTTAAATATGTGGAAATGCCCTTTGACTTGAAGAACGCAGTGACGACATTCTAGAAAACCATGGACAAAGTCTTTGCTTAGCAGAGGGGTGAAATATGGAGGTTTATGTAGACGACTCCATAGTAATAAGCCTAATGACACAAAATCACGTCTTTGACCTAGAGGAAACATTTAGCACATTGAACAAGTACCATATTAAGCTAAACCAAAAAAGTGCGTTTTTGGGGTAAGATCAGACAAGTTTCTGGGTTTCTTAATGAGTAAAAGTGGGATTGACGCAAACTCAGGAAAGATACAAGCTGTTCTAAGTCTTCTTGAGCCCAAGAGCGTTAAGGACATCATCAGATTGACAAGCAAGATGGCTGCTCTGACCAGATTCATCAGCAAGTTAGCAGACATAGGCCTCCCATTGTTTCAACTCTTGAAGGGAAATCACACTTTTAAGTGAGAACAGGCAGAAAAGGAGGTGTTTGCCAGAGTGAAGGAACACCTAGTTAACCTGCCAACAATGACAATCCCAAAAGTAGGAGAAAAATTACAGCTATACATCTCAGCATCACAGCAAACGGTTGGGTCAGTATTACTTGTAGAAAGAGGTAAAGAGCAGCACCCAGTTTATTTCATTAGCCATGTCCTGACCCAAGCAGAGCAGAGACACTCATTGGTAGAAAAAATGGCTCTAGCCGTCGTCATCACAGCCAAGAAACTTAAACCATACTTTGACGCTCATGTCGTACAGATACTAATGAATTATCTATTAGAGAAACCATTATAGAGAATGGACGCCTCAGGGAGGCTATAAAATGGCTAATTGAGTTGACTAAATATGAACTTGAGATCAAACCCCGCACTGCAATAAAAGCTCAAGCCCTATCAGATTTCTTGGTGGAAGCAGGCTATGAAGAAGTGGAGGAAAATGTGGGTACCTGGATGGTGGTTGTGGATGGCTCGGCTGCCCAAATAGGCACCAGAGCTAGGATAATCATGACAGCAATAGAGGGCAATGTTTTTGAATATGCAATTAAGTTCAAATTTAAAGCCTCTAATAATGAAGCCGAATACGAAGCCACACTGGCAGGTCTGAGAATGAGTTTGGCAGCAGGTGAAGGTTAAACTCCAGACTGACTCGCAACTAGTAGCGAGCCAGCTTAGGGGGGAGTATGAGACCAGAAAGCCATTGATGCAGAAGTATGTGGCTGCAGTGAAAGAATTAACAACCTAGTTAATTAATTCTAACATCGAGTTGGTCCCTAGGGAAGAGAATGCTCAGGCAGATGCACTGTCAAATCTAACCAATTCAAAACTACAGAGCCTTAGCAAAACAGTAATGGTAGAAGTCTTAGAAGACAAAAGCATTGAGGGGCAGAGGCAGGTGAACTGCACTAGTCAGCAGAGAGCATGGTACTCAGATATAATGGCATACAAACTCCACGAAACATTACCTGAGGATGAAGAGCAGGCAAAAGGGGTAAAAAAAAGGAGTCATATAGATACATAGTGTTGTATGGAGAACTATGCAAGAAAGGGTACTCTAAGCCTGCCCTTAGATGTATCCCAGAATGGGACCAATAGGCGGTTATGAAGGAAGCCCACGAAGGAATTTGCGCGAATCACATAAGAGGAAAAGCCCTGACAGTTGAAATCATTCGGCGAGAAGCATACTGGCCAACTCTGACCCAGGATGCCCTCGACTATGTTAAAAAAGTGTGAGCAATGCCAAAACTACTCCCTAGTAATAAACCAGCCTGCCAATGACCTCACACCAATTCTCAGCCCTATTCCGTTCGCTCAATGGGGAATGTACATCTTAGGGCCATTCACCAGTAGCTCAGCGGGCAGGAAGTTCTTAATTGTGGCAGTAGATTAATTACTTTACAAAGTGGATAGAAGTAGAGCCCACCAAGTATATCAAGGCCTCCCAGGTCAAAATGTTCATATGGAAGAATATCATCACTAGGTTTGGAATTCCGCAGTACATAGTGTTCAATCGCGGGTGTCAATTCGATTGTGTTACCATCATGGATTACCTTGAAGAGATGGGGACAAAATATGCCAGCGCTTCCATTTGCCACCTACAGAGCAATGGACAGGCAGAAGCTGTCAATAAGCAGATACTCTACGTTCTTCAAAAGAAACTAGAGGAACATAAAGGCTTGTGAGCTGACCTAGTCCTAGAGGTGTTATGGGTAAATAGAACAACAGATAAGGAGGCAACATGCAAAAGCCCCTTCTCGTGGACATATGGGGCTGAGGCAGTAGTTCCCGTCGAGGTGTAGCTCCCAAGTTTGAGAGTACAACACTATGACAGCTAGAGCAATGAAAGTAGAATGAGGGAGGAACTAGTTCTCCTGCCAGAAGCCAGGCTGAAAGCTGTCCTGAAATTAGCAGCATAGGAGAGCAGAATGGAAAAGTCTTTAACAAAAGGGTGAAGCACAAAGAGCTCAACGAGGGAGATTTAGTGCTGAGACAAACAACTACAATGGGCAGAGAAAAGTGTCATGGTAAGCTAAGTGCGAATTGGGAAGGACCCTTCATAATACACAAGCAAGTGGGGCAGGAGCCTATCTACTCTTTGACCAAGAAGGCTGCATCCTGAGGAATAGTTTCAACGCTGACGTATTAAAAAGGTTCTTCATATAACTTAGCGCTTTGCTTTAATATTTAAAGTTTTCTCTAGCTTTAAATGAAGAAGGCTTAGATGCTAGCTTAATTAAATTGTAATACAAAAGTGGAATATTAACCTCCGCGTGAGGCATTTCACATTATTAATGGAATATTAACCTCTGCATGAGGCTTTTCCTAATATGACGTTTTGTTTATAATTTGTTTGTTTATTTGCGAACAACTATTTGTTTTTGCCAGATTAACTAGGAGAAAGAGGGGTGCTGGAACAATGTAAACCCAGGGACAAATAAGTAAAAAAAAAGGAGGCAACATATACGTCTCATTAAAGCCTCGCTAAAATAAAGCGATGGTAGAAACCCTGTTTACTAAAAAATAGTGGCATAACATCGAACCTCACTATAACAAAGTTATGGCATAAAAACCCAAAGCCCTAGCCAAGAGGTAGAGGATGGGCAGAAAAACACAAATGAAAGGGCCACAATTCTGCGTCGAACATGTTCTCAACCTTGGAAGGGAGTGTTACAACGGGGACGCCTGGAAACACCAGTAAGCAAAGATAGCCAGCAGCGCAGCCAGGTGGCCAGTGATGTCAGTCGAAAAGGGGATGACTTTAGAAGGTGTAACACGAAGCACCCTTTTCTTCTAACAACATACTACTAGGCCCTGCCAACACTAAATAAAAGCATGCAATATGGAAGGAACAAACAAGAAAGAAAGAAGGCTGAAAATAAGCGCAAGTGCAGCAAGTCAAAAGTAAAGCTTGTGCAAGACACCCCTTGGCACTTGGTAAAACCAAAGTGAGAATTCTAAAATCGCAAAAATATTGTCACAAAAAAAAAAAAAAAAAAAAAAGAGAAAGGTTCCAACAAACGGCCAGAGCACACATACCTCAAAAGCCTCAAGTAAACATATACCCACTAGCTGCCATGCACCCTAATTGAACAAGGAAACAAAAAGCTAACAGTACTAGCTTACTATAGAGTAGGGAGAGAGATACTCAGATGAGCCATTGGAAGAAGAAGGAGATGGCCGCCAAAACCTTTATTGGTTGGCAAGCAGAGCCTCCACTCCAATGGCAGCTGCAATGTCAGGAGATTCAGCAGGAACTTTGTTAAGAACGACATGGGCTGGAAAACCACAAGCAGCCACGCAAGGATGATCAGTGGGGTAAACATAAGCATCCCGATTCCCTACTCGGTCAACCCTAGCCCAAAACAGCTCAAACTTCTCCTCTTGTTCCTCGCCTGTGCTAAAAACTTGATTAGCACTCCTGCGTGCAGCCTCCCAACCTCCGTCGTGACTATTAGTGAGCAAATTCGCAAAAGTGGGAGAAGAAACAAACTCACCTAAAGCACTCCTGCGAGCTGCCTCTAGTTCCATAGCATGGTCTCCCTCTAAACGAGCCACGACTGCCTCCAAATCCTGCACTTGAGCATGAGCCCTCTTCAATTCATCCTCGTGCTCAGCTAGCTTCTAAGCTGCAGGAAAATACTCAGCCAGTTGAAGTTGGGCAGCTTCCAACTCGTCAAACTTCACTTTCAACCCCTACTCAAGCTCCCCCTTCTCTACCAGCACTCGCTCCAGCTCGGCATTCTTCTCGTTTAAGCTCGAGCCCTAGATTGATACTCTTTCTCAACAGATAATAAGGCATTTGCTAAGTCACCAAAAGAGCGAGTAAGATGAGCACACAAAAGAAAAAGGAAGGCAATGAGACCTCAAATGAAAAACAATCAAGGATATCATAAGGTAAAAAACAGAAAGAAGATCAAAAATACCTTTTGCAAATCATGGCAAGCAGCAACAGCTAGAACGCGGACATACTCATTCCCTAATTTAGCGGGGAGCTTGATACCCTAGATCAGCCTAAACCCAAGAGTACCTCCTTGAAGGGGATCATCAAGAAAGATAGATTCGTCAGCGTTGATGTTAATTGAGGGGCAGAAGGGCTCATTATTAATCTTAGAAGGGTACAACACAGGTTGCAGAGAGGGGTTAATATGAACCTCAGCGAACTCAAGAGGTCTAGCTTCCTTAAAAGTTCCACCCGAAGACTTGGAAGAGATAGAGAACGAGTGAGCATAGCCTTCTCCGAAGTATTTGTTCACACAACGATCAAGGTCACTAGAGGCAGAAGCAGCTCCACCTTGAGAATTCAACTCAGCGGCAAGTTCAGATTGGCTAAAGGCTGAAGCAAACAACTCTTCCACAGTGGGAATCCGAGGCCTCTTGGGAGAAGGCTCACGTGGAGGAGAAACAGGCTGTAAGTGGATGACAATAGTGGGGCCTCATATGTCGGATGTGCTACGTGAATGCCTGCCCGACATTGGCTACGCAAACGACCTTGATATCCATCAGTGGGAACCCTAAGCTGAGAGACGGGGCTGTGAAGTAGCCCTAGGAAGTGTAATAGTAAGACCTGTAGAAACAAGAGTCTCGAGCAAAACATGCTCGGTAGAAGTAGATTTAAGGGAGGTCCACTCTCCGAAATCAGAAGAGAAGTCTCCTTGAGTGAGGGCAAAACATGCCCAATAGAAATAGAACCCTGCAGTTCAAGCCTAGAGAATACATCAACTTGCATTGGCTCGGACAATCCGCCAACACCGGTAACGAGCAGGGTGTCAAAAGATGTAGTATTCAATAAAGAATCAGCAAACTCATTGTTGTTGTTGCTAGTATGGTCAAGGGGTGTCTGCAGCATCAAGGACCTCTCCGGCAAGAACCTCGTCTTTATCCTCCTCTGCAGTTTGGGGTGTCCACCGACCAGAGACCTCAGCCGAAGAACTCGGCACAACCAACGACCCAGACTTCTGAGGAAAGTCATCATTCCCTCTAACTTGATCACTACCAGCAGTAGAAAACTCAGGTTCAGCCTTTGTTTGAATAGTGGGAGTAGAACGAGCAGAAGTACGAAAAGTGGCTAAACCATGTTTGAACTCAGCTAGGATGGGGTGTGTCTCACCATTCGGGAAGCAGTATATACCTCCAGCACCTCAAAAGGAAAAGGGGGATACGCTGGAGTTTCAGTAACAGGCTTTCAAGTGTCATCCACACCCAACATTGCCTTATCCAACTTGTCGTAGCCTGGGAAAAAGGAAAAAAGTCAGCAATGATGCTAGATTAATAAAAAAAGGGGTAGTGAATAAAATAATAAGCAAATTGCTAGGCAATGCAGGAGGTATCTTACCAGACTCATGAGTTGAACGTAGACGCATAGCAGAAAGCTGAGCGTTTCCTATAATGTACAATCCATTGGGAAGCCACGTTTTAGGTGCGTAAGTCTCACCCTCAAAATGGGCATAGGCGAGAGCTTCCTTAACATCGTCAGCTTTCTACAAAGTGATACCTCCCATATTCGACCTCACAAAGCAAGAAGAGATAGGGCACCCAAAATCAGCTGGGACGCGCAGCTAGAGAATTTTCCTGGGGCCAATCCTTTAAATGACCCAACTTGGGGTAGGACAAGACCCTCTTAGGTTTGGGTTCAAGATTAAACTAACTAGAATCTGCACTAGAAGTACTTCGTTTGAAACTGAACAGAGAGTGAAATAGAGACAAAGACTCAGGAAAACGCTTGTAATGTACAATCTTGAGTAAATAGATCAAGGTGTGTAAAGACGATGGCAAAATCAGCGAAAGAGGAATGTTGAAGGCACACAATAACTTATCCAGAGTGGGGTCTAGGGAAAACCTTACATCTAGGTGAGAAGTGAACGCACCAATATATATGACCAGCAAGGGGGCTGGAAAGGCTGGCCCGAGCCTCAGGCAATACCAACACGTAACCCGATCGCAACCCATAAAAAGAAGCGCCACACTCAGCCAGTTTTGGACGGTCTTCTAACAATCGCTAGTCAGAGCTCAAGGTGCATAACCTGAGACCCTCAGCCTTCTAGTCCAAGTAAAAAGTAGCACCACTAGGGGGGAACCACTTTGTTTACGTACCAAGGCAAGCAAGCATGTAGGCAGCGTCACCTAGGGACTGAAATTGAGGAGCAGCCATTAAACTAACAGTAAGAGTCGAGCTGCGCACTACATAATGATCAAAACAGTGCACATCAGATATATCATCCCACTAAGAAAACTCATGCAAAGGAAGTACATCAGGAAAGGGACTTATGGGGGCATCAGCAGGAGGGTTAGCACTAATCTCCACTGCTAATCGCGCATGGCGAGCAGCGCGTAGCCGTAGACGAATTAGGTGAGGTAGCGCAACCCCCTAGTAATAAAACCCTCTCACAATAAGGCTCAAAGGTATCATCATGAACCCCACCATGAAGGTAGGGATGAAAGGCACTGGTAGAAGTACGACCGCCGCTGGGCTCCTCTATACGGTTAGAAGCACCAGCGGCAGAAGCACTTCCCGTAAGGGCACTAAAACTGGGGGGGGGAATACAACTTGAAGGGAGTACATGAAACAAGGGACAAAAAAGGGATAGATGGCCTGAGAGGCTCACCTGAATGAGTTGACTCTGAATAAGAAGTTGAGTCAGACTTGCTACCATCGTCGTAAGAGCGGGAGGAGATACTCTAACTATCAGAAGCGTCCGACAACCCCCAATAAGGAAGCAAAATCAAGAACATGGGAAAATCAACCCAAGAATGAATAGTAAAAAGCAACGGCAATGAAGAAATACAACAACAACAACAAGAAAAGAACTGATCTTTAAACAAGAAAAGAAGTACACAAGGGCTAATATACGACAGGGCAGAGTGAAAAAAGCGCGAATTTGGGAAAAAAAGTATACTTAATTTTACAAATTGAAGTGCAAAAATGACAGAGGAAGGTTGAAAGATGATAGCTTTTAAATGGCGAGCAACAAGTACGGAGCAAGCAAGGGATAATTCACGACGAACTCACAACGAGCGACTCCCAAACAATTTTGGAACTCGAGACAAGTAAAGTGGAGAAAATTAGGAGAGAAAGGAAGGAAAAAAAAGTAATGGCCGTAAGTGAATGAGGAGAAAAGAAAGGGAAAGAAAGAATTTTTGAAGTTTAAGAGGAAGTGGGAGAGTGGAGAAGTGGAAGATGAAAAGAAAGATAGTATGAAATTAACTACCAGTAATAAATGGTAGTTACCTACCCAATAAAGGGAAAAAAACAAACACCCACTAGCAAAGCCACGATGTAAAAGAAAAAAATTATAAAAATAAATCAAAACTCCTCACTCATCCCAGCTCGTCACTTTCAATAACTTCAGCGGGAGTAATTAAAGCTCCTCGCTCAGCCCAGCTTGTCAAAAAATTAGCTGAACGCAGATTTGAGACTCAAGGGGGCTAGTTGTATGAGGACGGTCTCGGTCAGCCAATCTAGTCAAGGATTGAGCCAGCAGAGGTTAGACACTTGAAAAGGATGGCACGGGTCCCTCGTATCAACTCTTGGGGGGCTAGTTGCATGGGGTAGCTTTGCTGGAGCTCTCGCCACGCTCCGAACCCCAGCTGGGAAGAACATCTTCGCTCAGCAAGAGTTGTCTTGAGTACCTCAAACCACCTCTTGGGGGGCTAGTTGTATAGGGTAGCTCCCGCTGAGTTGACCCGCGCTCCCAGCACCACTTAAGAGGTGCACGCTCACGCCAGTCCAGCCAAAGCCAGGGATAATCTCCCAAGGGCTCAGCCTCATGGCTAATGATCCTAGCGTGCTCCGGCCCGGAGTTAGGGATAATCTCCCAGGGGCTCAGCCTCATGGCTGACCCTATTGGGCTTCAACCCACAACACAAGGAATAGTACAATATAAATAGCAAGCCAAGTACAACGGAAATAGGTTAGACAAACACATTTCATCACTTATCCATTATCATTCACTTGAAGCATTACTAACTTAAGCATCGGAGGGGGGTTCAACTAGCTCCAAAACTACACCTGGAACAACTCCATTATAAGAGAGTCAGGTAAGGACGAGTCCGGCTCTTCTATGGACTTGTCCTAGATGGAAGCTAAGGAAGGTTCACCTTAGGTGGCAGCTGATGCCGAGGGTGAGAATGTTAAGGTGGAGGACAAGGAGGAAGAGGTTACCTCTACATCCGGCAAGTATGATCCGTATGCGATCCATGTGTTTGATAAGGAAAACTAGTGTATTATTGACAACATTAAGGCATACTAGCTCATTCATCGGATGGGTGAGGGTTACAGGATTTGTAGGCCCCCTTCAAGCGGCGACACTATAGTCTGGGAGGATACCTAGCCGAATGCCGACCATTACTTTGGTTGCTACGAGTCAGTCATCAATGTCGACTTGTGCTTTCCCCTTCATGATGCAGTAAAAGCAGTATTGAGGGGGTACAACTTGGGCGTCTGGTAGCTTGCCCCTAATTCTTAGGTGTGATACTTGGGTATATATGTTGCCGCCTGCGATATGCACGGATTGACGCCTGGCTGGGAGCATTTGCTTAGATGCATTATTTGAGCTGATCCCCAGGCGGCGGGAACGCCTAGTGTAGGGAATATTTCAAACATCAACTTTGAGCCCCACTGTGATCATGCATTTAAGCATGGTGGCGTCCAAAGGGAAAGAAGCTAGAGATAAAAGAGTCGCCATTAAGTTTTAGGAACTCGTAAATCGTTCATGGGTGTAACGGTTACACCCCATTCACGATCACGGAGATCGCGAACTCCATAGTGGTCCAGAACCATGATTGGATATTCGAGGATGATGGTACGAATCCAACCTAAAAGAGATTGAACCCGCCCTAAATCGGCCTCTAATTAATTCTTATGATATTCAAGTACGCTTTTCGATTAACATACATACATCAAGATAATCCCAAGCATATTTAATCTATTTTGGTTGATTATTAATGCACAATTATTGGCGATCACTTGAATTAAAATCATATTAGCCTAAATCAAATTATTAATTATCTTATTAGACGTGATTTCAAGTACGAATTCCCTTTTAGCCTACAAAAAAGGGCGTGATTAAGAAATAACAATAAATTATGAATAATCAAGCAATGCATAATTATTGACACAACAATCATCATCATAATCATCAAAATATGACTAGCAATCATAATGTGCTAGGAATTAAAATAATATTCTAAGCATGATTTCTATATCAAAAGAACGATTAAGTATTCGAATTACTCACTTTGATGCCTCGTATCTCTTTCTATCAAAACAATACACACGTTAGTAAATTTCAAGAAATATTAAATCAAACAAATCAAATAATAATTGAAATATAGATTTGGGACCAAACCCTCAGAACTATCGACCTTTCACGTCGAGGTCGAAGGCAACTTCAAGCTTGGCTAGGAGTATTCGAGACTCGGAAGGAGGTATGGTGTATGATGAGGCAAAGTGTCAAAGGATGTGTGTTGGGATGTGTTTAGGCTAAGGCTAGGCTAGAAATCAAGAGAGAGAGAGAGAGAGAGAAAGAATAAGCTTTAGCTTAGAGAAGGAGAAGAGATGATGATTGTTGGTGATCAGGCTTGTTGATGATTGAAAACGGGGTAAAACGACCTCTATTTATAGGGAAAAAAGATGGTCGAACGATCAGAAAAGAGTCATAATCCGAGTCGGAATAAAACAGGTGTCCATCGCGACGCGATAGACTTATCACGATGCGATAGGCCCATCGCTATGAGATAGGACCATCGCGACGCGATATTTCTATCACACAGCGATGCTTTTCAGAAGGTAGAATCCGTAGGAAATCCGAGTTCCAATCAAATTGGATTGATCGAATTTTCATACATATTCTAATTTTATCAGAATTAAATCTATTAAAAAACAAGTGTTTATCCGATATTAAATTCTTAGTCTTTATTCTTTCGAAAATTGGATAAATTAGAACATTCTAGAGGATTCTAGAAGCTAATAATAAATCCTAATGGATTTAGGACTCAAAACAACCTTTTAGAGGATTCTAGAAGCTTGTAATAAATCCTAATTGGTTTAGGATTGAGGTTAAGGTCAATGGACCCTCCACATGACCATTGGGCCGTAGGTAAGACTCGGTTTGGGCCCGGTTAGTATTTTGGCCATAACTTCTTCGTTATAACTCGGATTTGGGCTTATAATATATCGTTGGAAAACTCTTTTCAAGCCCCATCCAACCACACAATTATTGGACCCAGATTATGGACTAAAATAGACTGTATTGGACTTTTTTTAAAGAGGACACAAAATGAATGATTTTCTAAGACACAAAATGAATGATTTCGGTTTTAAAGACACGAAATAAATGATTTTGGATAAAAACATTTTAGAAATGGTTAGAAATATGGTTAAGACTTAGGAAATTCACGAGACTCTCCAACACTTCACCTAACTCGACAACCAAAGACGTGAAAGATACTCATCGCTGGGTTTGGTTTTTCGGGAGACACAATCAGGTGTCTACACCTGGTACAATCTTACCACCAACAAGGGTTATTTGATGACTTTGGATAAAAATTCAAAGTGGAGAGATTGGAGGAACAAGTTCTACTTCATCTTTTCCCCCAACCAGCAGAAGAACATTGAATTCAACAAATGGAACCAGCATCCTTACCAGGTAGGAAGGCACACCTTTCACCTGTTTCTAAAAATAAGTTGGGATGAGATTTTGGACCTAGAATTCTTTGGGACCACGACGACTACTCTAGATGACAATCAAGAAATTATTATTCCTAAGAATTGGGTACCTAAGTATGAGTGGCTGTCAGGCAACGTCTTTTTGTCTTGCGGTCTAAATTAAGCGTTTGACAAACGTGGGTAGCATAACCTATTTGCATACATGAATTGCTGCATGCATCGTCTTATTTTTTTTGTACCTTACATTCGGCTGTTTTATGTAGAATTTTCTTTAGGGATGTTGCCGGTTAACAAGACTCCTCAAAAGTCCACCGCCCCGATTCGCAAGGAGGCGGCAGAAGCAAAGCTGCATTACACCAACAAGCTGAAAAGGAGCATGTAAGTTTCAAACTCAAGTTTGTTGCTTCAGACGTCTTTTTGCCGCCTTGCTCTTGTCTAATCATAACATGGTTTTCAGGATGGTGAAACCAGGCCGCCTCCAAGATCTATGTAGAATATAATTAAGAGGAAGCCGACTGTGATGTCTAGACCTCTTCCAAAGCAAGGATGACTGGCTCCACCCAGACTATGTAATACCCTGGAAATTTCCTCCTTTTTAAAATACTCTTTTTGCTCTAAATGAAACTCTTTTTAAGAAATATCCAAAATATTACTGCCACCGTGATAACGGCTAAGGCTATTTTCAAAGTCACACAACGGAAGTCTAAAACTAAAAACAACCTTTTCAAAATAAAACTTAAGTTCACAACCTCAAAACATAAGTAAAATAAAACGTTCATAAGTTGGAACCCATTTAAAATTTTCAATATGGCCCTTTCTAAAACCAAATCAAAATAAAGCAGAACAATGTTAGTTCATGAATAATATCTCAAAAATTCAAAATATGAAACTAAGAAAGAATAACAAGTAACTCTCTGCACTCATTTCCTTCATGCTCTTCATGCTTCAAGTACCTGTCACTTTCTCTTTATTTCAACCCCTTTACTCACCATATAAATAGGTCATAGTAGGGCCAAACCAAAGGAAAGCCAAACACAAACACAAAAGTACGAATCAGCAAAAGTTGAGTACATATGCACCACACTAACATGAATACGCTATCAATAAATACCTAAAACATGCTTGCCATAAAATACACAAGTCAACTTACCTTTGAATCATACTAACAATATTAATTATAAATAATAGCTTTGGATTACGTATCGAACGCGTTTTGTTCCTTAAATATCCTTTAATAATAGGGGACCCCTCACTTAGGAACTAACCAAGCGAGTGCCAACTAGTATCACCTTGTGACGGAATTCCAGCATATAATAATAATAAAAGAAAGTACAACGTCTTGTACCCCCTGTAGAAGCTATGGTTAAATATAAAACCCCATAACTCCCCCATATGTTTATACTCCAAGTGTTTACCTTCCAAGAGTTTTGGTGTCGATGCTCTTACACTTTACGTGATTTACAATTTAACTTGTGATGACTTCGACTAGCCAATCAAGAATAAACATAACAATGCACAACACATACTTCCATTTCATTCTTGATTTAATTAGTGAGCGCATACAATTTATTTTGATTAAGGTTCCTTACCTAGTTTTGTGCACAAACTTGCACAATTACTACCTTGGTGCATAAGATGCACTAATAAACTTTCTTGACTCAATCTCAATTTACATGAGTGAGTAAATAAATAAACTAACTTCTTGACTCAACATCAATAATAAATGGGTGAGAAATATAAATCATGAATCATGTTCAACAATTCTATCTTTAGCTCTTTAAAACATATATAAGTCATGCTTATTAAATTCATGCTTCCTTAACACTTTAAAATAAATCATACTTCCATGATTCATACATAGTCAACTTGTATCATGTGTCAAATAACATATTCACATGCGCATACAAATTCATGATCAACCAACATCAAACCAAGCATATAGCCAACAAAACATGCTACTAATTCATCACCTGACCATACTTTACAATCCTAACATGATACTACGCATACACAAATATTCTTATGCGCATACGTACCTTAAATAGTGCCTAAACTCGTCCACACTCGCTAGAAATCACCTAGCTCAAAGCTTCCTGCAAATAAAACTACATAATGATAATTAATTAATCCACTATTCTCACAAATTTCCAGCAACTATACTACACTTTAAACCTTACTAATTAACCCAATTTAATGGTTTAAAAGCTTTAAAACCTTTTCTATAAGTGGGTACTTTAAACCCTTTCAAAAAGACTTAGTTTTCGTGACTTAAATAAAATTCCAGCATACTTATTTAATATAAAACATCTCTAATAGACTAGGAAATCATATTTAAATCATCAAGAACCATTTTCTTTTTATGGTTAATCAAACCCTAACATAATAATTAAAAAGTAGTGTGTATAATTAAATTCCAGCATTAATTTAGGGCTTGAAACTCGTTAAAAAAAACATTTTCTTAACATTAATTTAACAACCACAACAACCTAGGATCAAACTCTAATCATAAACATTAAATTCCCAAATTCCAGGGTTTGTAAATTGGGGATTTTTTTATTAATTTAAAATCTAAAAATTATAGGAATAACAACATCAACTACCCAAAATCAACATCAAAATATAATCAAAATCATGCTTTGAATTAATTAAAACAAGTTAGAAATTTAATTAAGAGAAAAGATTTTTTTTTTTATTTTTTATTTTTATTTTTAATACCAAACCGCAAGGGAGGAGAGAGAGAAAGGGAGGGTCGACCGATTGTTGGTGGTGCGCCAATGCTGCTCCTGGCCGCTGGTGGTTGGTGATGGTGCCGGTGTTCGGTGGTGGCACTGATAGTCACTGGTGGTGAATGGAGAGGAGGAGAGAGTCACGTGGAAAGAGAAGAGAAAAAGAGAAGAAAAAGGTGAGAGAAAAATAAGAGAAAAAATTGGGGTTTTGTAAAATCTGACAATTTGATTCTTAAGTGTGAAATTCTTGAGGTTTTGGGTTTTTTTATCCCCCTTTTAAAACAAAAACACTTATTTACAAAAGTGTCATTACTAATCCTACTCCCATTGAATTCTCCTTTGAGGCCAACTTGTTGGGCTCTTAAGAATTATTTGATTTGCGACAAGTTGATCCAACAATTTAATTAATGTTGACCCAATTCAAAACACTTTATTGCCTCAATTAATAACTCATATTATTTTATACACACTTAATTTATATTAAATATTTATTCTTTTAAAATGAAATAAATCATTTTAATTTATAAATAAAATAAATAATTATATATATATAATATTATAAAAATATGGATTATTACAGTTTACCCCCCTTAAAAGAAGTTTCGTCCTCAAAACTTGAACACGAAAATATTAAAACTTTGTTCAAAACTTGTTTAAAATTGCACTTTTCTCACCCATTTAGTAAAAAATTTCCTTGATACTTACAGGTGTTGTACTTTTTGTAACCTTTCTTGTTCTCTTTCTTTCTAGAATTTGCATAAAATTGTGCAAAATATACTAAAAATGCACAAAAATGCTTGAAATGATGGTAAAAAGCGCGAAATTCTACCACATTCTACCTCCATTAAAGAAAACGAGTTACGACCCTGTAACTCAACCAACCTCAAACAATTCTGGGTACTTATTCCTCATTTCATCCTCAACTTCCTATGTCGCTTCCTCGGTTTCTTGATTCTACCACGAAACCTTTACTATCTTTACATCCTTCTTGTGTGTACTACGCACTTTACTATCAAGAATCTTTACAGGTCTTTCCTTATATGTTAGGCTTTGGTCTAGTTCTATGGTTTTAGGTTGTAAAACATGCGACTTGTCTGGGATGTACCTTCTCAACTGAGAAACATGAAACACATCGTGTACCTTACTAAGGTCCATAGGCAATGCCAATTTATAAGTAACTTTACCTATCCTTTGCAAAATCTCATATGGTCCAATGTAATTTGGACTCAATTTCCCATTCTTTCCAAATCTCATGACTCTTTTCATTGGTGATACCTTAAGTAATACCTTGTCACTAACGTCAAATTCTTCTTCCCTATGCTTCAAATCTGCGTAACTTTTTAGCCTATCTTGAGTAGCTTGAATCTTAGCTTGGATTTCCCTCACTTGCTTTGTCGTTTCTTCAATTAATTGAGGACCTAGAATTATTATCTCACTTACGTCACTCCAACATAGTGGACTTCTACACTTCCTTCCACACAAGGCCTCAAATGGTGCCATGCCAATACTTGCATGGTAACTATTATTGTAAGAGAATTCTTCCAAGTTTAAGCTATCTTCCCATCCTCCTTGGTAATGCAAAACACATGATCTTAATATCTTCCAAGGTTTGGATAGTTCTCTCAGATTGTCCATCCGTTGTAGGGTGGGATGTTGTACTCATCTTCAATGTCGTACCAAAGTTTTCTTGAACACTTTTCCAGAATTTTGAAAGAAACCTAGAATCCCTGTCTGAAACGATATCATTAGGAACTCCATGTAGTCTAACAACATTCTTGATGTAAGCCTTTGCAAGTTATTCCATTTTCCAAGTCTCCTTCATTGGTATAAACACTGCCGATTTGGTAAGTCAATCCACCACAACTTAGATGGTATCATTTCCATTCTTTGACTTAAGTAAACTAGTGACAAAATCCATCGAGTTGCAATCCCACTTCCATGCTAGGATCTCGAGTGGTTGCACTGTTCCCTGTGGTCTCTTATGCTCTATCTTCACTTTCTGACAGGTTAGGCATTTGGCTACAAACTCCGCCACTTCTAACTTCATCCTAGGCCACCAATACACCTTTTTCAGATCCTTATAAATCTTATCTCCTCCTGGATGTATTAAATAGGGTGTATTGTGTCCTTCTTCCATTAACTTCTTCTTTAACTCCTCACACTTTTGTGGTACACACCACCTCCCTTTTAATCGTATACTTCCATCATCATGGATTTTGAAATCAGTCATCTTCCCTTGCTTGATCTTCTCTCTTATGCGATCAAATTTCACATCCCTTAATTAGTTATCCTTAATCTCATCAAATATCGTTGGTTGGATACTCAAATTATTAAGCATTTCTTCCAATGTTCCATGTGGTACTACCTCGAGGTTTAACTTACTCATTTCTGTACAAAGCTCATCAGCCACTACCAAAGCGTTCACCCTAAAGCATCCACGATTACGTTTTCTTGACCCTCATGGTATTGGATGTCTAAATCATAATCATTGAAGAACTCTAACAACCTATGTTGTCTCATGTTCAATGTTGATTGCGTGAAAAGGTACTTCAAACTCTTATTGTATGTGAATATCCTACATTTCACTCCATACAAATAATGCCTCTATATTTTCAACGCAAAGACTATCACTACAAGCTCTAGATCATGAGTAGGGTAGTTAACTTCATGTTTCTTCAATTGTCTCGATGCATAAGCAATCACCTTCCCATGTTACATCAAAACACATCCAAGTCCATTCTTGATGCATCACTATACACATCATATGAATCACTCCCATCAAGTAAGGCTAACACTGGTGCTGTTGTTAAACTTTTTTTCAAGGTTTGAAACGCTTCCTCACGCTTATCACTCCATATGAACTTAGATTCCTTCTTCGCCAACGAAGTCATAGGTCTAGCTATTTTTGAAAAGTCCTTCACAAATCTCTTGTAGTATCCGACTAGACCTAAGAAACTTTGAATATCCGACACATTCTTAGGTGTAGGTCACCCCTTCACAGCTTCAATCTTTGCAGGGTATACTTCCACTCCTTCCTTAGATATGAAATATCCCAAAAATTCTACCTTCTCCAATTAAAACTCACACTTCGAGAATTTGGCATACAACTAGTTAGTCCTTAAAGTAGCTACACTGATCTCAAATGCTCTGCATGGTCCTCTTTATTTTTTTAATAAAAAAAAATGTCATCAATAAACACTACAATGAATTGGTCTAGGAAAGGTTAAACACTCAATTCATTAAGTCCATGAAGATTGCAGGTGCATTTGTTAGCCCAAAAGGCATTACTATAAACTCATAGTGCTCATACCTCGTCTTGAATGCCATTTTTAGAATATCCACTTCCGCAATTCGTATTTGATGATATACAGACCTCAAATCAATCTTAGAAAATACTACTGCACCTTTCAACTGGTCAAAAAAGTAATATATCCTAAACAAAGGGTATTTGTTATTTATGGTTACCTTGCTTAACTCCCTATAATCGATGCATAGCCTTATGCTACCATCCTTCTTCTTCACAAACAATACAAGAGCTCCCCATGGTGATGTACTTGGTCTTATGTACCCCTTCTCCAACAAATCTTGTAACTGCCCCTTTAACTCACTCATCTCTACAGGTGCCATCCTGTATGGTGCCTTAGAGATAGGTGTTCTTCCAGGTACTAAGTCTGTAGTAAAATCTATGGTTCTTTTTGGTGGCATACCCTAAATCTCTTCTAGAAACACATCTAAAAATTCCTTCACTGCTTCAATATCCTCAGGTTTAGATGGTTCCTCATACTCCAAGCTAAGTTTCTCAGACTACAGAAATAGATTGGATTCCCTTTCTTCATATTCTTTTCCAACTTCATCACGTAAATGAACTTAGTGTGCCTGGGTTTTCCATGCCTTCAATGGGTTACAAGCTCTCCCCGAGCCGTTTTCAAGTGGATTTTCTGTGACTGACATCGAATCTCAGCATTATAGCGACATAACTAATCCATCCCTAGAATTATATCAAGGTCTACTAGTTCAAATTCAATCATGTTGGACATAAATTCCTTCCCCCTTAATCTTTATAGGAACATCCTTATAAATCCTAGTTAATGAGCTATACTCCTAGTTGGAAGTTTTATAGGAATATCTATGTCATCTACAATTTTTGTACAATGCAACAGTTTTGGAAGTATAGCTTTAGAAATGAAAGAATATGTTGCACCAGAATTGAATAAAACTTTTACAAGAACTGAGTTTATAGAAAATGTACCAGTAATGACATCTTTCGCTGCGTCAGCCTCACGCGAACCTATCACATTAAGCTTCCCTGGTGTTCCACCCTTGACTTGTGTATTCCCACCATTAGTATTCTTATTCCCACTTTGAAACTGCGCCCCCTTGTTCTCTTGATTGCCATTGCTACCCTGACCTTATTTCTACTCGTTCCAATTCTGTCCATTACCCTTAAACCGATTGTTTCCTTGACCCCCTCTATTCCTTGAATAACACTTGTACGCCCTATGTCCCTGTTTATTACATAGGTTACAAGTGACCATATTACCATTGTAGTTCTTTCCTAGGTGGTTATTAGGGTATTTCTTGAAGTGGTAAACCCTCTGTATTTGATCTCCAGATTAGTTCCTATTTCCTTAAGGAAAATTGCACCCACCTTGGTTTTTCCTATTTTTCTGGAAGTTATCACCTTGGTGGTGATTAAACTTTTGCTTCTTAACGTTATTCTGGTTCCCAGATGGTTCGGAATTGGTCATAGGCTCCTTTCTTTTCTCCTTCTAACTCAGCTTTTTCCTTCATCTCCAGTGCATACAACTCATCTAAGCTAACAAACACTTGCCTTGAAAACTTTCCTTAGTGAGAAAGAGGTAATCCCCTCTCAAACCTTCTAGCTTTCTGCTTATCAGTAGCCACATAATCTTCAGCAAACCTATACAGCTCGATGAACTTAGTGTAATACTCTGTCACTGACATATTCCCTATCTTAAGTTCCAAAAATTCATCAGCATTTTGCTTTAGCAAGAGCATTGGGTATAACACTTCCCTCACTTATTCCTTGAACACTTTCCATCCAAAGTTAGGGAATTCTCTCATAGTTTGCTCATTCTGCTGCCACCACAAATCCGCTTCACCCTTTAAGTAGTAAGTTTCATTACTCACTTTTGGACTCATTAGGACATGCTACTGCCACAAATTAAACGACTTATCAAACTCTCTTAACCAGTTGGGTCAGAGTCTCCCTAGTATATGTGTAGGAGGTTTTCTTTGGGCTATCTTCTTAAACAACTCCCTAGTAGGGTCAGGAATGTTATTGTTATTCCTTTCAGCTAACCGTTGAGCTACAACAACTAGTTGCCTTACTACTTCATTCATATCATTGTTATTGTTGTTCCTCCCTGATATCCTAGTCCTCCTGAATAAAGAAATGACTACTATTCCTTGGTCACAACTCTCTTGTAACTAGACAACAACCAAACTATTTTAAATCAAGCATACAAGCAGTCATTTTGAATTATAGTAGAAGCACCTACTCATTTTTCCTACTAATAATTCAACACATTTTATAGGTTGTCATGCAACCATTTCACTTAAGTAAGCACATCACAAAAACATTTTTGAGTCATTTCCCTTGTACCGTTTACAGAAATAAAAAGTAAGAAATGACACTTGATAAGATTGGATAAAGATTGAAATGAATAAGAAAAGAATAAATGAGACTTTATTGCAATTATGAAAAGAAATATTTGGAATATCCCAAATGTAGCTTTGCTACTTATTACTCATATGCTTTTATTTATTAAACTTCAACTATAAGTAAAGAATGAAATAAATGCTTAAAACACTAAGGAAAAGTTAGTCTAAAATCTTTAAATGTTAACATATCAATCTTGTCTTATTATACTCAGGATCATTCCCATCATCACCATCATTGTTATCATCATCATCTTCCGTAGGATCCATTTCTTCATCAAGGTCTTCGTCAGACTCGTCAGATTCTACATTGATAATTATTGGAGGGCTTGGAGGATTTTGATTAGGAACTACTCTACATGAGGTTTCTCCTGACTCATTATCTTGCTCCATTGGCTCCCCTTGACTCTCATAAGTTTGCTCAGGTTCTAGCTTAAACATGGAATCATAGTTTTCTACAGAATAATAAGGTGCATTTTGCTGTGGAATTGGAGAAGCATTTTGTTGAGGAACTTGGTGATATCCAAAGTTATGGTAAGGTGGACGATAATCAGCATATTTAGGGTTAAGATAAATAAATTCTTTGTGAGCAATATAACGGTATAAGTATCTCCAATCCATTCCCCACTAACCATTAGAGTCTTTATATTTGGTAAAATTAGCAACACCATTAGGCAAATGAAAATCACAAAAGCGACTCTTAATAGCTTCATAGGGAGGATAATTAGGTAAGCAATGAACAATCATGGCAGAGACATTGTCAGGTTGGTCAAGATGACGCTCTCCAAACGCATCAGATCTATAAGAATAATAAAAACGAATCCTGCGAATATAATCCCAAACGTGCTCATAGTCTTTCTTGGTTAAAGTGCCCATATTCGCCAATCTACTAGGTAGTTCAAACATCCTGCAAGGTATTTTGGGTCATGAATAAATAAAGAAAACTCTTTTTCAAACTCAAGTATACAGTTCCTTGCAAAAATTTAAGTTTGATGTTCAATCATACAATTTTTGTATTAATTCACATAAACATGCTTTCACTTAACACATATCATCATACAACATGCTTGAACACCTTGTATAAATAAAATATGCACATAGGAAGACATACAATTCTAGCCTATATTCCCTTTTCTTTCCTACCCAATCTCACCACATGCTTTCAAAAGCAATTAACACATAATTACATACCTTAGTTCCTTCGCATACCCGCACACATTATTTTTAAAATTGAACTTTATTTTCTAAAATTAGTTGCCCGAAATAATAAAAAAAAAATGGAAAATTTAACATAAACAAACAAACCTTTGTTTGGTTCTCCCATAATGGACAAACCTTTAAATCTGCCCATATTAAACACAAGTTTTATATTTTTCTCCCAAAATGAATTAAGTTTACTGGCAACTGGTTATTGAAGTCAACCTTACCTATGTTGACCTCTGGGTCGTTCATTTCCCTCCCAAACGAATTGAAGAGCCATTATTCCCCTCAACCAACTATGTCGAATCAACCATTAATGTTCAAAAAAGCTGGCTTCCCTTCCCCCCTTATCAAAATTACTCACTCTCTCTCTTTCACTATCACTCCATACTCGCTTTTTCTCTGCGCCCAATTTTTTTTTCTTCCTAAAGTTGTTCTGGGATTGTACTCGATTTTAAAGCTACTGCGAAAGGCATTGTGGTCCTCGAATCTTCAATGAGCAAATGGTATGTGATCTGGACAACCCTAAATTCAATTCCTTTTGTTGTTAGTTGCATAATTGTTTGAATAATTTTCTTATTTTTTTTTGGATTTTATGGTCTGAAATTGCGCATTTTAATTCGATTACAGTAATTTGGTTGAATGAATAAATTGCAATTTGTACTTAGGTTTAGTTGTTATTGTCATCTAATTGAACTGTTATTGTTAATTTGTGGTTGAATTTTGTTTATTTTGTTGTTGGTAAATGGTAGATGGGTGACCCTTTTGCTGTTGTAACTCTTAAGTACTGGTATAGGGGGGACTTTTAAAACTGTGCTTATGTAATTGTACATGTATGAAGGTGGAAAAGGGAGGACTATTAGTATTGATCTTGACGAATTATGTTGGTGGTGGTTAGAAGACTATGAAAAATAGTGTGGGGTTGAAAATGTAGAGGTTCTGCTGTACTTAGTACCTAGGTTGCCATTAGGGCAAGGGTTAAGGAAGGTTTATTATGACAATGAAGTGAATGAGTTGCATGAGATACTTTTGAAGTACATGTGTGTGGAGATATATGTACATAAAGGGGTTGAATTGCCTAAGTTAGAACCATGTGAACCCCAAGTACAAACAAACCACTGGCAACCTTTAACCCATGACACTGCAAGGCATAAAATTACCAAAAAAGAGGGGCCCATAAATACCTTTATTGTTCAAAGATGCTTCCACCCAAAAAGTGGTTAATTTGGAGGCTAGAACATGTACTTGTAGAAAGTGGGATATGGTTGGAATACCATGCTATCATGCAGTGGCATGTATTTTTTTCTTGCACTAGGATGCTGAGGCTTATGTGGACAGATGTTATTGGAGGGAGGTGTATTTACAAGCATATGTAGGTATGAAGATGTTATACTACGTAAATTTCATTAATTTACAATTTGATGATAGTTATCTAACTTTTTCTTTCTTTGTGTAGGGTCAATTCCACCTTGTGAAAAGGAGAGACATTGGCCAAGAGTTCAGTGGGCCATTGATCCTCTCCCAATCAAGATAGGACCCGGCAAACCCAAGAAAAACAGGATTAAAGACCCCTCTGAAAATCCTTCAAAGCCAGGGCATCTCACTAGGACTGACATGGAGATGACATGTAGTGTGTGCCATATGAAGGGACACTACAAAAGGAAATGTTCTAAGGACACCTCCTCTGCCTGTAAACCTCCCACCAAAAAGCAAGCTACTACAGCTTAACCTCAACCACAACAGCCATCTACTGCAGCTGGGAGGGGTGGAAGAATGATTAGAGGAGGCAGGGGTTCAAAAGGAGGGAGGACGGGCACAACTTCTGGTGGAGAAAGTAGCACTGCATCTTTAACAGGACAGAGCAGGGGATCAAGAGGTGGTAGGGGATCAAGGGGTGGCAGGGGCTCAAGGGGTGGAAGGACCTGGCTTCCTGTTGGTGTTGGAGTGCTATTTACAACTGATGGTTCTATAATAAACCAGGGTGCTTCTTAATCTGCTCTAGACTACGGTCCTTCACAAGTCAGCCAAAATGTGCCTCATATGCTAGCCAGGTCTGAAGCTTGGGTAGTAGCAACTGAACTCATGAACCCTTCTTTTGTGAACAATGTCATGGTTTAATTCAACTAGGGTGGCTATAATTTAGTGAACAATTTCAATATTTTGGTGAACAATTTGGTCTGTTTAATGTTGCTTTTGTGAACAATTTGTATTTTTGCAGTGGCCAAGGTCTGTTTTATGTTAATTTTGTGAACAAGTGGCTTATGTTATTGCCTAATCAATGAATTCACTGCATTATGTTCCTTAAATTCATGCTACATATTTGCTGTTTGTTGTCATTTGAGGTTTTGAACACAAAATAGCCAACAAATTATCAAAGACAGGGCCTTTTTCATTCATAATTCAACATCTCCACATTACAACTACAATACAACTAACATAATTACCAACAATAGCCTACTTGAAGGACATAACCAAAATCCCAAACAACACCCATGACAACACCAAAGCCAAAGAAAAATTTCTCTCATTCCTTGCACTCTTCATCATTTCAATTCACATTTGAGTAGCCTCACCCTTAAGTTCTTGAACATCTTCTTCCAAGTTCTCCTTTTTCAGCTGCACCATTACCTTATCTTCCAGCATCTGCTTTTGCATCCCTAACTCAGCAATGGTGGTTTCTTTTTCAAACAATTGAAACCGTAAAGCATCAACTTCATCTCTCGCACCACCAATCCACTTAAAAAAAACCATAATTGGAATCTTGTAAATCAAACCACAATTTTTTAGTTAAACCCTAATTAAATTCCCTAATTCAACTAATTAAGGAAGTAATTAAAATCTTACAGGCCGGCTATAATGGACAGCCATGAAATTTCAACCCCATATTTGGACCATTTTTCACAAATCTCACAACCGCATCTCTTCCACAATTAATCCTCCCAATTGACCCCCCCGCCCCCCTTGATGAAGAAGAAGAAGCTGACGCTGCCATCTAATGATTTGGCCTCTTCATTGCTGAGAAATTAAAAAGATCGAACTTTTGCTGACAAATTTTCGAAAAATAATTGAAGTTCGAGGAAAGTCGTTGCTTTTAATAACAACAATTTCAAAATAAAAAAAATCCCAATGGTAAGTCCCATGTCATATCCAAACCAGGTACAACAGGTTACCTTACCTATTTGGTTTAATTTGGGAGAAAAAAAATGAAACTTGTGTTTAATTTAGGAAGATTTAAAAGTTTGTCCATTATGGGAAAACTGTACAAAAGTTTGTTTGTTCATGTTAAAATTTCCTATAAAAGATTCGGACCACTCAAAAAAATATATATATAAAAATAAAAAAAATAAATAAAATCGGCCCTTATTATTAAAAACAAAATTCGGACCAAATTAATAAAAAAAAAAATTCGGACCCCCTTAAAATGTTTTAAAAACTATTTAAATAAGCACTTGGCCAAGCTTTTAAAACATAGGTACCTAAAAAAAAAACGTTTTTCGCTTTAGTGGTAATTAAAATCCAACCAAAGCTCTCATATACCACTTTGTAATACCCTGAAAATTTCCCCTTTTTTAAAATACTCTTTTTGCTCTAAATAAAACTCTTTTTAGGAAATATCCAAAATATTACCGCTACCATGATAACGGCTAAGACTATTTTCAAAGTCACACAGCGAAAGTCTAAAACTAAAAGCCAACTTTTCAAAATAAAACTTGAGTTCACAACCTCAAAACATATTTAAAATATAACATTCACAAGTTAGAACCCATTTAAATATGGCCCTTTCCAAAACCAACTCAAAATAAATCTTAACAATGTTATTCCATGAACAATAACTCAATAATTCAAAATATGAAACTAAAAAAGCATAACAAGTAACTCTCTGCACTCATTCCCTTCATCCTCTTCATGCTATAAGTACCTGTCACTTTCTCTTTATTTCAACCCTTCTACTCACCTTATAAATGGGTCATAGTAGGGCCAACCCAAAGTAAAGCCAAACACAAACATAAAAGTGAAAATCAGCAAAAGCTAAGTACATATGCACCACACTTACATGAATACCCTAGTAATAAATACCTAAAACATGCTTGCCATACAATACATAAGTCAACTTACCTTTGACTCATACAAAAAATATTAATTATTAAATAATAGCTTTAGATTATGCATCGAACGAGTTTATTTCTCCAAATATCCCCTAATATTAAAGGATCCCTCATTTGGGAGCTAACCAAGCGAGTGCTAACTGTGACGGAATTTCAGCGCATAATAACAACAAAAGAAAGTATAGCATCCTGTAGCCCTGTAGAAGTTATGGTTAAATATAAAACCCCATAACTCTCCCCATATGTTCATACTCCAGGTGTGTACGTTCCAAGAGTTTTGTTGCGTATTCTCTTACACTTTACGTGATTTACCAATTTAACTTGTGAAGACTCCAACCAACCAATCAAGAATAAACATAACAATGCACAACACATGCTTCTCATTCTTGATTTAATTAGTGAGCACATACAATTTATTTTAAGTAAGGTTCCTTGCCTAGTTTTGTGCACAAACTTGCACTATTACTACCTTGGTGCATAAGATGCACTGATTCCTTAACTCAATCTCAACTTACGTGAGTGAGTAAATAAATAAAACTAACTTCTTGACTCAACACCAATAATAAATAGGTGAGAAATAAAATCATGAATCAAGTTCAATAATTCTATCTTTTGCTCTGTAAAACATATACTTCCTTCGTTCTTTTATTATTGCACCATAAGGGTTTGACACAAATTTTTTGGAAGTGGAAAAAAGATGAGAGAGAAAGGTAGAAATACAAAATTGTCCATGTGATTGTATACACAAAATAAAAAGTAAGGGTTGAAAAGCAAGGGTGTATTAGGTATTTGCAGTGTGAACACAAGTATTTCTTTTCCTAAAATGAATATGGTGCAATATTTGTGAAACTTCCTTAAAAGGCAAGTGGTGCAATATTTAAAAAAACGGAGGAAGTATAAGCCTTGATTATTAAATTTATGCCTCCTTGACACTTGAAAATAAAATATACTTCCATGATTCATACATATTCAACTTGTATCATGCCTCAATAACATATTCACATGCTTGCATAAAAATTCATGATCAACCAACATCAAACCAATCATATAATCAATCAAACATGCTACTAATTCATCATTTGACCATACTTTACAATCCTAGCATGATACTACGCATACACAAATATTTTTATGCGCATACGTACCTTGAATAGTGCCTAAACTCGGACACACTCGGTAGAAATCACCTAGATCAAAGCATCCTACAAATAAAAATACATTACCATAATTAATCCACTATTCTCACAAATTTCCACCAACTATACTATACTTTAAACCTTACTAATTAACCCAATTTAATGGTTTAAAAGCCTCAAAACCTTTTATTTAAGTGGATACTTTAAATCCTTTCAAAAAGACTTAGTTTTCATGACTTAAATAAAATTTCGGCATACTTAATTAATATAAAAAATTACTAACAGAGTAGGAAATCATATTTAAATCATCAAGAACCTTTTTCCTTTTATGGGTAATCAAACCCTAACATAATAATTAAAAAGTAGTGTGTATAATTAAATTCCAGCATTAATTGAGGGCTCAAAACTCATGAAAAAAAAACACGTTCTAAACATTAATTTAACAACCACAACATCTTAGGATCAAACCCTAATCATAAACATTAAATTCCCAAATTCTAGGGTTTGTAAATTGGGAATTTTTAATTAAATTAAAATCTGAAAATTATAGGAATAAATTAACAACATCAACTACCCAAAATTAACATCAAAATATAATCAAAATCATGCTTTGAATTAATTAAAACAAGCTAGAAATTTAATAAGGATAAAAGAGTTTTTTTTTTTTTTAAATACCAAATTACAAGGGAGGAGAGAGACAAAGGGAGGGTTGACCGATTGTTGGTGGTGCGCCGAAGCTGCTGCTGGCCGCCGGTGATGTGTGGAGAGGAGGAGAGAGTGGCGTGGAAAGAGAAGAGAAAAAGAGAAGAAAAAGGAGAGAGAAAAATAAGAGAAAATTTTGGGGTTTTATAAATCTGACAATTTGATTCTTGAGTGTGAAATTCTTGAGGTTTTAGGGTATTTATATCCCTTTTTAAAACAAAAACACTTATTTACAAAACTGTCATTACTAATCCTACTCCCCCTTAAATTCTTCTTTGAGGTCAACTTGTTAGGCTCTTAAGAATTCTTTGATTCCCAACAAGTTGATCCAACAATTTTATTGATGTTGACCTAATTTGAAACACTTTATTGCCTCAATTAATAACTCATATTATTTTATGCACACTTATTTTATATTTAAAGAATTAATTCTTTTAAAATGAAATAAATCATTTTAATTAATAAATAAAATAAATAATTATATATGTAAAATATTATAAAAATACGGAGTATTTTAGATTGTCCTCATCATCATCCCATTGGCAAGGAGACCTGTCCCACTACTAGCGACAAGGGCCCAACTGGCTTTGGCATAAATCTTTCTGAAGCGCGCCTTCTATAGGATCAACTTACTATTCCTACTTACAAAATCCTCATTGTGGTGCAGATATCACCCCACTACAAAAATAAGAGCTTTTTAGCAACTAAGTTTGGCAACAAATTTTTAAAACGTTGCTAAATAGCAACGAAAATAATTTTTTTTCATTGCCTAATTAAAAGAGACATTTTATGTTTTACTTTTTAATAATTAATGGCTATGTGTTTTTGATTTGTTGTTGTTTAAAAAAAATTGTCTTACTAGTTGTTACTAGATGGCATCATATTTTTGTCTTGTTGCCATATAGCACCAAACTATGGCAACTGATATTTTATTTGTATTGATTTAGAAACAAACAAAGGTAATAATTTTTTGATATGGTTCCATTAGAAACAAGTCGTCTAAACTATTGTTGCTAGATGATAACGTATTTTTTATTTGTTGCCATTTACCAATGTCAGTTAATGACAATGAAATTTGTATTTGTTGCCATTGGAGATACTCTTCTTATTATTTGTTGCTATAATGACATCAACTTCTAGTTTATTGCCATTGGAAACAAGTTGTGTTACAGTTTGTTTGTCAATCTATATGTAGGCCACTTTTATATTTGTTGTCATTGAAGAAACTCTTTTTTAATTATTTGATGCTATAATAACATCAAAAAGAGACGGATTTCAATTAATAGATGTTCTGCAATAAACCAGGGTGCTTCTTAATCTGCTCTAGACTAGGGTCCTTCACAAGTCAGCCAAAATGTGCCTCATACTCAGTCTAGCCAGGTCTGAAGCTTGGGCAGTAGCTGCTGAACTCATGAACCCTTCTTTTGTGAACAATGTCATGGTTTAATTCAACTAGGGTGGCTATAATTTAGTGAACAATTTCAATATTTTGGTGAACAATTTGGTCTGTTTTATGTTGCTTTTGTGAACAATTTGTATGTTTTTGCAGTTGACAAGGTCTGTTTTATGTTAACTTTGTGAACAAGTGGCTTATGTTGTTGCCTAATCAATGAATTCACTGCATTATGTTTCATAAATTCATGCTACATATTTGCTGTTTGCTATCATTTGAGGTTTTGCACACAAAATAGCCAACAAATTATCAAAGACAGGGCCTTTTTTCATTCATAATTCAACATCTCCACTTTACAACTACAATACAACCAACATAATTACCAACAATAGCCTACTTGAAGGACATAACAAAAAACCCAAACAACACCCATGACAACACCAAAGCCGAAGAAAAATTTCTCTCATTCCTTGCACTCTTCATCATTTCAATTCACATTTGAGTAGCCTCACCCTTAAGTTCTTGAACATTTTTTTCAAACAATTGAAACCGTAAAGCATCAACTTCATCTCTCGCACCACCAATCCACTTACAAAAACCACAATTGGTATCCTGTAAATCAAACCACAAATTGTTAGATAAACCCTAATTAAATTCCCTAATTCAACTAATTAAGGAAGTAATTAAAATCTTACAGGTCGGCCATAATGGACAGCAATGGAATTTCAACCCCATATTTGGACCGTTTTTCACAAATCTCACAACCGAATCTCTTCCACAATTAATCCTCCCAATTGACCCCCCGCCCCCTTGATGAAGAAGAAGAAGCTGACGCTGCCACCTAATGATTTGGCCTCTTCATTGCTGAGAAATTAAAAAGATCGAACTTTTGCTGACAAATTTTCGAAAAATAATTGAAGTTCGAGGAAAGTCGTTGCTTTTAATAACAACAATTTCAAAAAAATAAAAAAAAAACAAATCCCAATGGTAAGTCCCACGCCATATCCAAACCAGGTATAACAGGTTACCTTACCTATTTGGTTTAATTTGGGAGGAAAAAAAATGAAACTTGTGTTTAATTTAGGCAGATTTAAAAGTTTGTTCATTATGAGAAAACCGCACAAAGGTTTGTTTGTTCATGATAAAATTTCCTAAAAAAAAATTAAGACCCCTCAAAAAAAAAAAAAAAGGGTCAAATTAATGAAAAAAAAATTTCGGTCCTTAAAAAAAAAAAATCAGACCCCCTTAAAGTATTTTAAAAACTATTTAAATAAGCGCTTGGCCAAGGTTTTAAAACATAGGTACCTAAAAAAAATGCTTTTCGCTTTAGTGGTAATTAAAATCCAACCAAAACTCTCATATACCACTTTATAATACCCTGGAAATTTCCTCATTTTTAAAATTCTTTTTGTTCTAAATAAAACTCTTTTTAGGAAATATCCAAAATATTACCGCTACCGTGATAACGACTAAGCCTATTTTCAAAGTCACACAACGAAAGTCTAAAACTAAAAACTAACTTTTTAAAATAAAACTTGAGTTAACAACCGCAAAACATAAGTAAAATATAACGTTCACAAGTTAGAACCCATTTAAATATGGCCCTTTCCAAAACCAACTCAAAATAAATCATAACAATGTTAGTCCATGAATAATAACTCAATAATTCAAAATATGAAACTAAGAAAGCATAACAAGTAACTCTCTGCACTCATTCCCTTCATCCTCTTCATGCTATAAGTACCTGTCACTTTCTCTTTATTTCAACCCTCTACTCATCATATATATGGGTCATAGTAGGGCCAACCCAAAGTAAATCCAACACAAACATAATAGTAAAAAATCAGCAAAAGCTGAGTACATATGCACCACACTTACATGAATACCCTAGCAAAAGCTGAGGATGCTTTATGGTTTCAATTGTTTGAAAAAGAAACCACCATTGCCGAATTAGTGATGCAAAAGCGGATGCTGGAAGATAAGGTGATGGTGCAGCTGAAAAAGGAGAACTTGGAAGAAGATGTTCAAGAACTTAAGGGTGAGGCTACTCAAATATGAATTGAAATGATGAAGAGTGCAAGGAATGAGAGAAATTTTTCTTCATGATGGCATCGCAGTCAAATTTCAACAGTCAAATTCATGTATGTATTTATACCCTACTCACCATATAAATGAGTACATATGCACCACACTTACATGAGTCAGAAAGGGGAGTCGGCACCCTCAACCTGGACGCCATCGTCACCCTTCAAGCTGAGGTATCCTTGTAATTTTTTACTTCTTTTTTCCTTGCACAACTCTTAGAGCCGCTTGTTACTGATGTTCTCTTTTGCCGAGTGCAGTCTATGCTACGAGTCTTCGCAGGCCCATCAATGAGATGACCAAAGAGATAAAAGCTGCGAATGCTCGGGCCGCCTCTTCTCTAGATACGACCATGTTTCAGATTGCTTAAAATGAAATATTGACGACTGACATACTATATTCACAGGCGACCGCCAACCTGCAGGTCAAGGCTGACTTAGACGCTACAAAGAGGCGGGTCTCTGATCTGGAGAAGCAGGACAAGGACCTCAAAACTAAGCTCGATCCCCTCAAAAAGGCGGACTAAGAGGCAGCCGGCCTCCGCACTCGAGTTGACAAGCTCAAGGCAAGGCTGGCCAACCAGGAAGTCCAACTCGCCAAGAAGTATCCTTCTAGGGCTAAGGAGGAGAAGGGGCTCCTGGTCAAACAAATGATGGACGACTGCGATGCCATCATGAAGATGACCTGGGAGGCTCTCTTCTCGGATGCTGGCTATGAGAGCCGGAAGAATTAGTTCGTCGCCTCCTCTCAAGAGTACAATGATAAAATCATGAACCAAGCTGAAGAGGAAGAGGAGGAGGCCGAGTCATCTGATTTAGCCGAGGGGTTCGACCAGGAGGAGGGGAAGGATATTAAAGAGGAAAAGAAGCCGGCTGGGGAAGAGAAGGATGCGGCTGCTGATACTGAGAAGCCCCTTCCTGGTGCTTAAGCTTTTCTTATTTTTCTATTACATTTCTTCGGCCTGCGTGCCGTTTGCTTCATTATATCTTTACCGACCGAGGGGTCGGGTCTATTAACAGTTCTTTTCGGTTATATCGGTTAACTCTCTTTTGTCAGTCAGGGGGCCGACTAAATTTATGAATCATCCGGCAATTTGGCCGGTTTCACCAATTCACACTTGCTTTAAGTTTTTGCATTTCATAAATTTTGCTAAGTATTATAACTTGCTTTTTGTACGAATGTTTTTTTTTTTATTGTAACAGTGCGTGTGGTTTTCTAAGTTGGAATGATTGACTTGGAAACTTTTGGTACTATAAAGAGTACGAAGGGTTTCCAGGTCAATCAATCACTAGGGTGATTTCCCCAAACCAGGCGGACAGTCGGCCATTGCACAGGCGAGTAAACATTTCGCATGATCCGGCCTTCGACCTCACTTTAGTTCTTAATACGAACCACGCTTAGCTGCTAAGTTTTTATACTTAGCTTAATTTGTTGATCTTAAATAGGTCATTTATATGATACTTGGTCAGTAGCAGGCGTCAAACGGGATATCTAACCAAGATAGCGACCGCTTTTTAAAGCACAGGCGGTAGGCTTAATTATCTTGGTTTCGCTAACCTAAGTAGGAACAGTGGTCGAATACCGACTGGTGTCAACAAGACAGGCGGGTTTGTTCGTACCATTTTGGTTCCATTTAAGGTTATTTATGCCAAACGACTGTGAGTTAGCCCTTTGGGTTAATCAGTCTTTGTCGCTTGATTTTAAGCGTATAGAGGAAGCAGACGACCAATGGCCGCCTGTAGTTGCTTCGCATGTTTAGATGCTAAGTTTTGGACTTAGCTTATTTTTGTAATTAGCTGCTTAGCTTATATCCTAAAGCCGATTGTGTTGCCCCTGAGCAACAACAGCCAGTATTCGACCCAGATATTACATATTACCGCTTGTTTTTAGAACAGTCAGTAGTCTTTTTTATCCTAGTCTCATTTGATCAACTCAAACTGGTGCGAGCTTGCCTTTTTAGACAGTCGGTAGGGTCGTTTGTTTTTAAGTTTATAGAGCAATGTACCACCCATATGGGAGATTCTCTCTGCAACGAATTCACCCGGATGGATGTCGTCGAATGCCTGCTCGTTTTGTAACAGACGTATTTTTTATATTATTCGGCCATTGGCCTCAATAGGTTGTTAAAAGGAACAACGCATAGCTGCTAAGTTTTTAAACTTAGCTTACATCTACTTATGTTGGAGCAGACTTTTAAAATGTTAATAAGGTCGCCTGCACATTGTGCAGTCGGTACATAAAGATAAAAAGTGCAATCTTTCATTGATACTTTTAAATACAAAAAATTACAAGTCTTAGAAGTAGTACTTTTTTAATTTGTCTACATTCCAAGTTCTGGCTAACTGCCTGCCGTCTGGTGTTTCCAAGCGGTAGGTGCCGCCTCTTACTTCTTCATAGATCCGGTAAGGGCCTTCCCAGTTGGGAGTCAGTTTTCCAAGTTCATTTGCCCTTCCGGTTGCCTCCATTTTTTGTAACTCAAAGTCCCCTACCTTCAAGGGCCGCTTGTGTACTCTTTTGTTGTAGGCTCTCGTCATTCTCATACGGTAGATTTCATGACCCAAGGCAGCATTGCCCTGCGCTCAGGGTGTGAGTCCAATGCTAGCCGCATAGCCTCCCAGTTAGCCTTTTCATCATATAACATGACTCGAAGAGTCGGTTCATAGTGCTCAATAGGCAAGAAAGCTTCTACACCATAAACCATGAGAAATGGGGTTTCACCAGTCGCCCCTTTTTCAGTCGTCCTGATGGCCCATAGAACATGCGGTAATTCATCCGCCCATAGGCCACCAGCTCTTTCAACTTTCTATTTAATGGCATCTAATATTATACCTCCGTCCGCCTGTAGCAGGCGTATATGATTCCAGTATGTCCATGCCCCATTTGGCGAATGGTACTGGGCTATGGATGGCCGTCAGATGAGTGGCCGGACGATGTATGAGTTTGCCAAACCTTTGACACTTGTTGCATTTTTTCACCATTTCCATGGCGTATGCGCCTAGGGTAGGCCAAAAGTAACCTTGTCGCCTGGTTCTCTTTACAAGGGTCCTGCCGCCTATGTGGGAGGCGCAAAAGCCCGAATGCAAATCTTCTAGAACATTTCGTCCCCTTTCTGGGGTGACACATTTCAACAAAGGTTGAAGATAACCTTTCTTAAAAAGTTCTCCATTATGAATTTCAAAATTGGCCGCACGTTTTTTCATTGCGACCATCTCTGGATAAGTATCCGGCAAGGTGTCATCTGTTAAGTAAGCCCGGATGCCATCCATCCAGGTTGAGCTTCGGTCCAGTACTCCAATGGGATCTTCTTAAATACTTCTTTTTTCCATAACTTCCCAAAATACTAACCTAGGTGTATCACAATAGGCCGATGACGCCAGTTTAGAGAGAGCATCCGCCTGATTGTTTTTTGACCTGGGCACCTAGCTTAGACGAAATTCATCTAATTTAATGTCCCAGCTTCTTCCTTGACCGCCTGCAAATATTTGATCATGGCTGGATGGGTGGCCTCATAGTCACCATGGTATTGGCTAACAATCAACTGTGAATCAGAGCAGGCGTTAACTTTTCTTGCCCTTGCCGCCTTGCACATGTGGATGCCGGCTAATAGGCTAATAGGCTTGGAACTTGAATCGTAGTGCATATTCATACTTATCCATTTCAGGAGATTGACATATGACGCCTACACCACAACCGTTCATGGTAGAGCTCTCGTCCACATATACCTTCCAAACCTGATCAAGGTTTTCAAGATCAACCGGCCTTGTCATTTCGACAATGAAGTCGGCGAACCCCTGTCCCTTCACTGCCTTCCTTGGTTCGAAGGAGATTTCTAGGCTTTGAATTTCAATCACCCATTTGATCATTTAACCGGATGATTCCATGGTTGTCATAGGCTGCTTGATCGGTTGGTCTGTGTAGACCACAACCGGATGCGCCAATAAGTAAGGTTTTAAATTTTTGACTGCCATGAAGAGAGCAAGTTTAAACTTTTCAACCATTGGGTACCGTAGTTCTGCATTTCGTAGAACATGACTGATGAAGTAGAACAGGAGCTGGGTGCCGCCTCTTTTCAGCAAGGAGAACAGCACTGAGCGCATGGTCTGAGACGGCTAGATACATGTACAACACTTCCTTTGGCAAAGGGCTAACAAGCCTTGGCAAATGGTGCAAGTGTTCCTTCAATTTCTGAAAGGCCGCCTCAACATCCGCCCCCCATTCCAACATAGTCTTCTTTTTTATGGCTTGGAAGAAATAGAGGCACTTGTCGCTTGACCGACTGAGGAATCTCCCCAATGCCGCCAGACAACCTGTCAACTTTTGAACATCTTTTACAGTGCAGGGTGACTGCATGTCTATGACCGCCTGTATTTTTTCTGGGTTGGCCTCTATCCCCTTTTTCTAGGTTGGCCTCTATCCCCATTGATCAATCAGAAATCCGAGAAACTTCCCAGACTCAACACCAAAAACACATTTCTTGGGATTGAGCATGACCCGCTTCTGCCTGAGTGTGGCGAACGTTTCTCGGAGTTCAGAAAGATGATCCGCCTGTAGTTTGGATTTGACTATCATGTCATCAATGTACGCCTCTACATTCCTCCCAATTTGATTAATGAAGACTGTATTAATCATTCGTTAGAAAGTAGCAAGCCCATTCTTCAAACCAAACGGCATCACAGTATAGCAAAATAACCCCTGATCAGTGACGAATACCGTCTTCTCTTGATCTTTCTTCCGCAAGGGTATCTGATGGAAACCTGAATAGGTGTCCATGAAGCTCATTAAGGCATGGCCGGCTGTAGAATCGACCAAACTATCAATCTTTGGTAGAGGGTAACTGTCCTTGGGACATGCCTTGTTTAAATCTGTGTAGTCAACACACATGCGCCAGGTACCATTCGGCTTCTTGACAAGCATAACAACCCAATCTAGGAAGTAACATTGCCGAATGAACCCAGCATCAAGCAGCTTCTTTACTTCGGCGGCTGCCGCCTGACTTCTGTCTTCACCATGATTCCTCTTCTTTTGCCTAACCGGTTTCTTTTGGGATCCACAGCAAGTTTATGAACAGCGAGATCCGGACTTATGCCTGTCATCTCTTCCACTTCAAAGGCAAAAATGTCTTTGAACTCTTTTAACAAATTGTGCAAGTCTGCACCCAAGCTTGCAAAAGCAACCGTCCTGACCTTAACAGTTCGTTCTGGCCGAGAGTCGTCTAGTATGATATCAATATGTTCACCAGCCGGCTGGGGACAGAGCTCATCCGACCGTTCCCCGGTTAATGATTGCTATTGCTTTTCTGTTTTAGCGGCCACCAACTGGTCGGCCTTTCTCTTTCTGCAACCTGCTGTGGGAGCAAACGCTGCTTCTTTGACCTCTTCAAAGTCTATTAGTTCGTCACCCAGGCCGGATGCGGCCACAGTGGCCTTGACGTTTGAGAGATAACACTCTCTGGCCGTCTTCTGGTCCCCATTTAAGGAGCCTATAGAACCATCATCTTTCTCAAAATTTAGGAGCATAAGGGATGGAATGATAACTGCCTTGGAATCATTCAAAGTGGGACGACCCAATATCAAGTTATAGGCCGTCAGCTCTTCAACTACTAAGAAACGGACCACCATGTGGCGCCCTTCTCCCTACTCCCCTAGCCAAATGGGTAGATCTATCCGGCCTACCGGATGCACCACTCCACCCCCAAAACCAACTAAGGGGTGAGATAACGTGTGCATGCTCTCAAGCTTGTACATGAGCTTTGCCAAGCACTTGTGGCTGATGAAAGAGGAACTACTAGTGTCTATGTGGATTCGGCCTACCTTTTGGTTCGCCACTTTGCACTCGATGACAATGGGGTCATCATGCGGCCTCCTTACCTTTCCCCTATCTTTCTCAGTGATGATAACTTCAGGGAAAGTGTTCTTGGATGCCTGCCCCTCATCAACTTCGCTGACATCCAGCCACCTGATGTAGTCCTTAGTACCCCGGATGGTTGGGCCGCCTCCAGCAAAGCCGCCTGCTATTGTATAGATCGTTTCTTCATCCGTGTCCGAACTATTAGCAGATTGAGGCTTCTTTTTGGATGAATTTCCATGGTTAGTTTGCGGAGTAACCTTAGACTTAAAAATATAAGACTTAAGCACTCCTTTGTCAGCCAGACAGTCCAACAGCCGCTTGAGACTATAGCAGTCGTTGGTGTCATGACCAATGTCCTCATGGAAATGACAATACTTGTTTTTGTTCCGATTTTTAGCGGACCCTTTCATTGCAGCCGGCTTCTCAATGGTCACCCGGTCTTTGATCTCCATGAGGATGAAGTAACAATCTTTGATAAACTCATACTTGGGGGTGTATGGTTTAGATTCTTTCTTTCTCTTCTTGGACAACTGCTCAGAGCTGTCAGCCGCCTAGACTTCTTTTCTCTTTTTATTCTCTTCTTTCTTAGCTGGCTGTGATGGTCGACTCTCTTTTTTTTTCTGACTACTTTGGTTCGACTGCTTACTGATGTTGCAGAGTTTGGTTGCCTGTATACAGGCATCCGCCTCCATCAATGCCTCTTGGAGGGTAGCAACCCTCTTTCTGACGAGGTCGAACTTAAAGGTCGACCCGTCTTTCAGACCTTTGAAAAAGTCAGTATAGGCCACTTCATCAGACAGCCCTTGAATCTGAATTCTCATCATATTGAACCGCCTGATATATGACCGAAGCCCTTCTTTATCTCCCTGCTGAATGGCTCCCAAGTCAAGACTTGTTTTCTTAGCAAGGATGTTCATAGAGAAGTTTGATGCAAACAAGTACGCAAGCGTCTTAAAGCTGTTGATGCATCCGGTTGGCAAGTTGCTGAACCATCGTTGGGCGACGCCCTTCAATGTGGCCGGGAAGCATCGACACCAGGCAGCATCATCCAACCTTTGTAGTTACATGAGGTTGGTGTAGGCCATGAAGTGATCTTCTACCATCATAAGTACCTACCAGAACATGTATAACCTTGGCCGGCTGTGTCGCCTCGGTTATTTCCTTGGAGAACGCTTAGGGTTGTTCCCAAGTTTTAGCAGATGGAGCTACCTGTCCAAAGGTTGGGCGTTTTGTGCCGCCTGCACCCCAAAGAGGGTCAACTACATGAAAGGTTGTCTATACGGCATGTATGGCTGCTGAGGCACATACGGAGCCGAATGGATTATCTGAGGGCTAGAGTGGACGGAAAGGCCACCTGACTTACCCTTTTGGTTTGATTGTGAATACCTCATTGAAGTATTCTAAAAGCTGTCTGGATAACTCGACGTTGAAGCCGACTCAGACAGCTGTGGGCTCTTCTTTTGCTGGATTAACATCCGGGCATCAGAATAAGTCTTCTTTGTGCCATCCGGCTGGACGTGCCGAATGACCTTCCTCGTCCCTGTCTCAAGGAATCGGATCTTTGTAAGATCAATCAAGGGCCGCTTCCCCTCCTTTGATTTAGGATGCGGAGTGGGTTCTCGGTCCTTGACAGACTTGTTCCTCCCAGAACGAGAAAGCTTCTTGGTCGACTACTCCTTGTTAGAGCCAACCGACTTGTTCTCGATGAGGTCCTTTATCTCCCCTTTGAAACTTGTCATGAATCTCATGAGTTCGTCTCGGGTGATTGGGGCTGATTCTTCGGTCGCCTAGGGTTGCCCAGACGACTGTCCGGATGGTTGACTAGGACTTGCTCTAGGAAGATAAGGTTCCTCTTGGAAGATAAGTGATCATCCTGCTATAGCGAACACAACCTCAATATCTGAGTGTAAACTCTCAAGTGTATTTAATTCTGCAATTAATGCTCTCTAAATATTTTTAAATGAATGTCGTTCCCAAGGTAGGAACATCTCCCTTTTATAGGGTCTCGAAGTACGCGCCCAGTCTTAGGTTTCCGTAACCTAGGACTGATTAGGCTTCCTAGGAGTTTGGGCCTTGAAGGCAGCCATTCCTAATCTGACATATGTTTGCCACGTGTCGTACCTTGATTGGTCCACTTTAGACTCTTCACTGAGTGACACATGGCAGACTCTGGTTGGTCCACATGGATGACACGTTGAAAGTCTTGATTGGTCCACATGGCGGGGTAAAAATCCCCTAATCAATTGGCTTATACCACGTACTCGTTTTTTTATTTTATTTTACCACCACAAAAAAATCTAAAAATTTATTTTCACCACCAACCGTTGGGAATTGGATTAAATGTAACGGATTAATTTTTATTTTTCAATTTTTGTGCCAAAAACATGGTCTCTAAATGTTTTGGGGGTTATTTTAGGCCTAAAGGTACTGATTTGAGGTTGAAATTGACAAAATAAAATATATTGGAAGCGCCTTATTTTGCTCACTTAAAAATACCTCGATTTGCATGAAACATGTAAAAAAAAGGCATTTTCGATAACTTTTTGTCAATTAGACCTCAAATTGGACCCTTTAACCCAAAATGACCCCCAAAAACTCTAAAAATCATGTTTTTGACACGGAAATCAAAGAAAGTTTTTAATTCCGTTAAATTTAACAGAAGGTTTTTAATAAAAAGTCATCCAGCATCTACAAATGAAATCTAAATTAACAAATACATAAATTGAATCAAATTAAGGTTTCCTTTATCAAAGCTACGATCGTTGAAAAGATCTTGCACTGTGGTACATTTCTCGCACACATCGTTGAATATATTGCCTTTTCGTAGAGATGGTCTAACGATTTGTTGTAGCTGTAAGGATGATTTTCATCTGATTCACTTGAACGCATTTAAAAACTTGACAACTGTTGCGATCCCGAACAAATCTTTACCAACGAACTGACAATAGGGAAAAAGATGATTACCTTTTTTATATACCCTAACACACAAACAAACCCTAAACAAAAACAATCAATTAAACTAACAAAAACTAACGACTTTACCATAGGGAGACATTCCACCATAGGGAGACAGACGAATATCTACACTACTTGTGTAGATTTATTGAAACCTAAATTCTAAAACTAAAGGAAATTAAGGGAGGAGGGTCGGAAATAGTTTAATTTCTGAAGAAATTAGATTATTTTCGGCCTAAACGGCCAAGATTTTGGAGAAACCCTAGAAGAGAGGAGGAGAGAAGAGGAGAGGAGATGCGAGATATTATATTATTTTTCTATATTTCTTATATTTTGTATTACATTTGCTTTGTGTGAGTAGTTTAATTCTAGGATTTTTGGGGATCCATAATTAATATGAAGGGATCATTTATAATTGTTGATTGTTAATGTCTTGGGTTAATTTCCTATTGATTGTAATAATCCTATGCAGTTAGATTTGGCCAAATTTGTATGATCTGAGTAACGCAATATTATTGCAAGATTCGAAAGATGAGATTTAATATTAAGGCTAGTTCAATAGGTGGAATTAATTTATGTATTTTTCAAGATTCGAGAGATGCGATTTAATACTGCTTAGATTAACTCTATGATTATAACGCAATATCATTGCAAGATTCGAAAGATGAGTTTTAATATTAAGGCTAGTTCAATAGGTGGAATTAATTTATGTATTTTTCAAGATTCGAGAGATGCGATTTAATACTGCTTAGATTAACTCTATGATTATAATAAGTAGGAAAAACCCGTTGTAATTTGATTATTTCATGCATTGATAATTGATTGATGTTTGTTATCCTGGAATATTATTCATTGGTGAACCTATGCCCCTTGGGTTTTATTTAATTGATATACTCTTAGTTTTAATCGCTTAGTTTAATTATTTCTCTAAGTTTATTCATCACAGTAGAAATACTACTTCTTTCTTGATAATTTAGATTATAACAATTTATTAGGAATAAAATAACATTGTTTTCATGTGGATTTGACCCTACATCCCTATCTATTTTAGTTAGTGATTTAGGAATTACTTTTAATTAGGTGATACGACTTTAGCCTATCACCATTACAACATAAATCACAAGACATTTTAAATGCATTTAGCCTATCTATGCATTTAGTTGTTGGTACAAAGTCCTTGATTCAAAATCTTAGAGATAGTGGGTGGGAATCCCATTTACAGGCATTTTGCATCATGATACTCAGGTACTAGATATGCAAGTTGCTTATTCAGAAATAATTTGATCGTCACGCAACAAAGACACTATAACAGTGAAGCATCATTATCGGGTGGATGTATTTAATGCAATAATAGATCAACAATTACAAGAACTAAATAGTCGCTTCAGTGAACGAACAACAGATTTACTTATTCTAAGATGCATCTTTGAGTCCTATCGATGGATATAAACACTTCAATGTGGAAAAATATTTGTCTCCTAGTAGAGAAATACTACCCTAAGGACTTTTATGAATATTGTTTCGGGTGTTTTTGGTCCCTCGGGAGAGTTATAATACTGGGTATGAGCGCCTGACTTTTGTACCTGCAAAACCACAAAACTCCGGTTGGGTGGAGTTCCGCCTTCGAAGATCAAGTTAGTATGATTCCGGATGAGTAAACGGGCGGAAGGTAAATGGGTATTTCTCACTGATTCAGAGAGATTCCGCAATTAATATTGTTCGAGTTTTGTGTATATATTTATGAATGACCAATAAATGAGGATGATTCCTCTATTTATAGCAGATGAGGATCTTCTCCCCCATTGGGGGTTTGATGCCACGTGTCAGCATCCGGTTGGATCCTGATGGGCCTCTGGTGGGCTACCACGTGTCATTATGCTATTGGGCCACCTGGCATAGGGTATTTTCACCCTAAACATTTGCCCCTCATAGGTGTGATGTGGCATGGCCACGTGTCACCTGTGACAGGTGTCAAACACAGGGAAGGCGACGGTTGGTCTCCTTCCCGCTCTTTTCTTGAATTTTTTAAAATTCGAAAGGCTGAGGCAGAAGGTGACGATTCGCCTTGTGGGTTCGCCTATAAATAGAGGTGTACCCCCTCTCTCCTCTTCATTTTACAAACTTTGCAAAAAATTCTCTGAGAGCTCTGATACCGGCTACTTATCTCTGCAACCAGCTTCTTTTTCGAACACGTCCGGATACCGGTTGGGTACTTCTTCAGTTAACTCTTCCAGGTACCGTCTTGCTCTTGCCTATCTTCTTATTAGGATAGGGCCACGGATGGTCTTATACCGTTTGGGACAACTTGAGCTCCTCCTTTCTTGCATTTGCTAGACCCACAAGTAATTTAGACCGTCTGGGGTATCAATTAGCCATGGTCTTCAAGGATAGATCCTCAGACAGTCACAGACCGTCTGAGGTGCTTGCACTTCATATTGATGCATCCATATGCTCACAGATGGTTTCATACCATCTGGGGTATCTTTAAATAGTAATCTTCAATCATTTTGCATTCAAAAGACCCTCAGCTGGAATTATTCCGCCTGGGGAATCTTTAAACCTTTGCTTCTTAATTTGCATTTCATAGAACCTCAGGCGGTTATAGACCGTCTGGGATACCTTCAAACAAAGTCTCCAATTCCAGGCCCTCAGGCGGTCATGGGTCGTCTGGGGTATCTTTAGACTTACTTTTCAAAGCTAGACCCACAGACGGCGGCTGAGGACCGTCTGGGGTATTTTCAAGAAATTGCTCTTCAAAATTGGGATCCATCACACTCCCGGCCGGACATATGCCGTCTGGGGTATGCTCGAGCAAGTTTCCTCATAACTTGTTCATGATCAGCTCTTGTAAGACCCTCAGCCGGTTCTTGTGCTGTCTGGGGGATCTTTGAGTAACTCTTCATGGATGCCGTTTGAGGTAGCCTTGAGAGCTTTTCTTAATCCATTCTCTTGATCTTCAGCCGGAAATGTTCCGTCTGGGGCATTTCCGAGTAACTTTTTATTTTTCTCAATTTGTATTCATAAGGCCCTCAGCCGGTCGTATCGCCGTCTGGGGTGCCTTTGAGCAATCTCCCTTGATACCCGCCTGGGGTATCTTTTGAGCGAGCTTTTGCAATACCGCTTGGGGTATCTTTGAGCAAGCTTTTATGATACCGCTTGGGGTATCTTGGAGCAAGCCTTTACGATACCGCTTGGGGTATCTTGGAGCAAGCCTTTACGATACCGCTTGGGGTATCTTGGAGCAAGCCTTTGCGATACCGCTTGTGGTATCTTGGAGCAAGCCTTTGCGATACCGCTTGTGGTATCTTGGAGCAAGCTTTTGCGATATCGCTTGTGGTATCTTTGAGTGACTTTCTTTCAAAATGTCTTAACTTCTTTCTTTTGTGCTTCAGGCTTTTAAACGCAAACGGACTGCTCCGCTTGTGGCATCTTCAAGCCACACTCAGGATTCTCAGACAAGTCTTCTTCAGACACCTTCACATATTTAAGGTATCGCCTTTGCCCCCTTGTAACCTTTTGAGTTTACCGGTTATATAGGTTAGAGAATAATGGACTCTCCCAATTCACACACGGCACGGCCTAGGGCAGTTGTCAACCGGTCACCGGATACGACTGAATCTAGGAGTGGGGATGCCGTCTGGGGGTGTATGGAACACCCTTACTTTTCTGCGAATCCGACCGTCTCTGTTCATGTGCAAGACGGAATGGCTCGGACAAGGAAAACAGCTATTGACCCCGAGTACAAGTCAGATGATTCAGCCGGAACTCCGATTGAAGAGGTTCCCTTTGATCAACCGGGCGTTCCGAGTACGCCTGGCGATGAGATTCTGGAAGAATCCGATAGCTCAGGCGGTATGGGAACCGATTAAGGAACCGGATCTACTGATTCCACTATGACACCGGATCCCCCTCAAGATGATGAGGAGGCATATAACTAGCCTGCAATAAATAATCCAATGGAGGCGCACATGAGCGCCTGGGATGTGGTGACATTAAACGTAACCCTCCCGGCATTTTTGGAGAAGCGCCCGGTAAGGGCCGCTTGGGAGGTAGGCGTCCCGCCAGCTAGCGCAACAGTCATTTGGGAGGACGACCTAGAACATGCCGATAATCATTTCGGCTGCTATGAGGCGGCATTCAAAGCCGGCCTCCGGTTCCCCCTCCATAGAACAATTAAAGCCATTCTGCGGGGTTATGACCTTGGTGTTTGGCAGCTCACACCCAACTCTTGGGTGAACATCATTGGATACATTGCCGCCTGCGAGATGCAGGACGTGATGCCTAGCTGGGAGGCATTCGCGCATATGCACTACTTGAGCCGTGCCCCAGGCGGCTGGAATGCGTGATACACACTCACCACGCATCCGGAATATATGATGACCTTGGAGAAGCCCTCCAAGTGGACGAGCTGGAAGAGCAAGTTTTACTTCGTCTCTTCCCTATCTACAACTGCTAATCACCGGATGCGTCGAATAATAAGAACCTGGCTCTACTGGGAAAGAAATGCGCCCTACCAAGGGTACTGGCTGAGGCTTGGGACGCCATTATGGAGCCGGGGCTATTTAAGAAAACCACCCAGCCACTGGATGATGAGACACAAATCATTGTCCCCAAGTTCTGGGTCCCTCATCCGGACTGGTTCAAAGACGAGGCGTTCCTTTCCGCCAATGGTCTCAGCACCTTTTGGGACAAAGGTTTACTACTTAACTGGTTGTTTATGCCGCCTGTATGATGCTTGAATGCTCTTACATTTTTTCTTGTTATTTTGCAAAAAAGGGACTAGAAATGACTCCTCCGGAAAAGACTCCGGCTAAGTCAGCAGCCAAAATCAGGAAGGAGCAGCTCGAGCAAAAGCGAGCCCAGCTTGCGGCCCGGACGAGTGGGGTAAGCACCGGTTGATTCTTTGTCGCCTGTATGTTCTGCCAATAAACTTAGCACTGACTTATTATTGTTGTTTACAGACGGGGAACCAGACCATTCCTCGCTCCATTCGTCAAATGGTGAGGAGACCGGGAGAGGAACTCCCTCAACCGGTAGAACAGAGGCGAAGGGTCTCAAGTGGCCCCGCACCTCCCTCAGCCGGTGCAGTGCCGGCTCCAGATAGACCCACAACGGCAGGCAAGAGTCTGCAGAGCCTGGGCTTAAGCTCAGGTCCGGCTGGGGTATCATCTAGGGAGCCTGAAACTCCTTCTAGCCGGGTGCCTGTTATTGCATCCGGCTCAAATGCGGCTGGGGGTGGTGGCACCCCTCAGCCTGATAACCAAGGTACGGACTTTCCTTTTGACCCCCCTGGCCGCTTGGGCCAGTTCGAGTCAAGTCTCATGCTTCTCAATCTGGAGATTCTTCCGGCGACCGGCTGAATATAGGAGTCGCTTATGCCCAACACTTAACCAATATATCTCATGATGCAGATACTACTTCTCGTTGGCCAGACATGCAAAACTATGCCAAGAGAATGCTGAGGACCCTCACCCGGTCCGAGAGGGAGGCTGTGCCAGGTATCAACCAGGTCAACCTTGACTGGATTACCTCGCTGCTGGCTGAGGTAAGTTACCGGATGGGGTTCTTTTGTGCAATCTTCTTATTTGCCGGATGGGGTATTTTTGTGCAAGATTGCTAGTTGTCAGTCCGTTTTTGAATGAAACTAACTTTTTTCCGACTAAGCATGCAGGCGTTGCTGAGGGTGGATGGGTTGAAAACCCCATTGCGGAAGAAGCAAGAGGAGGTAAGGGATGCCCAGAAACGGGCAGCCGAATTAATTGATGTCTGTCAATACAACTCCCTAATGCTTGAAATCCAAACTAAAGCCCGGGAGATGAAATGGGAGGAGCTCATCCAGCAGTTGACGACTGCTGCCGATACAGCTAACAAGACGGGTGCTAACCGGCAGCTCCAAATTGACCAGCTCAAAACCGACATCCAGGCTCTAAAGGAAGCAGAGAAGGAGAGAGCCGAGCTGAAGAATGAGGTCACCTGGCTGAGAGAGGAGCTGGACAAAACCAAGAATGAGCTGGTTAAGTCCAAGAAAGAATCTCTGGACCAGCTGTCGACTGAGAAGACCCGGCTGGTTACCGAGAATGAGCGTAACTGCGAAGCGCGCATGAAGATGGCATGGTCCATGATCCACCCGGACACCGACTATGCCTTCTTCGACTTGAGGTACAAATACGCAACAGAAATATTTGATGCTCAAGTGCTCAGGCTTAAGCAGCCGGCGTCCTTCGAGGAGTGGGCTGGCATTGGGGATGAGCAGTCAGAGGGAGAGGTGTCGGGTGAGGAAACTCAACCCCAGCAGACCCAGGACGCCCCTAATGCCGATCAGGGCCAGCAGCCGGAGCAGCAGCAACAACAACCTTAGCAACAGCAGCAGTAGGATATTTAAAATTCTTTCTTTTTACCGGCCTGCAAGCCGTGAATTTCTGTATCACTTTCCCAGACAGGGGTCCGGTTAACATTTGAATTTAAAATTTCAATATATATATATATATATATACCGACTGTGTCGGTTAGCTTTGATTATTTTCAATTTTCTTCATTTTTTGCATTTTGCTTTGCATGAAATCATGTGATATGTCGGATGCTCTGGCTCTGGTTGCCCCTGGATGGTTGTTTGCTTATAGTTACCAACTCTAAGCAGGCAACCGTCCATAAGCATCCGGATGAACGATTAGGCGGTCCTTGACCGTTATACAACAGGATTGATTAAAGTTGAATCTGCCGGCTGTGCTGGCTGAATTAATCTGACGCTCAGCCGGCTACGGGCTACCACTTGGTACCTGTCGATGCCTATGGTGGCATGCAGGCGGACCTGTGCCGGACGTATTCGCTTTGAATCGTATCCGGGTGTGTACAAATATATAAATTACCGCCTATACTACCTTTGAGCAATAACCAAGTACATAAATATAGTTGTATAGCTTTTTATTAACGGCCGGTTGTATTACCTTGGGGAAATACCCGGTTGTAGTATATGACAAAATTTACCGGTTGTATTGCCTTGGGGCAATAGTCGGTTACAGTTTTTAAGATATGATTTCGAAGTTTATTAGGGTTAAACTTCGGGATAGAAGCGAGGTCTGGATGTAGTGCTTTTGGGCAAAGCCGGCTGCTTAACAAGATTTAAGTCACCGTTTGTATTGCCTTGGGGCAATAGCCGGGTGTATCTTGCTTGCAATAGGTCATTTGATTTTTTGACGCAGAGAACAATGTACCACCCGGAAGGGAGATGTTCTCTTCAACGAATTCACCCAGATGGGCGTCGCCGGATGCCTTCTCATGGTTAGAGCAGGCAGGTTGAAATAAACTGGCCTTGGGCCTTTAGTTATCTAAGTTAGGTACTTAGCCCTAATCCCCGGTTGCATATTGCACACGGGACTTAGAAGGTGCCCGGTTGTGCATTGCACATAGGACTTAGACGGTGCCCGGTTGTGCATTGCACATGGGACATTGTACAAAAACTGAACTGAAATAAAGTATTCTTTGCATTCACGTACTCTATTTACAAAAAGTATTTACAATCTCCTTAGAAGTAGTACTTTTTCAAGTTATCTACATTCCAGGATCTGGCTAACTGCCTGCCGTCTGGTGTTTCCAGGCGGTAGGTGCCGCCTCTTACTTCTTCCGGTAGGGGCCTTCCCAATTGGAGGTTAGCTTTCCTTGTTCATTTTCCCTACCGATTGCCTCCATTTTTCTTAACACAAAGTCCCCCACTTTGAGGGGCCGCTTTTGTACTCTTTTGTTGTAAGCCCTCGTCATTCTCATACGGTATATCTCATGGCGCAAGGCGGCGTTGCCCCTGCGTTCCGGGAGTGAATCTAATGCTAGACGCATGGCCTCCCAATTAGCCTCTTCGTCATAGAGCATGACTCGGAGTGTTGGCTCATAAAGTTCAATAGGCAAGACGGCTTTAGTGCCATATGTCATGAGAAACGGGGTTTCACCGGTTTCCCCCTTTTCAGTTGTTCTGATGGCCCAAAGGACGTGAGGTAACTCATCTGCCAAAAGACCCCCGGCTCTTTCAATCTTCTTTTCTATGCCGTCCGAGATGAGCTTGTTGAAGGCTTCAACTTGGCCGTTTGCTTGGGGCCGGCCAACAAATGCAAAACAATGTGAGATCCCCTGATCTCCCAACTAATTCTTGAGACAGATGTTTCAAACTAAGGACCGTTATCAAACACCATAGACATGGGAACCCCAAACCGGGTGATGATGTTCCTCCAAATGAAGGAGATGACATCCTTTGTCTTGATGCCTTTGACCGCCTCTGCCTCGACCCATTTGGTGAAGTAGTCTACAGCCACCAGAATATATCTTCTGCCGCTTGTGGAAGGCGTATAAGGACCTAAGATGTCCATGCCCCATTCTGCAAATGGAACCGGGCTGTAGATAGTCGTCAGGTCTGTTACCGGACGGTGTATGAGCCAGCCAAACCTCTGGCATTTGTCACATTTCTTCACCAATTCCATGACGTCTGCCTCAAGGGTGGGACAGAAGTAGCCTTGCCGCCTGGCCCTCTTTGCTAGAGTCCTGCCGCCTATATGTGATGCACAAAAGCCCGCATGCAGGTCCTCTAGCACCTCTTTTCCCTTTTCTGGGGTAACACACTTCAACAACGGCTGGATATAACCCTTTCTAAAGAGTTCCCCCTTGTACATTTCAAAGCTTAGAGCTCGTTTTTTAAGTGCAGCCGCTTCTGAGGGGGCATCCTGCAGAGTGTCGTTTACCAAATGTTCCCAGATGGGGTCCATCCAGGTAGAGCTTCGGTCAAGAATTCCAATGGGATCATGCTCAATACTTCTTTTTTCCATGACCTCCCAGAAGACTGACCTAGGCGTATCACAAGTGGCGGATGAGGCCAATTTGGTCAAAGCATCCGCCTGATTATTTTCTGACCGGGGCACCTAACTTAGATGGAATTCATCAAGTGTCCCCGCCTCATCTTTGACCACCTAAAGGTATTTGATCATTGTTGGATGGGTGGCCTCGTAGTCACCATTGAATTGGCTAACGATCAATTGAGATTCCGAGCAGGCGTCAACCTTTCATGCCCTTGCCGCCTTACACATGCGTATACCGGCTAACAGGACCTCATACTCAGCTTCATTATTTGAAGCTTAAAACTTGAACCGTAGTGCATACTCATATGTGTCTCCTTCCGGGGACTTACAAATTACGCCTGCACCACAGACGTTCAAGGTAGAACTTCCGTCTACGAATAACATCCAAACCTGATCGGTACTCTCCGACTGTGCCGGCCTAGTCATTTCAACAATGAAGTCGGCAAACGCCTGACCTTTCACTGCCCGCCTAGGTTCGAAAGTTATCTCTAGGCTTTGCATTTCAACAGCCCACTTGATCATTCTGCCGGATGACTCTATAGTATTCATTGGACGCTTGAGTGGCTGATCAATATAGACAATCACCGGATGAGCCAAAGAGTAGGGCTTCAACCGCTTGACTTCTTTGAAAAGAGACAACCCAAATTTTTCGATCATTGGGTACCAGAGCTCAGCATTTCTGAGTATATGGCTGATGAAATACACCGGGAGCTGTTTGCCGTCTCTCTCAGCAAGGAGAACAACACTAAGGGAGAGATCTGAGACGGCTAGGTACATGTAGAGAATCTCTTTAGGTAGGGGACTCACTAGCCTTGGCAAAGAGTGCAAGTGTTGCTTTAACCTCTAAAATTCCGCCTCAGCTTCTTCTCCCCATTCAAATCTAGACCTCTTCCTGATTGCTTGGAAGAAGTAAAGGCACTTGCCACCTGACCGGCTGAGGAATCTTCCTAATGCCGCCAGGCAACCGGTTAGCTTCTGGGCCTCCTTGACGGTGCGAGGTGACTTCATGTCAATCACCGCCTGTACCTTCTCCGGATTGGCCTCTATGCCTCTTTGATCAATCAAAAATCCGAGAAACTTCCCAGACTCAACACCAAAAAAACACTTCTGGGGATTGAGCATGACCTTGTGCCGCTTGAGGGTGGTGAAGGTTTCTCGGAGGTCGTCTAGGTGATCCGCCTATAGCTTGGATTTGACTATCATGTCATCAATATACACCTCTACGTTCCTTCCGATTTGATTGATGAAAACCGTGTTAATCATTCGTTGGAAGGTTGCAGGCGCATTCTTCAACCCAAACGGCATCACCGTGTAGTAGTACAACCCCTGATCAGTGACGAAGGTCGTCTTCTCCTGATCTTTCTTCCATAGGGGGATCTGATGGAAGCCTGAGTAGGCGTCCATGAAGCTCATCAACGCATGACCGGCTGTAGAGTCGACTAAGCTGTTGATCTTAGGAAGTGGGTAGCTATCCTTCGGACATGCCTTGTTTAGATCTGTGTAATCTACACACATCCGCTAGGTACCATTCGACTTCTTGACAAGGACAACATTTGCTACCCAATCCGAGTAGTAACATCGCCGAATGAAACCGGCATCCAGGAGCTTTTTGACCTCGGCGGCGGCCGCCTGAGATCTTTCCTCGCCGTGATCCCTCTTCTTTTGCCTAACCGGCTTCTTTTTAGGATAACAGCGAGTCTGTGGACAGCTAGATCCGGGCTGATGCCTGGCATCTCTTCCACTTCAAAGGCAAATATGTCTTTGAACTCTCTCAAAAGTTGGAGAAAGTCTACCCCCAACTTTTCAAAAGCAACCGTCCCAACCTTGACAGTTCTGTTAGGGCGGCTGTCGTCCAGGACGACATCAACACTCTCACCAGTCGGCTGGGGAGGACGACATCAACACTCTCACCAGCCGGCTGGGGTCGGGAGTCTTCAAGCCTTTCCCCGGCTAGTGAATGCTATTTTGTTTTTCTGGAGAGGGCCAATTGGTCCGCCTTTCTCTTTTTGCCGGCTGCTTTAGGAGCAGGCGCGACTTCCTCGTCATCAAGGTCGACGAGCTCCTCATTATTGCCGGCTGCAATAGCAGTCGGCTTGACGTCTGAGAGGTAGCACTCCCTAGCCGTCTTTTGGTCCCCGCGCAGGGCACCGACTGACCCGTCATCCCTCTCAAACTTGATCATCATGAGAGATGGGATGATGACTGACTTGGACTCGTTGAGGGTAGGACGGCCCAATATGAGATTGTAGGCGGTCAATTCCTCGAACACCAAAAATTTTACGACCATGTGCCGCCCCTCCCCCTTCTCCCCTAGCCGGATGGGTAGGTCAATCCTTCCCACCGGATGCACCACTCCTCCCCTAAAGCCGACTAGGGGGTGGGGAGCCTTGTACATACTGCTAGGCTTGTACTTGAGCTTTGTCAAACACTGGTAGCTGATCAGGTCAGACGAGCTCCCGGTATCGATTAAGATCCGGCCAACTCGTTGATTGACAACCTTGCATTCGATGACAATGGGGTCATCGTGGGGCCGCCTGACCATGCCCCGATCCTTCTTAGAGATGAAGACCTCAGGGAAGGTGTCTTTCGACGCCTGGCCCTCATCCTCTGGGTAGGACAGCTTCCGGATGTTATCCTTGGTGCCCCAGATGGTAGGACCTCCGCCTGCGAAGCCGCCTGTGATGGTGAAGATGTGCTCTTCATCAGTTTCAGAGCTCGCAGCCGGCTTTTTGGACGGTTGTCCACCGCTTGATTTGGGGTTGCCCTTGGACTTCACTAGGTAGGATTTCAAATCCCCCTCGTCAGCCAGACGGTCCAATAGCCGCCTGAGGCTATAGCAACCATTGGTGTCGTGGTCGACATCCTCATGGAACTGACAATATTTGCTCTTGTCTCTGTTCTTGAAAAAGCCCTTCATTGCAGCCGGTTTCTCAATTGTCAACCGGTCTTTTATCTCCACGAGGATGGAGGAGCAGTCTTTGTTGAACTCGTACTTGGGTACGTACGGTTCCAACTTTCTTTGTTTCTTCTGGGACGGCTGACCAGAGCGGTCTGCTGCCCAGACTTCTTTTCTTTTCTTTTCTTTTCTTCCTTTTTGGCCGGCTGGGTAAGCCGGCTGTCCCTCTTGTCAGACCGCTTGGGTTCTGACGGGTGCTTGATGGCACAGAGTTCAGTTGCCTGTATATAGGCCTCAGCCTCCATTAGCGCCTCCTAGAGGGTAGCTACCCTCTTGCGAACAAGGTCAAATTTAAAAGTTGACCCATCCTTCAGACCCTTGAAGAAGTCTGTATATGCAACTTCGTCAGACAGTCCCTGAATCTGAATTCTCATCAGATTGAATCGCCTGACATAGGACCGAAGTCCCTCCTTGTCACCCTGCTGGATAGCCCCTAGGTCGAGGCTTGTCTTTTTAGCAGGGATGTTCATTGAGAAATTGGACGCAAACAGGTAGGCAAGCATCTTGAAATTACCCGACTGGCAGGTTTTCAAACCATCGTAGGGCTATGCCCTTCAATGTAGCCGGGAAGCATCTGCACCTAGCGGCATCATCCAACCCTTGTAGGTACATGAGGTTGGTGTATGCCATGAGGTGGTCTTCCGGGTTGGTGGTACCGTCGTAGGTACTGACCAACACATTTTTAGCCTTGGCAGGCTGTGCCACCTCGGTTATTTCCCAGAAGAAAGCCGAAGGCTGTTCTCCGAGTTTAGCAGCCGAAGCTGCCAGTCCATAGGTTGGACTTGGTATGCCGCCTGACCCTCGAAGGGAGCCGACTGCATGAAAGGAGATCCATACGGGGCGTATTGCTGTTGGGGCACATACGGAGCCTGCTGGATCACATGAGGGCCAGTACGTGCGGACACGCCGCGTGACTGGCTCCCTTGCTGCGTCTCCGAGTGCTTCATTGAAGCATTTCGAAAACTGTCTGAGTAGGTCGACGTTGAAGCCGACTGAGACATGCTCTGACTTCTCTTCTCCTGGATGAACATCCGGGCGTCAGAGAAAGTCTTCTTTGATCCATCCACCTGTGTATGCCGGATGGCCTTCCGTTGCCCTGATTCAGGGAAACGAAGTTTTGAGAGGTCGATCAGGGGCCCATCCATCCCCTTGAGTTTTGGGTGCGGAGTAGGCACCCGGTCTTTGATTTGCTTCTTCCCGGAGGGAGAAGGCTTCTTTGCCGACTGACCCTTGTTTGAACCAGTTGACTTCTTAAGTATATCTTTAATTTCCCCCTTGAAACTAGTCATGAGATTCATGAGTTCGTCTCTGGTGACGGGGGTTGTGCCCTCCGCCGACTGGGGTTGCCCAGGGTGCTTGCCGCCTAGGTTGTTGGGACAGGCTTTGTTTTGGCCCCGTTCCTTCTTTTCTTTGGAACGGATGCGTCTTGAACGAAATGACCCGTCTGGGGCCATGTATGTGTCGACATCATAGTCGTCACCACTGTCATGGTCCGTATGGACCTCAGGGTCAGCCGTAGGCTGGCTGCCCTCTGCATTCGGTACAGTGTCGGATGCCATCTCAGTAGTACTCTCCCCACAGACGGCGCCAGATGTTTTTGGTCCCTCGGGAGAGTTACAATACTGGGTATGAGCGCCTGACTTCTGTACCTGTAAAACCACGAAATTCCGGTTGGGTGGAGTTCCGCCTCCGAAGATCAAGTTAGTATGATTCCGGATGAGTAAACGGGCGGAAGGTAAATGGGTATTTCTCACTAATTCAGAAAGATTCCGCAATTAATATTGCTCGGGTTTTGTGTATGTATTTATGAATGACCAATAAATGAGGATGATTCCTCTATTTTATAGCATATGAGGATATGCTCCCCCATTGGGGGTTTGATGCCACGTGTCAGCATCCGGTTGGATCCTGATGGGCCTCTGGTGGGTTGCCACGTGTCATTATGCTATTGAGCCACGTGACATAGGGTATTTTTACCCTAAACAAATATGACAAATCGCATTTTAAGCATCAACTTGAACTTTTTTAATCGTGATGTTTCTAAATATTGGATTATGAAGAGCTTGAGTACCATTATTGATTTGTGTAGAAGTATGGTACAGTGGAGAATAGAAAATCAGTTGCTTACCCATGGGTTGATAGATTGATTTGACTTATTTTAATTTAACCTTTCTAGTTAGCACAACAACTACAAAAAGAGCTTTCTCGACAATGAAAATTCTGAAGACTAGTCTTCGAAATAAGATGAAAGATGGCTTTTTCAAATTACTTACTAGTGTACACAGAGAAGGAGATTGCTGAAAATTTCAAAATTAGCTCAATCATATAGATGACTTTTATTCTAGGAAACCTAGGAGAACTCGTGTTATGTGATTCACATGAACTCGTGTTAAATATTAGGAAAAATTAGAAATAATAATCCCAACTTTCATCAATTTTTGCTAGAATAATCTCAATTTTGAATCATTCTGGAATAATCCGAACTTTGGGGTAGTTCTTTTTCTTCAATCCCAAAAACCGGTGACCGGTTGAATGGGTTAATTATGTTTTTTTTGTAAAGTGACACATGTCACAAGTGAATTGGCTAAAACAATTTATAAACATAAAAAAATTAAAAAAAAAAAAAATAAAAAAAAAAAAAAACACCTAATTCCGACCACCCCCTAAACCCCGTAATCCCGGCCACCAGCCAAACCCCAAAAACCACCAACCGGTCTCCAAAAACCGCCTAACCACCTAATTCCGACCACCGCCTAACCCCCTCCCCTTGCGTCGGTTTCCTCCTCCCCACGCCAATGCTGCGAACCCCCACCCTCCCTCTTTATTCCCGGCGACATTTCTCAATCGAAAACCCTCAACCTCCCTTGAAACCTCTCCCTCCTCTCGAAAATCCCTGAAAACCACCGAAAACCCCTCCCCACCGTCGAAAACCCTAGTTGCTAGGGTTTCGGGGTGGTGGGGGAAAGATTTGGGGCTTTTGACGGTGGGGAGGGGTTTCATTGGTGGTTTCGTGGGGGGAATGGGAGGGTGTTTCGGGGAGGGAGGAAAACGGCGACGCCAGGGAGTGGGGGAAGCGTGGCAGGCCGGTGAGCGAGGGGCGGCAGGTTGGCAGTGCGATGGAGGTTAGGGTGGGTCGGTGGGTGAAGGGGAGGTTGAGTGGTGGTTTTGTGATTTCTGGGTTTTTTTCTTATTTTTTTTTACAAAAATTGGACCAATCAGGACTCGACACGTGTCAAGTAACCTGATATAATAGGTCATGGACTTTTGTTGACTGATTAGGGATTGAAGAAAAAAAAGACCCCCCAAAGTTCGGATTATTTCAGAATAATCCAAAGTTGGGATTATTCTACCAAAATTGATGAAAGTTGGGATTATTATGTCTAATTTTTTCTAAATACTATGCCCTTCGTTTTTAAATAAGTGCTCCATTTATCATTTTTAGCCGTTTTTTTTTAAATAAGTGTTACATTCCTATTTATGAAAATTTGTAACAATACTTCAATACTTTCCTCCTCACTAACGGTCCTCCATCCCACTTCATTTTTTAAAATATTTTTTCTCTATGTCCTCTCTACAATAACCCACTTATGCTTATTTTGGTTTTTTTTTTTCTTCAACATACCCCATTTGAATAATAATTTAGTGCGGCATTAAGCTATTACTCCTAAAACTTAGTAAAAGTCAAAATGGCGCACTTATTGAAAAACGAAGAGAGTCTTCTAGTTAAAAATGAGTTAGGTCAGTTTACAATTCTCAAAAGGAGGTTCCAAACGAGTTGGTGCCTCCTGAATCGATACAATACAAGTAATTTCACATTTCAGGTTAAAATTGACAAAGCTACCCTCAATTTATGTGTCTATCATTAACAAATAATTTACTCGATATATGAAACCATGAATCCAATTTTTAACACTAAAAAAATTAAATATTGATCTCAGATTCCCAAGAATATCATAGTTCATGTTATCATTGACAAAAAGAAAAGAGAATAATGATGAATAATACAAGTGTATAAGTATAGGAAATAATCAATCATGAACTTTATGAATAAGTATATAATTACCCATAATTTTATATGGGCAATTTCCATGTCCAAAAGCTAGTGTAGATGTTTAAAAAGTCAGAATACCCCATAGAAATTTCATAATCTTATTAGAAATAACGTATTACATTTGGTGTTCATAATGACCATAAAATAAGGAAAACATATAGTCAATCTTCTTATATAAAGAGACGCCTTATTTGGTATTAAGCTAAAGAATTGAAATATAATCTATTGAATTTAAAATCTTAATATTAAACAACTAATTGCATCTTACTCAAATCTTAATAAGTTTAGCCGATCTTGGATGATCTAAGTAATAATACGTTAGAATAACAATCGAATTTTGGATGATATTATTTCATGATATTCCCCAACAATTTGATATTATTCTTGATAATTGTTGCTTGGATAATTGCCAAAATGTGTAACACTAAATCAGCGGTGTGTTTGGAAGCACATGGTATTAAGGAGGATTTTAATCGAATGGTAAAATTAATTGTTGAATTTAGTTGACTACTCTGATTAACCAAACACTTCCACCGAACTTCTACCAGATTTCATGTGATCACATGTAACACCCATATTTGACTATTCTTATTATTCTTCAATGTGCTTTCTGTTATTACCGTTATGATATCAATGTAGACGTATACAATATAGTTTAATTAGTTTTTTTTTTATTATTATTACGTTATGCATGATTAAAATTTATGAAGTACTTCCTTTTAACTTCAAATGTTGTTATTAACATTTAAAGACGCAATCAAGTAAATAATAATAATAATAATAATAATAATAATAATAATAATAATAATAATAATAATAATAATAATAATAATAATAATAATAATGTTAATCGTTTGGTTGAGGCTCGTGGTGGTGATGTTGGCCTCTCTATGTTGCTGTGGATTTCCAGAATGCCTTTAATTTGGTTGATCGTACGGCTTTACTGCGTGAGGTCCGTCTCCGTTGTCCAGCTCTTTCACGTTGGGTTGAATTCTGTTACTCTTCTCCAGCCAGACTATTTTATGGGGAGCATACCTTAAGGTCATGTCAAGGACTGCAACAAAGTGATCCTCTTGGCCCTTTGCTTTTTGCTTTGGTGCTCCATCCATTAGTGTGCCGAATCAGGGATTCTTTCGACTTATGTTTGCAGGCTTGGTATTTGGATGACGGCACTATTATTGGTGACACCTTGGTAGTAGGAAAAGGTTATGGAGTTGATTTTGGTGGAGGGACCTCGTCTCGACCTCCATGTAAACGTTGAGAAAACGGAAGTTTTCTGGCCCACAGAGGACCCACGTAGCCGTCTGGTCGGTGTCTTTCCTCCAGATATTGCTCGTCCTGTACATGGTGTTAAGTTTCTTGGTGGTCCTGTCAGTGCAGATTCCTCTTTCTGTGGTGAGTTTGTTTTGCAGAGAGTGTCGAAGACCATTGTGTCGATGTTGTTGCTAAGCTTGATGATCCCCAATGTGAGTTGTTACTACTTCGTGCGTGTACTTTGGTTTCAAAACTCTACTTTTCTATGCGCACTTGTCCTCCTCGTCTTTTTGAAGCGGCCCAGATTTTTTTTGATGTGGCCCTTCGAGCTTCTTTGGAGCGCTTTGTAACTGCTTCGGGGCCAGCTTTTAGTGATTGGCAATGGCAACTTGCCACCTTACCTTTATCTTATGGTGGATTGGGTGTCTATCCACCGGGTGATGTTCGACACTATGCTTTCCTTGTGTCGCGTTTGCAGTCTTCTTGTCTCCAGGCTACGCTTCTTCGCAATTCTGGTATTGTTGGTCTAGGACCGGCCTTCGATGGTGCTCTTAGTTTTTTTAATATGACTGTGGAGACTGACCTTATGAGTAACCCTAGTGAGATCGCTGCCCCCAAACTCATGAAGAAATTGGCAGATATATATTTCACGAAGGTCATCGCATTTGTAGAATCCACTTTCTCCTTATCTCCGTGTCAGGTTGCCTTATGGAAGTCCCAGCAGGGGGATCACACTTCTACCTGGTTGCGAGCGGTCCCAATATTAGGTTTGGGTCAGACTATGAATGGTAAGACTTACCGTTGTATTCTTTGCTACCGGTTGGGTGTTCCCTATGGGGATATTTATGGGGATCATGTAGTGTCTTGTGCTCGGATGGTGGGTATTAAACATCGGCACAACGTTGTTCGTGATACCCTTGTTGATATTTGTTTTTTGCTCTGGAATTTCTGCGAGAAAGGAGGTTAACATTGGGTTGACCGGAGGGAACGACGGGGCTCTTTGACCAACAGAATTGTTGCTTTATTCCTGGGATAGAAGCCTTGATGTATGTGTTGACTTGACGGGGTCTTCTCCTATGATACAATGTGGGTTGTCTGACTTCGTTCCTGGTCGTGTTGTGTCGGCTGCGGCTCAGCGGAAGCGAGACAAGTATGGGGCGCGTTGCAGGGCTATTGGCTATGGTTTTCTTCCTTTCTCCTTTTCTTCATTGGGGAAATTAGAGAAGGATGTTGTTGCGTTGCCGAAGCGAGTTCAACCGTTCGTTAGGACTCAGGATATTGGTGCTCGTGCAGCTGCTCACATCTTCAACAGGATCGGGTTCCCTATAGCTAGAGGGGTAGGGGCCCGGATTGTATCTCGACTCCCTACTAATTTCTTGTAAATCGATTGACTTTGTAGGTTTTTGTTATAATAATAATAATAATAATAATAATAATAATAATAATAATAATAAAAAGATTAATTTTAATAACATGTTTAACAGAATATAATGATAACAATTTTTCATTTTCCATGTAATTTTTTTAGGCGTATGGGATGGCACCATCATCGATATAAAATAGGTAAAACCAGGCCGGATCTTGTCTTTTGGATCACCTTCTACCGACATATTACCCTGGTCTTCAACGCCGGCCACGTGGACACCCACTGGCCACTTGACACACTAGCTGTGTGGAGTAACACGTGGCACCAGTTTGAAGATTTCTATAAATACCCAATCAGAATTCACTTTTAAGGTACGATTTCTTTTAACAAAATCCTCTCTCTAGAATTATTCTCTCTTATCTCCGTTCTTATATTACTAATATCATCCTATTACTGACTTTATCATCAGAGCAGTTATTCTCGGACAAACCCTTGGGTTAGCTAATCCACGTTAATTGTGTAGGTGCTCAGTCGAATGATAAACCTTCCGACCCCAAATATAAGTTACCGGAGTTTACCCAGAACACTAGGAAAGTTTTATATTAATGCAAACTACTTGTTACTCGTTTCGTTTAATCGTTTCTAAAACATTTTTCTTATTTCGACGATGCATTGGTGATTGCTTCTTTTTGCTGAATGATAAAGTTATTAAAATCAATCTTTTAATAACAATAATATTTATAGTTTAATTTATATTTCCTTTGCACAAATTTTAAATTAACTTAAAAAACTTATAACTACATATTAACATTATTCATTACCAATATGTTGGAAAGTATTTTTTACTCATTAAAAAAGTTCGAGGAAAAAAAATGTGTACAAAGAAACTTAAAAAAAGTAATACTTTTTCCCAGAAAAAAGAAAAAAAAAAACTTATTACTTCAGACGTGGGCCTATAAGGCATCATGGCATGGGCTGTTCAGAGGTCCGAACTAGATTTAGAACAGCCAGATACTACTCTTACAATATACACACACATAAGTGACATAAGCATATAACATTAGTACTCCGTAACTCCGTAAGATATACTCGCCAATAAGCTAATTGTGGCGGTAGATAGTTGAAATAGGGTTTTAGATTAAACTAGTGTGTATCTTAGACCTGAAAAACGGGTTGGGTTCGGGTTGGGTCATTTTAGGTCGGCAAATATTCGGGTTGGGTTCGAGTTGAGTCGGGTCAATTCGGGTTTCGGCTCAACACGGGTTGAGCTCTGGTCGGGTAAAGTTCGAGTCGGGTCAGTTCGAGTCGTGTCAGTTCAGGTTAAGTCAGTTCAGGACGAGTCAATTTTCAGGACTAGTTTTCAGGTCGGATTAGTTCGGGTCGGGTCAATTCGAGTCGGGTCAAGTTCAGATCGGGTCGCCAAAAATGAATTCACTTAGAAAAATTGTGGGAAAATTCCCTCTTATTTCAAAAATAGTAGTAACTTTTATATAATAATTAGAAACTAAAGTGAATTTATCTAAAGAAAACACCAAAAAAACAAAACATGAGTACTTATTGGGTCACTTAGCTTCGGGTCGGTTCACTTCGGGTCATGTCGGTTTGGGTCAATCAATTTGGGTCACTTTGGGTTGGGTCAACTTTGGGTTTCGGGTCAATTACGGGTTGCGTCATTTTGGGCATTGAGTTACGTTCGAGTCAACTCCAATTCGGGTCGTTTTCGGGTCAGTTCGAGTTATTTTCGGGTCAACGGTTTTGGGTCAATATTTGGGTCGCGGATCGGGTCATTCGAGTCGGATCATTTGGGTCGGGTCGGTCAGAATTGCAAGGTCTAGACTATATCTTGAGTATTGCCCTGAGTTCTTATTTTCAAAAAAAATTTAGTATATGAGAAAGTTTGAAGTTAGAATATGATAAGTAATTGCATAATATTTAAAAATTTCTAAAAACTGATATTATCATAAAGAGTGAGGTAAAGAAAAAAGGTACAATATACTTTATAGTTATTACTGTAGATGTGGTTGATAGTGCCACGTGACATATAAAATTTCTTTGGCATGCTTTTTAATATATGAAATATAAATTATAGATGAGAGGAGAATATCATGTGGCACTTAACCAGCTTTTTTTGGCATAATTTTTAATATACTAGGGTAGTTAACGCGCGCAATGCACGCATATAGCTAGTCATGTTATGGAATTTCTTTCAATTTAGTTTAAAGCCACAACTTGAGTTTTAAAGGGTATAACTAGTTTTTGGCCCGAGCAATGTCTCGGGTCATTATATGTATATTGAAAATGAGCTTTTATAATAAAATTTATGTGATGAAATATAAATATAGATTAAATTAGTTACATTTACTTCAGTTTTTGTACTACTCGTATTGAAAATATATTTTTCCAGCCATTGTTGAACATCAAAATATTATCCTGAAATTATTAGTTTACTTCGTTCTTCAACTGTAAATACACAAAAAAAAAAAAAAAAAAAAAAAAAATAAAAATTGTTATCTTAAAAGGTTAAATACACTATTTGGGTTACATATTTAAAATAGCAATAGACATATAGATTTTATGTATGAACAAATAAAAGAAAAGTGATTGGTTTTTGTTATTATAGATTATTGTTAAATATACATGCAAAAAATTAAAAATTAAATTTTCAAATTTATGAATATGATTAAATATTTTTTACAAAACATTGTAAACATAAGATGTGTCATTGGAGTATGGTTGAAATTAAAGTTTAATGAGTATGAGGATATGGTTCGAACATAAATGCTAACAATTCATCATTTTTTAATGAATAATAGTAATTTTATGACATGGCACCACATCATCATCCTAGTAATGATGACACGTGGCGTGCTCATGTCTTCCCTTTGAGTTTTAATATAGATATATAGATTAGCTAATTTTCGTCAAATAAGCTAATTTCGCCCCAATAAGCTATTTATCAACCACCTCATCAGCTCCAAATGTATACTCTATCAAAATTTAATTGTTGTAATTTTACAAATGCATACTTAAAGATATTAATGGTTGAAAAATGCAAAGTCAAATGTGAAAAAATATACTCCTTCCATCCCATAATTTCGTCCATTCTTTTTTGGTGTCCCATAATGTTGTGTCAGTTTCTAAAAATAGCACATAATCATTACATACTTTTTATCTTTCGAATAAAAAATACACATATAAGCAAAAAATTATTACCTATTTTTTCTTTTTTTCATATAATATTCTCTACATTTTATTATTCCCATACAATATTCTCTACTTTTTATCTTTCTAATAAAATATTCCCCCACTTCCACTATTCTCCTTGATTACCGTGTTTTTTTGTGGAGAAAATGGCACGAAATTATGGGACGGAAGGAATAAATATTAGTTGCAAATATTAATAATGAAAGAGTACATAGAAGAGCAAAAAGAATATAGAGTATTAGAAAAATGAAACAATTATAAAGATAATTTTATGCTCAAAATTAATGTAATACTTTCTTTGATCAAGGGGGGTCTTGGCCTAACAAAATTAAAGTTCTCAATACAATAGATTACATGTTCAAATTCACTCCCTGTAATTTTAATTGTCGCGCCTTTACATATGGCTCATCCACACATATAAAAAAAAGTATTTTTTTTTTCTTTTTTTACTAAAAAGTTGACAAGTATTAAAGTTATGAACAACTAAACAAGAATAATAATGAGGTCATGCTCTAATGATTAAGGGTAGAGATCTTTGTACAACAGCTATTAGGTTCAAATTTCCCACTTTCTATTTATAGTTTGTATTTCCTTTGCACAAATTTTATATTAAGAAGTAATTCTAAGCTATGTTTACTTACTCAAACAAATTAGCCAACTCTTTCAAAAAAAAAAAACAAAAAAAAAAAAAAAAAAACAACTTAGCCAGGTGCACATATTTTGAATGACATTCCCTCCTTTCACAATAATTGATACAATTAAAGTTAATACACATGTCAATGTATTTGTTTGACTTATATATATACACTCCTCTGTTATCTTTTTAGTTGCAACACCTCCAAAAAATCGATGATTTTCCTAATTAAATTGATGTATTCTAATTTGTGGATTTATGCATAGGGAGTGGATGAGTATTCTTAGCTGGTTTAATTCTTAGGGAGTTGCAACACTATTAGGGCTGTTTGGTATGGGGTCTTCAAGAAATAAAGGGCTTAATTTCCTTGAGTTGTTACAACAATTGAAATTTATAATATGATGATGTTAGTAACATTATTAGTTGACGAGAGTTATACCTATATTTTGAATGCATTAAGAATTTAAGACCGTGTAATTGATATAAGTTAGTAAGTATATATGTCATTTTGTAGTTAATGGGTAAGGGTTTACAAACGAATTGTTTTGTTAACCCAGTTCACAGGTTGAACAGATTTGGAATAAGTGGGTCAAGGTCTGTAAACGGTTCACAGGTTGAAGCTGGTTGGTTTAAACAATATTTGCTCAGGTTCAAAACGATTTTGAGATGAGGTAAAAACAGGTTGCTCAATAATAGTTAAAATTAAAATGTATTTGGCCCGATTGGGTTTAGGTCAGGTTCACATGGGTTAGTTCGATATTGTGTTCCGTTCTTATACTAATTAATGTTACTCAAATCTGTTCAATTTCACATTGAATAAAAACAATCGAGACCGTTTTTCGGTTCCAAAACATTAAATTTTAGGTGATTCAGTTCCCACTGGATTAGATCAATAGCGAATTGTAGTTTTATGATTTTTACAAAAAATTGATAGTACTTACATAACGGCATGTCTTATAATACTCATTACAATGCTACCCAAAACATATTTTAATACGACGAATTAAAATGAGCTATAGAATTCAAGGGTTGCTTACAACCAATTTCAACAAATGGAGTTCATAATATTTATCAAGAGGCGAATAGGGTGGCAGATTGCCGGCTTTTGAATTGCAAATGTTAGACATCAAGTTAGCGTCCTTAGCGATAGTAGGACAATTCTAGTCGTAGGAGTGGCACGGAACAATAAGAAGAAAAAAAAAAAAAAAAAAAAGGGTAAAAACAAGTTATTATATACATATATATATAATCATTTAATAATTAGCCTTTAATTTTTAAACATTTAATTATTCTGGTAGATAAATTTTCATTTTAAAAATATAATATAATTTTTATTATAGCTATATCAATACAATACAATATAATGATCAAATTATTAAAAAAAAACACTACATATGCTTAATTAAAGTAGTAAATATGTTACTTATCAAATAGGAAGAATTTCATCAAATGAAGGATTTTTCAAGAATATTAAGCTACATACTCCGTTTCATTAATATTAAGCTACGATGAAAAAAAAAATAATTAATTAAAGTATGAGTATATATTTATTTTATGACTTAAAAATCATAGGTTCTAAATTCTAATTACTTCGTAAAGTATGAGTAATTTATATGAGAGCCTTTTGGAAAAAAAAAAAAAAAAAAAAAAAAAAAAAAAAAAAAAATTAAACAATTGGATATGTGCAAATTTAATAGAGTATCCCAGTTTCTATATATAAGCGGTTTCTTTTTAAAGAGAATCTAAGAGACCTGTTACTGTAAAAAAACGGGTCTCTTTAATTTTAAACCAAAAGTAGCGCAAGTGTGTATTTAGCTTTAGCAGCATCTAAGAGACCTGTTACTGTTAAAAACGGATCTCTTTGATCACCAACTTTAATTTTTTTTTTCGGGGTAGCACGTGCTACCCCTTGTGCCTTCGTGGGTCGCCACTGCTTCTAGTCTTAGTACCATTCTTTCTTTCGATGTATTAATAATTTCCCTCGTGAGAAAGGATTTCTAATACTTTCTGTTTTCTTCCTTTTAAAAAATAAGATCGGGGTATCGGTGTATATAAGTAATAGGTCTGTTTCAAATTGTCTATGTTTATCATCATTTTATGAGCTGGTCATATTATTTGGTTTTGAACCCATACTTCTAATCTTAGTATCATTCTTTCTTTCGATGCATTAATAATTTCCTTTGTGAGAAATGATTTCTAATACTTTCTGTTTTTTCTTTTAAAAAATAAAATTAGGTCGAGGTATTAGTGTATATAAGTAAGTAATAGGTGTGTTTCAAATTATCTACGTTATCATCATTTTATGAGCTGGTCATATTGTTTGGTTCTTAATTCATCTTCTACCATTAGTATTGGAAGAACTTTCATTTAAGCGACAATAACCAATTGGCATGTTGTAAAGAACTTTGAATATAGCGACAATAGCCAATTGGAATGTTGTACAGAAGTTTCAATTTAGCGACAATAACCAATTGGTATGTTTTACAATAAAGTCGATTAATTAGAGATATGCTAATTTATAGCTTTATACCACTAATTCATTTCCTCATATTATACTAATTATTTAATACTACTATCACTAGCTGTATTTCAATCGTATTTTCCTTAATTCCTAGAACCATTTCTTCATCAAATCATCACTTAAGTACTGTGAATGTACTTTAAGTTGACCTAAATCTTGTACGATAAATTCGATTAATTACAGCTAAGCTAATCTATACTATAATTCATTTGTTCATATTATACTTACACTATCCTTCGTTCTATTACAAACGTAATTTCCTTTATTCCAAGAGCAATTTCGTTATCCAGTCATCAGTCAAGTACTGTGGATGTACTATAAGTTGACCTATTCAAAACATACATGCATTACGCGCAATTATTATAGTCCGTACGAACTGTGTCAATAAGGATTTAGCTTAGTGGTTAAAATTGAGGGTTAGTGTAATGATTTATCACAAATTTAAATTCCCGTGAATGCCAAAGCATAGTTGGTTAAAACAAGTGGTGAATTTAGTGATCAAATTTCTTCCACATCATTATCTGTGCGACTATCTTTACACCCAAAATAAAAAATAAATAAATAAATAAATAAAGAAATTTCTTCCACCCTTATTTGTATGTAGTTGTATTGCCGTTATGCAGTAGCTCATTCAGTCCAAAATATATATATTTTCTTTGTTCCTAATATTTTTCCATATGAAATCTAGATGCTATTTACAACTTGAAGGAATCTGCTAAATTCTCCACAACATATAAAATTATATTACAAGTACTCAATATTAGGGTTTTATTTAATTTGTCTCAATGGGTACCAATTGGTTGTTGGTGCAGTGGTAATTGGGACTGCACTTGGTAGGGAGGATCACGTGTTTGATCCCTCATAACAATAATTGGAAAGGGACTGAAACCTAACCACACAGGACTGATCCTCGAATCCAGATTAGCCCAAAGGTTGAACCGGGTAGAACACAAAAAAAAACTGTCAAATTTATATAATTTTTATAATTAAGTAACATGTAACTAAAGAGGAACAAAGGGAGTACTAAGCTACTTACGTTATTGATTAAATTCACAATTTTCACTTTAGTCTATTTTACAAAGTTCTTAAATCTTTCACTTTATTCAATTTTAACTCTTTTGTATACTACATTTTCTTAAGAAGTAAATTTAGAGAACATGCCAACGAGTTCTCTTTCTACTTTATAATACAAGTGGATCGGCTGATACAAAATTGGTTCAGAACTTGCTAATTTAGGATGATGTTCAAATACTAAGGCTCGTCTACCAAGATCATTAGGGGTGTTAATTCAATGAACCACTTCCTAAATTAAAGCTCTAACCTCAAAATGCTCTACTCTGATACAATAGACAAGCTAGTTAAAGGAATTTTTTGTCAAAAGAAACCGTAATGAGAAATATTCGTTGTAATGTTTAGTTGTAATCATTGCTATTGCAAGAAATAATAAAATAAATATTACATAAATTTTTTTTATAAAATACCCCTTTTTTCCTAATTCAAGGCCGTATTTGAATTTTAAAGGCCAAAGGGCAAATAATAAATTGGGCTAAATTTAAATGTGTGTGATGATTTTTCTATTTTTTCATGTTTAATTCTTTCTATGTAGAATTATTTATTTGAATTAAAAAAATTAATCTATTAATTAAAATGTCGAAATATGTGACCTATAAATACTATAACTTGTACGAGTAATATGATAAAATATGTCAAATAAAAAAAAATAGAGTTTAAATTAATAATATCGCAGCCCAACCTATGTTTATAATTAAAGTTAATGTTTCTCAATTACCAAGTTGATGCATAAAGTTTTCTCATCTACCAAGTTTAATACGGAGTAAGTTTTAATAAGTTAGTTCATATAATATCGGTTGAAAAGAAATAGTTGTCTCCCCTCCTCTCCTCTCTCTTTTTACTTCTAGTAGGGTTTTAAAAATTATTGCCCGTTTAGGTAAAAAATAGTCCGACTATTTTCGACCCTTTCTCTTATTTTACTATAACTTTTCAATTAGGTTCCATAAAGTTACACATGTAGATGTTCGCCCATCTCTCTATGGTGAAGTGTCTCCTATGATAGATGAAGTTGTTAGTTTTTTGTTGGTTTAATTATTACTTGGTTTTCTTAATTTTTTTGTGAGGCTTATCAAAAAATAATCAACTTTTGCCCTATTATCAGTTTATTGGTAAAGATTTGTTCAGGATTGCAACGATTGTCAAATTTTCAAATACGTTAAGTGATTTAGATAAAAATCATCCTTACGATTACAACAAATCCTTGGACCGTGACCGTCTCTCTGAAAAGGCGGTATATTCCAACAATGAATGCGAGAAATGTGCCACATTGTAAGATCTATTCAACAATCATAGCTTTGATGAAGGAAACCTTTGTTTGATTCTATTTTATATATATGTTTGCTAATTTAATTGTATTTGTTGATGTCGTATGACTTTTTATTAAAGAATTGATTTTGTTCAAAAATAACAGTTTGAATAAGTTTTCGTCAAGTCTAATAAGCTCAACCAGGTCTAATATAATTATATTAAATATTAAATATATTATACAATACTACAACAGTAACATATTATAGTTTTCTTAGAATTAAAACATTATTTTTGTTATGTCTATTGTTTTATTATTACTAATATTATACTTTGAAAATTATTAATTAATTATTAATGATTATCACTTCCTGTTTCATAATGTTAGTCTGATTTACGAGAGTACATCTACAAAAATTTTGGATCACAAATATATAATTATATGTAATCTCACATAAACAAAATTATAAAAATTAGATATTAATGATGTACTCACTAAGAAGAATTAAGGTAGATATAATTTTTTTTCTAAGCTTGCATGTAAAAGTATGAGCGGATAACTAATTATAATGATTAAAGTAAACGAAAAGAGTTAAAAGTAGGTGGATGAGAGTAAAAAGTCGATAAAGTAACAAATGTGTGTAAAAAGATGTAAATAGTGTAGCGAGAAGGGTTAAAATAGTTAAAGAAAATTTTCAAAAATAATATAAAGTATATTTGAGTTAAACTTGTAATAACTGCTCAAAGTAAAACTTTTGAGAATAGAGGAAGCATATATTACTGAGAATTTGATAAAAAAAAAAAAAAAAAAAGTTTTAACTAGGAAAAATGGAAGTGAGCACATTTCTTTCTTTTTTTTTTTAGGGAATGGAAGCTAAGTGAGCACTTTATTATCGGACGAAGAGTCCTTGTTTTATTTTATTTTATTTTATTAATATATTATTTTTAACAATTGGTTTATTTGAGTATGTGAAGGTACGAGAATATCCATGAGCAATCGTTTCATTCATCAACTTTTTCTATTAAAATGATAAATCCCCCAATATTTCTCTTAGCTTGAAAATTAGTGAATGGCGTTTTGAGAATTGAACTTTTACTGCCTAAGGTTGATGTATCTAACACATATCCATTATACATAAACAGTACTAAGCAATATCCAAGAAAGATTTGGTTTTTGTTCTTGGATTGTTTGGTTTATGGTACTTTATAATTTTATCCATTGTTTATCGATCTTGTACCTTAGTCCCAATAGAAGCTTCTTTCAAGGCTAATGTATTCAGGTGCTACCAAATGTCCTCCCCCGAATACCATGAAAAAGTTCAATATAATAAGAAGAGGATAAGGGAGTCATTGATTCAACAAGTTGCCTACCAATTTGATTTTAAGTTTATTTAGAATAAATTTATTTTCAATTTGGTGAAAATAGACCCCAAATTGAAGTTAGAGTTTATGTTCTCTTCACCTAATATTAACTATTTTTACAAACCTTAAAATATTTTTCCTGACGGAACTCATATTAGATGCAAGTTAAATTTAGGTAACCCTTATTAGAAGAATTTATGTAAAACTGCCTTATGACCTTATCAAACTAAGTCATTATAGTGAGTCACTACATCCATGAATGTGGCCCTATCCAAATTTCTCTATCCCCCTTGGCTCAACTCACTTGTAAGGTGTGGTTGATCTTGTTATGATGGTAAGTCAATCGTATTTGTAAACCGTTAATAGCTTTTATTTGAACACATTTGAATATACTTTACTTGAACTTATCTTATCTTGAATAATTTATTTAAGTCTTATCGACAGGTGAAGATAAGGTGCCTTAATTACCATATTACTAATACCTCACCATGAACTCCATGCGTAACAAGCCTCTTTAGATTTTCCTTGAGATGATTAAGTAGATCACCACTCATTCTAAAGGACAATCTCCAAAGCAACACCAAGTCACCAACTACTTAAAAGCGGTTAGTAAGTAAACTAGATTCCTGCAATTCTACTCTTCATCATCGATATTAATGTTATTATTTATATGTCAATGATTAACTTGGCAAAGCATCTCAAATTAAAACAACAATGATATTAAGTTAGTGACGTGGAGCTTTGCTAAACCATCATTTAGTCATCTCATGTCTCAACATTTAGTTATTTACGGATAGGAGTAAATAGGAAGTTATATGTGAGTTTCTCTCACGTTTAAAAATGTTAATCTGGTGACTACAAAGGGTTTGGAGAAAAATAAAGTACCAATAACTTTTAACGGCGTGTATTGATATAAATAATCTTCGAGTTTGTTCTAATCTTGGGTATCATAACACAAGACCCTATCAATTAGTCTAATAATTGACATCTACAACAGTCCTAATTTCAAATATGATAATATACCAACATAAAAATGACAATCATTAGAAGTACATGTAAGTATATCTTAGAATCTTAGATGCATCTTTAATTTCTGAATTGATTATACTATCTTAATTTGTAGAGCTGTCACATTTTTCCATCATCATTGATTTGTCAAAGATAAACTTGGCAAAATATTACAAAAAAACATTAAAATTAAGGAAGTGATGTGGGATCATTTAGTCCTCTCAAGTCTCAAAATATCTTGTAAAAAATGAATTGAAAGTCACATGTGAGTTTGTCCTACATTGAAGGAGAAGGAAGATAACTGTAATGTTAATCTGATTATTACCAATTGCTTGAAGATCAGAACAAGAACAATTAAACTTTAATACGGAGTAACATTGATGTAGACAGTATTTGAGTCTATTTTATCGTAACTCAAGACTTTACCAAGTCAGCTAATCTAATTGACACCTACACCAGTGTCCCAATTTAATTTCAAATACGAAAATATATCACTCCAATAATTATAAGTATATATAAATATATATATCCTAGATGCATAATCTTAAATTTCTCAATTGGTTAAATACTATCTTAATTTGTAGAGATGTTACATTTATCACCAACATGACTAAATATTACTCCAGATCCTTCGTTTTTCTGACCCAAAATCAGTCGACAAAAATGCATTTGAGACGGGCGAGCCATAGAAAAAACAATTTTCTTGAATAACAAAAGAAAAATAGAGAGAATAATACTTAGAAAAGCTAGGTACAATGTAACAATTTAGCCATAATGTTTGAAAGATTAAATGGTATTTATGAATTTCATACGATCGAAGTGTGCTTACTGACTTCATTAATTGAATCTAATTGTTGGGAATTGCGTTTTAATTATAAAATTGAAGTTGCATGCAAGTTGAGGCTTCATGCATCATTCTTCATTGTTTGTTCCAATCATTTTTAGCCACTAAGTGTGTCTAATATTAAACATTTTGATTTGCAGTTTGTAACTGTTTCTTCCTATTTTTATAATAAGGAATTGTTTGTTATCATCCTAAATATTAGTAGTTTTTTAATAGCTAAGCTATAATTAGGATTTTTAGAAACTAGTGATAGAATATGATAAATATTCTAGATATTATTCTGTATGGAAGGATATAGTTTTGTGAATATTCTGTAAATATCTTTTGAGATTTCCTAACGTATTAGGACTCATCGTTGTAACCCTATATATATGAATCAATGGAATACACTCCAACCTAAGGAGTTTATATTATCTAACATGGTATCATAGCTTAGGTTTTAGATCCAATCCTAGCTTCTGCAATTTTTTTTCCTTTACCGATTTTTTTTTTCTTTTGCTCTAGCCGTCTACCCCTAGCCACCCCTAACACCATTGCCGCCAATCACCATGGTCAAGGAGGGTGAATCGTCAGTCTTTCATCCGGCTCCTGGTGTTAGTAATATTAAGAATGCTATTCCTCTAATTCTTTATCGTGAAAAAGTTCAATATTCCAATTGGGTTGAATTATTTGAGTGTCATGCTCATGTTTTTGATGTTCTTGATTATATTGACCCACAAACAACACGTCATGTAGACCTATCTGACGCTATGTGGAAAAGGCTTGATTCCGTTGTCAAGAATTGGATTTATGGTACTATTTCTACTGATTTGCTAGAAACAATTATGTGTAAAGGGGATGCGGCAGAACAAGTTTGGGATAAACTTAAGGAAATTTTTCAAGATAATACAACCACTAGGGCGGTTTATCTGGAAAACCAATTTAATCAATTGTACCTGTCAAAATTCTCTGACATCTCTTCTTATTGTCGAGAATTAAAGAACTTGAAGGATCAACTTGCTAATGTTGATCAATTCGTGTCAGAGCAAAAACTCGTAATTCGACTAGTTTCGGGGCTAGTGAATACATATTTTGATACTGTTGCTACAATGATACAACAAACTACCTCGTTGCCTTCATTCGAAACAGCGAGGTCACGATTGTTACTTGAGGAGTCAAGGCGAGCCAAAGACTCATCGTCACAGGCATCCTCTTTTGTGGCTCAATCCGGCAACATACTCGCCTTTAATTAATTGTTACGGGGACATGGGATTTGGTTCCTAGGCCTGCAGGGGTGAACATTGTTAACTGTATGTGGTTGTTTCGTCATAAATTGAATGCTAATGGTGATCTTGAAAGACACAAAGCTCGATTAGTTTATGATGGCAGGTCTCACGTAGAAGGTGTTGATTGTGATGAAACCTTCAGTCCGGTTGTTAAACCGGCCACTATACGCACATTTTTGAGTTTGGCTATGGCTCATAAGTGGTCTATTCACCAACTTGATGTGAAATATGCCTTTTTGCATGGTAATATGAATGAGTGTGTGTACATGCATCAACCCCCCGGGTTTGTTGACAAGAGGTTTCCAGGCTATGTGTGCAGGCTCCGCAAGGCTCTATATGGTTTAAAACAAGCTCCACGGGCTTGGTTCAGCGGTTTGCTATCTCTCTCTTGCAGATGGGGTTTGTCATTGCTAAAAGTGACAATTCTTTATTCATTTTATGACATGGGAAAGACATGGCATATTTGCTATTATATGTTGATGATATTGTGTTGGTTACATCTTCAAATCTGTTGCGTGACCGCATCATTTCTCACTTGTGTACTGGATTCCCAATGACTGATTTAGGTCCTCTCAATTATTTTCTGGGCATTGCTGTCACTCGTACTTCTTCATATCTGTTTTTGTATCAGCAGCAATATGTACAGGAAATTTTAGAGCGTGCAGGCATGGCTAGTTGTAAGCCTGCGTGCAGCGACTCTAGTGGATACTCAATCCAAGCTTAGTGCAGAGACAGGACCTAAATTTCACGATCGATCCAACACTCTATCGTAGTCTTGTAGGTGCATTACAGTTTCTCACTTTTACTCGCCCTGATATAGCTTATGCAGTTCAGCAGGTGTGTTTATTCATGCATGATCTCAGACAGGCTCATTATGATGCATTGAAACGCATTCTGCTTTACATTCAGGGCTCCATTGATCACGGGTTACATTTATATCCTTCATCATCCATGCACTTGATCACTTATACTGATGCAGATTGGGGGCAGGTGCCCAGACACTCGTCGTTCGACCTCGGGTTATTGTTAATTTTTAGGGGACAATCTCATTTCCTGGTCGTCTAAGCGTCAACCTACTCTTTCTAAATCCAGTGCAGAGGCAGAATATCGAGGCGTCGCTAATGTTGTTCCCGAGGCATGTTGGCTTTGTAATCTTCTTTTGGAGTTACATTGTCCTCTCCGGCAGGCCACTGTTGTTTATTGTGATAACGTCAATGCAATTTCTTTATCTCATAATCCTGTACAACACCAACGCACCAAGCACATCGAAATGGACATTCATTTCGTTCGAGAAAAGGTGGCGTTGGGGCATGTACGGGTCTTGCATGTTCCATCATGTTATCAGTTTGCGGACATTTTCACAAAAGGCTCACCTCGACATGTCTCAGCGTACGTCCTCCTCCCGCTATGACTGCGGGGGTGTGATAGAATATGATAAATATTCTAGATATTATTCTGTATAGAAGGATATAGTTTTGTGAATATTCTGTAAATAACTTTTGAGATTTCCTAACGTATTAGGTTTCATCGTTGTAACCCTATATATATGAATCAATGGAATACACTCCAACCTAAGGAGTTTATATTATCTAACAACTAGAATAAGTAGTTAGTTAGTTAGTTGTCAATTAAATTTCAAGCGGTAGGTTTTCATTTTGGTAGAAAATAATCCCAGCTATTAGTTGTATGTGGATTATAATTCAAATTATACATATTGTTCAGTATAATCCAAACTATTAACATGTGTACAAAATAATAAGAACCAAAAAATTGATGGAATTTTATGGATTATTCCAATGCATTTAATAATTTTTTAGTTTTTCATTTTGAAATAAATTTATAAAGTATTTAAAATATTAAATTTACATGTGCACTAAATATGTAAAAAAATTTAACGGGTCACATTAAAACTTCAAAATCTATTAAAAAAAAATATTCACCATTCTGTCTACTTAGCTTCTTCCTCAACTGTTACCACACACTATGAAGAAAAAAATTATAATTACAAACGCGTGAATTTAATTCTAATTTAACCATCGGATAGTCGAATACCATACGTTAGTTTAAGTTGATGTTGATCTAAATGTGAGTGATTATTGGCGTCGCAATATGATTTTTCTTTTGGCAAATTCAAACTTCCATGATATTTTTTGGTCTTTTGGGAAGATTGTGTAATTTCAAATTTTAAAAAAATCTCAAAAATCATAGCTATACTTATATGAATTAAAAATATATATGCAATTAGAATATTTCATAATATTTTATTATAATTTATATCATATTACACATACATGATAATATCTTGTGTTATTTTGAACATGTATAGCTTGGCCTAAATTATTTTCCACATATAAAAAATAGTGAGAAAGTCAGTTTACAATTTCCCAAGCATAACCCGTCTAGCTTCCAGGCGTTCAAATATCAAAATTTTGTTTCAGTTTCAATACAGGTATATCCCGTTCAATCTCGTTTCTAATCATCAGGTGTTTAGAATTCGATTTGTTCCGATTCGATTTTGGACTAGTGAATGGACGTAGTGGCGAATATGCCCTAAATTAAGTAACTTCCATTTCTTAGGTCTAACTACCGTAATAAAGAATAATATAGGATAAGTTGCAATAAGAGGGTTGACCAATCGATTAGTATAAGTGGTAGCTTAGTATAAGTGGTTTGCGCACCAATCGATTCTTTTCTGTCATATGCGTGGCATGCGTTTGATTAGGTCACATGGAGAGTCTTCGTAGAGTCATGATGAGACCCTACATTATGGGAGAGACCTTGTCCCATAAAACTAATGTTAATTAATTACTTAATTGTTAAATAGATTAATTTAGTGAACAAACGTGATTGATTTGTTTAAATTGGTTATCGTTCCTTCTGTATGTGGCAATTTGACTGTTATAAACAATTACAATGTCAAAATCAAAGATGTGTAATTTATAATTTTGTAATACGTAATACTATCTACCGTCTTTTTTGTAACATCTAAACATTTGTTTTAGATAACATGCATCTTAGATTTTGTTTCTAATATTAAGTTATAGATATTATAGTTATGATAATATTTGTCATTCAACATGGTATCAAAAGCCAACCTAACATAAAAGTCATGAGTTCGAATCTCATCCACCCCTATTTTCAAATTGGAATATTAAGTGCTGGGTATGACGAGGAACCATGCTACACCCACACCTCAAGCTCAACAGTCTCTTGTATAAGGAGGCGTGATAGAGTATAAAACATATCCTCGGGTCTCAATCATTAGGTTAAGCTTTTGGTTGAGATGATCCGTTAACATTAAATATCGTTGAAAATTAAATAACAAACATTTAAATATATATAGTGAATGACTGAACTTTTGTGTTGTCTTATTATACACTTTTCAATAGGCAAGCACAATTTTTTAAAGATAGGACTCTGACTAGATTTCAATTCTTACAGTTTTTTATGGTTCAATTTTTGTGGAACAAATAATTAAAAGAAGGCGGGCAAGGTGGTCGGTTACGGATCCCTATTTCCGGTTCCTCACTTGGTAATTAAGATTTGAACCTTAGAATTCTACGGTAAAGTCCCTTACCAACTTACCAAGTGATCGAATCAAGTAGTTTTGCTTAATAACAAGCAATTAGGCTAGCTAGTGCAAGGCTTAATTGAATTTCGATCAAGAAGGTCCCTCAATCACAATTTATCTCTCAACTAAACACGTTTAAATATGGATGATGATGCACATTTTTTTGTGTATGTAGTATCATCAAATGTAAACCAATTGTAGGTACAAATACAATTCCTCTCAAGGAAGGACCCATAATTCTATTATTATTGCTACGGTAGACATTAATTGATATGGTGACCTTTGGATTGTGATTTATGAAACCAGAGTAGTTGATAAAAGAAATGTCACATGATTCCCAATACTCGGATTGGGATCCACTCGAACATTGGATAATCTATTGTTGGATGACTCTACAATCTGAATTAAAACAAATCAATCTATGGATAGAACAGTTAACTAATTCACTGGAGATCTTGACTTGTGCTTACTATGCCGCCCACTTCACGTACTACATAAACAAAAACACAAACAAACAAAGAACCGACTTTCACCTACAAAGGAATTGAAAAACTTCCCTTTTAAGTTAGTCAATGGTCCAGTAGTATGAATTAGGGAATGTGAGTAATCTGAAATACTGACAAATTTAGGAAACATTTTATGAACATATGACCAATTTAAGATACTATCAAGTATAAGATCCTTCAAATCTTACAAGAATCTGATTAATAATTAACAATTGGACAAAATAAGACTTTTAGGTACCATTTTATGTATGTTTTGTATTTTGGATCATTATGAAGTATTTTAAAATTATTTTATAGATTATTTTTTTGTAAACCTTGGACTAACTTTCCAAATTTCCCAAATCTTGTTGAATGTGATTGTTTAATTCGATTCTCTAATTAAAGGCATATTAACTTGTTTTTAGGTAGCATAATTAAGGGTTGCAAATAGCCACATGGAAACATGAGAAATGCAAACCTTCCGCTTAATTGTATCACTAAGCTAACTAATTAAGGCTAGTCAAATGTTGTTATAAAATTATTGTTGTTAAAAAGGATAATTAAAAAGGGATTAATAAATATAGGAGACGTGGAGTTTGCTAATTTTCCGCAAGCACATGTCAAGAATGTTGTTCAATCCAAAAGTAATTCTCTACTCCTTTGACTCACTTGAACTAACTTCAATTATTAAACGAATGTGATCATTTGGAACAACACATCAATGATTCAAGAAAGTTTTGCATTACTATATTATCGCACCCACTAATATAGTCTTTAGTGATTATAACAATGACAAATTTTAAGATGATATGGTTCAATATAAATAATGTAGTGCAAGAACTTTCATTTTGACTTTCTAATTTAATATACTACCTCCGTTACATATTAGTTGCAATTTTGAAATATTTTATGTCTCTCAAATAATACCCCAAAGTTGTAACTAATATGTAACGGCGGTAGTACATTTTATATACTTTGCCTATATGGGCCACGCCACACACTCAATTAATGGTGCAATATTTTGGTTTAGTAACTGATAATATGATGATTAGTGCAATGTTACGAATTTGGGAAATCAATGCCAAGTTAAATTTTGCTTCCTCTACATTCTACAAGAATGAAGTGTCCTATATCAGGGGAAGAAAAAGGTGAGTTATGAGTCAGATAATGTCATGGTGTCATGTCAAGTTTAGATAAATAAAAACGTAATGGATTAATAATGTATGATTATCTTATAAAATAACATTTAGAAAAAATCGAAAGGAGCCTTTCTTACAAGTTTCAAACCAGGTATATGTTAAGTAAAAGAGTAGTTTTTAAAAATTAGATCAAGTTTCAAAAATTCATTAAATTATATATATGGTCATGGTTATAGGTTTTCTGGGATATTCGATACACAAGATCATAAAAATCTAACTTTGTATCAAACTCAATGTTTTGGGATCAACCTTAAAAGAATGAAGGATCTTCCTTTTTCAACTAGAACTTTTCTCACCAAGTCTTTATAAGATTCACAATTATTACCATCTCCACTTTCAAGTAATGGTCCTAAATATCTCTATGGTCTTTATTTCTCCATGCATGCCCTCTTACAATAAATTACATGATTTTAGATTTTTAGATAATCTCAATATACACTTGAATTGTAGTACCATAAAATAGAATTAACTTGACTATTTTGGGATGATCAAAAGCACTTTAAGCGAGACTCTCGCAATATTATTATAAGGAAGTTGGAGGAAACCAAACATCGATCTCTTTTTTGGTTTGTGGTGTGCTTTGCATAGTTATTGCATGGAAAGGATACAAGAGTAATGTGTGCTTTCCCAAACCACAGCTTTCATGCACGTACAACGGCAGCCTTCTCCTTGATTCAAGGACCGGAACTCACTTCATTTGATCCCTTACCCTAGGTTAAAACACTAGTGTAAATGTCTCCAATTACGCAAATCTATATGATAAACACTGAAGCAAAACTAACTAATTTAATTGGAGTCAATTATAGGTTCCAGTGTGGTCCAAACTCAAAATAGCGAAATTATTTTTCATGAATGTAGACTAATACATCTCATTAAAAACGAACTTTTACCCTAATTTCTGTTAATAAAAATGTATATGAATGTATTATTAGTACCCTTATTGTAATAGCAAACTAATAGGTACACATACCAAATAAACGAGAAAATCAAAGTAGTATAGAAAGGGGGAAAAAGTGGCTTTTTTTTGTGCATTGACATTTAATTTATAACAAAAATCTATCAAATAGGTTTTCTATTTTCCTTAATTTACACCCTTAGTTAGAGGTGTAAGCCTCCATCAATCTAAAGCAAATATGATGTAACTTGTACAAAATGGTCTTATATGCATGCAAAACTACATATATATAAGAGTATAAGACATCTTAAACTATCAATTTTTATTGACAATTCAGCTTAACCTTTTTTTTTGAACTTATTATTTAATTAATTAATTGTCTTAACATAAAATCGACCGTCTTACATAAGCTTTTTGTGGCTAGGAAAACCCCCTAACTTTCTCTAGTGGACTGATGGATAAATAGATACATATATTCCCAACTCTAAGAAGAAAAATTAAAAGTGGTTGCAGGTTTTATAAATAACTTGTAATGCAAGATACCCTTTCCACCAAGTCCACGTGGGCACCAGCTCATGCATCCTTGTAAGCATTGCCTCGTGAATAAGGCAGCTTTGATAAGATATATTTCTATTTGAAACAATTGCCTCAATGTTGTTTCCAAAAGCCTCCTTATTAGCCAGCTAATGCTTAATCTTTTGATTATAAATAAACATGTATTGGTTTAATGTTTCAAGTGTGGTTAACAAACTTAACACATGAATCAAGAGAAAAGTTTTTAATGATAGTGCTTCACACACGAATTCCAAATCTATGTCTTCATCATAATAGATCTCCTAATTGAACTCCTTACTTAGAGGGTTCTAATGCATGCTTCTTTGATGACGATTAATATTTGAAAATTTCTGGTACATCTCTCCGTTAGTTAGGAAAAAAAAATTAGACTTCGTCCATTCCAAAATAATTGTTTATTTGATTTTTATACGGGAATTAATGAGTTTAGAAATTTCCTATAATGTATGGAATGTTGTATCGTTAAACTTCATTGGGTCGAGTACAAGTCCTCGCTAAAAAAGAGTGTCACCATATAATTCCAACATGATTTCATCCTAATACTAATTAGTGACAAGTGGAGTAGTCTATTAATTTTATATGCTAGTCATTTTCTCTCTATTTTTTTTTTAATGTGGGACAACAAGTAGTTCCTAGTGTGTGCTCGTTTCCTAACACTTCCTTATTATCATGTCAATTACCATCTTAAATCTTACGAACTAGACTTTCAACATGATGTCAAATGACACTTAATTTTTGGTTTTTTTATTTTTTTTTCTTATGATCCTACTTAACCGACACCTCTTACAAGTTTATCCAGTCCAGCTCCGCAGATCAAGGCTTGAGAGTAGAGGGGGGAGGTAAAGTAATTCCCCTACTCCCAAGCATTTTGTATTTAGGCCCCGTTCACTTCACCCTATTTTTGCTGAATTGAAATTATTTTTACTGAACTTAAATTATTGTTGCTGAACTTAAATTATTTTTACTGAACTGAAATTAATTTTACTGCACTGAAATTATTTTTGCTGAACTGAAATTATTTTTACTGAATTTCAATTATATTTCTTCTTTGAAGTTACTGATTTTTACTGAAGTGAAATTATTTTTACTGAATTGAAATTAATTTTACTGAATTGAAATTATTTTTACTGAATATTATTTTTTTAAGGTGAAGTGAATAGAGCCTTAGTGAGATCAAAATCGTGACCTCAAAATCACAAGGTGAGTTCCCCACCGACTCCACGCACCAAGTGCTTGGTTCAAATGACCTTTACTTGGGGTAATACTCTTACTAGCCTACTTGCTCCAAACATTTCTTAATCAAGTTCATTCCATCTTGCAATCTTTTAATCACTTGGCACTTTTCTCTTGGGTGTTGATAATGGGCCAAAATCAACTGCTCTAATATACTTATATACTGTGAAAGATTATGAAAATTAAAACTCCATGTGTAGTGATTTCTATGGAACTGAACTTGAACATTAGATACTCAAGGATTCAATGCATCAATTCAACATCAACATCAACATCAACACCAATTGAAAATTGATCGATTTGATTAAGAACAAAGAAATCCTCACAAGGTTTCATAGTGTCCCATTATCCGTTATACATAGCTATAGGTTAATTCTCAATGGTAACCATAATATTTGGATTTTTGTATCTGCTAAACCTTACTTTTAATTTTCGATAGTAATCCATTTTTTTTTAATTAAATATGAAGTATATTTTAGAATGTGACTTCAATAATTAAACATTTTCCCTTATAACCAATTGCTTAAAGGGTTGTTTTTAAACTTGTTACTTGTTTTGGTGTTATCAATTATTTCTTATGTGCAGTAACATCTAATCCAAGTACTTGAAGAATAATAGCCTTCTTGAATAAAGTTCAAGAAAAGAGGGATCAAAATGGATGGATCAAAGGAAGTTTCAAGACTTGATAAATATGAAAATCCCTAGAATATGACTTTGTTTTAGTTAGCGCTCTTATTGTAAGTGTTCATGAGTTTTTGGTTAGATTGGGGAAATGTTTCTTATTAAGGAGATTAGCATTATGAGTATCACGAACAATCAAACTGATCATGAACAAAATTCTGTTTGCTAAACTTGATCCACTAGTTGACGACTATTCAACACTTCCAAAAGCTGAGGATTTTGTCCTTAACATATTTTTACCACGGGAACATTTTTCAACTAAGAGAAATGACTTATTGTAATATTTTGAGTGATAAATTATTTTGCATATATCTTATGATATTATTTTGGTCCTATTTATAGAAATAGAATAATATAGAAGAGGTTTTCCATATGATTGTGCGAGTAATGCACTGTGGAAAGTATATTCATTCACCTAATTTATGATCTTTTAGGTCACAAAATACTTTATCTCCCAAGGACTATTTAACAATAGACAATCACATTTCTAATTTTGAGCTTTAAAGCTTTTCACGCATATTTTTGTGAGATCATTCGTAAAGCTCAAACACTCCTAGGAAACAGCTCGTCGGTTTATTAACTGCTTTTGCACATATTTTGTTACAGTTGTCATTGTTTCTTACCGTAGTTTTTTTTTTTTTTTTTTTTTTTTTTTTTTTGAAAAATCATAACTAAGGGAGTGTTTATAGTTAAATCATTAAGGGATTAGTAATTGGATAACATTTGTGAGGTTAAGTGCGATTTGACATCTTGAGTTGGGTGTGGGGATTGTTTAGCTCGATTAGATAAAAAATCATTTGTTTTTTTTTTTTTTTTTTTTTTTTTTGAGTTAATCAGTAAGAGTGATTAAGGTAGGGAGGACGTAGGCTCTGAGTTGAGCTGAAGCTATGTAAATCTTGGTATTCTTTTTACTACCTCCGCTTCGCATTACTCGCAACAAAGGGGTATTATATGTGAGACATAAAATATTTCTTTGTTGCGAGTAATGCGAAGCGGAGGTAGTATATTTTTATTGTTCTATAATTTTTGCTTGGCAATAACCAGGCTCTGTTGATTCCTTTTTTTGTTAAGAATATTTTTGTAAGTTCACTAATTATTATCGTACTCAATTTAACCTTCCCTTTTAGCGTACCAACTGCACTTTCAATGTCGTGCCGGAAGGGGGAGCTTTAATGTTGATTGAAAGTAAATTCAGTTTGAGTTGTGTGCATTTAAGAAAGGGTCATCAGGGATTAATCCAAATTGGATTTTGTTGAACTAAATCTAGTGAGCTTTAGTGGAGAGCTGATACATATACAACCATTGTATGTTGTCCCCACATACAATATCATTAAAAATTTGACACATCATCAAAAGAGGGTAGAAAATTGAGGAAGTAGAAATGGAGGAAAGTTACGCACTTGATAATGCATAACATTGAAAACGAGGTGGATAAGTAACGATTGGGACCCAAAAAAACACAACGGGTTCAGAAAAAGTGGAAAAAAAAGAAGAAAATTGCAGGTATTTGCTTAAAACGCAGAATACTTGTGTACGTATAGCACATGTTTAGCCAAAAACACTTACTGAGTTCCCCACTTAGCTTTTGTTCCTTCTTTCTTCAAATTTGCTCTAATTTTTCCTCAATTTCTGAAAAATTCAAAACAAAATTCTTTATGGTTCGAAATGGCAAGGAAAATGTTAGTGATGAAAGATCCATTCTTAGAAAATTGTATAGAGGATGAATCTGGGGTTTAGTAGATCGAAATTGGGTTACTGGCGGACCCGAGGCTGAGGTCGGACTCGAGAAAGAGGTCGGACCCGAGAACGAGGATGTTGGTTTGGATGTCGGAGGTTCAGTTGAGGAAGTCGTGGATGGCGAAGACGATGCGTGTGCAGCAACACTTGAAGCATTGCTAAAGGAGGTAAATTTCACAAGTGTTGTTTGATGTTTTTTCCTCTTAGGTATTTCGATTTCGTTATTTACTAATATTTGGATGTTTATTTTAGGTTTGAGGTGTTTGTAGGGTTTCAATTTCGAATTTTTGAAATTAGGGGTTTCATTTTAATGCAATTTGTTTGAGCTAATCTTGAAATTAGTGTTGTAGCATGCAAATCTGTCATAGTATGTAGCATTATTGTGGTGGGGTTATGTGTTATTGGGATGTGTATGCTATTTTTTTAAACATGGTGGTGGGTCTTATATGTGGGAATTTCAGGAGTTATTGATATAATAATGCATGCCATTAATTTTTGGTTGATTAACCTACTTGATTGTTGAAATGTATGTCTTAGTTGTTGGGATGTGTTTGCTTTTTTTAATCATGGTTATTGATATAATAATGCATGCAAAAAAGTTGATTGTGGTGTGAATTTGAATGCTACGGTGAATAAGGCTGGTGAGTGGTTAATTAAGAGAGTGAAGCTTGAACATAATGGTCACAATCCTACACCGGGCAAGTAAAAAAAAACATTACTAAGTTTAGGAAGAAGTTCCTTACTGACAACCCCCACCTTGTGCAACAATTGTTCAATGATCGGAAAGCTGGAGTTCCTGTATAACTGTATGGCACGTCAAAGAAATGGCCGAGAACAAACGCAATTCACTCAACAGGATTTGCATGAAGAAGTGGCGAAGCAAAGAAGTGAAATTTCAAGAGGGTGATTCCAAGGCTATGTTTGATTACTTTAAGCGGATGGTAGATGACAATGCCAATTTTTTCCACACCCATCGTGTGGATGAGATGGGTCGCTTACAAGACGTATTGTGGGTTGATGCAAGGAGTCGGGTGGCGTATGAGGAGTTTGGTGATGTTGTTTGTTTTGACTCTATTACCTACCTTACTAACGACTATAAGTTACCCTTTTATAACTTTGTCGGTGTGAATCATCACGGGCAAACCATTTTGTTTGGATGTGCATTTGTTTCCCGTGAGACTTCGGAAACCTTTGAATGGGTTTTCTCTAATTGGTTGCGGTGTATGGGAGAAAAAGAGCCTATTGGGATTCTAACAGATCCGGCCATGAGGAAAGCGTTAAAGCTGACCATGAAAGGAAGCACTCACAGATGATGCATTTGGCACATTACTCAGAAATTTGCCAAGAAGTTGGGGAAGCTTCCTGATTATCCAGATATTCATGATGACCTGGAGAATGTCATTTATGACAGTCTAGATTGTGAAGAGTTTGAGAGTAATTAGCAAGGGGTGATCCAAGAACACAAATTAGAAGATGATGAATGGCTAACAGGTTTGTGTATTTTTGTATTTAGTCATGCAATTTTATTTTATTTTTATGTATTTGGAGATGATGGATGGTTATTGTTGTTTATTGGTGCGGTCCTGTTGTATGTCTGCTTGTTTTTTGCACCTTTTGCACCCACTTGGGTTATTTAGTATTTCACGATTGTTTTTGCCTGAGTATATCTGTTGAATGCCTTTGCTGGTATGTGCTCTGGGCTGGAAACTGTGTTGGTATTGCGTTCTGGTTTGTGTGTGTCTATTGGGTGCCTGGGGTTGCTATATTGCGTTCTCATTGGGGAGGACTGATTTACCTTAGTTCTGTTTATGACTTTGTGAACTAGGCATAGATACATGCTGATGAATATGGGCAATATCTGGGCAGGGTTGTATGAGGAGCGTGATATGTGGGTGCCTGCCTATGTGAAACACTTGTTTTGGGCTGGCATGAAAACAACGCAGCGTGTCGAGAGTATTCACAGGTTTTTTGATGGATACCTGAGCAAGCACACATTGTTGTCTGAGTTTGTAGAGCGGTACATCGATGCCTTGAAGGTTAGATCCACTAGTGAGAAAAGGGCTAAAGACAATAATGAGAGGTATGTTTGACAAGCATACAGTGATTTTCCAGCTGAATTGGTTTTCCTAGAAAATATACACGGATGCCAAATTAAAGGAGATGCAAAGAGAGTGCAGTCGCATAATGTATGTGAGTGAGATTAGTAGGAACAAACTTTCTGATACTGTGACTGAACACGTTATGGAGGACCGAGTGTGGTATAAGCCAAAAAACTGTAGGAAGTCGAAACCTTCAAAGAGAATGAGAGAGTACAAGCTTGTCTATGACAGTTCCAGTAAAGAAGTTTCGTGTGACAGTCGGATGTTTGATTGTAATGGCATTATTTGTCGCCACATGATAAAGGTGTACGAGATGAGCAACTGCTATGAAATACCTGATAAATGCATTTTACGTAGGTGGAGGAAAGATGTCATAAGAAAGCACACACGGATGAAGGTATACCATGACCCTAGTAAAACGGCAGAGGTTTGTAGGTTTGACAAAATGATGGTTAGGTTTGGTTCGGTATGTTCCAAGGCATTGCCTTACAACAGCTGAGTGTGGTTAGGCTACTGCTGGAGCTACATTTTACATAATTGAAAGGGTAAAACCTATTGCTTTGAACAAGTAATGACAAGACCCAAGGGCTGAGGCAAAGTACAACCAAATTACTAGCGTTTGGCTCAAGGCAAGTCTTTGCAATCAAATACCCCCAAATCTTTGTGTACTACCCTCTCTATTTTTATCCTGTATGTACTATAGAGATATAATATTATACCACCACCATTCTTAACACAGAAATTTTCACCTAATATTGTTCAACACTGAAAATTTTCTCTCAAACATGGGAAACAAAGGTCACATAATTTTGTTATTCAACAACTGTTTTTTAATTTTTACTTACTAGGAACTAACTTATTGTGTTGTTATTGCAGGGAAAAGGAAAGCTAAAGAAGAGAGGAGGAGGAAGAGACTCTTAAAAAGGGTTCAGAAAATAAAAAAACAATGGAAATCATGATGTGAATTCTATTATTAGGAACTTCCACATGCCTAAACAGAGTACGGATAAGATGTTTAGTCATCAACTAGCAACTATTGCAAGAGGGGGTTTAGTTGACGCAGTCGCAAGTGTCGACTTTCATCCCGATTATCCTTTCTTAACAATGTTTCGAATTGGAAGAGTAAGACATTTTCGCAAAGAAGCATATTGTTTAATGTTTCACTTGGTAGATGTTGCCAAAATTGTTGTTAGCTTCAACTTACGGGCCTTGAGGAAAACCATCCTAGAATGTATGGCATACCCAAAGTATTGCAAGTACATGAGGTGGTTTCGAGTTGTTTGACGACCACATAGAAGACTGGTACTACACAGTGGAGGATGCCATAAAGTACAAGTGCCTAAATGGAGAGCAATATAGTTTAGCCCTTCTTGGCAGGAGATTCACTGCTCTGGCAAGGTTAAACAAACCGGACAAGGTGAAAATGGAGATAACACTTAAATGGATTAACTTCTCAGTTGAAGACCCGATAGACCTCATCAGCAATGACAGTGAGGAAAGAATGAAATTTAGAAGTAAGATGCTGGCTGAAAATGAATATGACGAAATGGCTAACTTGTCCCTTGTCATTGCGGAACCGTTCATGTATGCAGACTACCCACCAGCTTATGTCCAACGTTAGAGCATGCAAAATACGTGTATGAGAATAAGGATGGTTCCTCAACAGCTTTTAGTTGTGTTTGGAGTAGCACTAGCAGTGATGAATGGTTAGCATGAAGATGAATTACATATTGCGTTCTAAACCAACAAAATTGTGCGTTTCAAAAAGCCTTAGTTTTGGTTACAGAATTACTTGTATTCCGAGTGATTCTAATTTTGTTCCTAAAATGTATGCTTAGGTTGTTACGTTTTTAGTTTCGAGATTGTAAGTTTAGGTTTTTATGTATTAAGTTTTAAACAATGTTATCCGTGTGATTCTAATTATCTTCCTAATATGTTTTAAGTTCCTAAAATGATGTTAGTGATATTCTAATCCAAGAGCAAATCACGCAAACCATGGCATTTGAGCACTCAAATGTTAAATAGGTAAGAAAAATGCACAACAAAAACAAGAAAAACAAATACAGATAGCTATTGAAGGTTGCCTAATAATTAAAGTGGCCCAAGTTAAATAGTTACTCTAATTCACAAAAAACCTGGCCCAAATTCTACACTGGCCCTACATGAAGCACACAATGTGTTAAGAAAATCCTTATATATTTCATTACAGACACCTAAGATAAAAGTCAAATCCTTAAATCCCTAAACATTTCATTACAGAAATGAAAATATTATGCAGCATGAAGACTACTGAGTTGTTACAGACCCGTTCCTCTTTGGTTGTCTACAATCTTCAGGAATAAGCCCCTCCAGTTTCTCTTTGAGAGCATTGAACTTGCTATATGCATCTTCCAAGAACACCTTGGTCCTGAGGTTGACAGATTTCTCCTGGAATGAATTTGTGTTTAGTTACCATACAGTATGGCCCGTAGGTTTCAACTTAAAGATACTGAAATAAACACATCATACTAGTGTAAATGGAGTGTCAAAAGTTATGGCGCAATGTTTGATGCATGCAAGCATTAGCACACCGCAGGAATAACTATGCAAAGACAAAAAAAAAAAAAGAAACAATAAATAGTTAACAACAACTCGAATCAATATATAATCACAACATTGAAATGATCCACAACTTCAAACGTACGTGTCTGTTTGTTGTGCCATTTCCATTACTCTTCTAGGTCAATTGCACATCTGATTAAGTACCCATTGCGGATGTGCACCAGCAAGCACATCCAGCCCCTTAACCTGTAACACACAACCTCAACTCACTAATCAACGTGCACAACAAATATGAAATAGGTGTTGAATTTGAAGATCCACACTCACCAACTCAGTAACTATGTCTGCGTGAACTGCAAAGGGATCTTTTACCAAAGAATCAAGCATCCAAATTTGCTTTTCCTTGAAATCCACTGCAAAGCACCACCAATGTTCCCCTTCCTTTTCCAAAACTTTAAGGACCGGCATGAATACCTACGAATCACATTTTCGCTTTAGACTTATACAGTTGACTAGAAACCAGTAAATTACAACAAACTTGAGGTAAAGATATCCTTACAACGCATATCTGGTCCAGCGGGTATGAAAGGTAGACCTTCCCATGCTTCCTAGCCAAGTTCGCATACTCGTTTTTCTTCAACATTAACATTTTCTACCACACAAAATAACCAAAACAACGTAAACAATTGTAAACCTCCAGGATAGAAAAATGAATGAAATCTGCAAATCGACATAAAAACATAGAATTTCCAAACCACATAAGTGGGGTCCATCAGAATGCGTTTGCCCGGTAGCGGAAAATAGTTTCATTCCATTCTGCTGTGTACAGCATAGAGGCCATGCGAACATATTGATCGTCAAGCCGCGCTTTCCCTGCAACTAGCCGATAATAGTCTCTTTGGGTAGCATCCATAGCTTGGCACTCGATCAGTGACGGCCCCAGACAACAAGCATACAATCAGTTTACACAAATAACCAACAATATGAATACAATTAACACAATTAGTCTTTGGGGGAAGGTGCTTACTAATTTTCATCCTTATGGTCCTTCCATCTGAGGACAAAATTCACCAATCATTTGTCAAAAGCTGCTTGACGAGTGCGATCAGCACCATCTACTACTTTTGACTTGGGACCATTGTCATCTTCAACTTTATTTTGATTATCACCAACTACTTGGTGCGGCTCCCCCTCAACATCTCTCACCACCTCCTTCGGTAGGCCCGAAGTATAAAGGCTACCTTTGTTTTCGGTGTTAGTCTCTTCGATTCGGTAACCACCAGCAGCACCATCAATCACATATGACCCACCACCTCTACCTCCACCACCACCACCACCACCACCTCCACCAACAACACCAACTCCCATGGCTTTCCCAAAAATACCCTCAACAAGGGTTTCCAGTCTAGGAGCGAGCCGTGTCATACTCTAACAACACAAATTTTTGGATACCATTTAGGATTCACATGTTTCCAAAATATTAATAAACACATACCAAAGAATATAATCGACAAATTAATTGTACCTTGTCCACAACATTATCAACTACGTCATTTTCTTTATGGCCTTCGCCTTCCCTTGGAATCATGGGATGCGGCTCCCTATTATAAGCAATATCTATGGGCTGCACAATATTTGAATTCAATAACAATACAATCACAATCACAGATTATCAACTGTAAAGTCAACTTTGGACATTTAATACAATAATTGCAACTTTTGGCATTAAATAAAACAAATAGTTATTACTTTGCCTTACCAACAACTTCCCATAATTCTCCCTTGACACTCGATCCTCAGCAACGACGGGCCGAATTTCTTCCGTTGTCCAGACCTTGATCCTGGTATACACAGCCCACTGCACAGGGATGCGTTGTAGATGATCCAGGTAGAAAATCTGCACCATATACACACAAACAAACACTTTAAGCATCTGGGTAACCAGAAACTTCATAATAAGTAAGTTCAAGCACTACAAACTTACCAGAAGGAACACAACACAACCACCACAACCAAACCTAAAACCATCCCTTAAAAACTTCTTCTGAAATTAAACAACGGTATCACAAAGCCAGGTCAACATAAAAGAACACCAGTCAAAATCAATTACTCTAGAGGCAACTGTCACAGCAGGAACTAGAGACCTAGCCATGTTAGAGCTATTTGTTGTTGTGCATATTAGTTTTCCAAGCACCACTATCATGAAAGCAGTCATGAAATCTTCTTCATCCTGCTCATCACCACCCAATGGCAATATTTTACCAGAACTATCAAGTGGACACCATGCTGATAGGTTGTCGTACACCTGTCAAAAATAAATTCCTAACAAAACCAACTAACAATGTAGTAGGGTAAGTAGGGTCGAATCCACAGGGAGATGGTATTCAATCTAGCTTTTAAGGTATGGAGAAACTAAATTATGTCACGAATTTCGGATAAAAATAAATTCTAAATTAAAATAAGAATAAAACAATTAATAAAAAGACCTAGGGTTATGGTTCACCATTTTTATAGTTCTAAATCTATCAAATATTAACACACAATATTCGGCTACTGCAAAATTAAAACACAACAAACAACACAATTACGCACTGCATATCAAATCAAATCACACATTCATACCAAACCACACCAAACCAAAAATAACCAAATACATGAGAATTTGTCAATAAAGGATTACACACAAATTATAAGTTCATACCTTGCCAACATTCTCAAAGTGTGTCTTAATCACCTCACCCCTACCACACACTCTATGTATGTCCTTCACATTTCATTAACCTACAAACATCAACCAAACCATCCCAATCATATCAATTACTTGACATATATATACATCATGTCAATTACTTGTTATATAAATCAACATAAAACAAAAAAAGGGAATTAACAACAATAATACCTTAGCCATTTTCATTGAACCTGTATCAATATGTTTTGACTTCCTCTTCTTACTGTCTCTCTGTAAGAAATGCATCAACAGTCCTTTCAACACTTCAAAGCTTGATTGTTCATCTTCCCCCTCCTCGACAAAATCCTCAGATTGGGAATTATTCGAACCATGGTCATCTTCCTCCTCATTGTATCCCTCAGATTCCGTACACTCCTTAGAATTCATGTTCTTACCATTTGATTTGCTTTTAGGGATAGCTACTTTAGAAGACCCTTGCCCCTTCATAGGTCTCTTTACAAGACCCTTTCCCCTTCACATGTCTTTTACAAGACCCTTGCCCCTTTACAGGTCCTTTAGAAGACTTCACAGTGAGCTAATACCGAAAGCAAAAATTTCATATTAATATCAACCATATGCAGGATAAAAAAAAAAAAACACAAAAAAACACAAAAAAATCCTTACACAAAACTTACCACCTTTTGCCAACTTAAATTCCGAACTATAGACTTTTTCTTCATATATAATTATCTTCTGCTTGCATTTTCAAATAAGTGGCAATAAATATTCTGAAACCATAATAAAAAGCAACCATCAACAGCCAAAAACACAAAACGCATTTGCAAACTAATCTTCTTCCTATAATTACAAATTGACATAGCCTAAAATTTTGATTAGGGACTACATCCATTACATTCAATACATAAATAGGCAAACTTCCAACAGTTAACAACTAGCTCCAGTGGGGGAAAATTCTAAAGCCCTATAATAGATTTGGGAATATTAAAATTCACACTCACATAAACCCTAAAATCAATGCGAGGAAGTAAAAATAGACAATTGGGGAAAGTACGACACTACATAAAATTGTAAAACCCTAAATTTACATTCTTAGAATTGGGAAAATTAGATAACTTCAAACAATTCAAAAGCCCTACAATCGTTGTAAAGGGAGTAAATTGAGGAACAAAACAAACCACAATCAATTGAAAAGGAGTAAATTGAAGAACAAAACAGACAACAAACAATTGAAAAACCCTAAAATTAAAATCGCACAATCAAATGCAATCACTGTCAAACCCAAAATCGATTTCGGAAAATTCAAAATCGAATTCAACCATTATCAAATCCTAACAACGTCAATTTAGGTATACCAATAACGTTTTCATCAACAAACTTACTTGTTCGGAGGGTTCAGCTCGCCTACAGGTACCATTCTTCAGCTCCTCCACAAGCACCACGTCGATGGAATGCGGACAACGGTATATAATTTAAGAAGAACATAGGGAGGGGAGAAGGAGGACGGTAAGCAAACATAGAAAGAAGAAGAAAATTTGACCAGAGGAGAGAGAAAGAGAGAGGGAAGAACGAAATTCAAAATGAGAAGAGAGATAAACAAAAACTTAGAATCATATACGTATAACTTACAAGATACATTTCACATACGAAGAGAAATACGTGAAAAAGCATAACAGGGGTCAAACAAAAGCAAAATGGATGCCCAGCTGGAATTCCACTAAATAGCGCGAAAAGACCTCCTTGCCCCTAGTTATGCATTTGTAAATGCATACCTTTCCTCCCTTTAAAATGCCCCGAGAAAATTAAGAGGTAAATATAAATTAAATTTAATGGAACTTGGGCCCATTATTCTAGCCAATAAAAACATAACAAATTAAAATTATATGCAGGGACCACATACAACAATTGTATGTGTAGCCTTTACCAACTTTAGTGGGTTTCAAAATGGATCTAGAAGTTAGTAAGAGGTGAGTGGGATCTTGTCAATTTCAGCAAGAATCTTGTTAAGTTTGACTTCTTCTAACTGGTCAACTGGGCTTGGTATGCGGTGAAATAGTTAGTGAGTGTTAATTCAACATATTTTGCAAGGAGTTAAAGATTGATTGGCTAGAGTAGGGAGTTTTGGGTTTTCTTTGATATCATTTTAATGGGGACAAACAAATAGGGAATTTTTGGTTTTCAAAATTGTAAGATAATTTGTAAGATCCAACTTAACTACGTTACTATTATCTATTATCACAACTATAAGTTTGTTGATAGCTAACATTTGGTTGAACGACTAACTATTGCCACATCTAACAATTACCTCTACAGATTTTGCTGAACATAACCTATATCTAAATTTTAAAAGTCGAAATGGGCAAAACTTATATGAAATGTCCAATAATATATATCCGTTTCATCATGAGTCTCTTCTTAACTCACACAATACATGTGATATTGTAAATAAAAATTATGCATAAAGTTATCAACTACTCATTTTGTAAAGCAACTTGCTATTATAGTAGTATGAGTGTATGGTCAAAATGCATTAGGCAAATCAACCTAGAATTCAAATACTACGAAATCCGTAGTCTTGAAGGTGCTTGGTTGTATCTATCTATTACATCCTTACTTCGAGGATTTGTGAATCTATAATACGATAAAATATAGTACTAATTACGAGATTATGAAATCTTCCTTGATGATTTACAGCTTAATAGCAATAAAAGTCACCTATAATCTCCCTTGAATTATATGCAACCAAGAATGATTGCTACCTATATCGTTCTTGATGGGGTATTTTAGAGATCAATTATTAAGGCAAGTTATTTAAAAAAAAAAAAAATTAAACGGTGAGAGAAAAATAATAATCCAGTTTGTAATTGGCTGGGGTGTAATTTAATATAGTGAACTCGGATCTAGGCATATATACTTGTATGTTGTATTAGTTGTATACTATTCTAAATAGAGCAATATATATGGAAAATTGATATCTCTACAAAATCCAAATAAAGCTAAAAGGTTTTATTTTGGCAACTCCTACATAATGCCCTTAAGTTCAATTTTCTCAAAAAGTGGTTCAGATCAGTAAAATAATTTCATTTCAATAAATTCAATTTCAGTTCAGTAAAATAACATTAGTTCAGTAAAAATCTGTAACTCTAAAGAAATATGATAGAGAATTCGTAAAAGTAATTTCAGTTCAGCAAAATTAATTTCAATTCAGTAAAAATAATTTCAATTTAGTAAAATAATTTTACGTTAGGAAAATTAATTTTAGTTTAGTAAAATAATATAGGTTAGCAAAAGTAATTTTAGTTCAGTAAAAATTTCAAAAGTAATTTCATTTTAGCAAAAATAAGGTGGAGTGAACAGGGTCTTACTAGAGTAAACCTTGATCGTGGACACATCAGCGTACCCACTATCTAATTTTTATGTGGACTCACCACATTAACGCAAGACCATCTGTTTCTATCAGTCATTTTTTGAAGGATAGCCATTCTTCTAAGGCCATGTTTAGTTACTCGTACCTTATTTTCACTTATTTCATATCACATCAGAAAAACAAGTTCTAATTAATCACATCAGGGAAAAATATGTTCTAATCAAATTTGATAAAAAAAAAAAATAATAATAAGTTTTGACATACTTTATCGTTTCATATGTGGTTTTTTTTTTTATCTCTAAATATTTTTAATTGCGTAATTAAGAAATTACGAAAATTACATATAGCACGCAAAATGAGGCATTTTTGATAACTTTTTTTGTTCCAGTTTAACCTCAAATCAAACCCTAAGAGCCAAAATGCCCCCAAAACATTGATAGAGTAAGTTTGCCGTTTGGCACAAAAATCGATGTTATATTTTTTTAAATAGAACTTTTTGTTAAGAGATGGTGAAATCTAACTTTATTTTCTTGTTTTAAGGGGTGATATTTCAAAATAAGTAAAGGAGTGGTTACTTCTAATTAGAGTGTTTTTGGAAGTGGTTATTTACAAAATTTTCTGTTAATTAAGTAGCAAATAGGAAAAAAAAATAAAGAATGAAATTTTTAGAACATGATTTAAATAAAAAATAAACATAATACTTAAAATTTTAAATATTTGTGTTGTATATTTTTAATCAAATAATTTATATATGGATTTTTTGACTTTTACCGAAAAAAAAATAATAAAAAAAAATTCACGAAATTGTTTTTTACCACCAAAATTTCTCAAAGTTTTATTTTACTACAAAAAAAATTCTAAAATTTGTTTTTTTACCACCTGCCGTAAAAAAAATCAATAAAATTAACTGAATTTTTTTAAGAAAATCGATTTTTGTGCCAAAGACATCCTCTTTAATGGTTTTGGGAGTCATTTTATTCCTTTGATTCCGATTTGTGGTCAGAATTGACTAAAAATTATCACTAATGTCTCGTTTTGCCTTCTAAAAAATACTTTGATTTGCGAAAATACGCAAAACGAGGCACTTGCCATCATTCTAACCTCAAATAAAATCCTTAGCTTAGGGCCAAATGACCCCCAAAAACTCTAAAGAGCATATTTTTGGCATGTAAATAGAAGACATTCTTTTTAGGAAAAATTATCATGATTAATCCTAACTATGCCTCATCCGCCAATATTAATCCCAACTTTGGATTATTTTTTATTAATCCGAACTTTATACTTCTTTCGCTCATAACACTCCCAGGTAACCGATTACAAGTTGAGGATGTAATTTTTTTTTTAAGTGTAATGTACACATGTCAGCATGTGGTTGGTCAAAAAATAAATAAAATAAGAAAGATAAAAAAAAAATTAAAACAAAAACCAAAAACCACCATGGCCAGGCCCCTGCCATGGTGCCACCATGGCAAGCCCCGCCCATCAACCCCTTCCCTCCGAGCGACGGCCGCCGCCCAAGCCCCCTTCTCCTCCCCCGGTGCCGACGCTGCCCCGACCACCATCCCTTTCCCCCTTAAAACCTCCCGTAACACCTCCCCCTCCCCTGTAAAAACCCATAAATAACTTCCCCGACCGCCGAAAACATCCAGTCGCACCTCCCTTCACCGTTGCCCTAGCCTTCCGCTCCTCTCTCTCTCTCTCTCTCTCTCTCTTCCCATTACCATCAACGCTGCCGAAGATCGAAGGTTAGGGTTAGGGTTTGGGGGTTGGGATTTGGGGAATTTTGTTAGATTTCATGATGATCGAAGGGGAAAGAGGTGGGTGGTCAGAGCAGCGCCGGCACTGGGGAGGGGAAGGGGGTCTGAGCAGCGGTCGGCGCTAGGGGGGGAAGGAGTTGGGCAAGGCTGGCAGGGGGCTGGCCTTGGTGGCACCGTGGCAGGGGGCTGGCCTTGGTAGTTTTGGTTTTTTTATTTTTATTTTATTTTATTTTTTTAAGTCAATCATACGCTGACACGTGTCTTGTAACCTATAATATTATGTTAAAGGACCGATTGGGAATGTTATTGGCGGACGAGATATAAATTTCGGATTAATAAAAATAATCCAAACTTAGGATTAATATTAGCGAATGAGGCAAAGTTGTGATTAATCATGGCAATTTTTCCTTTAACCGTTAGATTTAACGGTTCTCTTGACGGCAGGTGGTAAAAAACGATTTGGTGGTAAAATAAAACTTTGAGAAGTTTTGTGGGTAACAAATTTTGTGTTTTTTTTTATGGTGGTAAAAATTAAAAAAAAAATCCATTGTATATTTAACAGATATATTTTGTGATTTTTTTGTAAGAATAAATTTCGTGATTTTATTCATTTGCTTTTCACTTGAATTTTTAATTATAAAATAAATTATAAATTTATTTTCTCTAGATAAACTTATTGCTAATATAAATGGATAAAATTTTATAATTAATTTAAAATATCAAGTTTATACCTGGCCCTTAAATTTAAAATCTTTACTATAGTTTTATTTTTGAAGAACTAATTTTCATTTATTTTGATTATGTGGCAATTGAAATTTTTTATTTCAAATTAACATGCTTTTTCAAATCAATATTAATCATAGAAATAGAATGAGCATGCTCTCATTAATTATTTGCTTTCTATTGAAACTAGCCTTAATATCAAGTTTATACCTCTCGATTATTAACCTAATATTGCGATACTTTAACGAGTAAACATGTGCAAAATTTAATTGTATGATGTTAAATCAATAAATAGGAAATCAACACTCATGCATCATTTACAATAGACAAGAACAATTAATCCCTTTTTATTAATTCTAGGATACCCAAAATCCTAGAATAAACTACTCACACATATTAAAATCTAAATAAAGTAAAGCATATTAATCAAATAATGTGAAATCAAGTATTTAAAGCAAAGGCATATAATAAGAATAAGAAAATAAACAAAACAAAAATAATCTAAAATTGAAATTATGAAAGCTTGAATATCAACAAAGTATGTGGAAAAGCAATGCTTAAAAGTATTAGAAACTCTCTAAAACAAAAATTGGAAAATTATACTGTAAAAACTTGCTTCAAACTTGTGAAAACAAGGTTTAAATACCTCCTAAAATAGATGCAAAAGAAAGTAAGAATTGGGCTTAAAATCACAATGCCCAATTTTTTTTTAATATAGTTTAGCAACAAGGTGTGGCCAACCACCATATATAAGGCCTAAATCTTCTACGCGTGCTATTAGGTCCAAAAATAACAAAATTCAGCAGTTTCATGTTAATTTTTTTATGATAAGCTACTTTATTTTAAAAAAAATTGAAATTGAATGTCCAACCTTCAATATCTTCGACTTCCCTTTAACCGCCATTATTCTTCTTCATTTTCAATTCTCCTGTCACTTTCATTTATTTCTCTCTCTAATTTTCTCTACGATTCTCTATTTTTTCTCTTCCATTACAATTTTCTTTAATTCTCTCTCATCTCGCTGTATTTCACCTCCATTGATGACTATATACGAGATCATAAATCGAAAGGGAAAAGCAGAATTGTAGTCTACTTGTAAAATTGTTGACGATTCTTGTAATTTTAAAACCCTAATTTTTTTTTTGTCATTTTAAAGTTTTTATAATCTTTTTATAGTTTTTTTTGTTATATGTTATGCTTGTACCTTCATTATATGAATTACAAGTGTAATTTGTAATGTTTTGCTTGTTAATTATTGGATTTTGAGTTCAATTTCGTTGCTTCTTTTAGTATTTGTTGCTTTCTTCGTAATTTAAAGTTCATTTTTATTGTATGTTTGTTTGTTTTGTTTTTGTGTTCATTTTTTGTATTTCTTTTTCCATTTTTGTCCAATGTTGACTTATTTTCATCTGATTTTGTTGTATGTTTGATCATCTAATTGTTCATGTTCATTTTTTTTTTTGAACTTTTTTTTAATGTTGACCTAATTTCATTCAAATTTATTATATATTTGATTGTATATTGGTGTTGTGTTTATTTTTTTTTCTTTTTGAATTTTTGTATAATGTTGACCGAAATCATTAAGTTTTGAAAATTATGTTGTTCATTTGATGTTTAGTTAATTTTTAATGGTATTTAATAGGGTTTTTTTTTTTAACGGGAATGGTATTTAATAGTTAATGTGTTCTTTAGGTTACTGTTTTAGGTTACTTACTAATATATAGGTGCTACTTGTTTGTTTTAATAAGAATTATCTAGATTACTTGTATTTTTGTATGAGGTTTGTTACTTGTTGTTTTATTGTTGTTCATATAATTCTACGTAGTTTGTTAATATATAATGATTCATGTATTATTTTCATGTAATCTAAAAACTTCATATCTTATTAGCTAATTTTATTTACTTTTCACATTAAATTCTCAAAGTATAACTAATCGAAATACTTCTTTTTAGGAAAAGATTAATCCCACAATAAAGTATTAATAAATTGAACAACATGCGTTGCTCCCTTCCATAATGACAATTTCATCTCTATAAGTTTCTTATACTAATTCATGTGGTTTCCACCTCAATTTATACTCAGGTTATTTTCTTTTTAACTTGTTTTCCCATTATATATGGTTAAATAAACACTTTTCTTTCAAAGAAACGCATGGCTAGCTTTTGCATACAAAATTTTTAATTGATAATTAACTTGTTTTCAAGGAGCTGAAAATGCACATTTGTTATGTGCTTATTTGATTGGTTGTTGAAGTATCATCACATCATCACAAATTCTCATTCGAATTAATGATTTGACAAAAAAAAAAAATATATTAAAATGCCTATGAGTTGATTTTTTATGCCGTAAATGTTGATGTGTATACAGCTTTAACATATAATTAGGTAAAGTTCGTACTTAATAAACATCCAAAATATAACTTATTGCGGAAAAAAAAAGAAAAAAAAAAAAAGCAAACTTGGAAAATAATTTCATTTGCTATGATTTTTGAAAATGTATCAATTTCAAGATTCTGTACAGCAACTTACTTAAAAACCACATAATTTGATGGTATGCTAAAAAATCAAATTAAAATCGTGTTCTTAATAATTATATATGTTTGCTTAAATTATAAATAAAATAATATTTTGCAAATAAATAAACATTGAGGTTTCGATGTCTTCCATAACCATGAAAAACCTTAAAAAAAACACATAACAAAGTTTAAGATAAGAAAACATGTTTACTTACTCTATGCTGGGTTTATGAACAAATAAAGGTAACATGTTTACTTACTTCATGCTAATTTATGAACAAATAAAAATACCCAGACCTAAATTGTAGAAACGTTGGCTGGACACAAATTTTCATCAAAAGATGACCCATGAGCTGCACCAAATTAGATCAGATTCTGGACAGCGATATGGAAAATTTCAGCTCAAACATAAATTAACTTCCCACTTAGATAAATAGCAAAAATTCACCAGCTCTCTTATCTCTTTACTTCCCACTTTATCCAAAAATTGAACTGTTGTTTGCAGGAATACACATTCCACACTATGCCTCAAATACACATCTAACAAATAATCTTTAGTCTCATTGCTATCTAAATCTTCTAGAATGTTCAGATTTGCTGATTTTTTCAACTCATCAATCAAGTCAACTCCTACAAGGTTAAAAATAACAAAAACAAGTTATTATACACCGTACTCAACGACATTAATGGGGACATATGTAGCTTCCATCAAAATAGCGCAAACCAAAATTGAGGAAAAAAGTCCACCAGAACTCCGTGCGTAGACATTTGCAATATATCACATTATTAAATTTTATAACTTCTCATTTGCAATTACATTCTTTAGCAATGGAAAATTTACCGGACATTTTTTTGTCATTATGAAGGTATTATTGTTACATATTTCTTGTAATATTATGCATTCAATTTGTGGAGGATTAAAACAGTTCAAATTAGAGTAACCTCTTACGAACCTGTTTTGGCAAAATTCCATGTCAACAGAACCTATAACAATTACACCAATACAACCATGGAAAGAAAATTATGTGACACTCCCAAACTCCAAAACTAAAATTCTAATTACAATAATAGAAACATGTAAGTAGGAATTTTTAAAAAAAAAAAAAAAAAAAAAAAAAAAAAAAAAAAAGAGGGGACTACAAATCTATACAGCAATAAAAATGACCGAACCACAATTATTGGATGCTTAAAACACATTTTCTTACAATAACAAAAAATTAACATAAATCCATGTATATTAAATAATAATGTTCGAAAAAATGGTGGAGAAATAAAATCACGGGACATGCATGCAAAACTAATGTTAGAATTTTCTTTACAACTACGTTAGATACCGTGCAATGTACGATTTATATAAAACCTATTTTTATAATTGGATTTTTGTAATTAAAACACCAAAAAAAAAAAAAATCATAAACAAAAAAGGCTTTTATTTTAACACCAAACCCCCCAAAAAATGGATTTCACCACCACTTAACAAATTCTTAGATGGAATCCGTTTATGAGGCCTATAATAGACACGTGTCAATAAACTATTGTTTATAAAAAATGAAAATAAAAATTAAAAAAGCCTAAACCCTAACCCAGCCACCAACCAACCACCGGCCACCCTAACCCCCATCACCGGTAGCCCCCTCCCCATCCCTGCCTACCACCGACACAAAAACCAAAAGTCGGCGCACCAGCCAATCGCTGACCCCCTAACCTACCACCAGGCTAGGTGAAACCCACCCCAGCCTATCACCACCACGGCAAACCCACCCCCGAAACACCCCAGCCCCACCCCAAACCGGCAATTTACACCAGCGAAAAGGACAGTTGGTGGTTGATGTGGTTTTAACGGAGATGGGAAAAGGAGGTGGTGGCAGCGACCTCTCCTTTTCGCCGGTTTAAGGTTCTTGGTGGGATTTGTGTGTGGGGGGGGGGGGGTTGTAGTAGGTAGGGGTGATGGCCAGTGATTCCAATGGTGAAGGAGGGGGTTCCGGCGGCAGTGGGGGGTGCTAGCGGTGGGATGTACTATTGTCGATGGTGGTTGTGGGGTTGAGTTAGGTTTTTAGGTTTTTTTTCTTTTTTTAAAAAAAATTTCTTTATCTTTTTTTTAAAACCAATGCCTTATTGGCACGTGTCCATATTGGGTCCCACTAACGGATTCCATCCAAAAATCCGTTAAGTGGTGTTGAAATCCAATGTCTTGGATTTTATTGTGGTGTTACAATAAAAGTTTTAAATTTTGTGGTGTTATAATCAATTTTTTGACTATTTTGTGGTGTTATAAGTAAAAAAAAAATGCTTTTGTAATTTGTACATTAAAAAATGGCTATTATATAATAAGAATTATGCACCTTTTACAAAAAAATCCGTAATTTTAAATTTTAGATTTTCATTAAAATTATGATATAGTACATGTTTAACATCACTTAATACATATTTCAATGTAGGGGGTCTTTTATTAGTGTGCTATTTTTAAAAATTTCACTTTCCTAGGATTAATTGATAGGTTGTAGTTGTAATATAGAAGTTTCTAACATTCAAATTTCAAAAATATTAAATATGGTGGATCAAAAAAATAAAATAAAATAAGATGACATCATCCTTGCATTTAGGCGGGGAAAAATTTATTAAGAAAGCGACATGTGGAAAGTGATGACATCAGCATACTCTGTTTTCGTAATAATTAATAGATTGTGGAGAGATTGGAAAAAAACATTTATCCATAGTTTTTATTTAAAGTCTTATGAAGCAATAATAATTTAGTAAATTTTATGTTAAATCTTTCTATAATTGCAACTTTAATTAAGGCTAAATAAATTAATTATTCTTAAATAAAAATTGTGTTAACTTCAGTTATGTTCAAAGCTAATCTGCACATCTATTACTCTCTCCAATTTACTATGATGCCTTATTTAGTTCATTCGTCTTAATAAGTACTTCAAATATATCAAATTAAACATTTTTATTTTTAGAACTTGATAATTTTTGCCTCCTCCTTACTAAGGCCTTGTTCACTTCAGCTTACCAAAATAAAATTCAGTAAAATTAAGTTCAGTACACTAAAATATAATTTTAATTCTGTATAAATAAGTTTAGTTTAGTAAAATTAATTTCAATTCAATAAAAATCAATAACTTCAAAGAAGAAATATAATAGTGAATCAGTAAAAATTATTCGAGTTCAAAAAAATAATTTGAGTTAATGCAGCATAAACAAGGTGGAGTGAATTGGGCCTAAATATAATTAACTCTACAAAAGTTTCAAACATTTATCGTCTATATACAAATAATTAAATAAATATACCATTGCAAATAGGTGTAGTATATTAGGGCCAATTGCAAAAACTCTTCCTAATGAACTAACCATATAGCATGCATTGCGCACGTCAAAAACCCATAGTAACTAATATTGTTACCACAACTAATTCTAGATGAAATAAGTTTATTACAAGTAACAATCAATAAACATATACTAAAAGCAAAATTAGGTTTGACACATGTCATCTCCAAGTTGAAACTTTTTCATCAAGTTTTTCTTTCCCTTTTTTATGTTGTCAAATCTTCATTAAATTTTTCATAACTTAAAATATTTTTCTTTGCATTTTGACAATTATATTGTTTTTCATATATACTCAAATAGAATAATTTGATTCTTATATATAGAAAAAAAATAATAATAAAAACTCGTAATTTCATATATTTATATTGCGAGTAGATATTTTAAAAATAAATAAAAATAGACAATCATTCAATAATTATATAATAAAAGCGAAACTAGGAGTGACACATATAATCTCCTGGTTGAAAATTTTCCAAGCATATTTTTCATTCCCTTTTTTTGTTGTCAAATCGGCATTGATTTTTCATCACTTAAAACATTTTCCGATCCTTGCGTTTTGACAATTATATTGTTTTTCATATATACTCTATAAAGGAAAATTTCATTATTTTATTAATTATCTATGTATTTATATTATGAGTAGGTGTTTATTTATTTATTTATTTTTGAAAGAAATATTATGAGTAGGTGTTTTAAAAACAAATGAACATAGATAAGGTAATATATTTAGAATAATATTATTACTCAAGAATTCTGTATTATTATTGTTGTTGTTGCTGTTGTTCATCCAATATCGATAATAATAATTATTATTATTATTATTATTATTATTATTATTATTATTATTATTATTATTATTATTATTATTATTACTATTATTACTATTATTATTATTATTATTATTATTATTATTACTATAATAAAAATAACAAAAACCTACAAAGTCAATCGATGTACAAGAAATTAGTGGGGAGCCGAGATACAATCTAGGCCCCCACCCCTCTAGCTATAGCGAACCTGATCCTATTGAAGATGTTAGCAGCTGCACGAGCACCAATATCCTGAGTCCTACCAAACTCCTAAACCCGCTTCAGCAACGCAATAGCATCCTTCTCTAATTCCCCCAATGAAAAAAGGAGAAAGAAAGAAAACCATAGCCAGTAGCCCTGCAACGCGCCCCATACTTGTCCTGCTTTCACTGAGCCGCAGCCGACACAACAGGATCAGGAACGAAGTCAGACAGCCAAGATGATGATGATGATGATGATGATGATTATTATTATTATTATTATTATTATTATTATTATTATTATTATTATTATTATTATTATTATTATTATTATTATTATTATTTTCTCCAACTTCATAGGCATTGAATTTTATTTCAATATAAAAAAATAAAAAAAAAAAAACCCATTTTTGTTAATATATATTACGTATATATAATTGTATATGTAATCTTTGTTTTTAATTCTTCAAAGGCATATCAATAATAGCATGTCTCCTAGAAAAAAAAATTACGTAGTATAAATTGTTGCAATGATGTCCTACAACTATATTTTCAACTATTCTAAAAAAATGTATTTTAATCAATAAAAATTGTGTCTGTCAAAGTGGGTGAACAAATTAATATAAGGATGGATGTATATATATGTATATCACACGGGTGTTAACCTAAATTTTTTCTTATGCTAAGGTCCTTATATTAAATTGAGCCCTATGGTTCTTAAATTTCTTTCATCTTTTTTTTTTATTATTTTTTTTATAAGTCAGCCTAAGGCAATAGTTACTTTTAATGTATTTGATATAAGTATTTAAATAAATTTATTGTGCTTCACTTACAAATTTAATTTGATTTACAATAAATTATTATTGAATTAACATTATAATTCGTATAATATTAGAAAAACCATGCGCTACACGAGAATGTAGGCGGCCATTGAGAAAGCGCGTTTCAGCTTGTGCCATTTCGCGGGAGGCTAACTTAGGCCCGATTTCTATTGTATCCTCCTGCCTAAACACTCATATGGAGCCTTATTTAACCAAGGATGAATTTTGCTCTAATTCTCTCTCGGTTTTCTTTACAAGATTGCCTCATCATAATTTGTAGCTTGTTCTTACAAGATTATTCGATTTGTGGTATGACTGTAATATTTTGTATAGTAATACACTTGTACAATGATTAATTACCAATCACTAGGTATACCAAGCTAAGCTTGGCCTAGTGAAAAGGAATCACCTTCTAACCATGATGTTGGGGTTCAATTCCCCATTAGTGACAATTTGTGGAGTGAGATTCCCTTACCTTCCCCACTCTGTCAAATTGTCTAGCCCGCTAACCCGGGCCAAGTTGACCCATGAGGGGTTTTGACTCGATACGACCCTTCATCTTACCCAAAAAAAAAAAAAAAAAAAAAAAAAAAAAAAAAAAAAAAAAAAACCAACCAACCCACTAGGTATAACTTATAATGAATTGGATTGAGAGAAACAGAGCAATCTTTTTAATATACATGGAATTCATATCTTGAATCTCACTAACATAGTATAAAAACTAATTATATATTTTATTCTTTAAGTTAATATTTAAAGTTTATAGGCTACATATAGAATTATCCTTTTATTAAATTAATCATTTAACATGATTTTAAAGTCAATATAATACTCCGTAAGAAGATTATAAGTTCAAATCACTGACATTTAGATGGTAATAGACTAGTAGCCTAGTAGGCGTAGATATCCATACCAAATTATGAAAAAAGAGATACTCGTAGAAAAGTCTTTAACAGCCAAATAAAGCGGCTATATGAAAATTTGCAACCATTGGGATGAGCAGCCGCCTAGCATGGAACGAAACCAAAATGAATTGTTATTAGCACAAAAACCATGCATTCATCGGTAATAAGCATATATTAGTAACATTCCCTTTAGCTTTTTTTCTTTTCTTAGAGTTCAAGTAATTTCTAGAGAGTTACTCCGCATAATTAGCAACATTTACACTAGTCTTGCTCTCAGCTCGTTAAGTCATTATATATACGTCTTATGTTCTCTCTCTCTCTCTTTTTTTTTTTCAAAGGAGTTTTAGAGGATACTAAATTTCATTACTTAAAGGTATACGATATCTATAATTGACAATTAACGATAATGAAAACGAATTTAACAAAATCAAACAAGAATTAATCGGGAAAGGCTAAGAATCCAAATACATAAATATAACTATTCGGCACATTCTCGATTCGTTGTCTCATACAACTTTTTGAGTGGATCCGTTGTCACTTCGCAATTTTTTGAGAAATTAAATTCTTGTGCTGATTCCGTAACCCGAATCGAAGCCATAATCAATCATAGTCTCGCACACCCGGAGACCAAATTAAACACAAATAAAACCTTGTCTTTCGAAGAAGTCCGAAAAACCTTGTCTTTCGAAGGTGATCGAAAAAACCTTGTTTTTCAAAGGAGATAAACCCTTCCTTTTGCGGGACACATTTTTGTTACCTAAGAAACAAAAGGCTTAAAAGAAAATAAAGATTGGGGCTTTCTACCGGGGAAATCCGATGTAAACCCCTTTAAAATTGACAATGGAGGCTAGAGTTTAGGAGAGAGAAGAGAGAGAGGAGGGTAGGGTTTTTTTTTAATTTTGTGACATAATTGTCTTCTGTTCTCTTTTAATTATGTTTGAACACGTATATTGAGGGATATAATTAGTTAAGGTAGATTTTATAGTAGAGAATGAATAATAAGAATAACGAATGAATTAATTGTAGTTAGTATTTAGTAAGACGAATTACATAACATAAATTTCGAAGAGATCGCGAGTGAGAGAGAAAGAGATTAATAGAGAAATTTCCATCACACATGTTAAGTGCATGAAATTTCAAGTACTAACAAGTATTTTCTGGATATCCTAGAAAAAATTATATGAATATAAATTTTCCAACTGAACTATTGTAGCTATTGTATTGATTTACATAAGATGTTAAATTTGGCATGTCTAAGACCAAAAGTATAGATATTATTGAAAATATCAATACTGGTTTTACCTATAAACGTTATGGGGGAGTACATTTTATGGAGTATACTATGTAAATACATATTTTTTGAGTAACAACCTTTAATTCCTAAATAATTTGTATTACAAAATTTTTTGTACACATCCAATGTACAGTAATACTCCCTCCATTTTTAAATACTTGCTCCCTTTCTCCATGTACAGAGTTTTAGGAGAAATTGGAGAAAGTAATAAAATAGGGAGGTAGTGGGGTAGGTTAAAGAATAAAAAAAACTGTAAAAAACAATAGTTGAGAGAATCAGAGAAGAGAGAATATGAAATCAATAAAATATGATTTATGTTGGATCTACTAGTTGAAAGAAATGAATTAAATATCGTAAAAGCTTTCCAAATACTCCCCCGTTTTTAAATATTTGCTCCACTTTCCTTTTTCGGCCGGTTTTAAATACTTGCTCCATTTCCTTATTTGGAAATCTTTCACAATATTTAATTCATTTTTCTTACCTAGTGGACCCAATATAAATCATATTTTATTAATTTTATATTCTCTCTCCTCCGATTCTCTCAACTACTTTTGCTTTTTACAATTTTTTATTCTTCCCCCTACCCCACTACCTCTATATTTTATTACTTTCTCCTATTATTCCTGAAACTCCGCACATGGAGAAATGGAGCAAGTATTTAAAAACGGAGAGAGTAAGGAAATGGAGCAAGTATTTAAAAACGGCCTAAAATTAAAAGTGAAGCAAATATTTAAAAACGGAGGGAGTATTACATTAGTATCACAAAAAATTTTGATGCATCTGATATACAGTAATTACTATACATCGAGGTAACTTATATTGAGTTTAGGGTAACTTTTAGACTTTTTGGGTAACTTTTATCATTAAAGCATAATTAACTTTTATTTATATCAGGGTATCTTATATATACTAAGTAACTTTCATTCATTATAGGGTAACTTTTGATCATTTTAAGGTAACTTTATAGTAGATTTACAATATTTTATTGTACATCCGATTTTTTCTTAAATGTTTGTCTTTGTATTATATCAATGGTATATTTTAAAACTTTGGTACATAAATAAAAAGTTTATTTTAGAATTCAATAAACAACCTGGGCATCGCATGAGACACCAAACTAGTACATATATAAATTTACTCTATTTACAAAAAAATGACTTGGTAAAAATCAATATATAATATTTGTTGAATTTCTATTTCTACTTCTCTTTATTGAATTAAATTGAAAATTATTTCTTTTAACTTCCATAACCTTATCATATGAGTATACTTTATATGGAATAATACTCGCTTGTCAAAATAAAATTTTCTTTTCTATCAAAAAAAGTATATATGGAGGAAGCCCAAGTTTATTAAAATAAACCTATTCTCAACAAATTTTCTCTTTTTATTAAAATAAACCATTCTCTACAAATTCTCTCTTTTTTTATATCTTATTTCTTGGAAAAAGAACAGAGAATGAGATCATAACCAAAAAAAATTTATTACACGCAAATAGTCTAACAATATATATGGAGGAAGCCCAAGTTTATTTAAATAAATTAACTACTTTATCAAGTAATCAATAACTATGGGACCATATTTAATGAAAAAGTTAATTATTTACAAAAATATTATGTGATAAACAAAAAATGTTTATCTCGTAGATAAACTTGTATTTTCTGCTATTATTATATATGGTCGTATTTTAAAATATTACATTTATTTCGCTTAAAAGTTGAATTAAAGAATTTATCAACTACGTTATTCGAACTCGGAGTAGATTTCCCAAACAAAGATGATGAAGAAACATAGCTAGCTATACATATACTAGTACTATATACTAAGTTATAGATCTTCCAAAAGAAAGATATATAAAATAAAGATAAAAAGAGGGATGTAAAAGAGACATGAACATTAATTGTAGCTTAACATGTTCATCTGTAATACGGTTGTCCATCTTAGATCTCAATTAAAAACCACTAAAATTTCAGTCTTTGCCTTCGACTTAGCAAACTAATTCCTCTATATGCGACCATTATCACTACTAGGATGTAACAACAAACCTTAATTAGCATAACTAGAATCTCTAAATTAACAATTTACAGGAGATAATGTAAAGTCTTATTCACGTAATATCCAAGCAAAGCAACATTAAATTATTTAGTAGTTTCTAAACTTGGATGCACAAGTCTACTAATATAATATACTATGTTTTAGTTCATCAAGGATGATTTAATTCTTGGCATAAAGAGAAATTGTTGTGTAATCTTCTTTCAAATAGGAGTGCCACATAAGCTTACTTCATGTTAATAAGAATTTCAAAAGCGGTGTTATTTATGTATTTTTTATATGGAGACCCAATTGAAGGAATAAGAGAAATCTATCAAATGATTCTCATAAGATTTGATATGTAGACCACAGGGATCTAAGATGAGGAGATATGCGACCTAAATCTCTTTGCTTATAGTAACACAATCATTATAGTCGTATAGATAGTCTAGTTAGGAGTCGGGTTTAGAAGGTTCATTCATCTTACCTAATTTGTTTCAATTAAAATCTAACATCTACATACTAGTGTGAAGAATTTACATAAGACATTTTGTTCTTCAACATAAGACACTTTGATTTATGATGCAACCTTAATTTCAAAAGTTTTTTATGAAAAAAACTCAAAACATCTAGGTAAGATATCAGCTTTGTGGAGATCACAATTAAGGATGTTAATTAGTTGATGAGTTCAACACAGGCTAATGGTTATTTTTTCGGCTTGCAACACTTGTTATCGAGCTCAAATTTAAAGTTCATTTTCATAAGTTGAGTTGAACATATAAGCTAGTGGTTGCTCGGCTTGCAATTAAGCTCAGGCTTCAAACTTAAAAGTTCATTTTAACTCAATAAACCAGGTAAATACACAATCTTGTTAACTACAACGCATAAAATTTTCCCAAATTAGTCGAGTTGCTATTTGCCTATTTCTACTAATCATCTTTCAAAAATCTTCACAAAAGTAACAACGAGACCTTTGAGAAGACATTTTAAAAGTTGAAAACTTTATTAAAATTTCTTTAAAAAGAGAAAATGCAGGATTTGGTGGAGCCAGTGGCAATGATAATCAAATGATTAAAATGAATCAAAGAATGATTAAAAGCACCTTCTAATGGCAGGTGCCATAAAATCATAATGCAACAACAAGTATATAATGTTAATTATATATAAATATATGAAATAAAATTCAGATACAATACTTATTTGTATATGACAATCATACATCTAAACAACTTGAATAGAAGAATTTCTATATATACATTGTATAATATTATGGTATAATATTATGAGTACAAGAATATTTTTTGAATTATTAAATGTTTAATAAAATTCTTTGAGCTCTTCTATGAGAAGTTAATTCACATGTTAGTCTCATGCATCTCTTAAGGGCAATCTTCCCCTTATTTAAACCCCTCTTACCACCTCCCCCATTCTCACTACACCCATTTCTCCAACCAAGCAATTAACCATCTCTCTCCCTCTCTCTCTCTCTCTTTCTCTCTCTAAAAACTCGTTCGTGATTTCTCTCTCCTCTTATTATTGCTAATACATCTCCTTTAGTCCTTTGAACACCTTTGATATACAAACAACCTAACTAATACTTCAACTCTACTAATTATATTACCATTATGAATCCGGTAAGCAATGCCGCTTTCATAGCCAAAACCACCTCGGCCAACCACGAAGAATTCTTCGCTAAGCGATGTGTGTGGGTGAATGGACCGGTGGTAGTTGGTGCTGGCCCTTCAGGGTTAGCAGTGGCTGCAGGGCTTAAGGAACAAGGTGTCCCCTTTATCGTGCTTGAGCGAGCCAACTGCATTGCCTCGCTATGGCAAATACGTACCTATAACCGCCTTAAGCTTCACCTTCCTAAGCAATTCTGTCAGCTTCCTAATTTCCCTTTCCCTGATGACTACCCTGAATACCCTTCAAAAGACCAGTTCATAAACTACCTTGAGTCTTACGCTAAGAAATTCGACATACAACCTCAGTTCAATGAGTCAGTGCAGTCTGCTGAGTATGATGAAACATGTGGTCTTTGGAGGATTAAGACCGCTTTGGGTGCTGATAACTGCACCAACAAGCGCGAGGTTGAGTATATATGCCGGTGGATTGTGGTTGCCACCGGCGAAAATGCTGAAAAGGTGGTGCCCAAGTTTTTTGGGTTCCATGAATTTGGTGGTGATATTATCCATGCATGTGAGTACAAATCTGGTGAGCAATACCGCGGCAAAAAAGTTATGGTTGTAGGGTGTGGGAATTCTGGGATGGAAGTTTCTCTTGATCTTTGTAACCATGATGTTCAACCCTTACTTTGTGTTCGTAGCTCGGTAAGAACATAAACTGAAAAAAACTTTGAATTCTTAAGAAAAATATGTGTTAGGCTTAAACTGACCAAGTAAAATTTATTTGAATTTCAACAGGTTCATGTACTGCCTAAAGACGTACTGGGGAAATCGACATTCGAGTTGGCAATGACACTATTGAGGTGGTTCTCACTGCGTACAGTTGATAAGATACTGCTGTTTCTAGCAAGTTTATTGCTCGGAAACACAGACAAATACGGTCTAAAAAGGCCGGAAGTTGGTCCAATGGAGCTGAAGAATACAGAAGGAAAGACCCCAGTGTTGGACCTTGGTACATTTGGTAAAATCAGATCAGGACAGATTAAGGTTGTTCCTGGTATCAAGAGATTTGCCAGAGGTAAAGTCGCCTTTGTCGATGGAGAGATTCGTGAGGTCGATTCCGTTATCCTCGCTACTGGGTACCGCAGCAACGTTCCCCTATGGCTGAAGGTGAGGATCAAAATTCATTCAAGTCATTTTTTTATAAGATTTTTTCATGTCTGGTAACTGAGATTTTCTTGGATTTTTTTTTCTTTCTTTAAACTGTTAGTTATCATAGGATAAAAACAGAGGCTGCTATATTTTTCTTCCTTTTTACTTACATTTTGTCTTTCACAAAAATAAATTCTTATTTTTTAACTAGTAGATCTGAATTTCAAGGAAAAAAATTAAAATGATATAAAAATGACTGCCAGTTTGGATCTTAAAATCAAGGGAATAAAATTAATGGTGGGTTTGTCAAACATTTAAATAATGACCTTAGCCATGTAACTTAAGCACCCCAACCGTAGGATGTTGGAGTCTTGTCTGGTTTGACTTTACAGAAGTTATTACAGCATTTTTCTGAAGAATTGTCAACTGATTTCTTTTTTCATTCTTGCTTCTTTAGGAAAGTGATTTCTTTACCAAAAATGGATTCCCGAAAGCGCCATTCCCCAATGGCTGGAAAGGAAATGCCGGATTATACGCAGCCGGGTTCACAAAACGAGGATTATCCGGTGCATCAGAAGATGCCATCAGAGTAGCAGAAGACATTGGAAAAATCTGGAAAGAAGAAACCAAGCAAAAGAAGCCTCCTGCTGCTTGTCATAGGCGGTGTATTTCGCAGTTTTAAGATAACAGCAGCAAATACAACTAAAACTTGCGAAACTAAACATTGTTCAGATAACTTCAAATTCTTTTTTTACTTCTTTTTTGTGGATTTTTGTCTGATTTAGGCAGTTGTTCAGTTCTGATAAAACTACACAAATCAGGTTGCATAGACATTTTATTTAGGAACACAAAGCTCACAAAGCAGCCCTCTTCCTTAAAAGAACCCAGTCTCTAAATATTAGGGGCACCTTTTTGTATAGAGGAAGATGAGGCTTTTTACTTTTTTTTTTTTATTTATTTTTCTCTTTACTGTGTGAAATACCTTGGTGTAACAATGAAAAATTATAATCAAATTTATAATTGCCTCTTATACATAATATATTTATTGGAGAACTTCATTTCTATCAGATTCTTGATGACCAGATTTGATAGTATCAGACATTCAGACTAATAGAACTGACTTGACATGATTGACCGAACTGGCGAACTCGATTATAAAAGTTAAACTAAATTGTAACCAAGATTACATGTAACAACGATTATGACTCAAATTGAAAACTCATGTTACCAACACTGATTAGTGATGAACTGATTATCATACCAGCCTAGATCTTGACTCCAACCGACCTGAAAATGACCTGAATGGCAGCATATCACTTAACTAAGCTCCAAACTAGACATTACTATCATCGAGCAACTTATCTTCTTAACCAGACGAAAAAGAATAAAAACACTAAAAGTTTACAGTGTACCAGTGGGTAGAAGCCTCAAAGATAGATATGAACAGCTTGGACATGAATGCAACTAAAGATGGGCAATACCTGAACAGAAGAGGGGCTGGCCCATTCCGTTCAGTAAGACCCATGGTTATTCTGTGCCTGAGAAAGACTGTCAGTTCAAGCTTGATAGTGATCTTAAGGTGGAAACCAAGCAAACACTAGGGTAGTAATGTCTCTGATGTTGCATGTCACATGCTACAGAGCCCACCAAAATTTTTTGACATTCATCTATGGACAGTCCCAAGTGCAGAAAATTTCCCAGTCAGAAAGTGATGCAGCTGATTCAGAGTTCCCACCTGCTATTACATTTTATGCATTCCATTCCCCACCTGTCTCTAAAAATAGAATGTTTTTCACCTCCCTATAGTCGACCGAAACAAGAAAAATCATCAATTTCGTGTTTATGAGGAAGTCAGTACACAGGTAAATAAATGCAGATAGAATTTAAACTCAAGGTATGGGGTATAAATTTCTAAAGGCCATATATATCATTCTGGGTGTTAAATCATTTCAGTTGTAAGAATTCCTATTGGATTAAAACTGATGTACTCGGATTCCACCCCCATCCCAAAGTAGTTGTCAACTAAAGAATGAAAACTATCCCCTTTGCATGCTCGCAGTCAAGCTCACAGCAAAATCTCTCAATCCAGAAGTTATATATGACTTCAGTTGTAGGAGCGCTTATCGGATGCACTTTTAAACTATTCTAGAAACTGACTAATTAAATTACGATAGCATATTTAGATTAATCATTTCTCATAGACTCCACAATAACAGCAAACAGAGCCATTTATCGTCGATAACTCCTGAGGACTACCTTGATCAGTTAACACCAGAGAAATATGAATATTTTACTTAGGAAGCTCCATGGTAAATTGATAAATGTACAAAGATTTTCAAAAAAAAAAACATTATAGCAACCCCAAACGATTTTTACCAATCAAGTTGCCCAACACCAATAAATTTGAGTATGGTCCAGCGTTAAATCCTTCATTTCACCTCAATTATTTGTAGCAGATCTTTGATAGTACGTCATGGGAATGGATAATTGACAATTCAATATAGACCCAAAATATGAAAATTCATCATAAAATAGCCTAGTCTAACACTTGAATACTCACTCATGTCTAAAACAAGTAGCCGAATATAGATAACACAAGCACCGACTTCATACTCTGGTTTTCTAACCTAAAGCTCACAGTTTATCAGTCAAACAGACCAACAGAAGCTTCTCAACTCTCCAATGAATGGTGTAAATACATCAGCCACTAAGATCCTTTCACCGACGTCACTCCTCATCCACAATTTCTCACTACTGAAAACAGAAAATTCCATGTTTTGTCCCATATTCCCAGAAAACGCCAATAACAGTATACAATAAATACTCCTATAATCAGTTTAACCGTCAGCCAACAAATATAATACAATCAAAATTATTCTTCTTTATTGTACAGACTTTACTTTAAATGATTACAAAAAATGGTAAACAAAGAAGAAGAAGAAACAACAGAAGACAGAAAATAAAAATGAATAAATTAATTTTAAAAAAGGGCAGTGTAGAAATAAAAGAACCCACATGAGACCCATGCTGTTTGACTCAAATCTGCAGAAGAGTTCACTCCATGTCTCCCTTCACAATCCTTTTACCACGACACATTAAAAACTTTGTCATAAAAATAAATGCTGAATTATAAACTTTGAACCTTCTATCTCTCAATGTCATCTAGTGCTTTCAGCTGCAGGTTATATGTATATCTCAGGAAAGGACAAAAGGCAATCTTTGACAATCAATTCTTCTTAACCAACTCTTTCTCGACCAGGTTTAATAATTCTTACGAAATAATATGATTCTACATTCAAGATATTGTTGTGAACGAGAATATATGGCTAGGAAAGCTGGCTAGATAAGCTAATAACATTACATAATCAATAAGCTTATTGATTGATTCAACAAACAAATCGCCTCCTGTTGAGGAAGGCCTGGACTTTGGAGGAGAGAGTGGCTAGAAATATTTTTTTACCTAAGTCTTCAATACAACATAAGACAGTCTACTAGCTAAGCAAGTCTATCCAAATGTCATAGCATGCACAAGACAGATTGACAACATTTGAGCAATGATAAGTTCAATGGATTGCATAAGGACCAAATCCTACCAAAACCAGACATATACAAATGCTGAATACTTCAAACTTCTACATCAGAAGTTGGCAACAGTACCACCTATTTTTGCTCAATAATGAAGTCTCTACCTAGTCTTTTTGGTTAAGGTCCAAGGTACATAGGCATTCGGTTCAACTTCTGCTGCTGAAAAGATGTTGGAGCAAGGCCGATAACAACAATTTATATAGTTTTTGAGATTTTTGACACTAAGGTAGTTTTCAAATTTTTATACTTCCTACGTTTTTTTATTTTAAATCACAACATTTGGATTTACACTTTTTACACACTCGTTTGATAGTCTTTTGTGATTTATACATTAAAATAATAGTCATGTAGGATCTTGTTAGAGTTGTCCCAAAATATGCTTTCATAACATCAACTTATTCTAATTTTTACACGATATAACTTAAGGTAATTATGTTATAAAATGTGCATTGACAAGCGTGAAATCTCCAACATTGCAATTAAAACAAAATAGAGAAAGAATTACTGTAATACAAATTGTATTTGTCTGAAATATCAATTTGTACATCCAAACTACATATCACTGATTAAGAACAACTAAAAATGCCATACAGACATACAGTTCTACAAACTCTGATACCTTAAAAAGCAATCCTCTAAAATCTATCAAATTTCATGCTGAAGCAGGGTATTTTTATTGGCACATGATATTAACATTCCCTCTCAACAGTGTATTAGAAATTCTTCAATTCTTTTCCTCCATTTCCTAATTCAGATTTTGATACCTAAGCTAGCAAAACAACAAAATCTCAACCTCCCATTTTTTCCCCTTGATGCATTCCCAACCATTCATCTAAGAGGTGGACCAACCATATTTTACACCCCATCTCCTCGACCTCACCCCAACTGAACTCAGTTCCGATTCTTCAAAAATATTAGAGATAAACTTGAAGCCAGCTAATTTGAAATCTCTTCTGATTATAGAGACAGGCACGTAGAGAACTGAACTAGCAAAAAGGGTCTATTTTGAAGAATTTGGGGTTGGATATGGAATAAGTATTGTCAATAAGACAATGCTCATTTGGCTAAGATGAGACTAATCAATAGGAATATAAGGCTCGAACTCTTATTCCCATGTTTTTGTCAGCAGGGGATGCCCGGATCTAGACCTAGCATTCTAACAGTCAAAGGACAATCTTGTTATTGGTGAAAAGAAGGATGGTGAGTATTGGTAAGAGTACTTCTATTAAATAGTTATTTATCAGCAAATTAAGCAGAATTTCAACAGTATCTTAAATAACATCAAAAATCCCTTGTAAATAGCTTTTGAAACGCCAGTTTCCAATCTGCATGCTCAAATAATTATGCCACAATGGGAAATTAAAGTGTTTCACCTAGATGGTATTTCCTTCATACTGAAAGGTTTCTTTCTTTAGTTATTTTCACAAGTTCACCATTAATAATATAACACATTAATGGCAGGCACATAGGCCTTAACACAACTAAACAATCGCTGCCAGCATATGATTACATAAAACTGTCAATTACATCCACACTTGTGTCTTAGCATTCAGTACAAAAAATTAGAATTTATATGCGGAGAACATTTACAGTGAGTATTTTCAATTGCAGATTCAGAGGACTTTAAATTATGGATCATAATAAAGAATACACAGAAAAACAGGTTCAAACAGGACATGGACACTAATCATGAATTCATGACAGAATTTGGGAAAAGAAATTGTGATAGCATAATGTGCTTTTAGAAGATAAGCCTTTCTATGTACAAGTAAAACTAACCAATAAAAAAAAGTAGTACAGCTGCATAACTAGGCCAAAACGGAAAAAAATACTTTTCCAGAAGAATGTTTCATGCTACACATTGGATTAACTGACCTAGATTAATGAACTCACATGCTAAACCTCTGGATAAGCAGAATTGTTCTGTTTAATAATATATTATCCACTCCTTGATCTGGAAATCATCTTGTCAATTTCACCAGTGTTATTGTACATCTCAACAAGTTTCCTTGCGTATGAAGGTACATGCTTAGTGGCCCTGGTTTCAATGCATATTTTTAGTACCATGTGTACAATAATCCCTTTAAGGATTAGGACAATATATTAAATACTCACGGACTCACCTCTCCTTCCCCCAGGCACGATTTACATGCAGGTAGTTCCGAATGGTATGATAATCAAGTGAGTAACGGGCAAACTCCAAACCTTTTGGCCCAATCTGGATAAAGAAATAAGTGAAAAATGGCCATTGCTAGTACCTGTAACCCTAAAGGTGTAATGAAGGATACTTACAAAGTTAAGGACAGCTGAAATCAGATTTCCAATAAATTTTGGAGCAGGCTGAGAAGGCCCCATCCCTGCAAAAAAGGAGGAAAATTAGCTAGAGTCAATCAACTTCAAATTCTGCTACTGGAGAAGGATATGCATTAAGCTGTAAGAACTTATAAATCAAAAAGCCTATATTCCCTCTAAGCCATTGGATCCCCAGAAACACCACTATTCTCCAAAGGATATAAAAATAATAATAATAAAAAAAATAAATAAAAAATAAAAAAAGGTCTTTCATCCTTTTCTTTTTTTCTAGATTCATCAAAATTCTGAAAGTGCAATAGATTTTTGTTTCAGCAAAATGGCCAATAATTTTACGTTACGTTTCAGCAATTATATAGAATAACACTAACACTCCTTTCCCTTAGCTTGTGAAGTAAAAGACAATGATTGTGGCTCTCATAGCTCAACACCATATAATACATACCAAATTTAGCATCATCATCTGCTTTAACAGTCTCCACTACAAATGGACGCCTATTTCCCTGAACACCAGAATTAGAACAAAAACCCAGTTGTTGAGAAATTTACGAAAACAAAAAACGCTCTAAAACAGCTTGAAGATAGTTTGGAACGTACACTGCTCATAGTGGGAGTAATTTCTATGAGGTTTTCAATGAGGCTCAACATCTCTCTACCACGTTCATTCCTGTAATAAATGACAACATTTATAAGAAAAAAAGATCTAATTTTGTTGCTTTTATATCAGAGACTATTTATCACAAACCACAGTTACAGAAGAAAACATGCCTTGTAAGCATGCATGAACTGAAAAGACAATTAAGAAAGGGGGGTGGGGAGTGTGGTGAATGGTGAGGTATATAGGAGAAATTATATGATCCTTAAAATGTGGGACGGATATATTGGAAAATACTAACATTCCTTACCACACTTAAAATAGAAATAAAAGCATACGCAAGAAAATGCTAAGCTTTATTTATAATAACTAGGAAGGATGTTTTCCTTCCTTTCGAAATCATTGTGGACAAGCATTCAACTGCTAAAGTCTACACACCCACTGCCACTGCACTAAGCATGCTTAGTTTCTTTGTATTTGATAAAGTTTACTGTGTTAGTTTTCCTTACTAACCAACTTTTACAGGGTTTACTTGAACCCTTACTGAATGTAAGATAGTTCCAACCCTTTTTTCTATAGGGTAAGGGGGGAAGGGGGTCAACGGGTATTCTAAGCATGTAGCCTACGATATCTGAGACACAACTGAGGAGGAAATTTCACTCACCTTACAGTGACATACTGTGGATGTTGTGTCATGCTGGTGCCAGAATACTTTGGAACTCCCATATATCCTACTACCAAATCCTAATACCACATGAAAATTTCAAATATCAATATAAGATACAAACTTGAACGTATCTTTCAAAAATAAACAAACAGTATTCTGATTAATCAATATTCATAACCATACCCAGTTAAAAAGAAAAAAGTAACTATAAAAAATTACTAAACAAGTATAACTCATACACACAAAAAAGTAACATGATTATGTTAAGACCTATAGCTCAACATCTTTCTGACAAATAGATACTCACCGCCAATGCATTTGTGTAGTCAAAACAACTGCAGGAAGACAGTCACATATCAGAATGATTGGATGGAAGAAATTTTGGAAGCATACACTGCATAGTTTATAGCAGAATACAAGATAAAATTAGTCATTACAGCAACAAGACATGTAGCTAGCCACTTAGCCATTACCTATAGCAGGATGGGGCAATGACATCAACCAAATCATTGGCTGGTAGACAGAAGTATGGGACCTGTTTGATATAGAAGATTAGACTATATAGGTAGTGCATAAACCAAGATGATATCTCATGATGCTGATGGTTCAAGAATTTCATCTTACTTCTTCAATATGGCCATCCAAATGCTTCAAATGGACCTAGCATAATCAATGAAAGATTGTATTAATGGAGGATACTAGTAGCTACTTATTTCTGCTCAGTCTATCTTCAGCAAGAAACCTAAACAAAGTTAGAATACCAAGCAAGAAAACGAGAGCCACTGAACCTTTGTCAAGAAATGTGAATGAGCACATTTTAAGGTCAGCAGCAGCACATGAACATGGAAATTCACAACAATTCGGCGAATAAATTAATGAAAATATTAGAACCTTGTAATCTTGCATGAATTCATAATGAAGCACTGTGTCTGGGTCGCTGCTTGCAGCTCTTAAAAACTTGTCCAGTCCTTCTCGTGTTCCATTGTCCACTGTTGACAAGAGAGGGTGAAAAACACAGATAACCTATCTGCCCACAATTTTCAGATAAGGACACTTAATGTGACCTAAGCTCACAGATATGGAAGCTCCTGATCAATTTAGAATGAACAAAAATGGCATCAATCTAATCTAATGAAAAGCCAACAAGCATGTGTAGCTCAAAGTTTCATGTAATGGCACCATGTACTGAAATTATGGGGCCAATAATGAATTGATCAGCATCTCAGATAATAAAACAATTAAAACATCTAAGACTATGTTCTTTTCACCTGGAATAGTGTTTTGGACTAGATTTTTTAAGGTATGGTTTGGACTAATATGAAATTTTCTGTTCTACTCTTGTCTAATATTATCTCCCACTTTGACTGAACTTTGACCCTAAATTCAAGTTAATAGAAAGACAAAAAAATTATCAAATGGGATCTTGTTAGATCTACCTCAATGTGTGTTTTCAAAATATCTATTCGGAATTAAAGATACTTAATAAATGGAAAAAAGAGGTTTGAATCTCTTTGGTCAGGTTGAATATGGTTTGACTTTGACAAGAAATATAAGTTCGTGAAGACATGACAGCTATGTTACACAGACTAAACATTATATATCAAGTAGCTGTGTTGGTCTGTTGGATAATCAATACATAGATGTGGATAGGACACTTCAACCCTAAGCCAAGTCGGACACTTGGATACATACTTGTGTCAGACATGGGTACCCAAGTACGAGCAACATAGGAAGAGAGTATATCCTAAACCATAAAGCTACTGCTCAAATGAAGATGACAACAGAACACAGATTTTCTAACAGGGGTTGAGTAAAAACCTAAGCATACTGATTCAAACCCTCTCCATATAACACAAAAATAAAAATGATAATAAAAATTAAATATAAACCCATCCCAAAAAAGTCCTGACATAAGATCACTCACCGCAATTGGTGCCAAGAATATACAGTTTTTCCAAATTCAAATATTTCTCCACCGATCTCAGTGCTGCAGTTAAGTTATCCTGCATATCAGTCCTAAGTCATGAGAAATCATATGAAGATAAAGCTTGCTAAGTTCTGGAGGAGAACACACCTTGCACTTGACAGCCAACACCACAGAAGAGAAGACGCTTTACACCAGATGCCTGTCAGATCCAAAACATTACTAGATAAATTCTGCACGTTCAAGGATTCCCATTTTCTTACTTATATTAGAATAACATTAGAACACTACTCCCTCTATTTCAAAGTGATTTTCCCAGTTGTCATTAGTGCATTACACAAATATGAGACATATAAGCACGATTCCATACTAAATTATAGTGGAGCATTATATTACTAATCATGTGATAAGGTATGAGTAATATTTACAACACTAGAAAACAACAAACTTGTATTCATAGTTCCATCCATACTTATGCCTTGTTTAGTCCTTCTCTTTTGTATTTAGCTAAGTCTAAAAGGTATATCAAAAGGTAGTACACATCAATATATTTCTCAACACAATGTAGGTTTTGCCTTTGCTTAGAAGCAAACATCTTCTTAACATATTTTACTTGAAGAACTTGGGAAAATCGAGGAAAAAGAAATACTTTGCTAAAGCTATTAAAAACTTATCAGGCACCTCAACTAGGGCAAGTGTGTCAAGATTTGGAGACAAAGTTGGCTTAACACCTTTCGCTGCAATTACTTCATCTGGTGTCCTGTTCAACAGGGGGGAAAAAAATAAACGACAAGCTGAAAATACAAGCAAACAGCTGATATAAGCAACAAGGGTGCGCAAAGAAATTTTATCTTAAAGTTAGGATGTCTGATCCAATTTTTATATCTGAATTTGTTGGATTGGATTCAGATTGCATTTGAAAACATTCGGATATGGTTTGAAAATTATTTTTAAAATAAGACAGAAAAAGCAAAAGCCTAGCATTGCAAGCACCATGCCCCACTGGCAACCTCATACATTACACAGTCAGCTAAATTATTTGACGTTATTATATACTCCATAATATGCTAAATTGTTGTACAAATTTCCTTTCACTTGGTATTTTTCATATAAATCAAGTTTTTCTTTTGTTTTGGCAATCATTGAAGTTGACAAACATTAAACTCTAGAAATTTAGCAAGTAACAAGAACACTAGGGGGGAGGGGAACACTTAATTGAGTTCTGATCTGATATCTGGTCAAAATTTTGATCCAAAATATTTGGATATTTGAAAATACGAACTGTATAGGATATCCCGTTTGGCCATCCCTAATATGCAATGCAGAATAAATTTCCAAAGAAAATCATTGATAGCATAGCATTTAATGAAAATACCTAGCTAATACAGGCCTTGGACTGAATCTATCCTCTGGATCACTGCAAAGAAAAACATGGACAGTTAGAGCACTAGTGATCATGAAAACAAAATAAAACCACAAGTTGCTATTAAGCTACACATTTACCTCTGCACGCAGATAACTGCTTCAACCAAGCCTGCTTTAAGCATTTCAACAGCAATAGTTGTCACTATACCCGTCCACTGTGCTCCTGTTAATAGCAAAATCAAACACCAGTCCATCAGAATAGGAATACTCTCGGTATTGCAAAAAAGCCACAACCACCCCACCTCACCCCCCCCCCCCCACCCCCACCACAAAAAAATAAATTAATAAATAAATAAATACATTGAGGACAGGCTTTAATTACCAAAGAATATATCTACATTTTAATTGAGCAACAAGTTGCTGTTCAAGGCAATCTGCCAATTCAACAAAACAACAAAGAAGTAGTCTACCACAAAATGAACTTCATCACCAACTTACATCATTTGATACATATTTAAATGACTTTATTTTAGATCAATAAAATTTCATAATGGAAAATTTGTGAGGTATAAGGGAGCTAAAATATCAATTTCTTCTTTTCTTGTAAAGAACCAGAAAACAGGAACAACCAGCTTCAATCATATTGAAATAGACAAGATGGTCAGAAAATTGATAGATACATCATTGATCAGTATTAAAGTCTTCAATGTTTAGCAAAGCCATGGCATCATTCAGAGGATAATAGTTACCTTCGACAGGTTTTATTTTACGAGCATACAATAGATCCTCATAGACTCCTAGATATGTCTCATCAAGGGAATCCTCTTTCCTGCCTCTCCCATGGACCAGGGGCTCCAAAGTCTAGGAAATAAAAGAAAGCAAATTAGCTAATCAGAATGGATTTGTATAGCAGAGCATGTGAAGACACTTAAGACTTGCAAAAAAATGATGGAATTCTATGTCAGTCACTGTGAAGTGACCTGAGAAAGTGTAAAAGAATGTCCACTTTAGTAATTAATACTAACTTTTAAGGTAGTTCTGCTCCAGGTATGAGAGCAAGAATCTGAAAGGATGAAGATAACAGACCAATCATCAAAGATAAAAGGAACAAAATGTAGCAAGAATTGCCATATGCCCACTTTACTGATTTAACTCTGGTTGATTAATCTAGTATCATAAACAGCTCAAACATTTTCATGCTGTTAACATTCAGATTCTAATTCAGCTCTATATGGCAAGAAAAAAGTAGCTTATAGTTTTCTCAGAAAAGTCACTTGTAAAAAGCTAGATCAAAAGTTAAAGATGGAGAGAACACCTTCATCAGTCAATGCATATATGCCACTAGTCAATCATTGGGAGCTCTTATTTCCTTATTACATTGAGGAAACTATGGAAATTTAGCTAATAAAATTCCTTTTCTATCATAAACCATGATCTAAACAGATTAAACTAGCTATAGCCCAAATTTCGATACCTAAGACTCTTAGTTAGCACTATGGGACATGATTAAAGCAGTAGGGAGGGGTGAAAATGAAACAAGACTACCCTTAAGGGACTTAAGCTTGGCTACGTGAAAGTACAATCAAAATGCAACTTGCAAGACTTAATTTAAGCTTAAATACAAGCTAATTTTTTAATTAATATTTCAACCACAAGTCTACGCTAGAGGTTAAAGTACCAAGATTGGTTTTATATTCCATCACACTCCCTCACATCACACTCCCTCACATGAGAGCTTTTTGGGCTTAAAGTGTGGATGCAAGGCCTTCTAGTCATGCCCAACACTAAATATATCACTTTAAAAATAGAAGGTGGATAAGATGAAGTCATATATTTTTTGTCATGTTGTTTCTTGATACCATGTCAAAGGACTAAAGTCTTATTCTCTAAACCTTATTTTGGTTAAACTAAAACTATTTTGGCTAAAATTAAATTAATTTTACTGAATCTAAATTATTTGTAATCATTAAAACTTTTTTTTATTGGTTCTTTGTTATTTTTGTTCTTTATATTTACTAAATTTTAATGATTAAAACTTAGTGTTAATGAAAAGAGCTTAATTTTGCTGAATTAAACTTATTTTTACTCAACATAAATTATTTTTTACAGAGCCTAAATTATTTTTACTGAATATTCAAAAGCTCATGAATTAGGATAATTTTCGAAAAGCATACTTTTGCGAAGGGTCAGGACATGGAGTTAAGGGCAACAAGTAACAAACTTGTGAAAGTAGATAATATCAGCGAATATACCCATGATAAATCAATAGTTAGTTGATTTTAGATATGGGGAATCATGATTTTGATGTAAGGTTTTGTTTTGGGAACGGTCACAATATTATGAAAACAAAAATGATGTATTGATCACAGGCGGTGTTAAGGTTGTCGCAGTACAAATTTAATTTCAAAGTCTTTATAGGATTTTATAATAATTATATGCTACTGTATAATAGTAGTTACTATTAGAGTAGACTATTAGAGGCACACATCAATTATTGAAGAGACATGGGAAATCTTTCACTATATCTCCAAATTGCAAGTAACTTTTGAGTGAAATACGGATGTACGGATGGTATAGGGTTGCAACGTTTGCTAAAACTAAGGTGGCCGACGCACGCATCATAGCTAGCCATATTCTGGAATCTTTTTAAATTTGGCTTTATGTTACAACTTTAGTTTTAAATGGTATAATTGTCTAAACATAATTTATAAGAGTTATCTCAAATTTTTTAAAAGGTAGAGAAAAAAAGGCCAAAAAAAAACAAGCCAAAAGGCTACAATGGTAAAAACAAAAGGAAAAAATACAAGAAAAACGTGACACATGTGATTTGCATGTATAAATGGGGGTATACATGTAAGTAAACATTTTAAGGGATATAGATGGCATAAAACTATTCATAAGTGTTTGGTTAAACTTTTAATAAGGTAGGGATAAAGATGGAGAGTTTTACAGCACCCCAATTTTGTTAATTGAAAATACTTCACAATACAGCTAAACTGAAACGATGCGTTAGTAATTTTGAACCATGTGAGGAACATCAACACATTGGTTATACATAAATCATTCAACGTGTTCGAGAACAAAAGAAATATGCAATATTAAGGCTTGAGAGGCAAATTCAAGTCCTATTTAATTCAATTCCTAGCATCAATTTACAGCACATACACAAATTATTATAACAGTAAACAAAGTAACATCTTAGCCTGTCAAAAAGGAGCCACTTGGTAATAATAACTACTGCAAAGTTTAACAATAAATAAAGAAGAGAAGGAGCATACTTCTATTCTAGACATGCCATCTCCCAAGAAAGCACATGCCTCCTTCACATGAGCAATGTAATAGGTATCACAAAGTCCACATCGACTGCGCCATAAAAATTATTATAAAAATAAAAAATAAATAAATATAATAATAAATGTGTTAATCTTTTCCCAATAAGTTAATTTGACCTGAAAACTGAAAATAATAACAGAGAAACAACAGTCACATTAATTCATTCCGTTTCAATATAATAAGCCACATATAACTAATAGGGTCAAACCCTTAAATCACTTTTATCGTCAGTTTTTCAAAAATTGAATATCGTTACAATCTTTCCAACAGGTTATTTGGGGATAAATCCACCGTAACATATGAACAATACTCGCAATTAATCCTTCAGTTTCAAAATAATAGGCCGCATTTCACTTTTATCACTATAGTGACACTTATTAAACTTATTTTTTTGTAATTTAACTTACTGTAACAGATAAACAATAGTACCAATGAAATCCTTCAGTATTAAAATAATAAAGTAGTCCACATTTTACCTTCAGTGTCAAACCCTCAATCACTAATATCATTAATTTCATATTAAACAACTAGAATTCAAAACTATTCGCAATTTCTCATTAAATTAAACTTATTTGATACTTGTAATATTATTAATTACATATATACCAGTAAATCGTAGAGGTGCCAGAAACTAACACGGTCCAAGTTGACTAACCAATGGATCAGATGGACTCAACCCAACCACTCGCGTAGTATTATTAATTATATACATACGAGTAAATCGTAGAGGTGCCAAAAACTAACACCGTCCAAGTTGACTAACCAATGAATCAGATGGACTCAACCCGAACACTCGATTTGACAGCTCTATTGATGATTTCTCTCCAAACAGCAATTTCAAACGAATTATGAGAAAAGAGGAGAGAGAAAGGCGAAACCTGCAGTGATCTTTAGCAGGGTAAGTACCACCAGGAGGAATTGGTCGAGATTTTTCTCTCCAATCAGGTCGGATTTTCACGGATTTTGGATTCGGAGATTTAGAATTATCTGTCAAAATTAATAATTAAAGTGTGCTAAGAATTGATAATTGCTGCCACCGGAAGATGAGAAGGAGGATTAGGGAAGAGAGAGAACCTGGAGATGAAGAACAAGCGAAGATAGTGGACGGAGTGAAGGAAAAGGAAGACATGAGCACGGTCGACATTGTCATTCCTCAGCGTTGCGATTGTGGTTGTGGTTGTCCTAATTTTGAAGTTACCATCTCCAATTCAAAGTTACTTTAAATTGTTGTGTGTTGTGTGTTGTGTGTCTTGGCCTCTTGGGTTCGTGCCAAAACGTTATCCAAGGTGGTTATGGCTGAGGTGTCAAAACCGAAGTGATCTGTAACTGAATTGAACTTAACCCGAATCTGAATTTTGACACCTCTATTCATGCCCTGGTTTGATGGCTTATGGGATCATGATTGGTTTTGTGTTTGAACTTTAAAGTTATTGTTTCATGTTGTCAAAATGCTAATATGTTTACCTCGATAAAGTTAGTCTATTACTTTGCAAACATTTCGATGCACTAGTTTTATATAATTAAATATAAATAAAAATTAGTTTTAAAAAGTTGTATTATGAAACTTTATAATAATACATATCTAACAATATATTTCATGATATAATATGTTTTTATTACGTTTGTAAAATGTTATAGTCAAAGTTCAAATATAAATAATGAAAAAAGTTTAACGTGTCAATTAGTATGGGATAGAGGAAGTACTCAAGCAGTTACTGTGTCTACAAAGTAAATTAGAACATACATCCTATTACATTGGTAATTTTGCTATTTTTCCTTACAATAAAAGCACATACTTGATGAACAAAAGCACATAATATTATCTTTAAAGCAGGTAACTAAGAAAAGCACGTAAACAACAATTAGAGACGAATAATAGCCAAAAAAGTATAAACATCACTACGAAAACATTTAACCTTTTTTAAAAATACATCTATCTATTATTATATAAAAACTCAAACCATTATAGCAACTCTAATGATTGTAGCAAGGGACTTGCTTGCAATTTTCTCTAGCTATTAGCTTGACCATTGGAGCTAAAAAATACAATTAGCTTAGCCAAGCTAATTTGTTTGAGAAAAAGTTTTCAAAATTTTTAGAGTGTAATATATTAAAATAATTAAATTTATAAAACTAATTTAGAAAGCCAAAATTATTAATTAGCAAGCTAGTAGCTAACCATTGGGGCACAATAATAGCTACAGACAGAATTAGCTTGAAATCATATGTGGCATGACAAGCTAATTTGACAATTAGCTTACCATTGGAGATTCTCTTAGCACCAAGTGACACCCCTTTTTTAGTCTCTCATTTAAAAAATATATATATATATATTATTGCTAATTTAATTTATGTATTGAATGGTGTTTCTTTTATATTCTCCATGAAGGGAGGTACTAAATGCAGGGTATGATTTTATCTAAATGCAAGATAACTTAATTTTTAATAAATTTTATATTTTCAATGATACCCTTGTTTTAATCTACCATCTTTAGGGGTGGCAATATCATCCAAACCCGATGGATAACCATCCACCCGATCCAAATATGTCGATGAAAATCCGAACTTAAGCGGGTGACAAATGGATGATGGATGAGTCGTGATTAGGGGATTTTCCTCGCCCAACCACAGTCTGCCACGTGGACCAATCAGGTCCTGTCATGTGTCCGCCACATGGACCTGCCAGGGTCTGCCACGTGTCAGGCAGTAATCAGTCCAGCATGGACCAATCATGCCACGCCACGTGGCCCATGACATGCCAACCTGGAAAACGGCTACCAAGGCCCGATTTCCGAGGCAAGGCCCAATCAGTCCTAGGTTTACCTAAAACCTAGTATTGGGCACACACTTCGAGGCTATAAATACAGTAATTAAGCCTCCATTTAACACATTCAGAATTAATTACTCTCACCTAGAGAAGCCTAAACACACGTGCATACTATTTCTAGACCAGACTTAGCATTATTTGCACCTCCCGATCACTCCTCCCCCTAGAGGAACCAGATCACCCCTCTCTATTTTCCGCACCATTTACTCCACATACAAATACTAACTTGATCGTCGGAGGCGGAGCTCCCACCACCCAGAGTCTCCGTTGTTTTGCAGGTACAGGAGCAAGGATCCAGTTTCGGAATTGTAACTCTCCCGCAGGACATCAGAAAACCCCGAAACAAGTCGGGTGACGGATCAGGTCGGATTCGGGTGATGATACATCCAACCCATCACCCGATTCATCCATCCACCCGTTAAATTTACATATATAAAAATAAAAATAAATACTTTTTTAATAATATAATGTCCATTTGCAAGGTTTAGGAAGTAACATGTGCTTTTAAGTTAATAAAACCAAGCAAGTATTAGAAAGATATATCAAAGTTTTAATTAATTTTTCACTTTTTTCAAATCTTTATCTTAATTGTGAAAGTGCAAAATTGTATTTATATATATTTTATTTCACTCGAATTATCACCCGATCCACCCATGGATGATGGATGGATCGGATGTGGATGAAGGTAAATTAGGTGGATGGATGGATTGGGTGACGGATGGATCATTGGTGGATGGAGGCAAATGAAGCATCACCTGACCCACCTCTGATCCATTACCATCCCTAACAATCTTCCACGCCATACCTATTTAATCACCCCTAACATTTTACTTGTAAACCTATCTCAAAGTCTTCAACCATTCATTTGTTCGAACTTTGTAAGGCTTGATGAATGATGATGAACGTCATTTTGACAATTTTCTAAGGTACTTACGTTAATATGACTATTGGACAAATTTAACTTCTATGAAATATTTTTAGACACCTTCATTTTCAAGATCCTGATTTAATTTCGGTAAAAAAAATTTCAATTCTTCATCCTACTACCGACTATGATTTCTGGGACCTTCAGTTTACTACTGGCTATAATTTTCGGGACCTTCAGTTTACTATCGGAATGAATTTTCGGGGCCCTTCACTGCCTACCGGTTATAATTTTCGGGGCCCTTTACCACCTAATGGTTATAATTTCCAAGGCCCTTCATTTTTTACCGAATGAATTACAACTTCATTGTAATGCATGACAATAAAATCAAATTCATTGTTCAAAACTTTCAACCTTAAAAATACAAAACACAGAAGATAGACACAGTTTTTGGGGTTAAATAATAAATATATGTCTTTTCCATTCATTGACATGTAAAAGTTTTCTCAACTCTTATCTTTGCTGTACGTAATTAGCGGAATTGCCAAAATATCATACTTAAAAAATTCAACAATAGGAAAGCTTTCAAGCTTGTTCCTAAATGTATCATAAAAGAGAGAATAGATAATATGAGATGAAAAAGGGATTCTTAATAATGAGGAGAGGAATTAAGTTGGGTTGTAAAACGGATAATATAGTCTATAATATATCTAAATATTATTTTTTAAATTATGCATTTAGGTTATTTTGTATTGCCTTATTTTTTAATATATCTAATTTTATCTCGATTTTACTTTACCAAATTTGTGCATTACACGGGCTGAAGACTAGTTATTATATATATAACAAAAGTACATTACTACATGATAATATCACATTAAGTTATTGTTTTACCCATTTGCATATAAATCTAAATACAACTGGACGTAGCTTCTACCAATTGATAATATAATCAGGAGATAATTAAATGTTTTATTTTTTTTTTTTTTTGGGAAAAGATAAGAAGAAATAACATTAGGAAACCCTTCTCACGAGGGAAATCCCTAATGTGTCAGTTTGAAGTATGGAAGCTAAAATAGAGCAAGTACAATCATTAATTAACATTGATCTGCTACTAAACGTCCTGTCACCTTTTTAATACAAACCAACGATACCTTAATCCTCAAATTTTACATACTCCAATACTCCATCGTAATTGCTTTTTTTTCTTTTTATTCTACAAACTTAAATAACTACCGACACTTTTTTATTAACTTCTTAAATATACGATGTAAATTTCATAAACTACATAGCTCGATTAGCACGGTTACATTTTACTTCGTTAAACAACTCCTAGGCAAAGAAACTTATATATAATAAAAACATTAACTTCTAAAAAAACATGAAATTAATCAAATTGGCTATATTCCTAGCTTATATTCATCCTTGAGGATGTGGACCAACCATGCGAGAATTGTACAAGAGTGAACCTAATACTTGTAATATCAACAATGACAAGATTAAAGCAGCTACTATGAATACTAAAAATTGCCAAGAATTGATTAAACATGCGTTCATGAATCTACTTAATAGGACCTTCCAATTCCCTTCATAATACCTATTGACATTATCAATGACTTCATCCAAGAAAGAAACTCTTGTTAATCTCAATGACTTACTCATCCCATTCCAAAGATTAGCAACCTCTTCATCACTTCTCAAGTAGTTGAGTATAATCCCTTTCTCTCTTAAGAGCCTTACATCGTCTTTTGTATCAATAATGCCATTCATTACCTCGGTGTAACGAGTAAATACTAATGGACCTAATGTGCTTGATGCCTCAAATGCTACTAGGTTTCGTAGAATAACCTCGGTGTTATCATCTATACTAATGGTAGGGAGATAGAATTTCTTACTCTTTTGATCAAAATTAATACTCATTATATCTCCATTAACAGGCAAAAATGTGACCCCGGATTTTGAAAGTTCAATGACAGATGGGATCATAATTTCTTCAAATAAAGGTGGCATGTTGTCTTGAGTAGATTTGGTGTCAATAGGGTTTTCGAAATTATTTTCCTTAGGCAAAACAACAGCAGACAAAATGGCTAAACCAGGAAGGCTACAAATGAAAATCCAGGGTAATTTGAAGACGGCTTTAAGTGGAATTTGATGTAAGGACTCCTTAAGTTGTGAAAGCAACTTACATAACCTTCTTTCCTCGTTGATGCCTTGATTAACATTTTCGTCGATTTCAACCGTTTCTTCTACTTTAGGAGTCAATCTTTTGTACAAAAATTCTAGAATATGCGCACAAGAAGAGGGTTGAATTTGTGCCCAATTCAACATTTTGAAAGGAGAAACATCTTTACATAAGCCAACTAGGACATCATCCAATATTTCATCAACCATATTTGAAGAATGAAACCAATAATTCGAAATTTTTCTTAGGACAAATAGAGGAATTTGATTTTCCAACATCATAATATCCCTCAAGATAGTGTTATATACCGATTTCCTTCTTGCAAAATCAACAATCTTGGAAGAAGTTTGACATAAAAACTTTCCTTCTTTGTTGCTATAAATGTCAATAATCTCAAGCAAAAAGGCAGAGTCAATAGCCATCTTCCATGCTAATGTTTCTCTACTGATGTCTAAATATTTGTGATAGCATGCTCGAATTCTATGATCGAGCATTATCAATTGATCCACAATGGTGTGCAATTTTGTGCTTTGCTTTCGATTTTGAAACCTCTTAGCTGAAGAAATTTTGTATCTCTCCATTTCTTGAAGCTTAAAACGTCGATAATGATAAGGACCAAGAGCAACCAATTGAGGAGTGTAAGCATTAGGATTTATATCCCTTAAGGCATTAGGGACATTGAATATGGATACATGGATGTCTCCATCGTCTTCTTCGATTTCATCATCGATCATGTGTTGAACTTGCATGACCCAACGATGCTCATCAAAAGTTTTGTTGAAACAACAACAATTTGTTGGTTGAATTGATGACATGATAAAATTCTAAGGTGAGACGATTAAAATGTTTCATGAGGTTAAAATTTTACATATAAGTTGCATTGGTATCACTTAAAACTAAGTTTTATATTCCGTAATACTTAAATTTTTTTGAGATAATAACGTACCCCATTGTATTAATATTCCAATTGATTATTAATTAAACATACATGTTATTATATAGGTTCATAAGATATTGAATTAACTCATTACTTGCATTAAATGTGAAAACTCAGCTCATCCAAGAAGAAAAATATGAAGAAAAGGAAAATTATGTTTATTTAGAGTTACATGTCGTGCTCGTGCTCGTGCTCGTGCTCATGCTCATATGGGATAGTATATGTAGAAAAAATTTATGATGAATGTAAAGAAAAAGTTCTTAACTTCTCATTGATAAAATTAATGTTATTAATGAACATAAAGAAAAATTTCTTTAACTTCTTATCGATAAAATTAATGTAGAACGCAAGTTACATTGTTTACATGTTTTCTACTCCGTATTGTAAACAAGATTTGATATTTCCGACTGAATATTTTGGAATGACAATTGTTAAATACCTTGACAAGCTAACCAATTTGCACCTATATTTCCTTCTCTATAGACATGCTTTATCCCCACTTGCTATATTTCCTTCTTTATAGACATTCACCTTCATTAGTATGACACATTGATTTATTAATACATCCTTTCAAAGTAAATCAAATCAAACTTGGTCATTTACTTAGGGATTGATGGTGACAATAATACTTCACCATATAAAAAACATAACAAAACCTTAATTCAAAGTCAAAAAGTCATGCCGAAGAAACGATTAAAAAACTTTTAAAGCACCTTCTTAGATGTTTCCCTCAAGTAAACTTCTATTAATTAAACATAATTGTTAGATCACATATGTGTATTCTTCTCAATGAACCATGGAAAATGTAAAGCTATTTGGAACTTGGCCAAGCCCATTTAGTTATAGAGTGATTTGGGTGCTTGAATTAAAAGGCATAAAATATGATTATATTGAAGAAGATCTTGCTAATAAAAGTTCATTGCTTCTACAATACAATCCAGTTCATAAGAAAATCCCAGTTTTAGTTCACAATGAAAAACCAATATGTGAATCCTTAGTTATTCTTGAGTACCTTGAAGAAATTTGGCCTCATCAACATCCATTATTACCCAAGGAGCCTTATGAAAGAGCAATGGTTAGATTTTGGGCCAAATTTGCCGATGAAAAGGTACAATTCTAAACTTTGTTCATACTATGATGTATTTTATCAAATAATTTTGCTCGGAAGTTCTTCGATCTCGATATGGTGATGTTGGAACATTAACATGTCAACCAACCAAGTTGGTATTAGCTTAGTGGTTGCTCAATTTAATTTCTACCCTAAACTGCTAGAATAAATTATGAATTAGATTTGATTAATAAAGATAGTTCTGGGCCGTGTCTAGCTTGCATGTCTTGGGCCTAGTAAGCTAACCCACTAGCTATGTGTTATGTCAAAATTTGTAAAAGGGTAATCAAACACGATCCATTTTCACGTGTCAACGTGTCTAAGTGTATTGTATTTGTGTGACTAAGTCAAATTTAACTTTATTTTAGCATGTTAGTGTGATTATTAGGTCTTGCCTTGTTGTGGTTTCCCAAAAGAAAATTGTCTCAATCAAGGCTTGACAAACAAAATAGTGTGTCATGTTATGCTCATGACAATCTCATATTTATGTTGTGCCTTGGGCCAACCTGATCCATTGCCATCTTTAGATTTGATCTTTAGCCTTTACCCTTAAGTGTAGCACATGGGGTAAAAGGACTAGTCACTAAACGTTTAAAATCATGTAATTATTGTGACAAACATGACTGCAGGGCATAGTTATCTGGATACTATTTCGAACCACAGGGGAGGACCAAGCCAAAGCTAAGAAAGAGTGCTTTGACATGCTAGAAACATTAGAAGAGCATGGTAATCTAGGAACTAATACATTTTTTGGAGGTGAAAATGTTGGACTAGCAGATCTTGCAGTTGCGAGTGTAATACATTGGTTGGAAGTTATTGAGCAAGTATTGGAAATCAAGTTATTTGAAGTCACTACTTTCCCTAGCTTGTATAATTGGTTTAACAACTTCAAGGATGTACCAATTATCAAGAGCAATATCCCTGATCAGCACCAAATGTTTTTGTCCTTCAAGAAGCAGAGAGAGAGACTAATGGATGCTTCCTCTATGTGATACGAAGTACTCCATATATTTATAATTAGAGTTGCATTGTCTATTCGGGTGCTTGGGTCAGACTTGCTTCAAAGTTGATTTGAGTCATACCAATCAATTATATCATGTTATAGTTTTTCCTAGTATATAAGTTGCACAAGTTATATCAACTTATTTGGGTGTAACACAAAATTACTAAATTATAAATAATAAAAAAAAATTTCAGTTCATGGAATAATTCACCGTATTTTTTCTATATAATTCTCTCTTCTATTATACAAGTATAATTTTTTTTACTTGCAATAATTCTCATTTTACATTTGTCAATACATTATCTCACTTAGAGGTGATCAGAGATCGGTCCAGATAAATTGTTCGAATCCGAAAGAAGAGTAGTAGAGTACTAGTTTGGTCTTTGAGTTACGAAATGTATTCATTTATTTTTATCCGGTCTCTAGTGTAATTCAGTCTGAATCCTTATAAAGAAGTCTTGAACTAGACTGATATATTTTTTATATTTATGCATAAAAACCTTTAGGTTGAATTTTCACATGAGAAATTTTATTATGCTTTATAAAAGGCAATAGAAAAATATAGCTTTATTTTAAATTTGTTTTCCATATTATTAATAAAAATTAGTATTCTGTAAAAGTTTTCAAAATAAGGAAGGATAGCAATCAAACTAATGTTGTTTACAAAAAGTGTATCACTTACGAAAAATGTAGTACTAGTTTAGGTTATGTTTGATTAGCTTTATCTCAAAACCTTATTACATAATAATTGAAATTAACATAGAATAGAATAACAAGGTGAACTAATGTTATGTCCATTTCAACTTATTTAAGCAAATATATCTTATCAATTCTTAGAAATATATGATAAAATATATCAGACCATATTAAATTAGATCATAACATATCAGATCAAATATTTTTTTTTATTTGTGGTTGTTTATCAAAAAATTACCTGTAATAAAATTAATTTATGAATTTTAAATACTTAAAAATAACACATTTATATGAATGTCATAACTATCTCATTTGATAATATTTTTCCTATAAGGCCTTATTTACTTTTAACTTAATTTTTGGTGAACTGAAATTATTTTTATTGAATTCAAATTATTTTTACTAAACTGAAATTATTTTTACTGAACTAAAATTATTCAACTAATAATTTTTTTTTTTTAAGGTGAAGTGAACAAGGCCATAGTGTACAAATATCCAATGTCAAAGTTTAATAAAGTCGGAAATTAGATTAGTCACTAAAAATAAGCCTAAACCTACCTGCCTTGTTTGAAAACAAAAAAAATAAAAATAAAAATAATCTTACCCAACACAGTGTCTAAAAAACTAATTAAGCACTTTCTTAGAAGTTTCCCTAAAGTTAATCCCCCTAATCACTATCTATATAAAACATCATTTCCGATAAGTTCAAACTCTATTAATCTAGCAACAAAATTACAAAACCCCACAATCTTAATCTTCATAAAATAGCATGGAAAATATAAAGTTGTTGGGAGTTTGGTCAAGCCCATTTAGTTGCAGAGTTATTTGGGCACTAAACTTAAAAGGCATAAAATATGATTATGTTGAAGAAGATCTTACTAATAAAAGTTCATTACTTCTACAATATAATCCAGTTCATAAGAAAATCCCAGTTTTGGTTCACAATGAAAAACCAATTTGTGAATCTTTAGTTATCCTTGAATATATTGAAGAGATGTGGCCCCATCGTTATCCATTGTTGCCCAAGGAGCCGTATGAAAGAGCCTTGGTTAGATTTTGGGCCAAATTTGCTGAAGGAAAGGTATATTTTGAACTATTAGTCGGATCTTATTATATTCGTCTTGATACAAAAAAAACAAATTTTGTTATATAACTTTTATTGATTATTGATATTTGAAAAAATTAATTATTGAACTTATGTAATTGAAAAATAACAAGCATGAAAGTCTTAATACATATTACAAATACAAAAGTAGAGGAAATGTTTTATTAGCATTAATGGTTTAGACGAGATTTGATTTAAGATCTTAGCTACTAAATACAAATACTCCGTACTAATTATGATTTCTGTTCTTATTTTGATACGGTCAAACTTTAATAAATTAACTCCTTTATAAGATAATGATCTTCAAAATTCAACAAATTATTGCTACAATACTAACTTGTTATTATAAATCATGTACTTATATTACAGGGCATAGCTTTTTGGATGTTTGCACAAACCACAGGAGAAGAGCAAGCCAAGGCTAAAAAAGATGGCTTGGAAATGCTAAAAACTTTAGAAGAGCATGGTAATCTAGGAAACAATACTTTTTTTGGAGGTGAAGAAATTGGAATTGTAGATTTGGCATTTGGGAGTTTAATATATTGGTTACAAGTTATTGAGCAAATTGTGGGAGTTCAGATATTTGAAGCCAACATTTTCCCTTGCTTATATAAATGGTTCAACAATTTCAAAGATGTTCCAATGATCAAGAACAATGTCCCTGATCAGAATCAACTGTATTTACACTTCAAGAAGTATAGAGACAGACAGATGGAAGCTACATCTGTGTGAGAATTTATATTCTGAGATCGATCTAGTTTGAGATTTTGTTTATTTCCTTGTAATCAAGTAAGAAGGGCAGGGAATACGGCATCCCATCTCGTGGCAAAAGTGTTATACAACGTACGAATATGTAATATGAACTCCAAAAGTTTTTTCTAAGTATGTTTCAACACGATGGTCCAAAGTATCTTATTTTCGGTAGAACTTGATTTTTTTCTTAATAAGTTTATATCCTCCAAAAAGATTTAAACTACAACAACAACCGGTATTTACAATCCTATGATATAGATTGGCAATAGCAAGAAGAGAAAAAAGTAAAATATTAAACATTATAACAATCCTCTGATATACATTGGCAAAGTGGAACACAAAACCTATAACTATTAAGTAGAAGTATACATATTATTTAGACTACAAACTGATCACACTCAGACATAACTCCACCCAGCTCTTATTATAGGCAATTTTAATTATTCAAGAAACAAGGAAAAACTGTAAATATTACCTATTGGCATCATAGGACCACTAGAAAAACTTGGCCTAAATTATGCCATTTGAATTCAATTCCTAAACAAAGAAACTGCAGGGATAAACTCTGTATATATAAGTTAGAACATAGGTCCAGTCCCGCTATCCTTATGTGCATCTGGGACACTGGAGTAAGCGAAGATAACATTGGACATCTCCCAACCCCAGTCATCCCTCCTCGACACAGCCAAGCGAGGCCAACGATTTATCCTGACATAGTTTTCCCTGATCTTTCCATCTCCGACAATGCTGGTGACAATTGTGTAAGTACACTCATGGCCACCCCAAACCTTGTCGTCAGGGTCTGCAGTCTGGCTCCCATCAGCATGGAAGTAACGATGCATTGGAGAGCCCGAACCTCCCCAGTATGGGTCGAGATTTTTCCAATAAGCAGGGGCAGCCTGGTAATCGAAAGAGTAATGATGTTGTTAGTGAACCCTGAATAGAACTGTCATAGTTGAACAGGTAGAAGACAAGATGCTCTGCTTTGCAAATCTTATGACTTTAAGTGACTTAATATGTGCAAGATTTTCAAAACCCAACCGCTTTCATGAATAGAATTCTAATCAAGGAGTGTTGAAGTTGCTCTTTCGAATCACGACTTACAAAGAGGGTAAGTAAGTTTGATCTTCTAAGTGCTTATTTATGTATCTGTCCATTATAACGAATGTATATAACAGATAAGTTTCAAAAATGGTTGTAACACACTATCACTTGGCATTATTCTATTCAGTACATATATGCATATGTCCTTGTAATTACCCTGTTAAATTTTAAGCATTCCAAATCTATATGAAATCAAGTATTGGCCGGAAAAGAAATTGCACACCCCCCCCCCCCCCCCAAAAAAAAAAAAAAAAAAAAAACAAAGAAAGTAAATAGCAGTATTTTTGAACTGGCTTCGTTGCAAAAAGAGAGTGCATAACTGTTGCAAGAAATCCTCAAATTTGAAGTGAAACATATTTACTAAAAATAGGAAAAGAACCGAATCTGCAACTGAAAACTGTGAAGTACTAGACTACTAGAGGAGAAAATTACCAATTTCACAACTATAATACATATGAAATTTACAGATTAAAATATACCTCAGTGAAATGGAAATCCCAGGAATGGTCGCAGAGATCCTCCCTCATAATACGGATCTACAAGCACCAAAGAAGTGAATGAGTTAGAGCAAGACGATATAGAACCAACAAAATGCACTTGATGCACCAGCACATACAAAGAAAATAAGGGCACTCTAATGAATTAAGGCAGTAAAAAGAACTAAAAGAAGACTCACCCGCTTACTATCAGCGACTGCACGGGAATAACAAGCTAACTTTGACAATCCTGGTACTTTCGACCATCTGGGTATATGCGCTTTCCCAATCCACAAATTTTTACACTGAAATCAATGGGATGTATTCTTTAGAATAAAGGAAATATTGATAATCGTCTATCTGATTTCATAAGCTCAACTAATGTTAAAATCAGTACAGCCACAGGAAGTAAAATTATGCAAATGCACAAACAACAGAGACAAAGAGTCATAGAATCGAATATACACAACAACAAAAAGATTTGGACAAAAACTAGACTCGCCGATTTGCATTTTAAAGCCCATAGACTAATCTTGGTAAGCAGAGAGGAACTTTTATACTCATCTGTCAGGTACCTTCAGCTTACGTCACATGTCCAAATTCTACACAAATAGCTGTTTTACTTGGTTTCACAAACATATTAAAAAAGGAGTGGTTTTATGGGAAGAATACATTGAAAGTATGTTGTCTAAACTCTATCGTTTGCAGTTTCATCAGTCCATACTTCATGATTTTTTTCAATCTACAGACAATTCACCTCTATAACTCTATCTGCCTATTGATGACCTCATATGTAATACAGTATATCCTACTCTAAATACACTGTGTCCTGCAACAAGGTAACCTTTTCGTGTAATTGTTGTCGCTAACAGTAACAAAACAAGCAAAAAAAATCTAAATAATATGTCACATTTTAATAGAAGAGACGACTATTATTTCCAAATTACTCAGTTTGATTGAGGCCATTTTCTAGTCAATTATTTAATCTATCTGAACTTATTTTATCGGATTTCATTTGGTGGACTACTAAACACTGACTCCATCACCAAGGCTCAATTAAAAAAAATAGTTTTCATATACGGAGTATCAAATTTCCTTCTCTAAAAATACAAAATACAATTTATAGTCAGTTGACACCCAATTAGCGTAACATCAACACCTCGTCTTTAAAATCGTACTCATTCTATTAGTGTTATTTTAGGTGTCATTCGCCATGATCGATACTCAATTATCAATTCTATACGGAGTATGTTATAGAGGTACATAGAACCACGAACAAGCATGTTAAGCGGCTTACCAACCAACACCTAGACTAGACTACATGTGCACGATAATTCACGATCAAATTGTCCCTATTATTCTAACAGAACTGCCAAATTTTCCCAATTGAACTGAAATTAAAACAAGTCACTACTCCCAAATTAAATAAATAAATTCCAATATTTTCCAAATTAAAAATCAACAATTATAACATAACATATAAATAAAACAAAATTACAAAAAAAAATCAGAAGAAGCAAGAGAGAACCAAGAGCGGGATACGAGAAGAGAGCGTGCCAAGCTGCGTGCATCCAAACTTCCCATTATTTTCTTCATTACATCTTCACCCAACACTTCCATTGGATCATTTTCATTACCATTTTCAATTTCATTTTCTTTCTCTTCTCGCAGTCGTTGTCGACGTTGCCGCTTTCTTGTTCCACTCATCACCGCCATCGTTATCGTATCGGAAACCAATTCCACCACCATCACCCCATTCGATCTCACCATGTATGTAGGCGAAGAAAAAATGGGGTTTGATCTAATTTACATGAATAAATTTTTTTATTTGTTGTTGGTGTTAATAATAAGGATAGTTTGACAAAAAGATATACCGACCGATAAAAAAACAGGGAGGAGACTTCAGAGAGTTCGGAGGATGACACGTGGCTGTTTGATGTCGTGTTTTGATTGGATGAAAGTGAGATTTTTTTGATGATTACTATGTCGGAATCTGGGAAAATAGTGAGGAGCGAGAATGAAAATCCCACCTGATGAATGGAAACCTCGATTTTTTTTCTTAGTTTAGTTTAGTTTTGGGGTTATTTAACACCAATGATAATTTGACATTGCTTCTTTGTTTAGTTTTCTGTTAATATTTTTATCCATTTATTGGATTTTTGAACGGTCTCTAATGCATACTTTTTTGACATTTTAAAATATCTTTAGTACTCTTTTGTCATTTTTAATTTTTACATTTTGATGTTGTGGTTAATTTTTTAAAACTTTAATTATAGAAATTCAATATCATAAATAAATTAATGCGTGGTTGGTGCATCCGAAGAGAACTTTAGGTTAAAAGAACATAATAGACAAATATAAAGAACGTGAGCATAATATATTCTTTGAGTTTGATCATTATGTTCTTTGAGTTTGAATTATATGTTCTTTACATTATACAATATTTTCTTTAATGTATGTACATAAAAAAAATGTTAAATTTAATCACCTGAGTAATCATTAAAAATAACATGTTTTTTAATGTATTATCATGTTCTTTTTGTAAAAACTTTATGTTTTTTTAAAATGTCATATTCTTTGTCAAACACAAACATGTTCTTTTGTCAAACATAAGGTTCTTTTTCAAACACTTTCAACCACCCTAAGTAACCATGAAAAAAAACATGTTCTTTAATGTATTATCACGTTCTTTTGTAAACACTTTATGTTCTTTATAATGCCATGTTTTTTGTGAAACACAAACATGTTCTTTTGTCAAACATAGGTATATTTTTTTTCAAACACTAGTATATTCTTTTTTCGCCTATATTCTTTAAAATATGCCTAATGTTCTTTCCGAGTGCATTATAGATTATACTATTTTCATAAATATTATACTCGTATTATGTGAGATTTCGTTAGATTTAACTTCCTAAACATCTGTTTTTTCCTCGTATCATATAATCATATTGAACATATATATGATTAAAGATGAAGATTGGGGATTGATAGGAATATTTTCTGTTAATTTTTATTTGTTTATATGTTTTTAAGTGTAATTTTTCGATTCATTTTAGAATAATCAACACATCAATGAATTATACATGTCATTGTATTTATAAAACATTAAAAAGGAATTATTGAAAGTGTTGTGACGTGGAAGTGGAGATTAGATTATGTTTTGAAGTTTTGTTTGTTTGTACTTTTTCTAATTTTTCAACATGGTCCAATGTCAAACAAGACTTTTTTTTGGATATTCTTAAGTTGTGCTGGCATGGAAAGTTGTGTAGACGTTAGATATTTTTTGCAGATATTTTTGGAGGTTTTCGTTTTTAAATCAAACGCAGTAATTGGAAAAGACAAAAAAAAAAAAAAAAAAAAAAAAAAAAAAAAAAAAAAAAAAAAACCGTTTTAGAAAAGTGTTGTATTGGAGAGGAAAAAAAAAAAAAAAAGGCTGATACTTTTGTATAGGTTTTGGTAGCATGTACAACCACATCAATCAATAAGCAAATTAACGCTGTATCAACATATGATCCAAAGCAAACCAAATGTAAAATACAGACTAACAAAGCCTACAAAACTTGAAAGCTGCTGAAATACACTTAGCAAAGCCTGAATCGGGTTGGTATTCCTATGGTTTGCTCAAGTGTCATCTCCACAAGCTCATTCGCTCGAAACCAATGTAGATTATCAGTTTCTTAAATAGCTGAATCATCTGCATGCCCCTTTGCAATATCTCAACCAGAGTTTATTTTAATGTGTTTGGCATTACTTTCATCAACAAGCTCATTAACACAAAACTGATGCAAATTGTCGTACATACTTTTCCATTGTTGGACCATCTGTGTTGCTCTCTTGCACTCCAGTTTTAGTCGCTCAACTTCCATTTCTGCTGCAGTAGTTGAGCCTTGTTGCTAAACAAGAAAGAAAACGGTAAGGAAAAATAGACCACACCACTCACACATAAAGACGGATCAATATTGATCACTAACCTGAAATTCTTTGATTTGGTTGTTCATCACATGTTCGATGAGGTAAGAACCACAACCTGGATTAGAAGAGCTGTCACAACCAATAAAAGCCTTTGTCCCCACAATCTCCTCACTAGAATTTGCATATTTTTCAAGTGACGGAGGCAATAAGGCCTTCCTCCCATGAGAAGCTTGGGACTTCAACTCGCTCTCTGAAATCCTAGTAATCAGAACATTGGTCACTGGACCTGTCAAGCAAAACAGCTCACATATTGATAGTTTGAATTTTGTCGTTGGGCAAGATTGTAACAAAGCAATGTGTAGTAATAAATATACCAGGAAGATCCACTTTTTTGTTTTTCCTTTTTTTTATTTTTTTTATTTAATCCATTTATAGTAGCAGACTGGCACATAAAACCATAAGAGGCAAGTTAGTGCACAAACTTGACAGGAATTGGAACCAACATACTCAATAGTGGATACCTTGTGCAGTTGTGCTTATAAATTTTAGGTTTACACCATATTAGTTTGAGGGTGACCATATTATTCCTACACAATATTCACTTACGGACAAAAGCTTAAGAGCTTCTTACTTATCAATATCTACGAAAGAAATACTTGTGTACTCGAGAGTATAGATCTTAATTGCAGTTCAAAGCCAACCTCTCTAACTTACATACAGGATAAGGATACTTCAAGTATATTGAAATATGATGAGACACTAAACAAGGTATTCCGAATAGCAACAAGTGAGTTATTGGTGAAATGAATCCCCTAGATCTTAATCTTCTGATTCTATACGTCAGCATGATTTTCATCAACTATCATTCCAAACACATAAAAAGATAGTTGAGATACAAGCTTTTCAGCTCCTATCAAAATCAAATCTCAAGAAGTCCAGATATTTAAACAGCAGAACGGACATATAAAATTCCACATTAGTCAGTACATAACAGTCCAGTACTCGTAGTCTAGTTGAACTTGAAGTGATTGATAAAAAAAAATTCCACATCAGTACATAAGTAACATAACTGTCCACTACTCCAGTTGAACTTGAAGTGATTAATAAAACCTAGATACATTACAGATTCATTAAATATTCCAAAGAACTGGTGTAATAATATTAACCCATCCTTAGGTGCATGTAGATTGTAGACTCCAAGCTACTTGTTTGTCTTAATTATCTATATTATTCATTAGATACTTATATTTTCAACACAATCTAAACAAAAGGTATTGTGAGGATTCATATCTATATTAGGCCCCTCCTTGTTTTTGGTGTGTGTGCGTGTTTGGGAGGGGGGAGTATCTCTCTATGTATTGTGAGGATTTGTATCCTATCACTGAGATGTCAAAGTTGAAACAGTTCCCACTACCTGCTTTCTGCTCCTCACCTTAATATTAATAAAAAAAAATGAAAAGGACATGATAAGTTATCATAAACAGGTTGTTAAGTGGGTCATATTACCTTTACCATGTGTAAACATGCGAACAATATTACGAGTTCTAGTATCCCATACACGAATTTTGCCATCTTCTGATCCAGATACCAACGAGATTCCATCTGAACGAAATGCTAGAGAGGTAACCCTACTGTTGACCACAAGAAAAGAAGGGGAAAGGCACAGAGTAAATAAATCTAAAAAAGTGATCTCCAATTACAAAACTTCTGCTTTCTCTGAACATAAAACCAACCCCCAAAAAAGACAAAAATAGATACAAAATGTACTACACTAAATGAACATTGGCTTAAAGTCTGAAGAAGACTATCAGAAGTATTTTCAATTTCATTTAGGAAAAATTCATGGGAATAATCCCACCTTTGGGCCGTTCGTTTTTAATAATCCCATCTTTGGATTATTATTTAATAATCCGACCTTTACCCCCAATTCTTTTTTAATGGTCCCGGGTGACCAGTAACCGATTGAAGAGGTAATTTTTTTTTTTTTTTTTTGGTTTAAAATACACGTGTCACTATACAATTTGTCTAAAATTTTAAATTAAAAACAAAAAAAACGACAACCCAGCCACCTCCTCCACAAGTCCCAGCCATAACCACCACCCCAAACCCCCATCCGCAACCCAACCCCATTCCCACCATAACCACCACCCTAAATCCCCCACCCCGAACGCAACCACCACGAACCCCCACCCCCGTCACTCCCCCACGCCGGTAAATCACAGCCCCTTCCCATCCTTTGCAGCCCCCCTCCCGTACCCCGAAACCACCTCAAACGGAAACGGGAAACCACCCTAACCCCGAAACCGGATTTTTTTCAAAGGTTTAGGGTTGCGGTGGACGACGGCGGCAGGGAGGGGGTGGACTGCTCGGATTTCAGAGGGAAAAGGGGTGGGGTGGTCGGATTTCAGAGGGGAAGGGGGTGGGGTGGTCGAATTTCAGAGGGGAAGGGGGTGGGTGGTCGGGATTTCAGAGGGGAAGGGGGTGGGTGGTCGGATTTCAGAGGGGAAGGGGGTGGGTGATCGGATTTCAAGGGGAAGGGGGTGGGTGGTCGGATTTCAGAGGGGAAGGGGATGGGTGGTCGGATTTCAAGGGGAAGGGGGTGGGTGGTCGGATTTTAGAGGGGAAGGGGGTGGGTGGTCGGATTTCAGAGGGGAAGGGGGTGGGTGGTCGGATTTCAGAGGGGAAGGGGGTGGGTGGTCGGATTTCAGAGGGGAAGGGGGTGGGGTGGTCGGATTTGAGAGGGAAAAGGGTGGGTGGTCGGATTTGAGAGGGAAAAGGGGTGGGTGGTCGGATTTCAGAGGGGAAGAAGGTGGGGTGGTCGGATTTGAGAGGAAAAGGGGGTGGGGTGGTCGGATTTCGGAGAGGAAGGGGGTGGAGTGGTCGGATTTGGGAGTGGAAGGGGTGGTTTCAGGTGAAGGGGGAGTGGGGTTGCGGTGGTTTCATATGAAGGGAGTGGGGCTGTGGTGGTTTCATATGAAGGGTGTGGGGCTGTGGTGGTTGTTCGGTGGTTTTCGGTTGGGTAGGGGAAGGAGATCGTGGTTTCCGGCTGGGAAGGGTGGTGGCTTGGGCTGGTTTGTAATTATTTTTTTTTTATTTTATTTTTTCTTTAAACAAATTTAACTTTTTTAAATTTTTTTTTTTTACCAATCACAGGCCGCCACGTGTCATGTAACATGACCGGTTGGGACTAGTAAAAAAGAATTGGGGGTAAAGGTCGGATTATTAAATAATAATCCAAAGGTGGGATTATTAAAAACGAACGGCCCAAAGGTGGGATTATTCCCATGAATTTTTCCTTTCATTTATGCCAAAAGTTGCAACAGATAATTAAAGCAGTCTAATATTAGCTAAAAATAAGCAAGAAAACAATATATATTGGCATAATATCACTCCATGTTAATAGTCTTGGTACTAATATATTCCACAAGGCATTCATAAGAGATTATAAGCATTTACAAAAGCATGCAAGTCCGAAAAATTAAATAAAGAGAAAGCTCAAAAAACAAAAGAAGTTTTAAATTCCAAACACGTGTCAGATGGATCTCAGCTAACCTACTAATCCACCACAATCTCAAATTAATTCATAAACAACTTAACCATGTCTTTTGACATAGTAAATGCCAAAACTAACTTGAAGGATCAAGACAGGTGAGGCAGCAAGTAAATTTGACATCAAGGTCTGTCATAGTTCAGAGATCTAAGATAACCACCTCCAATGCATAATTTCAGCATTCCCTTAAGAATGTATGTGTAGTAACTAACCACAAGGAAACAAAACAACAAACCTACAGCCATTGAAATAATTAAGGGTCTGTTTGTTTTAGTCTTTCTTTTTTGTTTTTTTTTTTATAAACTAAAAACAAGAAACCAGAAAAAGTGGCTTGCTCTTTTTTGTTGTCAGTAGTCAAAATCATGATGATTCTAATTAGATTCACTAATTTTTATTCGTTTTATGAAATATGTCATTTGACTTTGGAAACCAAAAAACTGAAAACTACAGTGATACCAAAAAAGCCCTAATGATTCTAAGCAAATAAACTAAGACAAATACATATATAATTATTGTTCTCTTATTATATATATTAAAACCTACACTCTATTTCCCCTTCATGAATAAACTTGTTCCCCGAAAGTTGTACTCTCTCCTCTTGCCTAAATCCGTGCGTCTATAATAAGTGGGTAAATTGTAATAGACTGATAATTCTCACGCTACTAACAGTAAAATAAAGAGAAAAGATTGATTGTTTGAGTTAACTATATAATCTGATTTTCTGTAGATTGATTGAATATAAGGAACTACTAAAGATGGAAGCTTTAATATTGATTGATAATGGTGGAAGGATTACAAAATGATAGGGTTAATAGCTTGAGGCTATCACTCTCTAAATAGCTTGAGGATATAACTCTCTAACAATGGCTTGAGGCCATAACTCTCTCTAGGTTTCCCTAATACAATTTTCTGCCTATCCTCCCTTCCTCCCTCTCCCTATTTATTTACAATTTCTAAGATGATTCTAGATGGTCTGTCTTCTTTTGAGCCCATGAGGCATCTCTTGATTCCTTGCATAATTTCCCTTATGTACTACATTTGATGACTACCAACATACTAAGCTACCTATAATACCCCTCAGATAAGTCGGTTCATTACATAGATCTTCAAAGAGTGGAGCTAGTAATTAGAATCAAGAATTAGGTAAATTCAACAAGTGAACATTCCCTGTATGGGGACAGACAATAAAGAGTAGTGATTTCAACACTCCTCTAAGCCATGTTCACAACCCCATTTGTGGACAAAAATGAGAGCAGCAACGAGGAGGGGCATTGGGCAATGCACCCACTTTTTGATCTTGAGGTTGCAAGATGAAATGCTCATAGCCTCATAGGGGAAAAGGGAGCACTCACCTAGGTGGGCTTAGACTAAAGATAGGCAGCTGAGTTAAGTGTCCTTGGGCACCTCTTTAAACATAAGATAAAAGAAACCTAGGTGAGAAAATAAACAATAGTGTTAAAACCATTTCCAAGAATGAGTGGCGGGAAGAATATTTTTAAGTTATATCAGGGTTATGCTTATGCCCACTTTATTTTCTATTTTCTATTAATGTAAATTGATCCTGCACATTTACAAAAGAGTAAAAACTAAAACGGGCATGCATTTGCAGACTCCATTACCACCATCAATTAGAGAATTTTTACAGCTACATTAATTTAGAGAGTTCTTGTTTGTAGTTGTATGTCGGAATAATTAGAATGTGTCATTGGTAGCCTCAAAGAATCTCAGTATCCCAGCACTGTATATCCTAATATATCTGCAGAAAGGACCATGTCCACACTGAGAAGGGACAGGTTGAAAAAGCAGGAAAAAAAAATGAGAATATTGAGAACAGGGAAGAAATACAGGAAGGGGAGGGGGTGAGAAGAGGGTTAGCCCACATGCCTCATATATGTACCTAAATGCAGGTAAATCCAAAAACTACAAATCAGCAGATCTTGTAAAGACAGAATAACGGTTTAACATTAATGCTTTCTGCAATTTTTTAATAGTGCAAGTCTATCCCAAGATTATATAATAACATCTACTCTTACGAAAGGCAGATTAAATAATCAAATCAGCACATTAGAGTCTAAGACATGCTCTAAACTTTATTGTTCCCATCACATATCAACACATAAGAGTCTAATACATACTCGTACGTTATATAGTTAAGAATCTTGGGAACCCAACTCCCTATAACTAAATTCATACTTTTTCCTCATTTAGCAGCAAGTTAGTCACAAGTCTTGTTATAAATGGAATGGTTAGTTATTATATACATGGTTTCGAATTACTTTCTCAACTCTCCTCAGATGATATACATAAATACTTAATGCATTGTGTAGTCGACTCATAATTACTTCCCAGAGAAATATAGTGAATCTATACAGCTATACAATAGATTTACAGGCATTAAAATTCTTCTGGAGTCCTAATTTAATCAGAATAAACACCACCAAATGAAGGGAGTACTTCGAGACGAAAGGGATCAGAATCAAGATATTACTAAGCAAGGTCAACTAGCTAGCCAATATACTAATAGCTAATCAACTAGAAGCAAGAGATTACTAAGCAAAGTCAGAAACCTATAAATAGCAACGAATAGAACATTCCAAGCTTGTAAACCACATTTGATGTAACTAATAATTAGACAGACTTTCAATGGCAGAGCACTGCTTTCATTATATATATATATACTCCCTCTGCCCACATTTATCTGCAACATTTGCCATAAATGGGTGCTCTCTACTATGTGCAACAAATTCTTTTCTTTCCTCTTTTAGTGAATTTTAAAGAGTAAAAAGACCACCTTACCCTTACTCTTATTTTTTAACTTTGTTTAACATCTTTTAATTACACTCAATTTTCCACCTTTTTCCCACTCATAAAAGGGGCCCTCAATTTTCCACCTTTTTCCCACTCACTTTAACCCACCATAAAAAAAGATAAGGGACCACTTCTTTCCCTCTTTTTTCCCACTTAATTAAACCCACTCAAACTTAATTAAACTCCACTAAAAGTTTTGCCAAGGAGTCCGCAAAAAGGACGTTTGGTGCAGATAATTGTGGGCGGAGGAAATAATATATATATATATATATTATATATATTATATAATATATATATATATATATATATATATATATATAGTGATGACATCAGACTCACTAATTCCAAAATAGAAGAATAAATCAACCAAAGAGCATTGCAATGTAAAATAATCAAGTAACAAACCTCGAATCAGCTAATGAGCCAATAATATGCTTTCCATAGTCAGTACTATTCGTAGTCAAAGCATTAAGTGCAGCTATGTATATCTTGCCATCTCTACCACCAGCATAAAAAGCATATTCACCCACATCAATGGCAATTGCATTGATAACAGATGGAAATGTAATATTCCGCAACAATCTTCCTGTCGCCAAGCTCCACACCTTGAAAAGATTTAAATAAATATAAGAAAAATAACAAATTCATAATATGCAAAAAAAAGATACATAGTAATAATAATTATTTCATATCCTGATTTGACAACACATCAACAAATGAATTTTCAAGATCATAGGAAGCAACAACTAGCCCATGCAAGAGCATATTTTGTAACTCATTCCTTTTCATTTTCATCTTTAATCATTTATTGATAACTTGAATAACATATCTCACCTTACAAGTTTGATCCTCTGAAGCAGAAATAATTACAGCATTAGATCCACCATGACCTGTTTTGACATCTGTAACACGCAAAGTATGCTCTCGAAAATTATGCACATGATCATGCCTAGCTTCCTTTCTTCTAGCATCATCAAACATCCTGAAAACCACAAGAATAAGATCAATTGTGGCACAACTATCATCCTAAAGAACAAAATTGTCCAAATGGAACAGTCAAGTGTAAATTAATAGCATAATTTACGATCAAATTCAGGCAGTACATGAAAAGCGACCAAACTTTAACACGTCCATCTTCTGCTCCAGATATAAGCAGGGATTCATCATCTGACAATGTCAAACAAGAAACAGCCCCGTAATGCGCTCGCCATTTCTTCAGTAATCTACCAGTATAAACCTAATCCACACACAGAGGGATCAACAACCAAGAATATAAAGAGAGAGAGATCGCTCAATAAGTCGGTTTATTGTTATAATAAATTTAATTCTCCACCAACAAAAATTATACAACCAAACTAAGAGAATTTGCCCCATCTGATTAAATTGGTGTCAATTTGATAAGCAACCACCTCCAGATTCAAATAATCAGTATTAAAAAGCAAATTATTATATGCAACCCTATGTAGTATGTGCTCCATAAATAAAAATAAGACATCAAACATAGTTTCAATAATAGCACCAATCAATACATGATTTTATCACAAATTCATAAATTTTAACTATCTTGTGAAATTCAGTTCATGCTATATAACCTTACTAAAAAATGGGACATTAAAAAATTCTTACAAATTTCACTAAAACTCTACTTACATATAAAATTTCTTCGGAACTTGAATACTATTTATTGATGAAAAAACTAAGCTCTCTGTTCCTGAAACCTTCTAAATTCTTCCAATAAAAAAAAAAATACTCGTACACTCATATGAAGTCTTGTTTGATTAGTTTCAGTAAGTATTTAACAACTACTTTATAATTTTTCACTAACAATTTCAAAGAGATACTAAACCCGGGACATGGTAAAAATACGAAATGAGAAGAACACTTAGGAACGGAGAAAGTACCTCCCAAACAAAAACATCACCGGAAGCACCGCCACCAATGAGATAAGTACCCTCACGATTCGATACTAACGGTTTTATCGGCTCAACCGGAAAACTCTTGACTTCAGGCTGAGGCTGCAGAGTTGAAACAATTCATACATTAATCAAACATAACTGAAGAACCCAAATTAAACTCCAACTTAAAAAACCCAAATTAAAGTCTAACTTGAAAACCCCAAATCAAACATAATTTGAAGAACCCAAATTAAACACAACTTGAAGAACCCAAATAAAACATAACTTGAAAAACCCAAAACCCAATAAAACAAAAATTGAAGAACTAAATTTAGAAGTGCAATAGAAGTGAGGAGAGAGAAAAGAGTACCTTGTGCCAAGACCAGTAGAGAATGGAGCCAGAAGCGGAGGAGTCGCGGAGTTGAGAGGACGCGAAGAAACGACCACCGACGGAAACGAGGCCATGAGGAGGGGATAAGCAAGATTTGTAACGGAATTTCTCGGCGTTAGAGTCTTCTTCCCAGCGACCTACCCCGCCGTCCATGGAAGACGACGCCATTACCACCTCCATTTTTGCGAGAGAATAAATTCTAAGACACATACCAAAAACAAAATTTGAATTTGAATTTCTTCGAAAAAAAATATCAAATTGAAGGAAAAAAATGGGAAGAAACACACCGGACAGGGGGCTGTGAGGTGGCTGGACAGGTCCGCCAGTGGCTACGGTCAGGAGGCGCGAGGTGGCTACGACGGAAAAAAAAACCTAGAGCTTGGACGGTGTTGCAATGCTGGCTGCTGCAGCGTTGAGCGGTGGAGGCGGCTTTGTGGCTTGACGGCTCGAGTTTGAGGGAAGAGAAGAGGAAGAGGCGTTATAAACTTTACGGAGTAAGATACAACACTTTACTTAGAGGAAGCTAGGATGCACGGATTCAGATACGGATACGGAAAAACGGCAATTCTAAAATAGGGAACACGGGTACGGCAAATTATAAAACATACTTCCTCTAATTGATACGTTTTTGTAGTCACGTTAGCAAATGCACAAATTCAACCATTAATATCTTTAATTTTTAATTAACAAAAATTATATAAGTTGATATTTAGAAAATTTATATTGTGACGATTCCAACAAGATCTCACATCACTATATTTTTCATTACATATAAATTACAAAACACAGTCAAAATAAAGTGTGTGAAGTGCAAGTCAAAACGTGTCAACTAATAAAATACGGAGGTAGTATAATATATTAAAAAAAAAAAAAAGAATTTGACAGCCTATTTAATGAAACGCTAAATAATTGACATCAAAACATACCATTTTGTTGAAAACTAGTAAACAAAGTGTTACGAGCACTCGAGCATCGTTGCATACTACATCACAAATCATGCAATCAACCCCAAATAATCAAAATCAAGCATCAATTTATACACTCAATCATTAAAAATCAAATTAGGGCAAAATTTATGTACATCCAATAAACCAATTTTCAGCAGCAATTAATCATAAATATAAACAAAAGAGACTAATTATAGAATATAAATTAAAGTAAATTTATAAAAACCTGGAATTTGGTCCACCAAAGTAGAAGATTAAGAAGAAGATGGTGAAGGGAAGGAGATCTAGCACAGCCCCGCAACACCGAAGCCACAACAGCAGACGAGCAGCCGGCGGTGGTTGACTGGGTGTAGCGCCGGCGGTGGTTGGCAGTGAGGGGTAGCGGCAACAAACTCTGTGAAGTGAACTTGCGATTTGCGAATTGTGAAAGAAACCCCTAACGTATCACTGATTTACTGTAAAAAGGGGTTTCATTTAAAAAAAATAGAAAAAAGAAAAAAGGTTGAGGTGGCACTTAGGTGGCATGTCCAAAGCAAAACGGGCCGTGTCACCACATGACACGGTCCATGTCCAAGTGTCAAAAAATAAATAAAATATTCGGATACGAATTTTCGCGTGTCCAAGACGTATCTCCCCATGTCTCATGCGTGTCCGTGTCCGTGTCCGACACGCGTTTTGACACGGACACCTCATCAAAATAGCGTGTCCATGCTTCTTAGAGAGGAAATAGTGAAATACATGTTTCTCAATGAGAAATAAGAAACATGTACTCTCAAAGTCTCAAGTGGGAGTTTTGTAATTTAAATAGACTTTTGACCCGTTTGATACACGGACTATTACTATGCAATCTATCTCATCATGCCCATCCTTTGTGGGCAATGTCTGGCTTGCTCTAAGAAGGGTATTTATTGATTTATAGTGCAAAATTTAGTTAATGAACATATTTGGAAAGAAATAATGAATATCAGATAATTGAAATGAATATTTCATTAGATGAAAATGATATACATAGCCCTTATGGCTACATATAAGCATTAAATACACACTAGAAAATCGTATAAAGTTAAAAAATCATAAAAGATATAAACACTAATTACACTGATTTACGCGTGTTTTTATCATGAATTCTTAATTTTATACAATTTTCAAGAGTATATTTAATGCTTATATAGGGCTACATATAGCATTACTTTTCATTAAATAAGAATGAAAAATGGAAAATGAACTTCAAATCGAAAATAAAAAATATCTAAATTTTGAAATTAACATTGCAATTAATAAAAAAGAACATTCATTATTGTGACTATGGACATTATTATTTTGACAAAATATTTAAGATTTAATACCCTTACATAGTTAATTACAACACATATATTAAATACTTGTGTGAGCATAATAAAAATGAACATTTATTTTCATGATTGTTGTGAACATCTCAATTGATTACTTTTTGTTCGTATGTTATCGACAAATGAAATAAAACATTCTTTTTATGAGCGTAGTAAAAATGAGCATCAAATTTCATGATTTTGAACATCTAACAAAAAAAACCTTTTTGATCATACACCAAATGTATAAACAATACTTTTATTAGTGTGATATAAAATGAACATATACTTTTCCAATTATAAACATTTTGTTGATATTAATTCGAACTTAAAATGACCATCCTTTATTAAGATATGAACATTATTTTTTATAAAAAAAATTAAACATATAATAATGCTCATACATAGAAAATAATGAACAAATATTGAAAAGTTATGAGCACAATAAAAATAACATTTATTTTCATGATTACAAACATTTAGCAGTATTAAAATTGAACATTCAATTTTAACATTTCAATTAATTAATGTTTAGTATTTAATCATTTACAAATCTAATTAAACAATCACCTTTGATGAGTGTAATAAAAATGAACATTTAATATCATGATTTTGAACATCTAACAAAAAATCTTTCATATACCAATAATTTAAACATTTTGTTAGCATGATACAAAAATAAACATATGCTTTTATGATTATGAACATTTTACCTATATTAATCTGAACATTATGAATATACTCTTCAATAGTTAATTATTCACAAATGAACATCTAACATATGAGAATGAACATGTATTGTGTTTGGGCCTAGTCCATGCCCTAAGCCCAATGCACCTTGAATGACGAAAATATTCCTCCATGATCCAGCCCATCATTACCATCACAAAGTACGGATTTACCCCTAATCTGTCCACTCAAGTACAAGTCTGCCGCTTGAAAAGTACATCTATAAATAGCTCATCATTTAATAATAATGAGGACTTTTCCAATTCTCTCTCCTTCTCTCTCTACTTTCTCTCTCTAAGTACACTCTCTCTACTTTCTCTCAAAAGTACATTCGCTGACTTAAGCATCGGAGGGGCTTTCCCGAGCCACACCCCCAGGGGCAGCTAACCTTCTCTATTTTGCAAGCTGAGCTCTCGGACATCAAGGCGGAGCCCTTAGACATACCTTTGTTAGGCGGAGCCGAATTACATTTGAACAATCTGACTTAGTTTTTAGGACATCTTGATACCCTACCCTAATACTTCGAGGAGTATTCTGTTTCCAAAAACAGGTGGCGCCGTCTATGGGGAAAACAAACAAAAAGCTATGGTGAATATTAGGTGTCTCCAAATGTATCAAGATGCTACTAGAAAAGCTCCAGTCCTCTCAGCTCGACATAACCATGTAGTTGAGGAAATCGTACCAGGCCATAAGCTCTGGTCCTCTCAGCTCGGCATTAAACCCAATCCTCGATAGCGCGACGGGAGTCAAGTTAGCCCAGCCAAACCAGATATGCAATAGAGATAATCTATGAGCGGAGAATGAGAGAAGGGATGTTGGATGCCCGGGTGATACTTAACTTTAGGAGGGAAAATTCCAAGGATGGAGAAGATCAACCCTGAGGAGGCCCAACCTGAGCCGACTCTTAGCATGGCTTAACTCGATATCGTGATACCCGCACTCATTCAAATACTTCACGTCGAAGAAGAACATATTTCGGCATGTTAGGCAAAAGGCGTAGCCCAAGGAAAATAAATCAAGTGAAGGTTAGAAATTCAAAACCACAAAGGAGGGACAAGCTCTTGGCTCTTGGTCCCCCAGCATTCACCCCAAGCTCTCGGCACTTGGTCTAACTCACTAAAACACGCCATCTCTCAGCTAGGCGTCACAAGCAAGGTGTACAACTTGAAAAATTCGAAAAGAAGGGACAGCCGAGGGATATGCTTCTATATATCAACCCTTCGGCATGCCTAGCCGAGGGCTATGCTTCTATCAACCCCTTGGCATGCTTAGCCGAGGGATATGCTACTATAAACCCCTCAGCATGCCTAGCCAAGGGCTATGCTCCGATCAACCCCTCGGCATGCCTAGCAGAGGGATATGCTTCTATCAACCCTTCATCATGCCTAGCCGAGGGCTATGCTTCTATCAACTCCTCAACCTCTCGGCATGCCTAGCCGAGGGGTATGCTTCTATCAACTCCTCGGCATACCTAGCCGAGGGCTATGCTTCTATCAACCCCTCGGCATGCCTAGCCGAGGGCTATGCTACTATCACCCCTCGACATGCCTAGCTGAGGGTTATGCTCCGATCAACCCCTCGGCATGCCCTCGGCTATGCTCCAATCAACCCCTCGACATGCCTAGCCGAGAGATATACTTTGATTAACCCCTCATCATACCTAGCCGAGGGTTATGCTTCTATCCACCCCTTAACCCCTCGGCATGCCTAGCCGAGGGCTATGCTACTATCAACCCATCGGCATGCCTAGCCGAGGGTTATGCTTCTATCAACCCCTCGGTATGCCTAGCCGAGGGATATGCTTCTATCAACCCCTCAGCATGCTTAGCCGAGGGTGTAATACCCCGTATTTTTGAAAGGCATTTTCTAAATTAAAGAGTATTTAGTCTCGTATTTTCGACGTATTTTCTAACTTAAGAGTATTTCAGTTTTGGAGCCAAAATGATATTTGAATTTTGGCGCCTAAATCATTTATTTTAATAAAATGGATAAACTAAAAAATTTATAAATAGTATTTTGATTAAATAAATAATAAAACAAAACTATATTAATTAATAAAATTAGAGGCATTTTAGAATTTAAAAATCTGATTTTTAAATATAATTTCGGATTTTCCCAATAAAATCCAATTTTACTTAATACCTTGCTAAACTAATTATTTTCATGAAATGAAATTAATTTCCTAAAACTAAATAAATATCATTTTCGAATTTTTTTTTAATTAAAAATCTGATTTTTCTCTAAATAAAAGTATTTTCATAAAATAAAATTAATTCCTAAACTAATGAAGCGTATTTTCGGATTTTTATACATTAAAAATCTGATTTTTATTAATTATTTGCTAAATTAATTATTTTTATGAAATAAAATGATTTCCAAATTTATCAAATAATATTTTAAACTTTATATAATTAAAAATCTGATTTTTATACCTTAGTATTGTTCAAATTCGGCCACCCTAATAATCTAGCAAGAAAAATTGATTTTATTCTTATTAAATCTTTAGTTTTTGACAAATAAATTATTTTATAAAATCCCTAAACTAACATGATAGGTCCGAAAATATTGAATAATATTTTGCTCAATATTTTCGGCCATTCATGGTTTTTCTACAAAGATTTTAAATTATTTTATTAAAAATAAAATCTTTAAATTTCTTTTACTTCCATTCTTAAACCTAAAAATATTTTATTCTACGTCATCCTTGCACTCCAAGCTTAAAAATTTCCAAAAGGAATTTCATGATAAAAAACTTCCATAAATTATAAACCTTAAAATTCCATAAACCCATCCCCTAAACACCTATAAATACCCCTTTCATACACCCCAAAAATCACACCAAAAACCTCAAGAATTCTCTTCTTCTTTCCCCTCTTCCTCACGGTTTTCCTCCTCTCCCTCCTTCCATTTTTCCGGCCACCGGCGACCACCCTCACCGGCGACCACCTGCTGCTGCCAGCAGCCACCAGCAGCCGCCACTCCAGCCGGCCACAGCCACCCTTGCTCCTCCCTTGCATTGGTTCCTCCACCTTCCTTCAATCCCTCCTTTTCCTCTTAAATTTATTCTATTAACCATTTTCTAAATATTATTTCTTATACAAATTAATTTTATAAAAACAGAAAATTCTTTAAAATTATAAAACAGAAAATTATTTTATATATGATAATTAATTAATTCATGCACATATAGGGTAGTTTAATTGTTGTGTTTATTTGATAACCTTATATTAATTAAGGTTATAATTATGTGTAGGGTGTTCGTGATTTAGAGAAGTAGTTGTGAATCGCTCGTGATTGATCAAGGTACGTTATGTGGTTTGATACCTTCGAAAGTTGATTAAGAAACTACATTTTATGATCGTATGAAATTATAATTTATTCCGTATGGAATTTTATTTGTGAAACTATAATTCATGTTCCGTATAAAACTATGATTTATTATGAGACTATAAATTATTATGTTCCGTATCAAGTCATATTTTATTACATTCCGTATTAAATCATGTTTTATGTTTCGTATGAATTTATGATATTATGTTCCGTATTAAAATTATGAAATTTTGTCGCATTGAATTAAATGATTTGGATTTAAATCAAAAGGGCCTTAAATTGTGATTGGAAATTATTGGAAATGATTTGCAAGTTATGTAAGTGTGATGGATTTTTAAACAAATCAATCGATATGTTGAATCCCACTTAGGGAATGGTTTAGAGAAGACTATGGACTTTGCATGACCTAGTCTTTCCTCAAGTTTGGCCTTTGATTATAAAGTAAACCACTTGGGGGGTGTGCACACTTAGTGAGGAATTGGTTTGGTATGAATCGATTGAGTTTTACTTGAATTAAAAGAATTGGATTGAAAAAGTTCTATTTGAATACGGCATTGGTATTTCTTTTATTAATTAAACGTAAATGATTTAAATTACGTTTTACTTATCTTACACATGACTTACTTAGCATACTTTGCTAATACGTGCTTCTGTTTTGGCTTTGCCCTGTTTATCATTTATGGTAAGCAGGTGAATTTTTCAGGTGGAAATTAATTGATGCATACGGAGTCCACGGGAATTTCACCTAGCTAGGAGAAGTTTGAGTCATTTTTGTGTCACGAATTATGAACGAATTTTATTATGGTTATTTAATAAAGAATAAAGTTTTCCGCTGCAAAAGTATTTTTGTATAAGCCTTGCGTTATACACGGCGGTAATACGCCCAAACCTATCTCTACGGTATTTATGCGTATTTTTCTACAATTTACGTAGAGAGAGATTTGGGGGTGTTACAAAGTGGTATCAGTTTGTCGGGTCTTAAAACAAGATTAAAAGTGGAATAAATAAATTGGATGGGTAGACTTAAGTTGGGCATATAGGATAGAGTTTCGCATTTTTTTATAAAAATAAAAATAAAAATAAAAATAATAACCATTTTCATAAAAACTGTTTTCTTCTTTGGAAAGATGATTGAGAAAAGGATGCTCGGGCTCTCATAACGAGGCCTATAATGGGTACGCCTCTCTGTCTAGGCAAGGCTCTCCCCGACGCTGTGGGTAACTTACCTGGGAGACGCGGGCTCGACCATCCTATATCATGAATCAAGTACATTATTAATTTCAAAAGAAAATGAATTGAAATTTTTTTAAGTTTCAAAGACTATGTGTGCATATAAAATAAGTATATTATGAATTTTTGAAGAAGTCCATGGACATGATTTTTGAGTATATATGTGGCCCATATATGTTAAACTTATATGTATGTGAACATTGGTATGTTTATATGGATACTTATTGAATTATTGTTTTCTAAACAGATGTTGGATGATATTAGGAAGAAGTACTTTAACATTCACTACTTGAAAACTGATGCAATCAGTGTTAGCGACTTTGTGACTGGAATAACAGTTTTAGCTCTACACTACTACGAGAAGTATAATCTTGAAGTCTTCACCCAACCCCCTTGGCTAGTTCTTTTGGCATTAGCCCACTTACCCAAGCTTAAGAAGTACTACCCTCTATTTGAGAAGTATGGGGATGTGATTAAGGAGGATGGGCTTTGGAATGAGAGACATCACCATGAAGGGAAATGGCTAGCCACCTTGACCCATTTCAAGAATGACCTACACTATTTGGAGCGTAACTATGAACCTAAGAGGAAGTCCGTCAAGCCACCCAAACTTACCCCTCACCACACATTAAGAGAGGTTGACCAACTCCGTTATCTAAATGCTCAACTTCCTTTCTCTTACCCAAAGTATGAGGGAGACTTTGACTCTTCTGATGATGAATCCATTCCACCACTTGGACGGCGTAAGAACTACCCTCATCCTTCCCACTTTTCTCAATACAATGTACCTATACCACGTGAACATCCAAAACCTCAAACAAAAGCCCGAATTCTAAAAAGGCCTAGAGTCCATGACTTCTCATCATCTTCTAGCTCCAACTCTTCCCCTCCTCCACAACCCAACAACCCAAACCCTCAAGGAAACCCAAATCCAAAGTCAGGCCAAACCCCAAACTACAGTGACTATGTACCAACCTACTTGAAGGAGCCCAATGGTAACAAGAAGACTAACAATGAAGATCAAGAGTTTGACCCAGTAGAAGAGGAGTGATCAATTAAATGATTTATGATTGTTTCGATAAATTATATGCATAATAAAGTGTACTTGAATATTAATTAATAATAATAAAGTATTTGCTTGATTTCTTCTATGTTTATGTATATGAATAAATTTTAATTTTTTTTTCTTTCTTCTTTCTCTCAAATGTGAACACCAGGAAATATGTCTTTAAAGTTAAAGAATAAGAAATATGAATTTATGATATTATGTTCCGTATTAAAATTATGAAATTTTGTCGCATTGAATTAAATGATTTGGATTTAAATCAAAAGGGCCTTAAATTGTGATTGGAAATTATTGGAAATGATTTGCAAGTTATGTAAGTGTGATGGATTTTTAAACAAATCAATCGATATGTTGAATCCCACTTAGGGAATGGTTTAGAGAAGACTATGGACTTTGCATGACCTAGTCTTTCCTCAAGTTTGGCCTTTGATTATAAAGTAAACCACTTGGGGGGTGTGCACACTTAGTGAGGAATTGGTTTGGTATGAATCGATTGAGTTTTACTTGAATTAAAAGAATTGGAGTGAAAAAGTTCTATTTGAATACGACATTGGTATTTCTTTTATTAATTAAACGTAAATGATTTAAATTACGTTTTACTTACTTACACATGACTTACTTAGCATACTTTGCTAATACGTGCTTCTGTTTTGGCTTTGCCCTGTTTATCATTTATGGTAAGCAGGTGAATTTTTCAGGTGGAAATTAATTGATGCATACGGAGTCCACGGGAATTTCACCTAGCTAGGAAAAGTTTGAGTCATTTTTGTGTCACGAATTATGAACGAATTTTATTATGGTTATTTAATAAAGAATAAAGTTTTCCGCTGTAAAAGTATTTTTGTATAAGCCTTGCGTTATACGCGGCGGTGATACGCCCAAACCTATCTCTACGGTATTTATACGTATTTTTCTACAATTTACGTAGAGAGAGATTTGGGGGTGTTATAGAGGGATATGCTTCTATCAACCCCTCGGCATGCCTAGCCGATGGCTATGCTTCTACCAATCCCTTGGCATGCCCAATTGAGGGTTATGCTAAGATGAACTCACCAGCCTTTTGAAGATGAACGTTACAAGATCAAGGAGGTCTCTCACTTGAGGGTCTTCCGCTCACAAGTTCCAAATGGCAAGGCCTTCAGCTCGCCCTCCCCATCAATCATGAATAGTTATGTGGCTGAGCCGACAACCGATACGCTTGGAATGTCGACTTAAGAAGATTTTATGTTTGAACAACTTCTAATCTTACAATGATGCCCTAGGGGCATTAAGGGTCGATACTAGGAGATCTTTCTTTTAATAGCGCATCATTGTAAAAGTTAAAGTTGTTGAATTAAAAAAGTTCAGCAATATGACAAGTTCCCCCCTAGCTATTTTTCGGGTTAGTTACCTACATAGCCGCCTAAAGCTCTAAAAGCTCGGGAATTCATTATCTTCTCATAAAGCACCGGGCCTCCCTACATACAGGACACCCCAGGTCTCTAACTAACGTTAACAATAACAAGTTTGTTCCAATGTTTGGGGCAAGATAATAGACTATGAGATAATGTCCTGGCGAATTGCTAAAATAACAAAAGGCTCGTTTAGCCCTCAACCTACCACAAAAGTTGAGATAGCCCAGCTCTTATACATCTTTAACTTGGGGCTCGATTAGCCCCTCAGCCTATCCTAAAAGTTGGGACGGCCTACTTCCTATACATCTATAACAAAGGGCTCATTTCGCCCCTAGCCTGTCCCAAAAGTTGGGATGGCCTACCTCTTATACATCTATAACAAGGGGGCTCGTTTAGCTCTCAGCTTATCCCAAAAGTTGGGATGACCTACCTCTCATACATCTATAACAAGGGGCTCATTTAGCCTCAGCATATCCCAAAAGTTAGGATGACCTACCCCTCATACATCCATAACAAGGGGCTCGTTTAGCTCTCAGCCTATTTCAAGATTTGGGATAACGTACCATTCACTCATTATCATAACATCAGGCCCGTTTAGCCCTCAGCATATCTCAATGTTGAGATAGCGTACCGTTCATTCATTATTTTAACTTGGGGCTAGTTTAGCCCTCAACCTATCTCAATACTTGAAGATAGCATTCTGCTTAGCTCTCATTTTCACATGGGGCTCATTGACCCTCAATTATCATAATATTTGAGATAGAGGCGTGCCTAGTCCTCCTTAAAATGTTACTCGGGGCTTGCCTCTGGCACTTCAAAATTCATGAAGAATCATGATAAGGTCGTAAAAATATAATATTTATATCTATTAAACTTTTGATTTTATATTGATATTTGATGGTTTAAAGATATATTACGTAATTTTCTTATTTAGATACGAGTTACTACTATTTATTTTTATTGTTTGTAGGAAAGAAATATTGGCATCAAATTGCATATTACGACACAGAGCAAAGTTTATAAGCCCGTTGACTCTCAACTATTTCAAGACCAATGTTGTTTTATTGTGTAAGTTATTACAGTTGGGCCTTGAAGTATAACAATCTGTCACATAACATATTAGAAAGAGGAGAGCAGCTCAAACTCTTCATTGTTCTCACTGTTCTTGCGGGTAAGCCAAAGAGTAAATCCCTTAAGCGAGATTGACGGTTATCAATTTGTCAAGCAAGAAAATATAGAGATGAAATCAGATAAGGATGAGAGCGTTCGGGATCAAAGATTCCCGATGATAAGATTGGGATGCCGAATTGGAAGGAGAAGGCGTTTTCAGATTGGAAGATTTACACATATTTGGGCTGTTTTGGGTACCGAATCAGAGAGGAGGGAGGCCAAATTGCATGCGAGAAGAAGACCAGCAACAGCAAACTCAGGGGGAAGCTGAACTCGGCGACAGAGGAACCGAGGTGGTTGTAGCTCTCGGTTTGCTACAATACTGATTTGGGGATTCCGATCAACTACTCCAAAATAGAAAAAGGATCTGAGTTTTATTTTGGGGATTTTCTGGGCTACGTTCAGGGCAGCAAATTGATGAGCTTCATCTGAATTTTGCGAGGTACCTAGCGAGCAGGAGGGTAAGCAAAAACGGACTAGTCGAGGTGACTCGGTTCAGCTTGTGTCTACTCTGATTCTCATTAGAAGATTTGGTACTGTATTTATGCTTTCATTTTCTTTTCATTCGATTGTCAGCTTTGGTTTATCTTGGATTAGTAGTAGTATAAGTTTTGCTTTTGAGAATAAAAATGAAAGTTAGTGCTTTTGTTCTTGAATGCGTCAGTATACTAGCTGGTATACATCTTGGTAGATTAATTTAATTATTAGTTTTATTTTCATTTATTTGCTTTGTTTATTAGTTTGATTATGAATTTTATGTATTCTATTATAATTAACTCAATATTTGTTATGTCGGGCTAAATTACTAGTGGGGTAGGGAGACCAATTATGCATTGGATTATTGGTTTTGTGAGAATAGATATGCTGTAATTCTTGGGTATCGTGTTTATATCTTGATTGGATGGATAGTCTATTTTATTGGTATGAATTGGTTGAATTATATTTTAGACCTGCCATCTTTAATATCATCCACTAGTTTGATTGCTAGGATTTTAACTTGTGATACGTAATTGTCCTTGTTAATTTCCCTTGGTAGCAATTAGGTGTTTAATAGGTGACTAAAGCTTGTTATAATGCCTAAGATTATCAACCCTTTTAGTTGCAGGAGTCGAGCTTGTGAGATTTGTGGCTAAGTTAACTACTCCCTTGTTATTAATGCTACTAATTAATCAAGTCTAGAGAGCTTGTTCTAGATTATTAGTTGGTAAGACAATATTCCAAGAGCTTGTTTGGTCTATTTGCAACTAAAGGAAGTTTCGAATGCTTGTTTGTGCTCATTAGTTAACATTAAGATATAGTCATGATTATATATAATTCAATGATCAATTGATACTCCAATGCTATAATATGTCTCCCGATTCCTTATTTCATTACTCTTGATTTTATAGTATCTTAATTTTATTAGTTTATTTCTCCGTACTTTATTTGTTTTCTAGTTAATAGTTTATTTTTTAGATCATATTTTTCTTATTCAAATCAGGGGTTTTTAACATTCACAAGTAATAATTTAATAATCTAATTCTCTGTGAGATCGACCCTAGCTTACCCTACTACATTTTAGGAGATTTTAGTTAGGTTTATTTTTGGTAGACACGCGACAGTCGTACCAAATCATCAAAAGTAAACAGCAAGCCAACAAAGAGAAATGTCAAGCGGAGGGACATGAATATATCACAAAGTCAGAATAACAGTCTCATACATAGAAGAGATGATGCCAAGTACAAATCAAAAAATCCAAATACATCAGAAGAAAGTTAAATGTCTAAACATCAAGGCTAGAAGATCTATTCAATGCAAGTCAAGCGCACCTCGAGGACCAATTCCTCACATCCAAAGGTCTCGGCCTCCCTTAGCCTGGCATGTCTCACACCCCTAGGCTCTTGGCACGTCTCATACCCAAAGATCTCAGCTCGTTATAAAAAGGCTCTTGGCATTTTAGATATATTTGTCATATCCAAACGGAGAGTTGACAAGCCAAGCTCTCAGCATATATGGACAAGGCGAGCCCTCGGCATCTCTCAGCCTAGCGTAGGCCCTCAACTTCCTCCGCTCGGTCTTTTCAATCACTCTTGTTTCGGGGTTTTCTGTGTCCCTCGGGAGAGTTAAAACTCCAAGACTGGATTCCGGGCGCCTGTACCTGCAAAACAACGGAGACTCTAGTTGGATAAGTTCCGCCTCCGACGATCAAGTTAGAAAGTGTTAGGAAGAATAAAAGTGCGAAAAGTAAAGTGGGATCAGGTTCCTCTATGGAGACAAATGATCATCCGGCTATCGCAGACAGCCTCAATATCCGAGTGTTCACTCTCTTGTGTAATCAATTTTACAATTAATGCTCTTTTTGAATAATCAATTCTGTGTTCCCTGGATGGGAACATATCCCTTTTATAGGGTCTTAAAATGCGTGCCCATCCTAGGTTTCTAAACCTATGACTAACGGGCTGCCTCGGGATTTGGGCCTTGAATGCCGCCAATCCTATGTTGGATATTTGTTTGCCAAGTGTCGAGCCCTGGTAGGTTCACTTAGGGCTCTCCTTTGGGTGACACGTGGCGGACTCTGATAGGTCCACGTGGCACCCGTGACATGTGTCACACGCGGATAGGAAAATAGTTTTGTTTTTTTTGTTTTTTTTGTTTTTTTTTTTTTTTACCGTTTAGTTTTTGGAACATTCTTCAGGGGTGCCCCCTGAAATTCTTGTCCCTTTATATAAGGGTCCTACCCCCCATCATTTTCACACATTCTCAAGATTCTCTCGGACATGGAACCTTAGACTTTAGGAAAGAACTTGTCTTAATTCTGAGAAAAGCAACTGCCGCCTGTAACTAATGCTTGTTTCTACAGCTGCCCAAGACTTTTTTCAAGCGTCTACAGTATCTTCAAACCAAAGGTAACCGCCTGCTTTTCTCTCTTGCTTTAACTTTGTTTCTTTTCCTTTTTGAAAATGGTTTCCCAAAAGCACACGACATAGCCTAGGTTAGTGATCAGCCGGTCACCGGGGACGACTGAATCTAGAACTAGGAGCACCGACTGCCCCTTGCTGGACCACCCTTTGCGAACTTCCCCAAGTCCGACGCTCTTTGTGTCTGTGTAGGACACCATGGCCAAATTAAACAAACATCCAGGTAGCAGAATCCGAACGGCTCTTTTAGGGCGCCTATTAGTGAACTCTTTGATTTGTCGCCTGACACCCCGAGTACCCCCAGTGATTCTATTTTGCAAGAATCAGGGGAGGAGTTTGAGAGTGATGCCTCTGACTCTATTCGACAGGCCCCTCAGGGGGACGCGGCTCAGACAGTGAGTCCGAACCTAGTACTTCTAGCAGAGTCTCCGATGACTCTGAGGAAATGCGCTCTCGGTTGGAAACAGCGAGAGGGTCCCATTCTGTAGAAAAGGCCGAAGGCTGGGCCGAGCCGTCTGCTACCCGCCGAGAGCAGTTTGCTGCTTATTATCAACACGTTCTCGCGGGCAGGCGGAAAACAATGGCTGACAAGGTGGGAAGTTTTCGAGTTGATCATGTCATGGGACATGGCTTCATTTTGTGCCGGATGCTGAGGATACCGTAGTCTGGCCAGAAGGATCAAGATACGGGGACGAGTGCTCTGGCTACTATGAAGGGGCCATCCAAGCTGGCCTTAGATTCCCCCTCCATCTGACCGTGGAGAGAATTCTTGATGGATACCAGTTGGGTATTTGGCAACTGGCCCAAACTCTTGGGTAAACATTCTAGGCTTTGTTGCCGCCTGCGAAATGTTAGAGGTAGATCCAAGTTTTGAGGCTTTCGCCCACATGCACTACCTCAACCGAACCCCAAAAGCAAGCGGGTCTGGTTGGTACACTTTATCTAGCCACAAGGGCTATATGATGACCATTGGGAAGGATAACAAATGGAAGGACTGGAGAAGCAAGTTCTACATTGTTTCTTCACCTGACAAGATAAAGAACAGAAAATACAAACGGTGGAACCGGAACCCCCCTCTGCTCTCAGGCGGAACATAATTGTCGTCTGTTCCCAGAAAGGCCAAAGAGCATATCTTGGAGAAGGGTCTTTTCAAAGTGACCATTCGGTCAAATGAGGAGACCGGGGTGAAAGAAATCATACCCCAAAGTTATATTCCCAACTATGATTGGTTATCTGATGGGGATTATCTTACCGCCTGCGGTCTGAGTGTAGAGAGGCCGAGAGGTAGACGACCGAATGTGTTTAGATTTTTAGTAAAACTTGATCATTTTGTCTAGCTTACTTAACTATTTAAAATTTCTTATGCAGACAAAGCGATGGCGAAGCTCTCGTCTACAAAGAAGCCGACTGCCTACTACCGCTTGCTTTTGGGCAAGCGAAAGGGCGAGGAGCCGGATGCCACATAGACGCCCAAGGTGAGCCACACTCTTTAATTTGACTAAGTCTGACTTAATTTTCCCGCTTGCTTCTTACTCTTTTTGGTTTATATGCAGGGTGGTTCCTCCAAACCCTCTCCTTCATCTTTGTCGGACCCGAAGCTTCAAAAGCAGACGGTCGGTGATGTGGGGACTCCTGGCAGGTCCTGGAAACACGTGGCCCACAAGCTAGGAAGGACCCATCCTCCAACTGGGGGAAAGTCCCCAGCTTTCCCTGAGAGTAGTCGGCTCCCAAGGGAGAAGGCGGCTGCCGGAGGTATTACAAGTTTTAATCCCTTGCCCTACCCCTGTAGGGTCAAGTTCAATCAACAGTTGGCCAGTGCTTCTGAAAGCAGCCGGTCTATAGGTCGAATTTACACCAAGTATTTACAAAGTGTTGAATGTGCAGATGTCCCTCAAAGGCCGGATCTTCAATAGCTGGCAAAGACCATGCTAAGGCCATCTCCCTTGAGGATAGGGAGTCTGTTAGAGGAGTCGGCACCCTTGATCTTGATGTCATTCTTGCTCTCCTTGCTGAGGTATTTTACTTTATCATTTTTATGATTTTTTGCACAACTCTTTGAGCCGTCTGGTACTGATGTTTTCCCTTCTTTGCCGGATGCAGTCTATGCTGCGAGTGCACGGTCTTAGAAAATTGCTCAACGAGAAGAAAAAAGAGGTAAAAGCTGCGAATGCTCGGGCCGCCTCTTCTCTAGACACAGCCATGTTTCAGATTACTCAAAATGAAATATTGACCACTGACATACTATATTCTCAGGCGGCTGCCAATCTGCAGGTCAAGGCCGATCTAGACGCGGCAAAGAGGCGGATCTTTGAGCTCGAGAAGGAGGTTCCAAGAGGCGGACACTGAAGCAGCCGGACTCTGCACCCGGGTGGACAAACTCAAAGCCAGGCTGCAAAACCAGGAAGTCCAACTCGCCAAGAAGTATACTTCAAGGGCTGAGGAGGAGAAGGAGGCCCTGGTTAAACAGATGATGGACGACTGTGAAGCCATCATGCAGCTGACTTGGGGGGCTCTTTTCCCGGATGCTAGCTATGAAGGCTAGAGGACCAGTTTGCCGCCGCTTCCCAAGAATACAATGATAAACTCTTGAACCAAGCTCAAGAGGAAGCGGAGGAAGAGGAGTCGTCTGATTCTGCATCCGAGGTTCCGATCAAGAGGAGGAGTAGGATGGCGAAAAAGACCGAGAGCCGACTGGGGAGGAAAAGGATGCGGCTGCCAATACTGAGAAGCCCCCTCCTGAAGCTTAAGCCTTGTGTTGATTCTCTGAGGCCTGTTGGCCATGTATTACTTTCTCCGGCGTGCGTGCCGTGTGTTTCCTTATATCTTTACCGACTAAGGAGTCGGGTTTTTTTGACAATTTTTGCCGGTTGTATCGGTTAACTCTTTTTAGTCGCCCCTGAGGTCGACTAAGTTTATTTATGAATCATCCGGCCATTTGGCCGGTTTTTCCATTTTGCAAGATGTCTTTGAATTTTTGCATTTCATAGATTTTAGCTAAGTATTTAGCTTGCTTTATCCTATGAATTTTTCACTATATACCGGTTGTTTTTGCCCCTGGGCGGCTGTGCGACTGGTTTTCAAAGGTAAATTGATTGACTTGGAAATTTTTTATGCTTTAGAGAGTATGATTGGTTTCCAAGCCAATCAATCACTATGGTGATTGCCCCAAACCAGGCGGACAGTCGACCATTGCATAGGCGGGTAAGCATTCAATAGTATGTGACCATTGGCCTCATTAGTTAGTTCTAAGACGAGCAATGCTTAGCTGCTAAGTTTTTTAACTTAGCTTATTTTATTATTTGGAAATTGGCCGTTTGCATTGCAATAACGGGCTTTAAACAGGATATCCAACCAAGATAGCGACCGCTTGTTATATTACAGGCAGTAGCTTTTAGTTATCTTGGTTTCATCAACCTAGGTAGGAATAATGGTCGAATACCGGCTGGTGTCAATGAGACATGTGGTTTTGTTTGTTCCGTTTAGGTTCCATTTTAGATTGTACAGGTTAGACGGCTGTGAGTTAGCCTTTTTGGGTTAATCAGTCTTTGCCGCTTGTTTTCGGGTTAATAGAGCAATGTGCAACTCAAATGGGAGATGCTCTCTGCGACGAATTCACCCGGGTGGGCGTCGCGGGACGCCTACTCATGTTGGAGCAGACGGATGCTAGCTGCTAAGTTTTATACTTAGCTTATTTTTCATTTCAATAGCTGCTAAGTATGGATTTAGCTTATATCCTCAAATTTATCTATCTGTATTGCTCCTAAGCAATAGCAGGCGGTATTTGACCAAGATAGTAGCTGGTTTTCGTTTTATTATACAATAGTCGGTAACCCTTGTTATTTAGGTCTCATTTAATCAATTCAAACAGCTGCGAGCTTATCTTAATCCAGACAGTCGGTAGGGCCGTTTGTTTTTAAGTTTATAGAGCAATGTACCACCCAAATGGGAGATGCTATCTGCGACGAATTCACTCGGATGGGCGTCACCGGATGCTTACTATGTTGGAGCAGGCAATGGTTTGTAATATTACCTGGCCATTGGCCTCATTAGGTTGTTCTAAAAGGAACAACGCATAGCTGCTAAGTTTTTAGACTTAGCTTATGTCTACTCATGTTGGAGCAGACGTAAGATTTTAATAAAGCCGCCTGCACATTGTATAGACGGTACTCCCATTGGGAGATGTACATAAAAATGAAAATAAAAAACAACTCTTTATTGATAGGCTTTCTACTTTACAAAAATTACAAGTCTTAGAAGTAGTACTTTTTTAAGTTGTCTATATTCCAAATTCTGGCTAGCTGCCTACCGTCTGGAGTTTCTAGGCGGTAGATGCCGCCTCTTGCTTCCTCATAGATCCAGTAGGGGTCTTCCCAAATGGGAGTCAGCTTTCCCTACTCATTGGCCCTACTAGTTGCCTCCATTTTCCATAACACAAAGTCCCCCACTTTCAAAGGTCGTTTGTGTACTCTTTTGTTGTAGGCTCTCGTCAAATCTCATGACGCAAGGCGGCATTTCCCCAGCGTTTCGGGAGTGAGTCCAATGCTAGCCGCATGGCCTCCCAATTAGCCTCTTCGCCATAAAGCATGACTCGATGAGTCGGCTCATAGTGCTCAATGGGCAAGACAACTTCAGCACCATAAACCATGAGAAACGGGGTTTCACCAGTCGCCCCTTTTTCAGTTGTTCTGATGACCCATAGAACATGCGGCAACTCATCAGCCCATAGACCGCCAGCTCTTTCAACTTTCTTTTTAATGTCATCTGAGATTAATTTGTTGAAGGCTTCAACCTGGCCGTTTGCTTGGGGACGACCGATTGATGCAAAGCAATGAGAGATCCCTTGGTCTCCCAACCAACTCTTAAGAGTAGGCGTCTCAAACTGAGGGCCATTGTCAAATACCATAGACATAGGTACCCCAAACCGGGTGATAACATTTCTCCAAATGAAGGAGATGGCATCTTTTGTCTTGATACCTTTGATCGCCTCTACTTCTACCCATTTGGTGAAGTAGTCAACAACAACCAGGATATACATTCGTCCGCCTGTAGCGGGCGTATACGGACCCAGAATGTCCATTCCCCATTTGACGAATGGTACTGGGCTGTGAATGGCCGTCAGATTAGTGGCCGGACGGTGTATTTAATACCAATTCAATTATATTGCAATTATAGCAAAATTTTCACAGAATAAACCATCACAGCAAAGCCTGAAGTTATAATTCATGAATAAATATTAAGCAATTGCTTTTTACATTGTCACAGAAAGCATAACCCCAAAATCGCATATTTGAAAGTAAAAGTAAAAAATAAATTGCATACCTTTCAATAAGACAATCATCATCCTTCTCCAAGCTTATCCTATAATAGCAATCTTCAACTTTTCAAATCGATAAAATAACCATGCTGAAAAAATCAAGTAAAATTATCAAGACAGATTATCAAGAGCACAACTTCCACATACTGATGAGTGATGCATAGCACTACACTTTCGGAGTCATCGGAACCATAGTGCACTTCATACCGTTGTTTCCCTCTCAAAGAGCAACATCAAATTGCCAAATTACCACTGTAATTAACTATCAATTAAGCTTATGCACATATAATAAAAAAAAAGTCACTTTAGAACTTATACATATCAAACTTTTTCAGTTAAATTTTATTTTTCACTTTTCCATCGAATCGACCATATTTTCTGTTTGGGTCCAATTTAGTCAAAATTGGGCCTAAGCACTAAATGATCCAATTAAAAGCCCAAGGTCAAGGTTCAACTCTCCAATTGCACAAAAGTCAAAGGTCAGCCCACAAAGCATGCCAATTGGGCTAAGGCCCAACCTCACCATGTATGATGAGGTATAAAAGCCATCATATTCGGCACATTCAGATATTCAGATTCATATTCATATTCTGATTCATATGCTCATTCTTGCATTCAGATATATTCCACAAAAGCCTCAAGCTACAAACTCTCTTGCATAGTGTCTTCTTTTTACACATTGTACTGACTTTAGCATCGGAGGGGCCTTCCTCGGCAACACCCCCGAGGCTAGTTTACGTGTGTTTACTGTGCAGGAAACCTTCGGCCCAACACAACTTGGACCGAATCCAGTCTTCTCCATTTCAGCGGACCTTCGGCAAGGTCCCATTGTTTTCACCCGAAACAATTTGGCGCCGTCTGTGGGGAAGACTTTCAAAAATCTTTAAGCCAAATTCCTAACCAAGATCATCTTGCAATTATCTTAGCAGCCATGGCTAAGAACCGCAAGAGCAAAAGCCTCCGTCAAGGAGCGGGCGAAAAGCCTAAAACCCCTACACCATCGCCCTCGCCGGACCGGAACTCTCCCAAGGGTGCCGGCTCGGGGGGAGGATCATGCAAGGAGGATTCCCTATCTCCCGTAATGCATGACTCTCAATATAGGCCGGACCACTCTCGGTCTAGCAGGGGTCAGTCTGATCACAGGACATATTCAGTGTCCCAAAGCCAACCATCGGCTGCGCGGCCTCATTCCCACACTCGGCCGAGGACCCCTTTAACGGGGCCCAGTTCGGAAGAGGTGGCAAGAGCGCTGGCAGTACTCATGGAGGCAATGAGGGCACAGAATATGCCACCGCCTCGTGATCGAACTCCTCCGCATACCCGGCATCAGCGGAGGAAGTTAGACCATGACGGTGGGAAGCTTCCTTCCTTCCGGGAACTGGAAGAGTGGGAGGAGGATTCTTGGAAAAATGAAAAACAGAGGAAAAAGAACCCTCAATTATTTAAAGGATCCTCATCCTCAAGACCAGAAGCGCATAAGAGCAGCAGCTCAGCTTCTCGGCCAGAATCTACTCGCCGAGAACCTGAGACTGTTCGCAGAAGCGTCCTTGACCGACTCGGCGGCCAGGAACCGAGCGTGCGTAGTCGCCTCTCGTTCCCTGCAGCCGAGGCCCAGACTTCCCAGCCAGGGACGAAAACCACTCCTACCTCTCTAAGAGGGCGGAGCGCGGTCCCTTCGGCCAGGAACAAGGGCAAGGCCGTTATGCTACCCGCTAGTTCACCATTCGAGCAATGGATACTGGAAGAGCGCGTACCCACGGTTAAAATACCGTCGCATATCACATATGACGGGACCACGGATCCGAAGGACCACGTGGCCTCGTATGAGACTCATATGCATCTTTGCCCCAGATCCGAGGCGACTTGGTGCAAATATTTCCCAACCACTCTCAAGGGGGTCGCGCAAGCGTGGATCTCCAAGGGAGTAAGGCAAGGCTCCATAACAGGTTGGGATGATCTGTCCTCCAAGTTCAGGAGCAAGTTTTCCACGGCAAACCGCCGAGAGAAGACTACCGCAGAGCTCATGAGTCTGCAACAGGGGGAAACCGAAAGCCTCCGAGACTACCTGACCCGTTTCAGTAACGATTCATCAAGCGTCTCCCAGCTGGACCAGGGGTTAGCTGTTTTTGCAATGCAGAATGGCCTTCAGCCAGGAAAATTCCTAGACTTCATGGTCATGCATACCCCGCAGACCTTGGAGGAAGCTCTTAGTGCTTCGGATAAGTTCATCCGAGCCGAAGAATGGAATAAAGCAAAAACCCAACCTCAATCCGGGGGAGGGAAGCAGAGGCAAATACCCTTGTCTGAAGGCCAAGGCCATAAGGCAAAGGGAAAATCAAAGGCTCCGGAGCCATCTTTGGCCAACGACCTAAAGAAGGACAGATTAGCCTCATACACAGGCAGATACGAGTCCTACACTCCGCTCTCTCTTCCACGCGCCAAAATTTACAGTGTGACGAAGGAAGAGCAGAGTTACCGAAAGCCGCGACCACTCCCAGAGTGGTATCAGCGAAAAAATAAAAATCAGTGGTGTGAGTTCCACGAGTCTTCGGGCCACAACACTGAGGAGTGTATCCAACTGAAGGACCAGATAGAGGACATGGTCCGGAAGGGATACTTGAAAAAATACATCGCGGATCACCGCGAGAAAAAAGAATCCGAGAGGTCAGCAAAGGACCCTCGGCAGGACCTTGATTTCCCCCGGAAAAACAGTAAAAAGCCGGAGGGGAAATTCCCTCCGATCAATGTTATCTCGGGAGGAATATACTCGCGGAGGGAGCACAAGCGCCACCTTAGAGCTTTGACTCACCAGGTGAACAACGCTGACATTCAATCTCCCCAGTCGCCGGTGCCGAACATGACGTTCACAGCCGCCGACTGCCGGGGGATCACGTTCCCTCATGAGGATCCGTTGGTGATCATCGCCACGGTGGCCAACCACGACGTCAGTAAGGTCCTTGTTGACGGTGGCAGTGGAGCAAACATTCTGTTCCGAAAGGCCTATAATCAAATTAAGCTGAAGCCCAAGCACCTTACGCCGGTACCCTATCCGGTATCCGGGTTCAATGGGGCTTCAACTTATCCAGATGGGAAGGTGACACTTCCTATCACCATCGGTTGCGATGAGGCAGCCCGGAACGTCATGATTGAATTTTTGGTCATCGACGCTCCTTCAGTGTACAACGTGATTCTGGGGAGACCCATAATTCACGAGATCCAAGGGGTCGTCTCAACTTATCATCAGCTGATGATTTACGTCTCAGACGCCGGCTTCCCCGAAAGGATACAGGGCAACCAAAAGGACGCCCGAAGGTGCAACTACCTCAAACCATCCAGTAGTCGCCCAGACGACGACAAGGATGAGGAGGGGAAAGGAAAAGAAAGAGAGCCAAGCACAAAAAAGCCGAAAGGCCTAAGTGCTTCGGCCCAAGGATCCGTGCCCAGAGAAAAAGGGCCCGAAAGGGAAAAGGCTGACTCTTCAGCTGAACCGCAAGACTCAGAGAGCCAGCCGAAGAACACAAAGACTGGGACACCTGCTGACATTGGCAGCAGACCAGATTCTGAAGAGTTCAGTCCATCGGCAATGGACATGGACCAACAGACTGAAACAGTTGAGTTGGCTGAAGGAGATGCTGAGAAATGTGTAACAATCGGGATGGATCTTGATCCTAACACCCGTTGTGAACTTATTCAGCTCCTTCGGGATAACAGAGATGTGTTTGCTTTCTCGGCAGCTGATATGCCCGGGATAAGTTCAGACCTCATCTCCCATAAGCTTAATGTTGACCCAACGTGTCGACCAGTTAAGCAAAAGAAGCGGAATTACTCCGCCAATAAGAACCGAGACATCGCAGCCGAAGTCAAAAAATTATTGGAGGTAGGGTTCATTGAACCTTGCCAATATCCGGAATGGCTGGCAAATGTGGTGATGGTTCAGAAGCCCAATGGTACCTGGAGGATGTGCGTTGACTTCACGGACCTAAATAAGGCTTGTCCAAAGGATTTCTATCCCTTGCCGAGAATCGATCAGCTAGTCGATTCGACAAGTGGCCATGCCTTGCTTAGCTTCATGGACGCATTCTCGGGGTATCATCAGATCTTTATGCACCCCGACGATCGAGCCAAGACAGCATTCGTCACGAACGCTGGGGTGTATAATTACAAAATGATGCCCTTCGGATTGAAAAATGCGGGGGCAACCTATCAAAGGCTGGTGGATCAAGTTTTCGCCGATCAAAAGGGCCGAAACATGGAAGTCTATGTTGACGATTCAATCGTCAAAAGCAAAAAACTAGAGGACCATGTAAAGGACCTGGCTGAAACTTTCGCCACCTTGAGAAAGCATCAAATGAAGCTGAATCCGAAGAAGTGTGTCTTCAGCGTGAAGTCAGGGAAATTCCTGGGGTTCATGGTCAGCAAAAGGGGGATTGATGCCAATCCCTCTAAAGTCAAAGCGGCGCTCGACCTTCCTGAGCCGAAAACGAAGCGGGATGTTCAGCGGCTCACCGGAAGAATGGCAGCCCTCTCGAGGTTCATTTCCAGAGCTTCGGATAAGGGGTTACCCTTCTTCAAAGCCCTGAAACTCCCGAAAACAAAAGAGCTTGTTTGGGAGGAAGAGCAAAAAGACGCCTTTCAACAGCTTCGGGAGCATCTGGCTCGACTCCCCACGCTGGCTAGCCCAGCTGAAGGAGAAACTTTATACCTATATGTGGTCGTTAGCCCGGCCACCATCAGCGCAATATTGCTGAGGGAAGAGAGTAAGAGTCAACAACCGATCTATTTCGTCAGTCATACACTGACGGATGCCGAGACCCGCTATCCTCTACTCGAGAAAGTTGCTTTCGCGGTAGTAGTAGCTGCTCGGAAGCTGAGGCCCTATTTTGATTGCCATCAGATAGTGGTCTTAACTGATCAGCCGTTGGAAAAAGTTCTCGGCAAGGTTGAAAAATCCGGTAGGCTAGCCAAGTGGGCTTTTGAGCTCACCGAATTCAGCATCAGCTACCGTCCGAGGGCTGCCATTAAGGCTTAAGCCCTGGCGGATTTCTTGGCCGAATGCTCATACCAAGAAGTGCTGGACAGTGAAAAGAAAGTCTGGACCGTGTTTACGGATGGGTCTTCCACCGAAAACGGTTCGGGGGCAGGAGTAGTGATAACTTCTCCCGAAGGCAAATCCTTTGAGTATGCACTAAAATTTTCTTTTAAGGCCTCGAACAATGAAGCCGAATATGAGGCAGCAATCGCCGGCCTACAATTATGCATCTCCTTGGAAGCCGATCATGTCTGCTTAAAAACAGACTCTCAGCTAGTTGCATATCAGATCAGTGGCAGCTATGAGGCCAAAGAGCCCTCCATGATAGCTTATCTTGCCAAGATCAAATCAGTCATTGCAGAGCTGAAAACTTTTGAGGTTCAGCTGATCCCAAGGGGTCAGAATACTCAAGCCGATGCACTCTCCAAACTTGCTAGTTCATCTTTTACCGAGCTGAACAGGTCTGTATATGTAGAAGTGCGTCGAGAGAGAAGTGTCGACGAAGCACCTGAAGTGTGCTGCGCTGACCCAGAGCCTAGTTGGATGGAACCCATCTTAGCTTTCAAGCTTCGGGGAGAAACTCCTGAGGATAAAGCTTTGGTCTCCAAAATGAAGAGAACCAGCTCTAGGTTCATTGTCTTCAGGGGGGAACTTCTGAAAAAGTCCTTCTCAGCCCCATTGCTGAAATGCGTGGGACCAACAGATGCAGATTATATCCTACGGGAGATTCACCTCGGCATCTGTGGGAACCACATTGGGGGAAGAACCTTAGCCCACAAGGCATTGAGGGCCGGATATTACTGGCCCACCATGATCGCAGATGCTAAGGAGCTGGTTCGGAAATGCGAAAAATGTCAAAAATATGCTCCAGTTATCCATCAGCCAGCAAGGGATCTTCAGCCGATCCTTAATCCACTCCCGTTTGCCCAATGGGGACTGGATATACTGGGACCATTTCCGGAGGCTGTGTACCAGAAAAAATGGCTGATAGTTGGTGTCGACTACTTCAGTAAATGGATCGAGGCCGAAGCAGCCTCGAACATTACAGAGCAAACTGTCAGAAAATTTATCTGGCAGAATATCATCACTCGCTTTGGCATCCCGAGAGTATTTGTCTTCGATCATGGGAGGCAATTTGATAACTTACCGCTGAAGCGATATACAGATCAGTTCGGCATCAAACTGGCATATTCAGCAGTATGCCACCCACAAAGTAACGGACAAGCCGAAGCAGCAAATAAACAGATCTTAAATGCCCTCAAGAAGAGGGTGGAAGATCAAAAGTCCAAATGGCTAGAGGAGCTCCCTGGAACCCTTTGGTCCCTTCGGACAACTGAAAAAGAGGCAACGGGCCACTCACCTTTTGAACTGGTGTATGGTGCCGAAGCCGTCCTTCCAGTGGAAATTGGCTCTAAGAGCCTTCGAGTGCACCATTTCTCGGCTGAGAATGAGCGACTGATGAGGGAATCTCTCGATTTCCTCGACGAAGTAAGAGACTCAGCTCGAGATAAAATGGCCGCCTATAAGCAGAGAGTCAGCAAATTTTATAACCGAAGGGTCCATGCAAGGCCTCTCAAAATTGGAGATCTTGTCCTTCGGAATGCTGCTGCAGTTCAGAAAGGCCGAATCCATGGGAAACTCTCAGCTACATGGGAGGGACCTTATGAAATTTATGATGAGCTTCAGCCAGGGACATACCGACTTCGGCAGTTGGATGGAACTGAGTTGAGAAATCACTGGAACGCTGATGTACTGAAAAAATATCATGTGTAAACCCTTCGGGGCAGAACAATCTTTGTAAGTACATTTTGAACTAATGAAAGGCCTTGGAGCCGCCATTTATATAAATATTTACAACTTTTTATCCTTTCAAAATTTTCTTTGTTCTATCTACTCTTTAAGGGTTTTTTATTCAGCCTCGTCTGAAACCTTCGCCTTCGGGTAACTGGGTTTCAGATTGCTGACAAAACTCGTCTTTTTAAAGAACACCGGTCTTTCAGCTGAAGTCAAACTTCAGTAAGACTTGTTCTCCAAAGACATGAGTCCATGGACAATTCTGGGATATTGCCTTAACTGAGCCTTGTATCCCAGAGAGCCATTATCCGAAACATTGCCTTAAGTTGGCCCTGTGTTTCGGGTATCCATTTTTCAAAGATAGACAGAAAATCAAGGATAACAGCAAAAGTTGAAATTTTTTAAAATCAGCCTCGTCTGAAACCTTCGCCTTCGGGTAACTGGGTTTCAGATGGCTTACAAAACTCGTCTTTTTAAAGAACACTGGTCCTTCAGCTGAAGTCAAACTTCAGTAAGACCTGTTCTCCAAAGACATTAGTCCATGGACAATTCTGGGATATTGCCTTAACTGAGCCTTGTATCCCAGAAAGCCATTATTCGAAACATTGCCTTCAGTTGGCCCTGTGTTTCGGATATGCGTCTTCTTTAAGAACACTGGTCTTTCAGACAAAGTCAGTCTTCAGTAAGACTTGTTCTAAAGAGGTTAGTCCATGGGCAATTCTGGGATATTGCCTTAACTGAGCCTTGTATCCCAGAAAGCTAATATCCCAAGCATTGCCTTCAGTTGGCCCTGTGTTTCGGATATCCAACTTTCAGACATAGTCAATCTTCAGTAAGACTTGTATCCCAGAAGAAGTAAAGAAATTGCTTATTCAGCTGAAGTCATACTTCAATTTCTGGGGGGGCAAGAAGCACTCAGTGCAAGTATGTTCGTCAGAATTGAAGAAAAGAGCATTCAAAAATAAAGCAACTGAGGAAAAGAGCATCAAAATAAAGCAACTGAAGAAAAGAGCATCAAATTAATATTTCATGCTCAAAAATTGAGCTACAAGTTCAATAATTCAATATCGGCAGCCGCCCACAAGCGGAAAATAACAGCTGCCGAAATACGTACATAAGCAAAAAAATAAAACTGCTGTACGACAAGGCAAGCTGAAGCAAAAAACAAGGCAAAAAACTCAGAAAGCGGCAAGTCTAAAGTTAAGCACATGATGAACCGCAAGATTCTGAAGACGACTGCCCGAGTTCCTATGCTTCAGCCTGAGGATCAGACTGATCAGCGTTGAGCCCCATGGTGGCCTCAGCCCCAGCAGCAGAAGAAGCGGGCTTTGCACTTTGCCGAGCCTCCCTTTCCCTCTGCTCAGCTTCCAACTCCAGTCTCTCAGCTTCCTCTTCGGCTTCCTCAGCCTTAAGAATTTCAGCTTCGGCTGGAGTTGCATACTTCATGTGAGGGTCTTCGGGATTCTGGACCCACTCAGCACATTTAGACCAGTCCAGCTTCGGCTCAGCATGAAGGCAGACTCTTCGGCATACTCGGAATCCGTTTCTGAAACCCATCTCATATTCCTCTTGGGTATAAACACGGACTTTGAGTAAAGCCTCAGCATCAGCCAACTTCTTCTGGGTCTCCTCCAAGTCTTCCTTGGATTTCTTCAGCTCATCAGCGACCTTGGAGGAGGAACCTTTCAGCTCATTCAGCTCTTGCTGAATTTGGAAAGCCTTTGTCTGAGCTTGGGCCACTTCAACTTTCTGGATCAGCAGTTGATCCTCAGCCTCTTGGAATTTAACTCTTTGGGCTTCAGCAGCAGCAGCAGCCTCTGAGAGTTGGACGTCTTTGGCCAGGAGCAACTCTTCAGCAGCCATTCGGCTGGCTTCAAGAGCCTCTAGGCGCTGCTGCACTTCAGCTTGTGCAGCAGTTCCTTCTTGAATTCGGCTCTCAACAGCAGCCTTGAATTTGGAGACGTCCACTCCCATATGCTCCTGGAGGAATTTTTCCCCTTCCATCAGTGGGGGAAAAACTTCCTTCTCCATAGCATCGCAGAAGGTTTTCAGGGCTTCGGCAGCTCTTTTCCCGTACTCCTCAACCTCCTGCTGCTTCTCTTCAGCTGCTGCTTGCTTCAGCTTAGCAAGCTTTACTTCCTCATCAGCCACCTTCTTGTCGTGCACAGCAGCGTCTACCCTATCTTGTAGGGTATCTATCAGCTCTACAGTGAGAGTCTGATTGTGCACGAACTGAAAACAGGAAGACAAAAATAAATAAATAAAAAAAATATATATATAAAGAGTTGAATTTCGGAGGAAATGAAGACAAGGAAAATTACCTGCATCATCAGCAGTTGGTTAGACCTGGCTGGGTCAGGAACTGATCTGCTGGATTCGCCCATCCCAGCAGTGGCCTTCAGCGACCAGATCCTTGCCCTGTCTACTTCGGACATGCCAGCAAAATTGCCGAAGTAGGCTGCAGCTCCTTCTCGGTTTTGACCCCATATGAGGTCCCAGATGTGGTCTGGGATTGGAATTCGGGGGGCCGAGAAACCCATTTCTCCAGAATGCAGAGTCTGGAAAGAAGGGAAGGATGACGATGGAGCTTGATTAGCTTTGGTTGTCTCAGCATCGTCCTTCTCAGAGGAGTCAATTACTATGACCTCCTCTTCTTCAGGGGTGAGGACGAAAGCCTCAACCTCTCTTGCGATGTCTGCCGTGAAGCCCTCAGCACTGGACATCACGGCATCCTTATTTTCGTGCTCAGCAGCACTCTTCTTGATTTCTTCTTGGACCCCTCCCTTAGGTTCGGGAGTTCTCTGATCCACCTCCATCTCAGGAGGTGGCGGAGGGGTCTTTTGAGGTGATTGGGGTGTTGGCTGGGGAACCCTCGGCGATCCGTTGCCTTCCTCAGGTTCCCTTATTGCGACGCCGATGGTCATCGGCCTCCGCTGAAAGTCATGAGGGCCGATGATGGCCATCCTTCGGCGCCTTTTCAGAAGGGGCTGCTCGTCCATATCAGAGTCTGAAGATTCTTGTATTTGGTCTTCGGGACGAACAGGAGCTTTGCCTTCTCTGTGTCTGTTACTCTCTTCAGACTGTAACAGACAGGGGGGAAGAAGAATGTGAGTAATAAAAAAAAAAGAGAAAAAAAAAAAAAAAAAGAAAGAAAAAGTTGTCTGAAAACTCACCGAGGTCTTCAGCAAAGCCTCGTCTTCTTCAGCTGCTCTAGCTGCAGCTTCGGCTTCAGCAGCTCTGGAGGACCCTTCTCCTCCTTCGCAAGCTTCGAGTACCCGTGCAACCTCTTCGGCTGTGTGGGCAGCTTCAGCTTCTTCGTTCAGCAGCTGAAACCAAGGGTCTCTCTTCTTCCACCAAGGCTTCTGCCTCTGATATAGAGCAACAGCCTCAATTTGGAAGTGGGAAGAGTCTAGATGAACTTCCCTATGCCTCGGCTCAGTGATAGACGGGGCCCGTTCAGTTACAACTCGCTCTCGGTTGACACCAAGACGAGCGTAGTTAATGCCAACGTTGGTCTCGTCCCGCTCTGAAAAAAGGAAAGGGGAAAGTTTAGCTCAGATAGATCGGCACAACATAAAAAAAGCAAAGCGAGAGAAGAAAAAGAGGAAGTTAAAAAGCCTCGGCCCCAGCCGAAGAAGCTTACCATCCTTAAACTTTCGGCTGAGGCCAACAGCTGCTAGCATGTTCTCTTGGAAAACGTAATGCGTATCGGGGAGCCAAGTCTCCGGGATATGCTGCATTCGACCACTCCCCCCCCCCGGTTCGGCAGCTTGCCGAAGATATGTTGCTGATCCAGGTTCGGATCCGCCCCGTTATCTGCGGGGGGACCTAGACTTCCCATTTCGGGATCAGGCTCAGCTAAGTACCGGGGAGCGCTGAAGACGCAAGGGTGGCCCGGATCTGTGGGTGCCCTAACCCAAATCCATTGATCTCTCCAGTCCTTGTCTGAAGAGTCGTTTGGCCACATGGTCAAGTATTGGGGCCGGGACTCAATCCGGTACCACCCAGAACCATGGCTTCCGTGCCCACTTTGAATATTTGGCACTAGCCGATGGAGCTTTTTGAAGCAGTGCAGGTTCGGTACGTACTTGAAGAACTTGCAAACCCATAAGTATGTCATCACCCTTCGGATGCTGGTGGGGGTTAGCTGACATAGGGAGATGTTGTAATGGATCAGCAAGTCTCGGACGAAAACGTCCAAAGGGAACCTCAGCCCGTACTGAAGCTGTCTCGTGTACACCCCCACATACCCCGGGGGTGGACGATGGATTCTATCGGATGCTGAGGGCATTCGGCACCAATATCCATCAGCTTCAAAAATGCCGTAATGCAACTCAATTTGCTCGGCAAATCGATATTGATCGGTGTTCTCTACCCACCATGAGTAGGGGCGGTTCTTTATCATAGCCGAAGCGACTTCGGCATTCTCCCATTCTGAAAACCCAGGGAGGATATCCCAAAGGACAGCGGGAACTTCATCATCCCGTCCAGAAGCGCTCGGCTCATCCGTTCTTTGAGGAGGAGCCGAGGAAAGGGGAGTCGCCCTAATCCCTTCAGCAGGGTCAGACTCCGGCCTTTGACCATTCCAGGTCCCAATCCTGTTCCTAGGATCGGGAATCGGCCTTGCTCTTCTTGGAGCACGGGCTCTACCTCTAACTCCTCTTGCCATTGATTATTTCGAAGAGAAAAGTCGAAAGAAAAGGGAAAGGAGTTCGAATTCGAAGAAAAATAAACTGAAATCAAAGGAATTTACCTTAATCTGAAGCGAAAGTTGCCGATTTACGAGTTCGTAGTGGCAAGTCTCAGTTTCTAAGCTCAATGCTCGGGGAATTTGCGAAGTTTTGATACGGGTTCTTGGTTTCTCTCTCGAAGAATTCTGGGTTTGTGTTGGTGAATAAGTGAGGAGAATGACGCGCCTCTGTTTATATCTCCAGGTACGGGATACGAAGAGTCTGTGCTTTAATTTCTCTTAAATACCCACTAAGTAACCATTAAACACATGATCTTGTGATTAAACTGCCCATTATCCGTCCAACTTCCGCAATCATTAACCGTTGTTATCTCATTAATTACGGTTTAAATTCAAATTTTTGGATCAATTAAATCATTTACTTCCCTCCTTTTCTGAATTAAATCAAACCCGACCCGTCATCCTTCCAAATCGGGTCTGGGGGGCAAGTTGTTTGGGTCCAATTTAGTCAAAATTGGGCCTAAGCACTAAATGATCCAATTAAAAGCCCAAGGTCAAGGTTCAACTCTCCAATTGCACAAAAGTCAAAGGTCAGCCCACAAAGCATGCCAATTGGGCTAAGGCCCAACCTCACCATGTATGATGAGGTATAAAAGCCATCATATTCGGCACATTCAGATATTCAGATTCATATTCATATTCTGATTCATATGCTCATTCTTGCATTCAGATATATTCCACAAAAGCCTCAAGCTACAAACTCTCTTGCATAGTGTCTTCTTTTTACACATTGTACTGACTTTAGCATCGGAGGGGCCTTCCTCGGCAACACCCCCGAGGCTAGTTTACGTGTGTTTACTGTGCAGGAAACCTTCGGCCCAACACAACTTGGACCGAATCCAGTCTTCTCCATTTCAGCGGACCTTCGGCAAGGTCCCATTGTTTTCACCCGAAACATTTTCTATTTTCTATGAGCTGAGGTAAAGGAAGCAATTAATAAACCAAAATGAAAAATGCTTAATTCAATAATATTGTAAATTATAGGGAATAACTAAGAAGGGTATAGAATGCAAACAAACAGAAGAAGAATTTCAATCTAAATTAGCATACTTTTTAAGATTGATGATTTCACTAAAAATAATTTATATAGAAGGTAGACAAGGCGTCCATCTCATAAATAAATTGCATAATCACTTTCAAAATCTTTGTGATAGATGATGATGACGACGATGAGGAGGGGAAATGAACTATCACAAATATGATAGATGTTCACTTTCAAAATCTTAATTATTCATAGACTTTTTTTCAAAAAAAAAAGCCCAATAACAGAGATGCATAAGTCAATCTGAAATTCACACATAAAAATGCTACAATAAAGCCCAAAATAGATAAGGAATACAAACAATGTAGCAAGAAAATTGTAAGATTACAAACAATTGCATTTTACCACAGTACAAACCGCTAGAAAACCCTAAATTCCCAAAACTGCGTAATAACAATTAATTTATTATTCACTGTAGAACCACAATTATTATGCAGCGAGCAAACTAGGGTTAATGTTAATCGACCTTTTTACTAAAATTAGGGTTCAATGGAAAAAATTGGCAGCAAATTAGGGTTGGATTGGGAGAAATTGTAATGGATGAAGCAATTGCCTATATATTAACCCAATTATCTAAAACATTGCCAATTTCGTTACATATATTACAATGTTAAACGAATGAGTTAGATAAGAAATTTAAGCAATGTAGCACGAAAATTAATTGTAAGACTACAAACTTAAAATATAAAGTAAGAAAGGGGGAAATCAGAATGTGAAGGGAAATTTGGGAGAAATTATCTATTATTTATAAATATAAATAATGGAGGGACATAGTTGACTTGTTGTGGGTGATCGTATTTATATACGGGTATTGTATTGTCGGTTATTCAATACGTGTACAGTCATATTTTTATTGTATTTTTATTTTACACCGTAATTTCAGTAGCTGTTCTTTTTTATTTTCAGTTGTACTTCGTATGTGGGTTGTATTTACGGTAGCAAGTTAGCACTTAGCAGCTGTATTTTTAACTATTTGTTTATTTTATTTGTATTCCTTATGTGTGTCGGTTTTTTCTACCTACAATTCTATATTGAAAATAAAAACTACAGTGAAAATCACTTTTTTCTGGTTTTTGTTTTTAGTTTTCAAAAAAACTGAAAACTAAAAAGAGAAAACAAAAATGGTTATCGAACGAGTCCTAAACTTTCATGTTGGAATACTCCTCTATTAGCAAGGCAATCCGCTACCGCATTGCCTTCTCTGTAACAATGAGCCAACTCAACTTCCCAACTGTTATTTTTTATGATGTTGCGACATTGTTGGAGGATAAAGAAGCATTCCCCACCTGCATAAGCTTTGCTAGGAAATAAGAATTGATTGGATACAAGCAATGTCATCCATTTGGATTATTAGAGTTTTAACTTTTTGTTTAGTGGGTTTGTCTACTGGTTTGAAAAGCTTTATACTTCATTTGTTTCAAATTAATTGCAACAAATGGGTATTATTGTGAGATATAAAAATTCATTTGTTGCGATTAATTTAAAACGGAGGAAGTATAAATTTGTGTGTGGTAAACTCATAACTGATTGCTAAAGTTAAAATTATTTGTTCATGTGAATTTACATTTATGGGCATTTGTCTTATATTTTTCCCTAAGTTTAAGGATTGTACATAATGGACAAAATTGTCAATTGACATTAAGTAATCTAAAATTCTGATGAAAATGCTGCTCAACTTAGTTTTTTGGAAAAGATAGTTATGAGGCCAAAACTCTAGTTAAAAACTCCATTGACCAAACACTATCTTTAGAGGTTTTGACTTGTCAAACCTCAAGTGGTCCAAATTCCAATCCTCTTAAAGCCCCCAACACTCTCTTTGTCGGACGCCCCTTGAAAATCTATGTAGGGATTCCAAAAATTAGCATACGTTTACACTTTTCACATTTGCCAATGTAAATTGTGTCTTCGATACAAATTACACAAACCAAAAAAAAAAAAAATAAAATATTGAAACTTGAAAGTAATAATTTAATGTACTTAATAAGACGAATCAAATAAACCCTCACATTACTATATTTTTTCTTATATATTGAAAGTTATTGTGAAAATTCTCTTAACTTGTGAGTTGGACCGACAAAAATTCAGATGTCCATCATTTTGTCAAACGAAGGGAGTAGACAAAAATGAAATTAATGACAATAATCAGTAGAACAAATTGAATTGAAACTTTAAATACCGCTAATAATAACGGCCAAGAAAGACATTTATTTAGCTAACAAGATCTTCTCAAATGTCATCAAGCAACTAGATACACTAGTATAGTAGAGCAAGTCTCAGAAAATCTCCATAAGCTCAAGATTATTGGGTTTCGGATGAAAGACACCATCATCATTCTTCTTCTTTTGTTTCATCTCATAAACGAAAGCCTGCAACTTGTCTACCATAGGCCAAGGTTCCAGCAACTCATATGCGAAATTGCACTCTGGAGGTACAAGAGTCCGCCAATTGTCAGGTTGCATTGCAGGCTTGCCTGCATAAAACTTGTAATATCTATCCATCCAAACAAACATACGACTCTAAATTAGATCATATGACAAATATAAAACCTAATAAATTGTTTTGACCATCTATCTTTTCATTTTTTTTTGGACAAAAAGAAAGTTAAAAGGAAAGAAAGAAAATCAACTCATAGTCCTTGCATAAACAGCAAGGTTATGAGCTTCTACAACATCTTCCCTAGAGACTTTTATAAACTTAGACCATGACAACTTCTCCTAAATAGTAATAAATGTCTTGCATAATGCTAATAATATCAGGAAATCCTAGACTATTGCACGCTATTAATCTAATTAAAGTAAGGCTATCACTAATGAAGATCCCTTGTGATATTCCCATGTCATCGCAAGTAAAGCCATTGCTTCAGTTTGTAGCGCTGAGGAAGTACACACACTAGTTTGTCCCTGCTTAATGACCGCCTCCTCGCTCTTTATGATAAATTCACAAACGGCTTTGTCTTCTTGCGCACTTCCATGCTCCATCAGTTTGTATGACATACACGTGATGATCCCATCTAAGATGGCAATTTTTGTACTATATCTTCATGGCTCTCGTGCCATTATTCTGAGTATTTACAAGCTTTCTCTTTCAATGATGAGATTTCCTTCATGATTTTGAGAGGGTGTGGTTCAATTCCTTGATATACAACTTCATTCCTATGACCCCAAATGGCATAACATGATAACATGAATTCCATTAGACTTTTTGCTGTTTTTGCCATCCCTGTGGCCGGAAATAAAACACATAATCAGGTACCCACCCTTTGAGTGTGTTGTGACCCGGCACCCGTGCATTAATTCCGAGCATGGAGGCAGCCAAACATGCTTGGCGAATGTACAATCCCTAAATAGATGCTGCTCCGTTTCGAGTACATCCTTCCACAATGGGCATAAAGGATCTATCTCAATCCCTCTCTTTCGCACATTAACCTTGGTAGGGCAAGCTCTCCACATAATCTTCCACATAAGTAACTTCCATTTCATTGGAATTGTCGTACTCCAAAGAGCTTTCCATATGATGGAGTTTTTGTACTTATTAAGTTATGATTTACCTTACATGCTAAAAGCCTATAAGCAGATTTACATGTGACTTGCCCTGTATTACACTCTTTCCAGTAAATAGAATCCTCAATATTTTCTGGGGTAAGTGAGTTGAGAGGATTTTCCTAGCTGTGTCCCCTTGGAATTTGGACCAAATTAAGTTTGGCTTCCAAGACTTCGAATGCTGGTCAATTAGCTCACTGACTGTGTTAAGTTGCATCCTTGCTTAAGAATTCTTTGGTATCGCTTTTCAAATGTCAGTTGAATTCCCATTTGTGATGGAGATTCCAAAGCCAGCTTTACATTTGGATATACTTCTACATAAGCCCCTATATCCCCAACTTGCATTCGAAATCCTCTTTTCTTTATATCCTGCTACAACTGGAGACATTTTATACTTGGCTTTGTAAAATCTAGAGATGAGGAGATTAGGATTGTTATGGATGCGCATTGCTTGCTTCGTTAGAGCTTCTATATTGAAGTAGTCTACATTCCCTAATCTAATTCCCCCATTGGCATCTCAACTATCTCCCTCTTTTTCCGGTGGATGCCTCCTCATCCAGCTGCACCCTTCCACCAATATCCAGCCAGAATCAAGTTGATTCTTTTTGTTAAGTTCTTAGGCATGAGGAATACTGAGAGCACATGAGAGCAAAGAGCCGCAAGAATTGCATTTGCTAAGATAAGCCTTCCTGCAGGTTCAAGTTGAAGGTGTTTCTAAGCAAGAACTTTCCTTTGAACTTTTTCCAGTAGAAAATTAACTAGGGAAGTATTCTGTCCATTCACTTCAATATGGCATCCCAAATATTTCCTAATGGAGTTGGCATGAGGAGTTCTTAAAATACAACTCAATTCCTCTTTGTGCTCATTTGTACAATTAGGGTTGAAGGTTATAATTGACTTGCAAAAATTAACCGCCTCTCCTGACATTTTGCAAGGATCGTCAATAACATCTCTTACCGATGAAAATGATGTATAATTGGCTTTAAAAATAAGAGTGAATCATCCGCAAAAAATAGGTGTGAGACGGCTGGTGCTCCTCTAGCCACTTTAACCCCTTGAATTGCTTTCGAATCCTCTAATCGCTTGATTTGCCTCGAAAAAAACATTCCATGACAAGGATGAACAAGTAAGGCGAGAGCGGGTCCCCTTGCCATAGTCCACATTTGGGGTAGAATCAATTAGTGGTTTCGCCATTGACTAACACGGAGTAGGACACTGTCGTTACACATTGCATAATCCAATGGACCCACTTGCATGGGAAGTTCATGTTTATAAGCATCCACTCAAGGAAATTCCAATCCACTCTACCTTGTACATATCCAATTTTAAAGCACCCCAAATTGTTTTACCTTTTTTCTGCTTCTTAATGTAGGTCATTACTTCATGAGAGGTCAACAAATTATCTCCAATAATTCTGCCAGCAATGAATGCATTTTGATTTTCACTAACCAGATGAGGAAGTATTGGTTTGAGCCGATTAACCAAAATCTTGGAGATAATCTTGTAGACCACATTGCATAAGCTTATCAGTCTGAAGTGTGGGGGGTCTCAGGTCAATTTACCTTTGGAATTAGAGCAGTACGAGTGGCGTTCCAGCTCTTTAGTAAGTAGTCTTTCTCAAAGAAGTGCAAGACAGCTTTAGTTATGTCTTTCTGTACCGTGGCCCAAGCAGTCTTGTAGAATAGCGCTGGGACTCCATCTGGGTGCTTTTAAGCTTCCAAGTTGGTGGACTGCTTTGCTCAAATCTTCCTCCATAATTGGAACATTGAGTTGATCATGATGTGAATCATTGAGAATGGGGAGGGAAGAGGTTAAATGATGTGGTTGGTTCCAACTGGGAAAAGAAGTATTATAGTCTGCTTTATAGATTCTTTCAAAGTGATTTTTGAATATCACTTTGATAGAATCCTGACTTGAGTGCCAATTTCCCAACTCATCTTGTAACATTAGGATTTCATTCCTTCTTTGCCTTGACTTAACATGCCTGAAAAGAAATTTGGTGCCCGAGTCTCCATGTGTAAGCCATTTCCTGTTGTATCGTTGTTTCCAGAATTCAAGTTTGACTCTTGCTTCATTCATTTTCTCTTCTTTCATAGTCAAGTCTTTTTGCTTAGCTTGCTCTGTATCCTGTAGTTGCAGTTGGACTTTAGTAATGTCTTACACTAGGTCCTCCCAAATGAGTCTATGCTTATGAGAGTAGTCCCTACTCCATTTGAATATTTCCATCCTCGCTGATGAAATCTTCCTAGCACATTGAAACATTGGAGATCCTTGAATGCTAACACTCCATTCTTTCTGCCTGCACCTCTCGGAAGTAAAGACTCCATGATTCCAACTTGATACCTCTCTTGCGTTTTTCTTTCTTGGGATCAGTTTCCAGAATGATGGTACTATGATCCGAGACAAGTATAGGAAGGTGAATTACCATGGCATTTGGGTGGCTGGAAAGCCAGTCCTCTGAAACTAGTACACGATCAAGTTGTTCGTAAATTCGCTCTTGTCCTTCTCTGTCATTGCACCACATAAATTTGGCCAGTGGAAAGGAAGCTCCACAAGATCCCCGTTCGTTTTCCAATTTATAAATTCCTTCACACCTTGTATATTAGAATGTTCACCAAGTTTCTGTCGGATAGAGTCTAATTGATTGAAGTCTCCTTGAATAACAAAGTTGGGTCTAAGCGACGGAAACAAGTTATTAAGTTGATCCCAAACTTGACCATCTATCTATATAGTATATTAAAAGGTGTGCAACGCATTGCAGCTGCGCCACGTAAACATGAGTTGTGCCACATATACAATAGGATTATGCCTTAGCTATACAAACTTAGAAAATAAGGTTGTAACAAGTTTCAAACCCAACTCTTTTCTTTCAAAGCATAGACACATACTCACGACACCACTCAAAGCCATCGAACCACTCGACCAACCCCAACAAACCACTCAACCCAACGATTCGTTCGAATGCAAACCAAAACCAATAAAATGAAACACAAAATGCACACCATAACAAACCCACACCGTAACATACGCAACTACCACCACGCTGACCACCCACCAACCACTCGACCCAAAAATCCGTTCGAATTCAAACTAAAGCCCAGAAAATGAAATTCAAAAGTCACACCGCAACAAACGCAACTACTACCATCGCTGACCAACCGCCTTCTATCGACTGGTAATAAAGGTGGTGCTGATGAGGTGAGGAGAGAAAGGGGGTGAGATGGCTGGGTTATTAATGGGTCAATTAAATAAGTTATGATATTGACTAAAAAATTAGAAAATCAAAAGACAACAGAGAATCTAAAGCTTGATTAATTGTTGGCGATGGTATGTATTAGCTGTATACAATTAATCTAACATCCTACAAATACGTATTGTGGTAGTTTAGATGAATGGCATTCAAAATAGAACCAACGCACGGCTAATCAATCATAAAAAAAATTCAATCAATAATTATATATGAATGAATGAATGAATTAAAATTATACTCGATGCCATACAATCAACTGACATCAAAATCAAAGGAATGGATGCTCTAAGATTCGTAAACATATATAGCAGATTTGATTGATAGATTGATATACAGCGGATCGGAGTATATAAAATCAAAGCCAGCAATTTGATGTGAAGTGATGGGAAAATCATTAATAAAAGGAATGAATTAATTGTATAATAGAAAGTAGAGTAGAGGAGAGCACTTACGCCCAGCAAAATCCAGAGTATCCGCAGACTCTTGTGGCAGCTACAGCCACATCCTTCCTCGTCCACTTCATCTTCAACAACCCCCCTAACATTAAGATTACAGTAACTAATAAGAGCAATGACAATTCAAAGATAGATTAATCCCAATCTCATTTCAAATTTCAAATCCCATTATTACAATATATAGCAGATTTAGCAGGCCTAAGTAAATTACTATCAATTAAACCCCAATCATAATTCTATCTATCTTAAACCATTGACACTTATCAAGTTAAAGTAACTCATACTGCATTCTGCTTTAAGCTTCCCTTCAGTCCACAATTTCCTACGAATCAAAATTAAGCTCAAGAATCCCTAAATTAAATTACCCATTAAACCTTTACTTATTTTGGTCGAACTTATAAAATAGTGTGACAAGTACTATTAGTTCAATTGGAAATAATTCTAATTGCCCAATTCAATTGAATACATCATTTGCAACATATAAAGCTTATAAATTTATAATCAAGATATAATTTTGGGCAAAGTTCATCAGCAAAACTTCCTAATGGCATCAATTACACCAAACAAAACGATTATAAGAGAAATCAAACAAACCCTAATTGCTTAAAAAAGCAATCTTCCAAATTCAACCAATCAAAATTATTCACAGAAACCACCAAACAAACTATTATGAAACAAAAAGTACTGTTACAAAAACCCCAATTGCATCAAAAATCATACTTTCAATATCAACCCATCAAAGTTAATCTGAACAACAAAATTTGATTAATGAAAAGCAATAACAACAAAAGTAAATTTTGGGGGTAACAAATCTGAAAAGGGGAAAAGAAATAAATCAAAAGAATCAATGAGAAAGATAGAAAGATTGAAACTTTGATCTTAAAAATGGAAAGAGAGAAAAGAAGATTACTTGTTGGGAAATTCTCAACAGCGACCCCCAACTTCTTCTGCGCACCAACGGTAACCCCCTTTTTTGGATTATACAAAATGACACTACTTTTCTTTTTTCTACTAAAGATGACATTAATGATGATGTTTTAACATAAAATAGTCGATTAAAATTAACTATGGTTAGTTTTTTTTTAGAAGAAAAAAAGAAAAACATTTAGAAAAATTAACAACCACAACCATCATTCCACACCACCATCTCCACCAGCCAGCCACCGCCATATCCCTTCCCCTTTCACTGCCGGCGACCCCAACTACCCGACCACCTGGACTCTAGACCGCCGAACACAAACGACCCATTCGGTGTGTTCATAGTCGACACACCTGAAAACCCACCTGCAATAATCTCACTCGCTGAAACCTAATCGGAAAAGGGTGGGATTCGTCGACGGGCAGGGGAGGGGCTAGGTGGGGGTTCACGAGTAGCTGAGCAGGGGTTGGGGCTGGGTGGGGGACTGGGGGGTTCACATGTAGAATCGTCGCCGGAATAAGTGGGGTCATCGGATGTGGTTGGGGTGGTGGGGGTTCACGGGTAGGGTTGCCGAAATGGAGGGATTGGGTGGGTTCACCAGCTAGGGTGGGGGCTAGTGGGGTTCGCCGGCAGGGGTTAGGCTGGAGGTGGAAGGTTAGGGTGAGGTGGTGGATGTTGGGTTGGGGGGCTGCCAGAGTAGGTTTTTTTTTTTTTATTAAATAAAATCTGTCAAATAAAAGGAAGCATTTTTGTCATTTCGCTATTTTGGTTAACCAAGGTTTAATTTTATGTTAAAACACCATCATAAATGTCATCATTAGGAGAAAAAAGATAACTAAGGTCATTTCTTATAATCCAAAAAAAGGGGGTTACCGTTGGTGCGTAGCAATTTTTGGGGGTCGCCGTTGAGAATTTCCCTTACTTGTTTTAGGGCCAGCAGAATGATTTCGTAAAGCTTGAAGTTGTTAGAGACGAAACTGCAGGAACAAAAATAATAAGAAAAATGTTACCAAGAATGAGACTGAGTCGCGGACTATGTCGCTCTCTTTAGAACTTTCACTGTACTGCCTTGAATTTGTGCAAGCAGATCAAACCTTCACCGGATGTCCCCCAAGATAAAACAACCTCTCAAAATATAGTGTACTGTTGGATTTGCACAGAACCATTGGGCAAACTAAACACCACAAGTATTAGAAAAATTGCTCGAATATTTTTAAGGGGAAGAGAGATTAGAATGGTTTTTTCTTTTCTGTATTTTAAAAAGCTTAACACGTTCTCCTTTTATAGCCAAAGCCAGAAAGCCGTTTTGAAAACCACTAATAGCATAACGACAGATTAAGTGCTAATTATGCCTAAAAAATAGTAGAAAACGGTCAGGAAAAAAAACGGTCAGAAAATCAATTTTAATAACAGTCAAAATTGATTAACGTAAATAACGGGAATCAAATCAGTCAAAACGGAATAGAATCAATTAAAATGGTCAACAGTCAAGGCTATAATTACGGGATTATTAAGGCAATATTTAGTAACACCTTTGTTCAAAAAACTGTATAAAAAATTAAGTTTGTTTAATAAACCCGACCCAACCCAGCCCAGCCCGGCCCGGTTCGGTTCGGCGCGCATATGTGTGTTGGGTTGGCTCGGTAGATAAGTCTTCCCTCTCCACAAAATGTGGGTAGCCCTTGGGCCACACCCAAGTATACTACACACTTCTATATAAAGAGATCAAGACTCTCATTTCCCACCAATGTAGGACTTTGTGTTTTTTCACAAAATTCACACCCAAAACACACTTTGTTCCAACAATCCCCAACTTGAATTTTTTGAAAACATTTTCGAGCAGAATCCTTACACATATAGGTTGTGCATAAATAGAAGTGTTTTTCAACTTGAACTTCTGCATAGTGAATACGATTCAGATTTAACAAGGGTAACTCGAAGTTTTGAACCCTATCTCTGACAACGTACCACACACGACCTACTCTTGGTGTTGTTATAGACCTGTGCTATTACGGCCATGCACGTCTATCCCAGTATAGTGAACGCTCTAGAAATGCTGCCACACATTTCATAGGAAGCGGCCTAACTTCCACATTCACATAGGTGAATCTATCAAGAGTACTCCTGTAGCTAGGTACTCCACTCCAAATGGAGTATAGATTTCATTAAGAGTTCCTATTAACTCATCCTTGATCGCTTCAGGAATTTATGTCTTTTGAACATAATCAACATCACTCCATAACTTGTTATTACCCATTGAACCTATTTCTTGGGATCTTCAGTCTATAGGTTGAGTTACCATTATGTGTGACTCATTTTAATGGCAATAGTCCCATTTTTTAGAAAAAATATGGACTTTCTCTCTAGCCAATCCTTTCGTTAAAGGATCAGCCAAATTATTCTCAGTGCTTACATGATCCACTCTAACAGCTTCGATTGAGAGATATTCTCTTACAGTACTGCTATGCTTACGACGTATTTGTCGTCTCTTACCGTTGTAGTAACGGTTGTGAACTTTTGCAATAGCCGCGGTACTATCGCAATGGATCAAGACAGCCGGTAATGGTTTTTCCCATAAGGGAATCTCACCTAGCAGGTCTCTTATCCAACCTGCTTCTTCACTAGCTGTAGCTAGTGCTATCATTTCTGACTCCATGGTGGACTGAGCCAAAATATTCTGTTTCTTAGACTTCTGAGATACAGCCCACCGACTATAGAGAAAATATATCCACTAGAAGCCTTAGAGTCATCTGATAAGGTATTCCAGTCAGCATCACTTTAGCCTTCTAGAACAGCTGGAAATCTCTCATATTGTAATCCTAGGTTCATGGTCCTCTTAAGGTATCTCATGACCCTTTCAATAGCATGTCAATGCTCATTACCAGGACAACTAGTAAACCTGCCTAACAATCCCATGACATAGGCAATGTCGGGTCTAGTACAATCAGTGGCATACCGAAGGCTGCCAATGACGCTCGCATAATCAGATTGCCTTACGACAACACCAGAGTTCTTAAATAACTTTACACTGGGATCATTAGGTGTACTAGCAGGTTTACAGTCAAAGTAACCATATTTCCTTAGGATTTTCTCAATGTAATGATATTGATCCAAAGAAACTCCATTTTCTGTCCTAGTAATCTTAATTCCAAAGATTACATTTGCCTCTCCTAGATCTTTCATGTCAAACTCAGCATTCAACAATAGCTTTACATTATTCACAGCGTGAATATTCGAGCCAAAAATTAACAAGTCATCCACATACAAACAAATTATAGTGCAAATGTCATTCTCAAATTTTACATATATGCATTTGTCACTACTATTTATCTTAAAACCATGTGAGATGACTAAGTTATCAAATTTTTCATGCCATTGTTTAGGTGCTTGTTTGAGACCATAAAGAGATTTATCTAGCTTACATACCAGATGTTTTTTTCCTGGGATGACAAAGCCCTCCGGTTGGTCCATGTAGATTTCTTCTTCCAATTCACCATTCAAGAATGCAGTCTTTACATCCATCTGATGCACTACAAGATTATAAACAGAAGCAAGAGACATTAGCACTCTAATAGATGTTACTCTAGTTACAGGTGAATAGGTATCAAAGAAATCAACATTCTCCCTTTGTCTGTAGCCTTTAGCTACCAAACGAGCTTCATACTTATCAACGATGCCATTAACTTTCAGCTTTCGTTTCAGGACCCATTTGCAACCTATTGTCTTGCAACCTGGTGGCAACTCAATTAGGTTCCAAGTTCGATTAGACTCAAGTGATTCCATTTTGTCATTTACGGCTTCTTACCATAAGTCTGCATCAACTGAGGCTAGGGCTTCTTGGAGGGTAGATGGATCCTCCTCTACATTGAGAACTTCAAAGTCCGGGCCAAAGTCTTTTGCTACTCTAGCCCTTTTTCTCCTTATTAGTTCGGGTTCAACATCCAAGTCTTGTGAGTTAGACCTAACTTCAGGAATAGTAGAGGAGGACAAACCCTCACTATTTCTAGATTTAAAAGGAAACTTGTCCTCATAAAAATCAGCATCATTAGATTCAATAATTACATGTGCATTTAGATAAAAAAAAATCTATATGCTTTACTGTTAACAGCATATCCAATGAACACACATTCATAAGCTCTACTAGCTAACTTAACTCTCTTACGATCAGGAATCCTAACATATGCTAGACAACCCCAAGTGCTGAAATAAGAAATATTAGGTTGTTTATTACGAAGTATTTCATAAGGAGAAACCCTTATTCTTAGTCTTTGGAACACGATTCAAGACATAACAAACGGTGAGAAGGATTTCACCCCACCAATAGCACCAGAATTTAAGGAACTAGCAACTACTAACTCAGTAAAAGTTTTATTTTTCCTTTCAGCCTTACCATTCATTTTTGGAGAATAAGGGGCAGACCTTTCATGTATGATACCATGTGAATTATAAAATTCTACAAAAGCATCAGTATCATGCTCAGTTCCATGATCACTTCGTAACCTTTTTATCTTCTTGTTGAACTGATTCTCAAACTCTGTCACAAACAACTTAAACATTTCAAAAGCATCACTTTTATTTTTCATCAAATAAACACAAGTATAATCAGAACAATCATAAATAAAGGTGATAAAATATTGTTGTCCATTTTTGGTCAACGTTCCATTAAGTTCACAAATATCCGAATGAATTAAGTCTAATGGTTCCGAATTTCTAATAACCGATTTATGAGGTGTTTTTGTAATCTTAGCCTGACTACAAAATACACATTTGTCAAAATCATTAAGAGAAATATTAGGAATAAGGCCTAATTTGCTCATATTTTTTATGAGTCTTTTGTAAAGTCTAGCATGCCAAACATTAATAGTAGAACACAACATATAAGAAAAATTACAAATTTTATTAATTTTAACATTCGGTTTAAACATACCATCAGTAGCATATCCTTTTCCTACAAACATTCCATTCTTAGTCAAAGTAAACAAATCAGAACCTATGGTTTGTGTAAAACCAGCCTTATTAAGAAGAAAACCAGAAACTAAATTCTTTCTCATTTCCGGAGTGTGCAGTGCACCCTTCAGAATGAGAGTCCGGCCAGAAGTAAACTTCAACTCAACATTTCCAATACCAGCTACATTAGTGGAATGAGAATCACCCAACAACACTTTCTTATCATCGGTCTTTTCAGTGTATGTTTTAAGCATCCGACGATCATAGCAAACATGGCATGTAGCACCAGTGTCTACCCACCACCCATCTGATCCATCAATAAGGTTGATCTCAGTAATCATAGCCACAAGAGGCTCTTCAATCATGCTTGCCTGCGCAGGTGCAGGGATAGGCATGTTCCTACACTTTCGTGCCATATGGCCTGGTTTTCCACACCTATAGCATAGAAATTGACCAGTACCATTCTTAGGGGATTGAGACTGTTGCTTTCCACTGTTCTTTTGAACATTCTGTTTATTTTTGTTGAAGTTATTCTTCCTGTTCTGAGGTTTGAAATTCTTACCAGCAGGCTTGAAAACTGCAGCAGATCGCTTAGGAGCATTGTTTGCAGTGACTTGTAAGATTTCTTCGTTCTGGTTCTGTTTTCTGGATTCTTCTTTTATACGGAGCCGAGTGATCAAACTCTCTAAGCAGAATTCCTTAGTCTTGTGCCTGAGATTATTTTTGAAATCTTTCCAAGAAGGAGGCAGTTTGTCAATAATAACAGCAATTTGAAATTGTTCATCTAGAGCCATACCTTCAGAAATTATCTCATGAGCAATTTTCTAAATTTCATGAGATTGCACTTTAACAGATTTTTCATCGGTCATCTGAAACTTCAAGTACCTACTGACAGCATACTTTTTGGCACCAACTTCTTCAGTATCATATTTCTTTTGCAGGGCATCCCACAAATCCTTAGCAGAATTTTCCATGTTGTAATAATCATACAAGTTATCTGACAGACCATTAAGAATGTAATTCTTGCAGATAAAATCAGTTTCATTCCAATTATCAATTTCACTATTCAGATAAACTATTTCATCTTTATCAGCAATATCAGGAATAACAGACCTAGGAATAGTCAATACAGAATGAACCTTTTTAACAGTCAAGAAAAATTGCATTTTCTGTTTCCATCTTTCAAAGTGAGCGCCTTCAAAACGGAAGGGTTTGTTAAGGTCGTTGGACATAGTCATTTCTTTGGTAGACTTAATAATCACGAAAGGTAGAAAAGAGGTGTTCTAAAATTGTTAAAGACGAAACCGCAGGAACAAAATTGGATCAATTTGATAGATTATCTTTCTTTTATCCTAAAAGTGCCTACTGACAAACCATGCCTACTTTACCTTTGGGCTTGGGCTTCGGCTGCTCCATTTACGCATCATTAAAGCCTACTAATCTCAACGTCTGGATTTGCTGAGTTATTATTATTAGGAAAAATTCATGAGAATAATCCCACCTTTGGGCCGTTTCTTTTTAATAATCCCACATTTGGGTTATTTTTAAATAATCTCACCTTTATACCCAATCTGCTCCTAATGGTTCCAAGTGACCTGGAACCGGTTGAGTAGGTAATTTTTTTTATTAAGTTTATTTTACACATGTCACAATTTGATTTGTCCAAAATTAAAAATAAAATAAAATAAGTAAAATCAAATAAAAAAAAATTAATTTTAAAAAAAGGTGGGGAGTCAGCCAGCCACCACCTCCACCAGCCCCAGCCACCACACTTGATCGTCGAATTGCAGCAGATCGGATCGGAGCTCGAGGCTAGGGAGAGAGACATAGACCGAAATCGTGGCAGGAAGGCCGAACTCGAGCCGGGGAAAGGGGAGGGAGGCCGGAATCCGGAAGGAGATTGGGTTTTCGAGGGTGGTGAGATGAATTTATGGGTTGGAAAAGGGACCAGGGAAGAGGAGAGGGCCAAAAACGTGGCGGGGAAGGGGGAGGGAGGTTGGGATCGGGACAGGGAATGGTTTCGAAGGTGTTTGGTGGTTCATGGGGAGGGATACGGTGGTCGGCGTGTTCAGGGGGAGGGGTACGACGGTTGGAGCCTGGGTTTTCGAGGTGACGTTACCTGGTTTCGTTAGGGCAGGAGGCGGGTTGGTGCTTCAGGCGAGGGGGTTCAGGCCAACGCCGGCGTCGGCGCTGCGTTGGGGGTCCTGGTGACCGGAGCCACGGGGCAGGGATGTCAGGGGCAGCGGGGAAGGCTTGGGCTGGTGGTGGTTTTGTAAATAATTATTAATTTTATTTATTTTTTCCTTAAAATTTTTCTAAATATAATCCAATTTTATTTTATTTTATTTTTATTTTTTTTACCAATCACAGGCTGTCACATGTCATGTAACTTGTTATAACAGGTTACATGAAAGGTTTGGACCGTTAAGAAAGATCGGGGGGTAAAGGTGGGGTTATTTAAAAATAACCCAAAGGTGGGATTATTAAAAAGAAACGGCCCAAAGGTGGGATTATTCCCACAAAGTCATACAACCTATAATAAATTAGTGGGAAGCCGAGATACAATCTGGGCCCCCACTCCTCTAGCTATAGCAAAGCCTACCCTAGTGAAGATATGAGCTACAGAACGAGCCCTAATGTCTTGCGTCGTCGAGAACCTCTGAACCCGCTTCAGCAATGCAACAACCTCCTTCTCTAATTCCCCAAGCGAAGAAAAGGAGAAGGGAATGAAGCCATATCCAATCAGCCAACAACTAGCTTCATACTTCACCCGCTTCCGATGAGCCGCATCAGCCACAACCCGTCCAGGAACAAAGTCAGATAGCCTTGTCTGTGTCAAAGGAGAAGACCATGTTAAGTCCACACATACATCGTGACCACAATCCCAAGAATAAAGTCAGATAGCCCTATGTCAACCTTCTTTCTTACTGAAATCCCAGATCTGTAGTAGATATCAACAAGAGTATCCCGGACAACATTATGCCGATGTTTAATACTCACAATACCAGCACACGACACCGCGTGATCACCAAAAATATCCCCAGTAAAAACCCGAGAACAAGCAGAGCACGACGTCGAGATAGAGAACAATGGAACACCCATCCGGTAGCACAACACACATCGGTAGGTCTTTGCGTTCATCGTCTGACCCAACCCAGATTTAGGGACTGCGCGAAGCCAAGAAGAGGTGTGATCTCCATGCTGTGATTTCTACAATGCTGATTGCCGAGCAGACAAAGAAAAGGCAGATTCTGCAGAAGCGGTAACCTTTGTGAAATATATATCTGCCAATTTATACTTCATCAAATTAAAAAATTGAGGGAGCCAAGATATTATTATTATTATTATTATTATTATTATTATTAAAAAGAAAAAAAAATCTGCAAAGTCTTTCAAATTACAAAAATTAGTGGGGAGCCTAGTTACAATCTGGACCCCCACCCTTCTAACTATATCAATTAGCAAATCCAATCCTACTAAAGATGTGAACAGTCGCATGAGCATCAATATTCTAAGACTTAGCGAAGGCCTATACCCGCTTCGGCAAGTCAAAGTGGGTCAATTTTATGACTTAGTTTTTTTGGAAAATTTCATGTGGTACCCCTCAAATTTGGTCAAATTCTCAATATAATCCTATAAATGTCTGAGGAACTCTTGATGTTTTACCCAATATACCCAAACCAATGCTAAAGCTAATAAAGTGCATTTTTATCATCAATTCTGTATTTTAAATGTTTCTCTTACTTGTCTCTTTATTCCACTTTATTTTTACTTAAGTTAAACAACAAAAATGATGATTTTTATAATTTTTTTTATTTTTTTTTAATTTTTTTTATGTTTTATCAAAAATTGATAATTTTTCCTATATGCATAATCACTGATTTTTTTTACTATTTATTTATTATGGAGAGAGAATGACAAGTACGGAAATGGTAGTACAATCGAGGGAGTTAACTAGTTATGCAAATCTCCGAAAAAGAAAATTTCCTATGGTACCCCGAATTGTTTGGGTGTATTAGGTTGAAAAATCAAACCTCAAGTCAGGAATATCCAAAAACACAGGGGTATATTGAGAAATTAGCCAAATCTGAGGGGCACCTTAGAAAATTTCTCTAATTTTTTTAGTTGTCAAAGCAAACACATTTTTCGGAATAGACCAAGCTGGGCTAGGTGGACCATAAATTACAAAATTTGTCAGACATAACTTGGCATTGTTCTTTTTTATTAGATTGAACTATAGTCTAAAACATATTGAACAAGATAGAAATGGTTTAAATCCCATTGAACTAAATAGCACAAAAATTTTGAGTAACCTGTAAAGAAACAAGGTATGTCACATAAGATGTACTTACAAATTTAGTTATCTTCATTAAAAAAATTGTCATCAAACATTTTTTTTTTGAGTGGAAGAAACTATTCATTAATAACAAGACATACGACATCTACAACAGAAATCAAAAGCTTAAATTACAATGAATATTGAACCTAATAACAATTTTAATTCAAATGAATTATAATAATTGCGTGTAAGATCTGACATTGAAGGATACCCTCGTCTCTTGAATCGTTGTCCTCCGCAGCCTTCTACAAGGGGATCTTCATTCTCTGATAGTTCTTGAATTGAATAGTACTTGATTCAGCTAATTGTAATCGTTGATCTGATGTCTAGTTCAACGCCGCACAAATTGCCATTAATGAATTAGAACTTCCCGCGTCAGAGATTCCCACCACAGGGGTACTAACCCTAATTCCCACAAAAGGGGAACTAACCTAAATCCCATTATAGGGGAACCGACAATTATTAAATAAATAAAGCATAAAACGATTAAAATAGCAATTAAACGGGAAATTGGGGGCTTACCATGGAATATTTCATCCATGGCAGCCCTTTTTTGGGTTTTTTTTAAGTGAATCGCTAAACATCGCCCGCAAATTACCATATAAAGCCCACAAATATGACTTGGTGTGACCATTATGCCCATTTTCTAAAATTGAAATAATCTCGGTTTAAAAAATGTGGAGCCGTACTAGCTCGCCGGGGGAGACCGGAGGGCAGGCCGGAGATGCGGGGGACGCCGGAGGTACGTCGTCGTCGATGGAAAACGAGGTAAGTCACCGTTAAAATTCACGGTTTACCGTCGGAGTGGCTCTGGCGCCTAGAATGGACGCCCAAACCGTAGCCTGGACGTCCAAGCCAGACGCCAGAACCACCAGAGTGGCGTCCAGCCCAGACGCCCAGACCACCAGATTGGCGTCCAGCCCAGACGCCCAGACCACCAGACTGGCGTCCTGGCCAGGCGCCACTCTACTGGCTGAGGCGGCCCTGCCAGGCGCCAGTCCAGTGGCTGTGGAAGCCCTAGCAGACGCCACCCTTATAAATTAATTTTTTTTTTCTTTTTTGATTTTGTTGTTGTTTTTTATTTATTTATTTTTTAAAAAAAAAAAATCGAAAATGATTTTTTAAAAAAATTCGAAATGGGTTTTTTTTAAATTAATTTTGAAAATTCGAAATAGGTTTTTTTAAAATTAAGTTTGAAAATTCGAAATGGTATATTTTTAAATTTAGTTTGAAATTTTGAATTGGGTTTTTATAAAAATTAAGTTTGATTATACATAATTATGCTTTTTTTGTGTTAATTCTGTGTAAATATAGAAATTAAATGTATTATCCGTTAAATGTATTTATTGTAATATATAATTGATGCAGGATTATGGTGGAGACGGAAATGATTACAGTGGGATATTTGGACATGATGGTCCATTCGAAGAAGCTCAACAGGCGATTGATTGGGCAAAACAGGTTGCAATTGCAGCTGGATTTTGCTTGGTAGTAGTAACTCATAAATCTCAACGGGATGGTAGAATGGATCGCATTTTGAGATGTGACCGTTATCGCAAAAGAGAAGACAGAGATTTTCGTACAGCCACTCGGTTTGATACAAAGCGGAAAGGTTGTGGGTGTGAGTTCAGAGTAAAGGTTCGACAACTACGGAGTCGTGACGGTTGGGAAGTGATTGGTTACTCTAAATGGGGGTATCACAACCATGAGATGATAGTATATGAAGAGGGTCATCGACAGCTGAGCGGCTTAAGTCCTGCTGCGAAAGTAGTTGTGAAAGAAATGAGTGATGCTCAAGTCAAGCCTGCTAAAATATTAGCATCTGTGTTAGAGAAATTTCCAGAAGACCATCCAAACCAAAGACACATCTACAACGTCAGACAACAACTCAGGTTTGAACGGTCAGAGGGAAGGAACCCTATACAGCAGCTGCTACACCAGGCACAATCACGTGGTTACCTGTTCTGGTTTGATTCTGATGAAGATACAGCGGAGGTGACTCATCTTTTCCTTGTGCATCCTGATTGTGCTGATATGATCAAGTCTTGGCCATTTGTGATTTTGATCGACTCAACGTACAAGACAAACAAGTACAAGTTCCCACTGGTTGAGATCATGGGGATGACTCCAACGAACCAGAACTTTCTGATTGGTCATGCAATCATCAAGGATGAGGCGGCTCCAAGTTATTATTGGGTGTTGGAGAAGCTGAGAAACTACATCGGGCCTAATGTTCATCCAGCAGCCATCGTCAGCGACTGTGAGGGAGGTCTCTTTGCCCCCATAGCAGAGCTGTTTCCAGAATCGAACCACTTATTGTGCACATGGCACATCAACAACTGCGTGAAAGTGAAAGCCTACAACCTTTTCAACAAGAATTTGGAAATGGCAGAGAGATTGGTGAATGGTAAGTGGCGGAAGATCCTACAGGCTACCACATAGGAAGCGTATGAGCGAGCATTGGCTAACTTCAGGGATTCGTACCAGTGGTGTCCGGCACTGGTGGACTATGTGATGCAGTAATGGGTCCCTCACAGAGAAAAGTTTGTCAAATATTGGACAAACCAGGTACTTCATTTCGGGAACACTACAACATGTAGAGTTGAGAGCGCTCATAGAGCTACCAAGGACTGGATTGATTCATCGACCGCTGCTTTGGATACACTGTTCGATAGACTTAACAAGTCAATTGAAACTCAGAAGAACGGCATCAGGAACTCTCTAGAGGACTCCAGACGACGACATGGTACGATGTATAGCCATTTTATATTTAAGATTCTCCATGGTCGTGTGTCGCACTACTGCTTGGGGTTGATTCTCACTGAGCTGAACAGGATGAGGGACTTGGCTGACGAAGTGTATGCTCGGTGTGGGTGTGCTATTTCAGTAACTCATGGATTACCTTGCGCATGCACCATTCACCGCGTTATTACAGAAGAAAGGGCGTCGTTACATGTTGATCAGGTCCATTCATTCTGGAGGACGCTTGTTATTGGTGAGCATGCAGACACTCAAACGGCCGACCGTGAACAGGAGGAGTTGGAGCAGTTTCGTTCGATGTACGACCGAGTGTCCTCCAGCCATCCTTCTATTATTCGTGACGCTACTCATGTACTTCATGACATGTTCCACACGTCTACCTTAGATTATGAGGAACCCGAAGGAGTTGACCGTCCTCGAGGTCTACAACGGCGGAACAGGAGTGCGTTTGAGTATATCCGTGGTCTTGGTCGTGGTCGTGCTCGTGGTCGGACATCGTCATCTAGTCGTAGTCAATCTTCATCGTCTGTGAATATGCCCCTGAGAACTGGAACGTTTTGGTTGTTTACATTGCACATAGTTTTAAAGTGTTACTCATGCCTTCTTAACTGTCTATAATTATATGGTGAATAGGAAGAAACGATGTTGATCAGTTTCCATACAAGGAAAGGATACCTGCGATCATCATGTCGTACTTGGAAGGGTGGAATGATGTAGTCGGAGATGGTAACTGCGGATTCCGGGTCGTGGCTGATGTTTTAAAACAAATATAAAAAAAAAGAAAAAAAAGGGGGGGGGGGGCGCCTTGGCTGGACGCCCAGCCAGCGGTGGTGGCGCCAGCTGCAGACGCCGCCACCAGTGGGCTGGCGCCTGGGCTGGACGCCACAGCCACGGCTGCGGCGCCTTGAATAAACGCCACAACCGTGGCTATGGCGTCCAGCCCAGGCGCCAGCCTACTGGTGGCGGCGTCTGCAGCTGGCGCCACCACCGCTGGCTGGGCGTTCAGCCAGGGCGCCCCACCTCCGTCACGGCGGTTTTTCCTTCTTTTTTTTTTTTTTTTTTACAAATTGTACCTTGCCTCCTTGGGACCTCCTTCCCTCCGCCGCCGCCGCCAATTCCTTGCCTTGCCGCCTCGACATTGCCGTTGTTTGAAATATTTTTTTTAGAGAGGTTGAAAGAAGATGAGTGATGAGAGTGTGAGTGTTTTTTTTTTAGGTCAAGGGAAATATTGTCAAACCAAGTGAATTTTGTGGGCTTTATGTAGTAATTTGTGGGCGATGTTTAACAAATCCCTTTTTTAAGGGTTGGGAAGAGAGAAGAGAGAGAGTTTTATTTTTATTTTTTGTCAACCCTCATCACGTGCTGCTAACCCTCACAACAACTACCATTTGCAAACCAATAAACCACCATCAAATCAAAATTTCGATCACCCAAATACGTCCGCCAATTTAACCCAATACTATGACTACCAAAACAACCACCACTAGCCAAACCCAAACATCGCAAATAAGAGAATAGTGGTGCAAGGTTGAATGTTGATGGCGATACAACAATGCAACTCACTCCACTTCACTTTGATTTATGCTTTGATTTATTATTTGGGATGTCCATTCCCCCTACAGTCATTGGGTAGGGAAATGTAAAATGTAATTCAATTCTGTAAAATCAAGATGCATGTTCAATGTTTTCATGCATATAACATGGTAGTGTTCCCCCTTTTGGCCATCATATTGTCTCACCTGTTGTGTATGTTTTCTAAAACGATAAAGGATGTCACCATGCAAAACAATGGATACGAAAGTTTACTAATAAAGTTCTACAACTGATTTCCAGTGCAAAAATTTGGAGATATATCTTGAATGTCAGTGGTAATATTTGGATTCGATTCCTAATTAGTATCGACTCACAAAGAATGTCTTTAACCACGCTAATTCCTAGCTCATATGCACAATTTTGAAATGACCGCCAACCTTAGCTTGTTACATCAAATCTGGAGTTTCTAAAACAGATCCAAATAACTACTAATCTAGCAAAATATTTCTGTTATTAACATTGAAGCCTGATCCATAAGCACATTGATATCATTCTCCACCAATGTTCTTAGCGATGTTCGCCACGACCTCATCCATATCTAGATCCATCATTAGTTTGAATGGTATTTTCATATCCTTTGAAGAATGAGTAAAACAAAATCATTAATTACGATCCAACAACAATATGAAACTAAACCAACAATGTTACGGGAACGGGAAAAAACTGGCATTGGACTCAAGAAACTATATATGCTGAAATACATGATATTGAAATTTAAGTAATCTCAAGTATAACCTTCCTAAACAAGTATTAATGATTACTAGATAACTCTAATTTGGTCGAGCAACTTAACCTTCACCTTTCTAAATCTTTCAAAGTTAAATCGTAAATAGGATTAGCATACACCCGCACTTGAGCACAGCAATATCAGATCAATTGTTCTTGCACCATATTACTGAAGACTGACATACTTGAGCACAACAATGAGTTTCTGTATCATGATTTTACTTATTGCTTACCTGAAGACTGAAATAAGCCTTCCCATCTTCAGCCCGTATCTCAAAACATCCTTTTCTTGGCTGAAATGAGAGCATTTATTAAAATAATTAGCTATACATGACTGGCATTAAAAAAAAATAGTATAATTATAAATCCACTAACGCTTATAATTAATGCACAACAGAGGCAAATATAGGAGGTCGATCCCTAGATTATTGAGTGACAATAATGATATTCAAGCCCTTCAAGTTTTCACAGATGAAAAAGGAAAAATATCCCATGATGAACATAAACTAATTCCTATTAGGCTATATAAACATGGAACTTTGATCTTCTAGCTTAGGGAAAGATATAGTAATTAATTTCTTTGCAATATAAATACAATCAAGTTCCCAACAGTATACTAAGTGACTGTCTCATCTGCTTTTACAGATAAAATGATGGGTGCAATCCTTGTATAATGTATAGAGTGGAGGGGAATCTATACATAATATTGTAAGTTCACCTCAATCTACATCATTCAGATATGGTTGCTTTCAATATTACTAGATGCTTGTGAAATAGCCTCTTTAAAAACGAAATCCTGCAAATGATATACTATACACAAATCCACACAAGTACCAAAATACCAAAAGAAAAACAAACTTATAACATATGGTCAGTAAGAAACCATATGATCAAAACTCACATGCTAACACCATTTATCAAATGTGAAACCCTACGCCATTCAAGTTGATGTAATGCTACAATATATGAGGGTGTATACAATCTAGTATAAACTTCAAATGAAAGATGTAATTGCTAAACTAACCTTATCAGGGTTAATCAGGACATTGATACCAGGAACACTGTTCTCTAATAGTGCCTTTGCTTCATTATCCCTTTGCCCAAATGATTTGTATTGATTGCTGGAAAAGGCAAAAAGAGAGAATGTTGAGGGAGATAATATCTAGAAGGCATCCACTTAGTTGCTATTGTTAAAGAAATTAATTGTGATTTCATCTGCCATCACTTAACTCTGTATATAATGTCATAAGCAACGAAATCGCACTTTGGCCATCGAGTTTACCCTCGATTGTCGTCAACCTAGACATGATTTCCTCCACCTTTTCACCCAACGCGTCTGCGCGCTCCGACAAAGGCACCACCATTCTTTTTTCTTTATTATTTTAGTACTTCAGATATTCAGACTGAAGGTTTCCGGCGTCTGACCGCTAGGAACGTTGCTCTGATAACAACTTGTAATGGACCAGATTTCTCTACCCAAAATTAAGCACAAATAACAGTAATTTAAGGCTGAAAGCTTGAATGTTTGATTGCTAATGGTTGAACAATTATAAGGGGTAGTATCTTGAGGCTACAAATCTCCTAGCAACTTGAGGTTGCAACTCTCTAAAAGTTTCCTCACTTAATTTCTCCCTCCTAAACTACATACTTGCTGCTACATTTATAATACTCAAGGATCTAAGGGAAATTAGTCGTACATGTGAAAAACATTAAAGTACTATTAAAAATACTAGAAATAAAGAAAAGTAGGAAATCTATGAAATAATTACCAGAAGGTAAACACAATTGGTGCACAGAGATTCCTTGAATAAAGGTAGGCAGCTCTCGAAAACAAACCTAAAGATCAAGATCATTTAATCAAGAAAAAAAATGTAAAAGAAATAAATTGAAGTAATAATAATCAAACCTGAGATTAAGAAATATACCAAAGAAAAAATGTTGGGGAAAAACATTCAAGTTAAAGCCTTGAGCTCCAACATGTGACAATCCAAGAGCCACTGATGAAAGAAGCAGAGCTGTGGGTGTAGCTACCCTATAGATAAGAAAACAACAATTTTGTTCAATATATTTGAACAATATAATAAATATAAATTTGAGTTAATAAAAAACCAATATATAAACTCGTAAACTTAACAATAAAAATAATCATTAATAGTAACTATATCAACATATTTGACACTTAATTGGTTTTTTTTGTTCAATATATTAAAATTCATTTTCAAACACAAAAAGGATGAGATAAGTTCAAATAAATAATAATATAAATTAACATTGGTATAAATAGGCAAAAATAAGTATTGACACTCTCGTAAATAAGCCGAATAAAAAAGTAAGTTGAAAAAACACAACTAAAGTGGGCTCATTCTCAAATTTTTTTGGTGCACAAGTTTAAAAAAAAAAAAAAAAAAAAAAAAAAAAAAAAAACCCTAATTTGGTAAACTTGAAATACAATAGAATAGAGATTTTAATGATACTAACCATTTCGTCAGGGAAGTGAGCAAAAAACCCCTGTAAACTATTTTCTCAACAACAGCAGCTACATTAACTTTGACAACTGTGAAAACAGCAGCTAGGTTGGTGCAATATGACATCATTCTCAGTTTGACCTTGTCATTCTCAGCATATCCCTGAAAATGAATATATTTTAAATTTAGGAAAATGGCTAAAAATAATTCAACCTTAAACAATTTGCCAGTAATAAGTTATATATTTGAATACGCAAACCTAAATTACCTATTTGTTTTGAACAAGTCTGAAGAATAATTAGTATGTTAATTCAATAATGTTATTAATTCTAATCTACCTTTTCCTTTTCAACCTTTTTCCCCCAATATAACATCAATCACCACTACCATCAATACTGAAAACCCCCACTTGAATTTACTCAAGTCCCACCAAATCTCAACCCGCCACTAACAACCACTACAACAACCCCACACTAAATACAAATGCAGCCAACCCCTCAACCTACTACCGAGGGCACTACCCACAACCTACACCAACTTTATAAAACACATCTTCATTTTATCAAACAAATCAAGATTTTTCAAGTAATTTACCAACGACAAAAAATATGGTGTATAACTAGTAACCAATTAACCAACAAGAATTTGCAAAGATGTAAGCTTTCAAGAATTAACCTGATGAGTAGTTATTTCAATAATTTTATTAATTCTAATCTACCTTTTCCTTTTCAACCTTTTTCCTCCACTACAACACACTACTAGAAATAGGCCGTTTTTCGAGGGAATCGTTCTGACGGACCTAAATTCCGTCGAAAAATCCGAACTTTCCGACGGAATTAGTGTCTGTAGGAACATTCCGTCGGAAACGATTCATTACGACGGAAAATCCGTCAGAATTCTTGCGACGGAAGTTAATTCCCTCGTAATAATAGGCTTCCGACAGAATATTCCTTCGGAAAGTTAGTTTTCCTACGGAATTTAAATCCGTCGGAATTTTCCTACGGAATATTCCCTCGGAAAACCTAAGTATTCCGACGAATTTTTTATCCGTCGGAACGTTCTACTATATAAAAAAAAATCCAGAAATTTCTTTGGGAACCCTAATACCCAAATATTCTGCCTCTTTTCCCTATCTCTCTCCTCTCCTCTCATCTTTTCCCTTTCTCTCTCCTCCTTCCTCTTCTCTTCCTCTTCTTCTCTGATCTCCTCCTCCTCTTTCTTCTCTTTCTCTCTCCTCCTCCTTCTCCTTCCTCGCCCCTTTTCTCCTTCCCCTTTCTCCTTCCTCGCCCCTTCCTCCTTCCCCTCCCTTTTCTCCTTCCCCTTTCTCCTTCCTCGCCCCTTCCTCCTTCCCTTCCCTTTTCTCCTTCCCATTTCTCCTTCCTCGCCCCTGTTCTCCTTCCCCTTTCTCCTTCCTCGCCCCTTTTCTCCTTCCCCTTTCTCCTTCCTCGCCCCTTCTCCTTTGTCTACGATTTAATGGTTTTTTTTGGTCAAATTTGACCATGAAAAGTGTAGATCTAGACTTTTCATGGTCAAATTTGGCCTTAATAAACCAAACTCGAACTCCATTGAAGTTTTAAGGTATGTTTTTGTGTTTGTAATTTTTGTTTTTTTTTTTGTACGAATTCGGTGAATTTTTTTTTCGTTTTTCTGGGAGGGTTAGGGTTTTGGTTGGGTGGGGGTGGTGGTGGCTGGTGGTGGGGGTGGTTCAGTTTGTGGGTGTGATGGTGGGTGGGGGTGGTCTGGCTTGGGGTGGTTTGGTTAGGTTAGGGTTAGGTGGGGTGGGTGAAGTTCGTGGATGTGGTGGTGGCAGGGGGTGGTCTGGGTGGGGGTCGTCTGGGTGGGGGTGGTCTGGGTGGGTGGGTTTAGTTTAGGGTGGTCTGGCTTGGGGTGGTTTGGTTAGGGTTAGGTGGGCTGGGTGAAGTTCGTGGGTGTGGTGGTGGCAAGGGGTGGTCTGGGTGGGGGTGGTCTAGGTGGGTGGGTTTAGTTTAGGGTGGCTGGTGGGGGTGGTTTGGTTAGGGTTAGGTGGGGTGGGTGAAGTTCGTGGGTGTGGTGGTGGCAGGGGGTGGTTTGGGTGGGTCGTCTGGGTGGGGGTGGTCTAGGTGGGGGTGGTCTGGGTGGGTGGGTTTAGTTTAGGGTGGCTGGTGGGGGTGGTTTGGGTGTGTGCGGGGGTCTGTGTGGGGGGGGGGGGTGGTGGTGGGTGGTGTGGGCTGGTGGCGGGGGTAGGTCTGGGTGGGGGAATTTTTTTTTTTTAATTGACTTGGTGGGGGAAGTAAGTATATTCCGACGGAAGTGGTTTATTCCGACGGAATTTTCCGACGGAAGGTAACTCATACCGACGGAAATGATCCGTCGGAACCTTGCGACGGACTTTCCAATTAAGTCAAACCTGACTCCGACAGAACAAAATCCGTCGGAATGGACCTATCCGACGGAATTTCCCTCGAAATATCCCGAAATTCCTACAAAAGGTATTGCAACGATGCCTTCCGACGGAATTCCGTCGGAAATGGGCATTTCCGACGGAATTTCAGGGTTTTCCGACGGATTTTTTTCGTCGTTGATTGGCTGTTTTCTAGTAGTGACATCAATCACCACTACCATCAATACTGAAAACCACCACTTGAAGATACCCAAGTCCCATCAAACCTCAACCCGCCACTAACAACCACTACAACCCCACACTGAATACAAACGCAGAGAACCCTTCAACCTACCACCGAGGGCACTACCCACAACCAACACCAACAACTTCCTAAGACACCACCTTCCTAAAACATCTTCACCCTCATTTTATAAAACAAATCCAGATTTTTCAAGTAATTTACCAACGACAAAAAATATGTTGCATAACTAGTAACCAGTTAACCAACAAGAATTTTCAAAGATGCAAGCTTGCCCCATGAAATTGTCATAAGACAATGAATTCTTCAGAAATGAAGAAACAAAAAAAATGAGTTTTCAAAATTAAGGGGAGGCTTGATTTGTTAATGCTAGCGATACTTTTTGATTTTTGAGCTGACTGGCAACGATCAACAATGATGGTTGATGATGGTTGGATGTAAGGTTGTGATAGCAGAAGAGGGGGAGGGGAGGGTCAACATAGAAAGAAGTTGAGGAGAAAGGAGGTAGTAAAGGAGGGATGAGAGAAGAGGCAAGAATCAAGAAGTGAGGCAGTGGAGATTCAACTGGATGGTGGAAGAGTGAAAGAAATAGGTTTTGTAAAAATGATTAAATTAAATTATACTTTTTTTAGAAATTATAATATGTAATTTAAATAATAACCAATGAGAGAATCACATGCGTCACATTTAACCGGGTAATGACTTATTAAAAATAGCTTAAATGTTGACATATTTGCAACAATTTATCCTAAAATATAAGGAAATTTTCAAGGAGTATTCTTTTGGTCTTTGGTAATTCACATTGGTGCCTCGAAAAGTTTAATATTAATGTGGTGCTCCTATCTGAACAAAAGCTAACTGTTGTAAACTTTCCATTAGATTTAAGCCTTATGCAAAACTTAGAAACTCCCACCCAATGACGCAATTTGTCAAATAAACCGTTAAATAATTGCCAAATCAAGATTATTAATCCATAAACCCTAATATTGCAGCCATAAGCCCCAAATCCAACCCCATAGACCCTAAAACTTGACCTACCCACAAACCTCAAATTGGACCCCTTAAACTCTAAAATTTGACCCCAAACGCCAAATTTCGACATCAAAACCCTAAAATTCTACTCCAAAACACAAAAATTCAACTCATTAATCCGAAAATTCGACCCTTACATCCCTTAATTCGCGCCCAAAACCCCGAATTTCAACTTCAAAACACCAAATAAGACTCCAAAACCCTAAATTTCGAACCCTCAACCCAATATTTGACCAATAAACCTCAAAATTCGACTCCAAAACCCCAAAATTCAACCTTAAAACACCGAAATTTGATCCCATAAGCCTAGAATTGCAATAAATTTAGGTTTAAGGGGTTGAATTTTATCAATTTTTGGGTTAATCGTGGTTTGGGGGGTTAATCATGTGGTTTGGGGGTGAATACTCCTGATTTTGGGGTTAATTGCAGTTATTAGTTCATTTGTGGGCTCCACTAACGGTAAACTTGACACATTCCGTTAGGGTGGGAGTTTCTAGATTTGCATAAGATGGGTGGTAATTAGAGAAAAAAATTTCACGGGATAATTTAAAATTAGGGCCATCTTTCAGGTAGTAAGATGCAAATTTTCCTAGATTTAATGATAAATTTATAGATTTGCCCCCACTTAATAATATTATTTAATTAAGTTTGATAATTTTATTTATTTCAAATGGAAA